>NC_089821.1:104233773-104842345 GCF_035046505.1 Tiliqua scincoides
ATTCTAGGTTGTTGTGACTTTCAAGTCTTGATGAACAGTCAACCTTTAGTAACAGAGGAAATTATAAAAATGTTTAACATTTAAAATGGAGCAGAGGGAGGTGTGTGTGGCTGGTCATAAGTGATGATATAAATTCTAACCCGTGGCTGCCCCTGCTAAACACCGTCTCCACTGAACTCGCAAAGTAATACGTTACTGAGAAAAACTGTATTTTTAAAATGGCAGCTTCCTGTTTGAATGCTGGAGTATTGCATTTCCCCCCTCTACATGGGGAAGGCATTTGGATCCTTCCCCAACAGTTGTGTGTGTTTGAAGCACACTTCCTGCACAAGTGTGGTGTAGTTAAATTATCTGGAAGATTCTGTGTATTTAGGACATAGGTCTTTCAATGGGCATCTTTTGTGAACTATCTAAGGGGCCCAATCCTAGTCACTCCTAGCGCCGGGTGCTGTAAAGCACATTTACAACATCCAGAGTGTCAGGAGCACCAGCGCCAGTCAGCGCTGAATCCGAATCCATGGATAGGATCTGGCTCTAAGTGTAGTTAACTGTACAGAGGGAGACAGTGTACTATGGTTCTTCCCTCGTGTATAGCTATTATCATTCTTCAGTGGTCTAATCATGAAGAAATACTACTCATTGTAAAAAAAAGTCATTCTCTAGTTTGGGTTACTGTGATCCCTTAAAACATAATGGGTGTCTCTTATTTCCACATCTTGTGCCACCAAGGTTCCAAATGATGTAACGCAGTATAATTACAGCTGAGCATTCAAACTACCCTTCCCTAACACATTTAAAGAGTGGGAAAAGGATGAAGTATGATAATGCTGCTGATTATGAGTGCTACTGATGGACAAGTAATCCAGCTAAATTTGGAATAGGCTGATACGATTTACTGTCAGATTTGTTTGAATTCATTAAAAAATAAATTTTAGCTTTTTCATTAACTTGAGCCTATTCTAATATCCCATCACACTTCTACTGATATAACTGGCAATCCTGTGGGCCTGCTGTACTTCCCCCTTATTTTATATAAAACTTACTTGACAGCTGCAGGGAATACATTGACCTGAAAGTTGTTCATAGTAATAGGTTCTGCGCTTTGGATGATAGAGAGAGATGCTGTGAATTCTTGATCTAAAATTGTGTATTGCAAATGTCACTCTACGCAGAAAGGGCAAACCTAGACTGTTGCATTGTAGAAACTGTGCACTTCAGAAGGATGTCTTCTGTGCTACCATGGCAATTTGACATCTGTGGCACTGTGGTATGTCGAGGGGATGCAGATGTTACACAATTGGGAAGGGTAGGAGGAAGGAAGCTGTTGATTCTAATCAGAATGCAGTACTTAAAATGAGCAGAATTAACAAGCAGAATGCATGTTAATGCTCTATTAGAATAAGAGACTCTAACCAACATCGATGGACTTGCTGCTAGAAAGTGCTGAATGGAAGAGGAGACATTAAGGCTTCTATCCTATAAAAACTTACCTGAGAGTAAGTTCCATTTAATTCAGTTGGGCTTACTTCTGAGGATTCATGCATAGGGCTGGGCTGTAAATACCTAACTATGAGCCCAATCCTGGGCTTGACATGCCGGCTTATTGCTAGCATGCACTGTCGCAAATATAAGGCACGCTTGTGAGGCTCACTGCCAGACAAGCACCCGTGCTAGCCCAGCACTGGCTGGTGCTGGGCTAGCACCAGGCGGGTACCCAGCGTCCGCTGCTTGGCGGTCACACGGACCGCCGAGCCACAGTAAGGTAAATGGGGTGGGGGGAAGCGGGGAGGAGGTGTTCCGGGGAGGCAGGGAGAGGGCGGGGAGGAGGCATGCTGGGGAAGGGAGCGGGAAGGGAGGTAGGCAGGTCCAGTGGAGCTCCACTCCACCAGATCCAAAGTGTTTATTTTGCAGAGCTTAGGGACTACTGCAAGGGCACACATTTTAAGGGCTTTGACTTTAATTGTGAGTTAATTGTTGAAACATGACATATTTGGTCCTCTGGGCATGATTCTTCATTAGTTAAAACCAGTTGCAAAAAAAAGTGTTTATTGTTTAAGAAACTGGCCACTTTCCTTCATTTAATTTTAACCATATATACTAGTGAATCACCTTAAAAGTAATATTATACTGTGTTTCAAATTTTAAATGTTTGTGTTTGCATTTGAAGTGTCAAGCCTTTTGGTTCCCTCAGTCCTATGTCCTGTTTTTATATGTTTCTGACTTGGCTTACAAAGCTTATATATCTTTGTATAATTCTATACAAATAATTCTTTACAAGGGATAAAGTACGTGGTTATATATTGTACCTTCCAAGGGTGAAGCCCTCATTGTGCCTTTTCTGTAGCAAAGTGCCTGCAGGAAAGTCACCTTGCATTGGAGAGGGAAGAGAGTACTGAATGCATTCTCTGCTAGTTGCTTCCCCCTACAATTTACTCCTGCAACTATTAAAATCCAATGTTTATCTTGAAAACAGCAATTGAGACCACTGATGGGATTGACAACTGTTCTGTGGGGGAAGCTGCAGAGGCAGAATGAATGAGAGAAAAGCATTCAACACCGTCAGCCCCACACCCTGCTTCCTTCTCTGATGCAAGTTGCCTCTTCCAGAGGCTGTTTGCGATAAATATGATATTGCCATGGCTTTGTCTCATGCAGCAGCGGCTTGGCCCAGAGCTGCTGTTCTCTTCAAACCTCAGGTTTGAGAGCAGTAATTGTTGGGTGTCCCTGAGGCTGGTATTTGAGCTTCCCGTGGCTGTGAGGGCGGAGGGGAGAAATGTGTAAGAAGATATTCAAAACACAGTAATTGCATGATGCAGACCTGTTGGAGCTGTGCCTTTGCATTCTGCGTGGGGTGAGGGAGGAGAAGATTGCGTGTTCAAATGTTTCCCTGTGTTCTTGTAAAAGAAAAAATTAACAAGCCAAAAAAGGGAAACTTACTTCAGATAGAAAGCTAGCACATAAGGAGGATGATTCTAGCCTAGCTCATATCTTGATCTAACTTTCTACAGGCAGGCAAGTATTTTTTTTTGTTTTTGCACAGAAGTGTTCAGATAATCAGACCTACACATTATGGCAGTATGGTCTGAACCGTGTGAGTATTTTAGAACATGTAGATAATCTAAAAGAGCTATGGTGGGGAAAAAATGCAATGGAGCAAACACATACAGCTGCCATTGACATCTTAGTTAATGGACCTCCTACATACATGTGTATGGATTTGCTAGATTGGAATGAAACATAAAAACAGGTACTGTGCACCACACAGCCAGAAACTGAGTTAGGTGGAAAACCTGAGTGCAGGATGTTTTGAGTGACTGCTAAAATTCAAATGTTCTCATTTGAAATGCAAAGAGATTAGTTTGGCTGCATCACTTTGTGTGTACACATTCTGGCTTGTTGTACATGCAAATAACTTTGTAAGAATAGCAGTTCAAAAGAGAAAACAATGCACACTGCAAAGATATCCCATTCATCCTTGACCCTTAATTGCCTTGTTGCAAAATAAATTGAATGCAAAATGCAGTGTGGAATTTTATGCAAGATTGCATTTTTTTTTCCTCCAGTGTTAAACCTGACCTTTTATTTGCATACTAGATACTGTCTAAAAGCAGTTCATTGAACTAACTATGCAGATATTATTGTTCTGGGGCTTATAGAAGCTTGAGCTCAATTAGCCTCTCTTCCTAAAGATAATTAGACAAGACAATGGATGCAAAATACCCCCTGGCATCAGGCTAATCACCCTCTTTATCTCACCAGTGCATTTTAAAATTCATCACCCTTTTCAATCTTAAGAAAATATTCAGGAGGCCTCATCTTTAAAAGAAACCTTAATCAAGAGGAGAGGAAGACTGAGTGTAATTTGAAATGCTTGGTAGGATCTGACTCTTGTTGAGAATATTACTCTGTCTAACTTTCTATTTTGTTCTGTTTTCTGACGTTTAAGGTACACCACCTTGGTTTTATAAATCTGTTGCTATCTGGACAGAGAAGTTCTTCCCCCACCCTCATAATATTAGAGAGCACCTGATGAAATTAATTAGCAGTTGACTCAGGACAGACAAAATGAAGTATGCCACACAAAATACAAAATGTATAGAACAAGTGGGCTTTCGACAAATCGTAGCTGTGTTGACCAGGTGTTGAGCTTGACAAGCTATATCGAAGCTGGCTTTCACTGAGGTTTAAAAAACTACAGTTGTATTTATCGACCTAACTGCAGCATATGACACCGTGTGGAGGGAGGGTCTGCTATATAAATTGTATTGATTAGTCAACAATATGCTAAGTGACAGATCTTTCCATATCATAATTGGGGACAATGCAAGTAAGGTAAGAAGGCTAAACAACTGCCTCTGTAATGCTCTGTAATGCAAGGCTCTGTAATGGCACCTACGCTATTTAACTTGTACATCTCAGACTTGCCAGTAACAAGGGGATGTAAATTTGGATATGCCAACGACTTGGCTCTAGCAGTGCAGGGAAAAAACATGGAGGTGCTGGATGGCCTCATCTCAGAAGACCTCAAGTTCCTGGGAAAATATTTTGCTGACTGGAGGTTAATACCCAGTATCAGCAAAACGGTGACTACATGCTTCCACCTTAACAATAAATCAGCTAATGCAGCCCCAAAGGTCTATCTAAATAACAACCTACTTCCTTACAATCCTCATCCAAAATATCTTGGCGTAACTTTGGACCGAACTCTCTCTTATATGTCACACCTTGGGAACACGTCCGCAAAGATCAATACAAGTAACAACATTCTCCAGAAATTAATAGGAACAAGATGGGGAGCTTCAGCCACCACTCTCAGAACATCAGCATTAGGATTGATCTGTTCCGTAGCAGAATACTGCGCTCCAGTATGGCTTAACAGCTGTCATACTAGCAAGATTGATGCCAGATTAAATGAAACCATGAGGATCATAAGCGGCTGTATAAGACCCACTCTTGTTCTGTTGGCTCCCTGTCTTGAGCCACATAGCACCACCATCCCTACGGAGACAAGAGGCTTTAGTGAAAGAATATAGAAAAATCACCAACAACCCACTTTTACCAGTACATGCCGATATTCCTCCTCTATCAATCGGTAGGCTCAAATCCAGGAAGCCTTCTCTGGCACTCACACAACATCTGCACAACAATTTTAACATCATTGCCCAATGGAAAGCTAAATGGGCAGTCAGATGCCCAGAAACGGGTAGTTATATAGACGATCCTACACTTAAGGTGCCAGGTTTCAACTTACCTCACCAGCACCGGAAAACTTTGAACAGGATCCATACCCTACATGGTGTTTGTCAGGACTCAGTGTTTCAATGGGGGCTAGTATCTACTCCGCAGTGTGATTGCAAGTTTTCCCGCCAAACCATATACCACATTGTGTCTGGCTGCAAACTGAGGGCGTATACTGGCCCATGGTCTGACTTTTTCAATGTCAGAAAAGGCACTAATGTTTTTCGAATGTCAGAAAAGGCACTAATTTCTTTTATAAGGGCTTTGTGTTCTTGTATTTCAGAAACTTGAAGGTCCAGCTGAAGTCTTTTTGCAAATAAACAGAAGCTGTGTGTCTTGTTTTTGCAATGGTATCTTCAGTTTTGTGGTTCTCTAAAGGGCTGTTGGGTGTGTGTTGGTATTGTTGCATAATGTTTTAATCCACCTTGGAGTTGCTTTGCCTTTGGGTAGTTAACACTGTATACACAGACAATTCAACTCTTGACATTTTGATTAAATTTACTAAATAATTAGGCCTGTATTAAGGAACATAGAATTGCACCATATCTTCATGTCTTGTTATATGGGTTTTATATACTGTACTCGCATAGCAGCCCCTGCTGGTCCAGATTCATGTGAACATGGACCATATCCAGACAGCCCCCACTTGAGCCACTAGCTCTGGAAATAGAGCATCCAGCTGACCATCTGCCCTGGCCACTGGTAGAATGGAATGCCCTTATTTTTTTTTTAGTTTGACCTTGATTAGTCAAAATGGAATGCCTATGTTTTAACTGATTTATATAATGTTGCATTTCACAATATTTAAACTTTTTTTTTTCATTTTGTAGAGTCCCTGGCTGTGGAACACCAGGCACTGCTGGCTTGGATACCCATATCAGGTAAAGAAAAACTGTTGTCATGCATGAAAAAGTATTTGGAGGGAGTGGGGGTATGTGCTAGAGACAGTCTTCTGTGCTGAACCTAAATATTTCATGTGATCAAGAACTATATAAAATATGCTGCTGTATAAAATGTAATTGTCTCATAAATTCCTACCAAGTTGCAAGAGGCTTTTCCTTATAGGCAGCAAAATTTGAGTTCTCAAAATAGTAAATAAAAATATATAAAACTTTGGTATTCTTTGTTCAAAGGCAAATCTATCTTTTTCATTATGTGTAATTAAAATTAAGATGCATGTTAAATTTTTTTGATAGAGGTTTAAGATGAGGCTGTTTTTAGAAATGAACACAAAGGCATTTTTCCTTTTTCCATTGCTAGACTATATAAATCTGAAATCCAAAGTCCATGCTTTAGTAATCTGAATAAAAATAAGATGCTCAAGAGAAGAAAATGCTGCACACTCTGAAGCAACCAGATACAGCAGCTGGATATTATTCAGTGACACTGAGAAATGCCAAGGTGTGAAAATGCAGTCCCAGCCCAGATAAACCAAATCCCACTAGTTCTCCAACACAGGAAATAAGGGCATTCCATTCTACCGATGGCCAGGGCAGATACTATAACAACTACTTGCATTTGGAGAATGAAGCTTGGTGGGCATGATTGGTCAGGATTTGGAGCTTAGTGGCGATCCTGACCCCAGTGCCACCAAGGGCCATTTCCGCAAGCTGCAGCCCCCCCCCCCCCACTGGTCCTGTACCTTGCCTCCCTTCTGGAGGCCCACAGAGGCATCTCCCTGACCTTCCAAAAGCCTTGTAATGCCCTCGGAAGTAAAAAAAAAGTCACTTCCAGTTTTATGGAGGAAACTGGAAGTGTCATTTTTAAGCCCTTAGAACTGTGGTTCTCAAATGTTTAGCACCTGGACCCACTTTTTAGAATGAGAATCTGTCAGAAGCCACTGGAAGTGATATCATGACCAGAAGTGACATCATCAAGCTGGAACGTTTTTAGCAATCCTAGGCTGCAATCCTACCCACACTACCCAGGAGTAAATCCTATTGACTATCATTGTTAAAAGAATATATATAGTAGCCTGTGAAAAGTATTGTTGTGTAACATTTTCCCAAATGCAGTCACATACCATGGCAGCATCAAGCCTAATATATTAAAAATAAAATATTGAAATGAATGGGGACCCACCTGAAATCGGCTCATGACCCACCTAGTGGGTCCCGACCCACAGTTTGAGGAACACTGCCTTAGAAGGCCTAAGGGCTGAAGAGACTTCCCTGGCCCTCTGCCTTCTAAAGAAATAAAAACATCACTTCTGGTTTCCTCCATGAAACCAGAAGTGACGTTTTTCTGCCCTCTATGGGACTTAAAAGGCCTTTGCGGAGTCAGGGAGGCTGCACGCGCTTCCCCAGCCCTCAGAATGCCTCTGGGGGAAGGCCCTCGTGGGTGGCCCACAGACCGGCATGCCAGCTGACTGAGTGCCATGGGGAGCGCCGCAGGGGGTGGATGGTGGTGCAGCGCAGCCTCCCCAGCCTGGCACCTGGTGAATTAATAATAATAATAATTTGTCCCCTTGCCCCCCCGAGGTACGCCACAGCAGTGGGCATGATTGGTTAGCTCGCTTCTTTGTTAGCAACTATTCTCTTTTTTTTCTCCAAAATGTGCCACAAATCAGGTCCAATCTGTGATATTGTGCAATGCTAGAGTATGTATTACTTGAGCTTATAAGGGGTATAAATGTTCATGTGTATCAGATAAACCTGTGTTAACTTTGAAACATTTTTATCTCACTTTTCCACAAAGCTCAGCATAGTGTACAATGAAAAACACTAGCTATAAATTATAATGCCACAATAAAATTACATGCGTGACAAAGCAGCTCTATAAAACTCAAATCCTCACTTAAAGTCTTGATGAAATCTAAGGGAGATTCCAGGGTTTGGGAGCTATTGCTGGGGGTGGGGGAAAGAAAACTGATCACTGAGCCTGTTTTGTGGAAGGAAGAAACAACAGATTCTGACTGATTGGACTTTAGTTGCAAGTACACTCTTGTGGGGAAAATCCTTGGTATGAGCATTCCAATCTAAGCAAGGCTATAATGTTAAGGCCCACACTTTGCTTTGGATGTGGAAGCAACCTGGTACACCAGTTCCACTGGCACACAACAGCTTGAATATAGACCCACCTCCCAACACCTGTTAGATATGCAAGAACGTTCTGTACCAGTATAAGTTTCTGAGCCATTTTTTAGGGCAGGCCCATGTATAGTACATTTAGGGCACAATCCTAACCCCTTATGTCAGTACTTTCCAGCACTGGCATAGCGGTGCCAATAGGGCGTGTGCTGCATCCTGCAGTTGGGTGTCATTCATGGAGGCCTGCCCAAAATAAGGGAATGTTTGTTCCCTTACCTCAGAGCTGCATTGCCCTTAGGTCAGTGCTGGAAAGCACTGACATAAGGGGTTAGGATTGTGCCCTTAAGTAATCAAGCTTGGAAGTCCCAGAAGCCTCCATAAGCATAGCAAGATCTGACCCTATTTAAATGGAAGAAAGCTGCCTGACCAGCTATAGGCAGGAAAATGCAGCCCTAGGAACAACCCTGACCTGTTTCTCTGGAGCAAATCCAGGTTCAAGAGCAGCCAGGGCTCTTATCTGATATGATAAGGTCACATAAACACCATCCATTATTTATGCATACTTGCAGTTTGTGCATTGAATGAATGGACAAAAGGTGGGTAATACGCAGTCATTATCCTGTTGCTCCACTATCTGTCAGTTTTGTCCAATGTAGCATATGTAGTCCACCTGCATTTTACAGTCTTTACTTGCACGTTCATTTACACGCGCTTGACAAACAAAACAACAAAATGGATTTAGGCACAATCCTAACCCACTTTCCAGCACCGACAAAAGGGCAATGCAGCTCCGTGGTAAGGGAACAAACATTGCCTTACTTTGAGGAGGCCTCAGTGAGTGCCACCCAGCACACATCCCGTTGGCACCGCTATGCCAGTGCTGGAAAGTTGGTTAGCATTTGGGCCTTAATAGTGCAGGCAGTTCCAGCCTCTATTCTGCTTACTGTTTGCATGCCCCAGAGTGAGCCTGAGATAAGAGAAGCTGCTCAGGTACCATCTGCCTCTCGTAGTTCTTAAAGGGCAGTACCTCTTTTTTGGCTTTAAGGGTTTTTCAAGGGCTGTAATGTAAGCGATTTTGGCTTTAGGTGCTGGCTCTGGAACACAATCCTCACACAAAATTTGGGAGGAATGCTCATGAATAAACAACTAGCCTCAAAATAAAGTCTTGGTAATATTTATTAAGCAGTGCAACGTCTTGCTGTTTAGTATGCTGCAGTTCAGAGTATTTTCCCAGGGCAATTGATTGTGATTAGAAGTGGGGTCTTGCAAACCCAACACCACAGTTACCGATACTGAGGATTTCACAGGATTTCACCTACTGTCATAGGTGGTCTGTGGTTTCGCTCTTCTTCTAGTAAGGATGTTTGCCAAGGTACCCAAGTTCTCTGTTTGACGTCTTCCCACTTATCTTCTTATTTCAGCCACTGGCTCCTGAACTTCATTACTACTACATAGTGGAGCTGTCCTTCTATTGGTCCTTAATGTTTTCTCAGTTCATTGACATCAAAAGAAAGGTAGGTGCAATCAGGGATTTGTTTTTTGTTTTCAAGACACCATAACGAGGCTGTAAAAGCAGGCTTGGGTCAGTGCTTGAGGGGATGGATGAATCATTCTGTATGCTGAATTAGCAGCCTCTTGTTTCTGGCTGCAGAAGTTTAGTGCTGCAGTGGCTGCTGTAAACAGCGCCTGCCATTTCTGGCACCAAGATGTGTTTGCATTTCTGTCTCAGCCCAACTTTATTGTTAAAGTCTCTCCACTACAGTGTGGCAACTATTATCACCAGCTCGTACCTGTTACTTGTATTCTCGCCTAAAGTTAATAAGGATCTTCAAGGAAACATTGGCACTTGATGTAGCAGTAGAAGACCAAAGATAACTCTAAGGGACCATTTGTAGGCCTCCGACACTGGTCAGTTTATCAACTGACTGGTCAAATACTCCATAATGACAAAAGTGTATCTTTCTGTTCAGTAGCCTACTTTTTAAAAATTGTATAGTGTTGTTAGTTAACTGCAGTAGCAGGAGTCAATCACACACAGGCGATTCTCTCCACATGTTGCAATTGCAAATATTTCTGAATAGTAATACAGAATTTAGGAGAGAGCATGAAGCAAATACATATACAGTCATCCCGATTCATATGTTTCCCTGATTCCCACAGAATCCATTACAGAGAGGAGGGGCCTCTGTAGGTTCTGGCACAGTATTCTGAAAATTCTGGAAGAAACTGGAGTCTGCTGTAGACAGTGATTTATTTTCAGGTGTTCACAAAATTGATCAAGATTGCTAGAGCAGTGGTTCTCACACATTTAGCGCTGGGACCCACTTTTTAGAAGGAGAATCTGTCTGGACCCACCGGAAGTTATGTCATAACCAGAAGTGACGTCATCAAGCAGGACAATTTTTGACAATCCTAGACTGTAATCCTACCCACACTTACCCAGGAGTAAGTCCCATTGACTATCATTGTTAAAAGAATATACATAGCTTGTTAAAACATTTCCTCAAAGGCAGTCACATAACTATGGTAGCACCGAGCCTATTAAAAATAAAATATTGAAATGAATGGGAACCCACCTGAAATTGGCTTGCGACCCACCTAGTGGGCACCAACCCACACTTTGAGAAACACTGTGCTAGAGGGTAACAGGCAGCATGATTGGCAGGGTGCTTCAGGATGTTCACATCACAGCTGAATTTCTCCTCCTATGAAGACCTGACTCAGCTCTATGTCAGCACAGCTCAATGCCAAGCAGCTTATCCAAACTGGCCCATAGTGTCTGGGTACCTAGTATTTCAGTTGCAAACACACCCTCAGTTCCTGTATGAGCTGCCCTGATTTTTGCCCTGACTTTTGCACTTCAGAGTTTTACAGGAAGCTGCCTTATAGGGTGAAAGACCCTTGGTCCATCTAGTTCAGTATTGTCTGTGCTGACTGGCAGTAACTCTCCAGGGTTTCAGACACAGGTCTTCCTCACCCTTACCTAGAGATGACAGCAATTGGACCTGAGAATTTCTAAACTACGGATTTATCTTCAGCATGAGAGACAGTGGAAAACAAGGCCGTAGAAAAGTTCTCTCCGCTGGCTTTCAGTTGACTAATATATAAAAAGTTTGGATGGGTGCCCTCTTAGGCTTTAAGTAATGTGAGGCCCAGGTTCCTGGTGTCTTGCCTTTTGTCAAGTGGAAGGGGGAGGAGTAGGGATTTTCTTTTTACCAGATAGTGGATAGCACAATCCTATGTATGCCTACTCAGAAGTGTTCTATTGTGTTCAGCGGGGCTTACTCCCAGGAAAGTGGGGATAGGATTGCAGCCCAATGCTATCCAGTATTCCAGAGCCATGCAGCCACAATGCAACCCTGAGGTAAGGGAACAAATGTTCACTTACCTTGAGGAGACATCCATGACTGCCCCCACTACCACATGATGCAGCACAGACCCATTAGCATGGCTGCATCAGTGTTGGAGAGTTGGGTAGGATTGTTTCTCCTCCTTTTGGTGGGGCGCACTAGCATACTGTCTAAAATATAACAAGATGGAAAGGGGATGAGAAGAACAAGCCTGGCTCTTTCCTGTTACAGTGCTGGATCAGTCTACCAGCCTTGTCAGTCTTCTCTAGTCAGAGCCAGCCCATCCATGAGGTCTAGTGAAGCAATTGCCCCAGGCAGCAGATTGACTGTGGATGCCTACTCCTGTCCACCACTTGCCTGCGTAGCACCTCCTCCTCTTTCCCCCATTCCCTGGATTGGTAAAAAGGAGGAGCAAAAGCTGGTACATCATCAGCAAAGGGGCCCCCGCATTTGGCACACTGCTTAGGAGTCAGGAGGCCAGTCATGCTTCCAGTCATGAAAACTAAATCAGGAGTTGAGGATTCAGAACCCAATCCTATCCAACTTTCCAGGATCGGTGCAACCACAACACAACCCCAAGGTAAGGGAACAAGTGTTCCCATATCTTGACAAGGTCTCTGTGACTGCTTCCCCACCACAGGATGCAGTGCATGCCCCATTGGCACGGCTGCATCAGCACCAGAAAATTGGATAGGATTGGGCCCTCAGTTTCCTTTTGAAAATTCTATCAACTGCAGATGGCTCCACTTTGGAGCATACACAGAAAGTGGATGTCCTCAGTCATGTTCAGCAACGGTGTAAGCCTAGCATGGGAATGATTCACCAGGTAAAAATGAAGTACCACAGAGACGTACTCATTCTAATAGCAAATTCCTGGCATGAAAAGAGCTTCCAATAGAACTGACTGCTGATTCTCAAAAGCCTCTTTCAGCTATTGGTGGGGTATAAATTCCACTAGATTATCTTTGCCTGACTGAAGATTAATGAGCGATATCTGCAGTCCAGTGCGTATTATCAAGTTGGCATTCAGAGAAAATAATGCGGCTGAGTGGATGAACCTTTTCACTAGTTTGCAACAGCATTTATACATATACTCTGATGTGTATGCAAGTGCTGGCATGTTTGTATTTTGTTTCTTTTTACATGTCTGACTTGCCCCTGTATTGAACTTAAAGGAGCACTAAAATAGTTAAGGGGCGAGACTGGGCGAATAAGAGGTTTATGGTTGCCCTAGAAGACCATTACATTGGCATTGGTCAAATTTATGCATATATTTGCTGGTAGGAAATGTATTTGGCGTGGTGACAGCTGGTATTTTTTCAGTGTGGTGTTATTCCAAGGTTGGTACAGTATTTACAGCATTTTAGAGAACAGCGGCCTGAATAAAATGATTCATTGATTTATGTAAATTTTTGAGAGACAAGGAGGAAGGATTCATGGATAATGCGTTTTCAGCAAAGACCTTGACAATGTCTATGTTCGAACTTACTATAGTGTTAAGTACCCTGAATGTGTTTTTCTGAAAAAGTGATCCACTTGATGCTCTAGTTCTGAAGACCATGCCCTGATGAATCAAATTAATCACAGTGTGATTTAGTTGACCTTGAAGAAAAACGGTTCTGGCTGTGCTAATTCTTCTTATGCATAGTGTTAGAAACATTTAAGACCACAACCACTGCAAACGTAGAAAGCATCTTTGTTTTGGGCAATTTCATGTTGTCAGTAAGAGGCAAAGAAACATAAATACCCTCAAATTCACATCAAATACACAAGGGGGCAGTGTAAGAATGGCTCCATAGCCTTAATTTCTTGGCTTGATAGTAAGCAAGCTGTTTACATCCTATTCAGCGAAAGACCCCACCAAGAAATGTTTGAAGAAGTATAGAAAATGCAGCTCCAGCCAGTATATATATTAACTGAGGGACCTGTATTGTTTTAGCTGATCTATTCAGTTTATTTAACACAGTTCACTGTGTTTTGGTCCCATTTAAAGGACCATTGAACTGATGTACAAAAGAAAAAGTTATAAAAAACAATTTTAAAAAAGAGTTTAACCAACCAGTGCCACTAACTATAACAAAAATTCCCAAACAGAGAGACAAAAAAACACAAACAGAAACACAAAATCAGCAGTGAAATTCAATTAGATCAGAAAGCCAAGCGAAAGAGAAACATCTTGACTGATTTTTCAAAGGTCAACCACAATGAGACTAACCAGCTTCACAGAAGAGGGAATTCCATGACGTGGGTGCAGTTACTGAGAGATCCCTGCCCCACATTCCTCTCAGCCATACGTGAGCAGTCAATGGGATGTAGAGCAGGCTTCTGATGATGATTGCAGCATGCCAGCAGCTTACTGTGGGAGGTGGCACTCCTTCGGGTATCCAGGTCTGAAGATATACAGGACCTTAATAACCAGCACTTTGAATTTGGTTTCGATGCAGTCTGGAACCGTGCAGGTTGAAAAGCAACAGCATAATATACTCCAACCAGGAAACCCCACAGAGCTTTCCTGGCTGTAGTATTCAGCACCAGCTGACGCTTCTGGTCTTTATGGGCAGCCTCAAGAAGAGCATGTTACAGTACTTCAACACGAAGTGACTAAGGCAAGGCTGGTTGAAGCTATTGGGCTGCCTGAGGAAGCTGTTGGACAGCCAATAATGCTGTCACCCTTCCACCAGTGCCACCACCCTCTCAACCCATGGTCCCCTGAGCTGTCCCTTTCCCCTACATAGGTCAGTGAATCAAAGCAGGAAATGCAGAACACGCTGGGTCCACTCCCAGTGGTCTGCATTTCTTGCTTCATTTAAAGAGCCCACACAGAGGAAGTAGTGATCTTGCACCTTCCCCCACCAGGCTCTTTAAACAAAGGGAAATGTGGAGTGTGCTGGGAGTGATCCTAGTGTGCTCTATATTTCCCATTTTGATTAAAGTACGAATCTTGATTAAAGTACGAATTTTGATTAAAGTACGATTAAAAATCTCTCGTATCGTGGAAGAAGAAGCCAGCTAGGATCACTGCATTCTGGTCTTCAGAGCACAGTGATCTGGCCCCTGCCTTCTTCCCATGTTGCTTCTTTCTCCACTGGGCTGTTTAAAGAGCCCAGTGGAGGAATGAGCAAGTTGAGAGAACCAGATAGCTGTGTCCTGAGATTTGGAATACAGCAATCTCATGCCTTCTTCCACATGGGCCCTTTAACCAAAACAGGTCCCTTTGGCCAGTTAGCAAGGATATCGCATTAGTGATACCAGTTTAGGGGTGGCAGGAGTGTGGCTTATAAGTATAAAATGTACGAGGGTCGCCCAGAAAGTAATGCACCACATTTTTTTTCTCAGCCTACAGTAATGGTACGAATGCAAAACTTTAGATATACATTATTTGAATTTTCAGGAGTGCGCACACAAATTTTTGGTTTCTTCAGACAGATAGCGTAGCTGCAGCAGTGTTTCAAAATGGCGTCTGTAAGTGACGTACATTACAAGCAGCGTGTTGTCATTGAATTTCTCACTGCGGAGAAAGAAACTGTTGGGAACATTCACATACGTTTGTGTACAATTTATGGAGAATCTGCAGTCGACAGAAGTACGGTTAGTCGCTGAGCACAGAGGGTGAGGCCATTAGAAGGCGTTTCGGCAGAGCTCCAAGATTTGCAGCGTTCGGGGCGGCCATCCACGACTGTCACACCTGACAAGACGCAGCTTGCTGATGTGCTCATTCGCGAGGACCGACGCATAACGACTAGGCAGTTGGCGCTGAAGCTGTCAATCAGCAAAGGAAGTGTGGATGCAATCATCTGTGCTCTTTATTACTCAAAAGTGGGTGCATGGTGGGTTCCGCGCTATCTTACGGTGGACCACAAATCTCTCAGAAAAAACATTTCTTCTGAGTTGCTGAAACGTTTTGAAGATGAGGGGGAAGCGTTCTTGGCCAGGATTGTGACAGGTGATGAAACCTGGGTTCACCATTTTGAGCCCGAAACAAAACGACAGTCGATGGAATGGCGTCATCCTCAATCTCCACAGAAGAAAAAATTCAAAGCAACTGCTTCCGCCGGTAAGGTCATGATCACTGTGTTTTGGGACTGTGAGGGCGTCATACTCATTGATGTGATGCCAAGAGGCAGCACCATTAATTTTGAAGCTTATGTGAAGACATTAACCAAACTCAAGAAGCGCTTCCAGCGACTTCGGCGCCATAACAACCCAGGTGAATGTTTGATTCAACATGATAACGCTCGGCCTCACACAAGTTTGAGGACTTCGGAACACATCACTAAACAGGGTTGGACTGTGTTACCCCATCCACCCTACAGCCCTGACCTAGCTCCCTCAGACTTCCACTTGTTTGGGCCATTAAAGGATGCCATTCGCGGAAGACATTTTGAGGATGACGAAGAGGTGATTCGCACAGTGCAGAAATGGCTTTGTGACCAGAACAAGGAGTGGTACCGACAGGGCATACATGCCCTTGTGTCTCGCTGGAGGAAGGCCATAGAACTGGATGGAGATTACGTGGAAAAATAGGGAGTGTAGAAGAAACATCATTCTTTCTTGTGTGTAAGTTTCATTGTGTTCAATAAATAATTGTTGAAGAAAAAAAATGTGGTGCATTACTTTCTGGGCGACCCTCATATATGTAGGAGAGGTTAGTTGTATGGATTGGAAGTGACTGAACAGTGTCTTGTTTTTCAAGTTGCACTGGATAACAACTAGGTTACTGCCAAACGTATTTCCTGTTCAGATTGATAATCTAGTTTAATTGCAATTCGTTGTAAAAAATCAACTCACAACAGTTAGCAAAGTTAGGTCAAAGTCCTTGTGGAAGGTTTAGATCCCCCCTCCCACAAACATGTTGTTTCCTAATATGTTAAGAGAAAAATAAATGCTATGTTAATTTGATGGGTAGACTTATCCTCAAATGGATGAACTTAAATGTAATCATGAGGGAGGGGAGGGGGGTGTCTCACAGGTTACTTTTACAATTCCTTTACATGAAGAATATGAAATTTAAGTAGGGATTCCGTTTGGATTGCCAGCACCTCCTCATGAGTGAGTGAGTGAGTGAGTGAGAGTGTGTGTGTGTGTGTGTGTAAGAGAGAGAGAGAGCGCACACATAATCTGGTTAATGAGACAGCATGGTGGAGGGGAAGGAAAAGTTGAAGCTGTGGCCAGAACTTGCCTAGCTTTATGAAAATACACACTTGTTTACAATGGCTTTTACATGTTTACTTGATATTAATTTAATTATTGGTACTTAGTTATTTCATCGTTTTTCTGTCATGTAATTTTTCTATCTTTTGTATAATCTATACAAGTTGCTTTGTGTATTTAATATGTACTCCATTAAAAATCTGCAGAATTTATAATTTTTTTGAGTCTAACAGCACAATCCTGTGCATGCTTACTCAGAAGAAATTTCCATTGAGTTTAAAGGGGCTTACTCCAGGATTAGTATGTTCAGAATTGCAGCCTACGTGTTTGAAAACCCAGACTGATTTGTGCAAAAATCCTTCATTGTTTTCCTCTCTCTCTATTCCAGGACTTTGGCATCATGTTTACACATCACGCTGTGGCAGTTATGCTATTATTCTTGTCATACACAATCAATGCCATACGAGTGGGATCCCTGGTTTTGGGCCTTCATGATGTAGTTGATGTTGTGTTGGAGGTGAGATGTCCTATCAAAAACTGAACACCACATATGAATCATATTCTCTATTCTGAATTTGACATGCTAGATTTGACTATTATGAACTATTGTTCATAATAATGATTGACATCAAAGAGCAAAGATGCCTTTCTTGCTAAAGAAATAGGCTGTATACCCTATGAAAGTTTGTGGGCTATTGAAAGTTGAAATATTGAATTTCCACGGATTTGGTATCCATGGTTTTATTTATCCGTGGATCCAGGGGCATACCCCCCACGCCCATTACAGCCCCCACACACCCATTACAGCACCTTTGTTTTTTCTGTAGTAGGGATTGAAGCATGGGTGTTTCTTGTTGACAAAAGAACATTTTTGCTTACTGAAGAACGTGACATGCCAGCAACCAGCCTTAGCACTAGAGGGAGACTAACCAAATGTTTGCAGGAAGAAGAACTGTCCTGCTTCCTGTTAACATTCTGCTAGCCTCCTCCTAGTAGCATGCAAGCTGATTCAAAATGAGGATCACAGGAGGAGAATTTTTTAGTACAGTGGGACCTCCGCATGCGTGGGCTTGGCATCTGTGGATTTGAATATCCTCAGATGCCAAGCCACAGCTGGAGGGCCTCAGAGGACCTCCCATATGCAATAAGAAAGTACTTCCAGTTGGCATCAGCAACTTCTAATCATTTCCGAAGGTGTTCTGAGGCACAGGACTTTCAGTTACATCCTGGAAGCCTTCCAAGGAGGACAGAAGACCATGTGCAACCTCCAGAGGGCTGGGAATGATCCCCAGAAGTTGTTGCACTGCACAGGTCACCCACAGATTTCAGTTTCCATGGAGGGTACTGGACCGGATCCCTAGCAGATTCCTAGGGCCCACTGTAATTGCTTTTTCTTTTTTCAACATTAATCACTAGCTACTTTTCCATAGAGAAATATAGTCTGAAGAAGCATTTAAATGAGTTGGGGTGATGTGTAAGGAGAAAATGATTGAATTAGTGCTGGAGAGGGTGCACAGGGGAAGGTCAGAAACCAAGCTAATTGAGGGAGAAGTGTAGGAAGAAAAGAAATTGATGGCCCAATCCCAAAGGTGCATTATGCCAGTGTAACTCACATTCCACCAGCATAACATGCTTTACGGCTATCACAAACATGACACTGCCAAAGTATGCAGTGCATACTTTGGCTAACACTGCAAACGGTGAGCAGGCAAGTCCATGCAATACCTGACCAAGAATGCCCACTGGTAGAGGTGGGGCCGCACAGGGGGTAGGCGGGAGGTCGGGAGGGGGTGGAATGGGGTGAGCGCTGGGTGGAACAGGGAGGAGATTGGGTCAGGGAGGAGGACAGATCGAGTCCAGGAAGAGAGTAGGTTCAGCAGTGGCAGTCCCCACCAAATCCTAACCCTCTTCCCAGGCTCAATCTGCCTTTACCAGTCAATGCACATCTGTACCAACAATATCACTGGCACAGGTTCAAGTTGACCCATGGTGACAGCAGAGTTTTACTCTAGGGCTGTGGTTTTCAAACTCTCTGGGAGTTTGAAACCCGCAGTAGGTCCTTGCGGGAGCGGGGGGAAGGCAGCGATGCGATCCCTAGGATTGCGCCACTCAGGAGGGCTTCAGGGACTGGGATGCACTCACCAGTCTTTGCGTGAGTGCCTGCAAGTCTCCCCAGCTCATTAGAAGTTAAAGTGGAGCAATTGCACTCCACTTCTGCAATACCAGAAGCAGACGCTCGCGCAGGGCTCCCCACACTCCCGACTGGTTGCTGCAGGAACTGGTGAGTGCGTCCCAGTCTTTGCAGCCCTCCTGAGCGGCGCAATCCTGGGGATCGCATCAGTGCCTCCTCCCTGCCTCCCCGCTGCCCCCACCATTTAAGGGGAAAAAGGCCAGGGCCTTCAGGCTGGGAGGTTGCAATGCCCCAGTCTGAAAACCACTGCCCTAGGGGAAGGGAACAAATTATCTAGGAGGCCTCAAACCCTCCCCCCCCCCCGATATAGTGGACACCATGTTGGCCCTGTTGCATCGCAGTGTGGGGAGTTGTGGTGGATTTGGCTGTGTGTTTCACTTAAGGGACCAAAAAACAAGAAAGGAAGGTCATATCTGTACCAAACTAAGGAAGAACAGTTCAGGATATGTTGTCTTTCTCTTATACAGGGGTGTCCAAAGTTTTTGGCAGGAGGGCCACCATCATCTCTTGACACTGTGTCAGGGGCCGGAGGAAAAAAAGAATTAATTTACTTTTAAAATTTGAATAAATTTACATAAGTTTACATAAATGAATATATTAAAGATGAACTTATATGAATGAATGAAGGTCTTGCAATAGCTCAAGGCCTATAAAAGGCCTTGCACAAAGCAAAGTCAGCCTTTCCTTTGCTGCCACTGCTGCATCACAGACATGAAACAACAAGCAGTGGAGGGAGCCCTCATCTCACAGCTCAAGCGAGAGGTCAAACAGTTGCCCTCATGCTGAAAGCAGTTGCTTCGAGCCAGTGCGGGCTCCAACAAATCTCTGGAGGGCCAGAGGCTCATTGGAGACTAGGGGCTCCCTGAGGGCCGCATTGGGAGTCCTCGAGGGCCGCAAGTGGCCCCAGGGCCGGGGTTTGGGCACCCCTGCTCTTATATATATGCAGCAGCCAAAGTTACTTTGAAGGCAAAAGGAAATAAGAAGATGAGAAGTGGTTGAAGCCTGGGGGGATGGTGGTATTCCTTTCAAGATTTAGAGTGTTTTTGAAAGCCTTGGGCTGCTATCAAAACCATACTTGCCTAATAGCAAGTCCTGTTGAACTCATTTAAAAAACTCTTTTTAGAAATGCAGTGGGGTGTGTAGTGGGGAGGGATTCCTAAGTAAGCCAAACTTTAAATCATTGCAACATTTCTTCACTATTTATCAAGCAGAATAGACACAGGGTGATTATATATGATGATTATTCTCGTGCAGCAATTTTCACCCAGTGTGTCACAGCGCATTGGTGTTCCATGGTCCACAGGTATGCTATGGGAGTTTGGGGGTGGGTCATTAGGGGATGTGAGCCCCATGCCAGCAGTGCAGTGAGATGTCAATTGTCAAAAACCTGACGGTGTGCCTTGACAATTTTAGTGCCTTGTCAGTGTGCCATGAGATGAAAAATGTTGAAAATCGCTGTTCTAGTGGATAGTTTCCAATTGGTTCTTCAGATACTGGAGAACACAACAAGGTGGAGAAGGGTCTGGCAATGAAAAATATGTTAGGCATATTTGGATGTTCATTACCTGCTTGTGCAAACATTTCTTGACATGTTTTTATGACAGAGATAATCTATGTTCCTTCCATGTTACAGGCAGCCAAAATGGCAAACTACTGCAAATATCAAAAACTGTGTGATTTCCTCTTTCTTATGTTTGCTATTATTTTCATTGTCACAAGACTTGGAGTCTATCCCTTGTGGTGAGTAAATTTAACCTTTTCCGAATTATACTTACTGAACTCTTGTAAAGCAGCTACTGCTTTCACTCTTGTTTGTCACTCTGAAGGCCTATGGTTGCTTTTCATACTTTATCCTGTGCTAGATTTGAGCATGCTGGATGTCTCCTTAGAATTATAGGACATTGGTCCCCTTACTCTGAGTAAAGCCCCAGCCTGCTCAATGCAGCTTCTTGTGTTGAACTTTTTAGCCTGGAGGGGGGCTGCCTCCACCTGTCCCACCCCTGTCTTTTTTGGTGGATCCTAAAAAAGGTATTAACAGAATTTGTGTTTTGGCTTTTTCTTCATGGACCAACATGGCTACCTACAATTTTTTTTTTTTTGGTGGGAGGGAGAGGGAGAAGGGAACACTGTAGTGGCCGGAAAATATTACTTGTCATTGTGATTAAAAGGGGTAAAAGAGAGAAGCTGAAAGTACTAATCACCAGGAAGGCTTTATAGATACTGTCAGACAAGATGGGCTTAGCCAAGTAGATTTACAGTCCAATCCTGTCTAACGTCATCCCCCATCCCACCAATGCAGCCACACCAACAGAGCGCTGTATTGTGGGTGGGGGCTGGGGGGTGGATCCCAGAAGCCTTCTCAAGGTAAGAGAACATTTTGCTCCATTATCTCAGGGTAAGCCTCTGCTTCCCCAATAAGCCTACTCAGAGTGAACCAAAGGAGGTGGCTCAAGGCCGGGAAGGGCAATAGGATATTGGTACAGCCACTGCCACTGATAAACACTCCCATTCTGACCCTCTTTCCCCACCATGCCCCACTTTCCACGTCCGCCCACCCACCTAGTCTAGAAAAGATCCACCCAGTCTAAAAAGGCTCTTCTTTTCTAGTCTAGAAAGTCTAGTTTAGTCTTTACTAGTATAGTGCCACCCACGCATCCCATGCCAATGTATCGGCACTGGTGCATCTTCACAGACCACTGTCATGTGGCCCCTGCAACTCACCATTTCCAGTGGTGGCCTGGTTGCATGTGATATCATGTCTCAATTTGCAGTGCCAGAAAAGTTGCTGCGCTGCCCAAACATGAGTTCCATTGGTACAGCAGCCTGGTAGGCCCTTATTCTAGGGCCCAGCCTTATTCTAATCTCATATTATGCTGTAATCTAGGCTCATTTGTCTAACAGAATATTTATATGCCACCTTTCGCCCTCCTAAAAACCCCTCAAGGTGGTGCACGTTAGATTTTAAAGCTCTTCATCTTTTAAAAGCCCAGCAAGCAGTGGTGATGATACCTTAATGTGGCTGTTAAATACCCCAGAAAAATTTGGCACACTTTCTTAAGGAAAAAAGTAAGGATGCCCAGAGCCATGAACTCTCTTAGGTAAGAATTCCAGGCATGGGATTTTGGTTTGTTTTTCATTACTCAGAAGTGGTAAACCTGACTGATCACTTGGCATACCTTGGAGAGCAATCAGTAAACTAATAATCCAAGCTGAAGACTGCAAGTAAGCCTTTTCAATGTAAACTCTAATATTTGTCTGGTCAAGAGTTTTTCATATTTTTTTTACCTGAGCAGTAATTTGCCTGTCTGTGCCCACCCTGTAGGAAGTCATTATAAGATAAATTCTTGCTGGAAGAATGGTGCAAACTCTTTTTAGTAATTGTGATAATTAACTAGTAGAATGATTTCTGTGGGGAAGTTGATGGGTCTCTATGATATGATTCACACACAACAATTAAGCAGCAAGGAAGGTGCTTTTAACATCTCACTGTGGGCAAAGGTCTGAAAAATTGTGAACCCATAATTTCATATTTCCAGGTATCAGAAGCCCTGGAAAAGGTGTATCTTGGCATTAAATTGAATATTTTTGTTACTAGCATTCTTAGTTTTGCTCATTAATTGGGACGAACACATTGTATTCAGGACTTTTAAAGCATTTGTTATTAATATTTGCTTCCTGGACTCTGCTGTGAACCTGAAGGAGTATCTGACCCTGTGCATGGTGCTTATAAAATGTTGGGGATCTTTGTGTAGTAGTCAACAAAGGTGGAAATGGTTGTATTTGAGATGAGGTGCCATGGACCCATTCTCCTGCCAGTGGGGCAGGGAATTTTAGAAGGTCATCACTGTGGAAAGAACTGGCTGAGACGTTGTTGCTTGTAACAAATAGCCCAATCCTATTCATGTCTACTCAGAAGTAAGGCCCATTTTAGTCAATGTGGCTTACTTCCAGATTCCAGAAGTAAGGCCCATTATAGTCAATGGGGCTTATTTCCAGATGGATAAGATTGCAGCCTCAAAGAGTTTATGAATCCAACACAAAAGGCAAGCGGTTCTCCTTCTCCCCCTCACCTCCCGCCCCGGGGTTTGCATGACCCAGGTCCTTGGTGGTGGTTTTCCCTGCCATAGAGCTGTTCTAGAATAGGACCTTCAAAGATACGGCTGTGCCGGTTTCACCTGACTCTCTGCAGTCAGTGATCTTGGGAGGTTTCATACCTCTCCAGGGATATTCCCAAGCTCATTCTTGGCCCAATAGGGGTATTGGTGAGCAGAAATCCCCTGAACTATTTAGTGTATTGCACAGGGAAGTTGATGGTGGTAACTTCATTGATTCCCCCACCTAAGTGTGGACAGAATTGCAGCCTTAGTGGTATAACTATTTTAGTAGACATAAAATACTCTTTTAGAAGCAATATCCAGCTGGATAATTAAACTTAATTAATATTGACATTACCTGAGAAAAAATTGGAAAATGACACAAGCATACAGCCCTTCTGTTGAAATGTACTCTCAATATAGCTGTGCCAAAGATTTTTACACTACCTGCAAGAATGGAAAAAGTGACTCTGAAAGCAGAGGGTTTTTTTATTTCAGATTCAGATAATGGCAGCTGACTTGACATTTCTGAGTGTTTTTGTACGGAGAACAGAAGGTTGTCATCAGTAATGTTCAAGTGCACTGACCATGGAGAGCTAAGAATCCATAAAGTGCATTTACAAACAGTGCACTTAATGGCTTCTGTAGTTACTTCAGCTATAAAAGTTCAGAAGTTTTCCTTTTTCTAGCTGATTGAAAAAGTGCATAAATAGTTCCTTAAGAATTGCTGGCTGTTATAAATTACCTGATGCTTGGAGAACTCTTTCTCTTATCCTTGACAATTCAAACCTATCATTGTTAAGTTTGCGCTCCATGCTCAAGGCTGGAGCTCATGAGCTCTCCTCATGGAGAGCTATTCCCCCCCCCCATTCCTTGTTTGAGGCAAAAAAGCCATCATTTGCCATTTCAAATTTTGATATTTGCCTGAAGCAAGATTGAATGGTGGGGGCTCTTGGTTGGCTGGCAACCATCAGTCTCGAAAGACTATGGTATAAGCCTACAGTACCTGGTATTCCCAGGCGGTCTCCCATCCAAGTACTAACCAGGCCTGACCCTGCTTAGCTTCCAAGATCATACGAGATTGGGCATGTGCAAGACCTTGGTTTCATTAGGTGTGGCAGGCAGTGCTGCTTTAATATGTCCTGTGCTACCCTCATCTTCTAAGGTTCTTGATCTCCACCAGTACCCACCTGGCAAAGAAGGTCAACACATTAAACCATGATGGGATGCAAGACTCCAGGCATCAGGACTGCCCCTTAAAGAGCTCCCAAGAGGGGGCAGAACTTATCATAATTAGCCATATCAGAAAAGTATGTAAGACTCAAGTCCTTGTGAGAACATATTGTAAGCCTTGGAGCTATCCAGGGTCCTGCCAGACCATGCTGATGTTACAGTTATAGTATCTTTTGGATCACCCATAAAATGGCTTATTCATTTTATAGTGGAAATTAACAGTGTCTCTCTTCATTTACAAAGCTGTATACAGTGGTTCTCAAACCTTTTAGAGTCCTGAGAGGCTGCTGCCTGATTTGTAAATGCCAAGGGCTGTGGCTATAATAGTGATTGGGCAGCAGTGCTTCCCCCATAGCAGCTTGTCTAACCCTTGATGCACAGAGCCTAATCTGCCCTGACAGTTTCACAGACTACCAAAACTTGGGTCACAGACCCACAGTTTGAGAACTGCTGCTGTATAAAAAAGAAATTTTCTTTTTGACAGGATCATGGGGTTTTTTTATAACCAATTTCTGCCACAGGTGTACACATTTGATCCCTGTTTTGGTGGTGGTGGTGATGATTAACAGTATTTATACTTATTTATATAAATAATTGCTTTTATACTGCTCGTTTTAACACTGCTGGCCTTGCTGTTTTACTATTTATTTTATTACTGTATTTTATAATTTTATGTGTTTTTATGTATTTTATGGTTTTTAAGTGCTGTTAGCAGCCTTGGGTGCCCTTTGGGGAGAAAGGCAGATTACAAGTCCAATAAATAATAATACTGCTTTTCAACGAAAAGTTCACAAAACGGTTTACAGAGAAAATCAAATAACTAATGGCTCTAATGGCTCCCTGTCCCAAAAGGGCTCACAATCTAAAAAGATGCAAAAGAACTGCAGCAGGCAAGCCACTAGAAAAAACATTGCTGGGGTGAGGAGGGCCAGTTACTCTCCCCCTGCTAAATAAAAGAGGAGCACCCACTTGAAAAAGTGCCTTTTACCCAGTTAGCAGGGTATATGCAACGCTGGGCAGAAATGACTTAATGTAGCAAAACCTAACTACCATATAGCACCCTATTCCACAAATTTGCATAAATTTTATTGAATCATTTCTGGAAGGTACACAGGGTTCTTCATTCAAGTGCAGTTGAATAGACTAGAAGCCAAAGAATTGACTATCTAGCTCAAATCAACACGTGAAATTCAGCGTTACCACCTCTACCCGCTGCTTGGCCCTCGTTGTCACTTTAAGAGTAGTCAGGTCTAAAACTAAAAATTCCAGATCCAGCAACTTGGCTCCTTCCCATAACATGCAGGACCTCCTGCCTTGAAGCCTTTTGGGTATATGTTTTGTCCTAACCTGAGGTATCGGAAGGCAACTGCAGTCCCCAGGTGAAAGATTCCTTTCCCTGTCTCCAGTGGTGGTGGAGGGGATCTGAGGTGGTGGCATGGCAGCAGCTCAGGTGTTAGCATATGCAGACTCATCTCTGGGCTCCTATTTACACTGAGGCACGTTTACACCGAGCCAGACATATACTGGCTGTCCCTGTGCCAGAGCATGCTCTTTTTTTGTGGTTTTGGGGCTGCTACAGTTGTAGTTATAGTTGGAAAGATGGAGAAGCTTCTTCTGTGATAGTGATGAGAGACAGCAGCATTTGAGAAACATGGAGCCCAGTCTTATTCAGCTTTCCAGCTCTGATGCAGCCATGCCAACTGGGCATGTGCTGCAACTTGTGGTGGGAGGCAGAAACCTCCTTAGGACAAGGGATCTTTTGTTCCCTTTCCTCAGGGCTGCATTGCAGCTGCTTCAGTGCTGGAAAGTTGATTAGGATTGGGCCCGCAGAATCCCAAAGTTCATCTTCTTTTGGGGGGAGCAGTCCCCCTATGGTTTTGGAGGGGAAGGTCCTTTTTGAATTCCCTATGCCATGACGTCAGTGCATTAACATTGGTGACTGAGTGGTACTTCCAGTCCAACTTTACTTTTTTTTCTGTCTGAGCAGCTTCTTCTTGCCTCAGTTTCCTGTACTGTATATCCTTTTCCATTCTAAACCTTTCATTTCAGTGTCTATTTGACACAATGCCTTCAGCTTCTTTGCCTCTGAACTCTTTGTCCTTTAGCTTCCCTCAACCTTTCATGCATGTCTCTTAATCCTAGTCCCAATCAGTTTATCAATTGTTTGATATATTCCCTTTCCCTCACAGAAGCAGAACTGCAAACTATTTTAGTTACCTGAACAATCAAGCATACCATCCACCACACCAGCTCAGCCAATCAGTACCAGAAGCATCACTGTTACAAACCAATACAATAGCGACAGCAGAAGTTAGCTTGATAAACCTGCCATCTAGTGGTAACACTTGAGGCTATATATTTTATAATTCAGCAAGCTTTCATCCATGCCACAGTTCTCCACTCTTTAGTTAAATGCACTAGTGATAGTTAGTATTCAATGTAAATTAATATTACAGAGTGGCTGTTAGTGCTTTTATTGCCACGTTACTGAACACTGTTGACTTACTGCATCTTACCTCAGTTGAAGCAAACTAGTAAGCCTCTTCATCCACAAGGGGGAAAACAACATAGAAAGAGAGAAGACAAATGAAGTAATTGTGGCTGCACTATGCTGCTTGCCAAAACTTTGTGGTTCTAACATTTGTTTGTTTCCTGAAAAGGAAATGGAAGAAACCTAAAACCAGCCACTCCTTCAAAAAAATCCAGGTTGAATTCAAACTTATGTGAGTTGGAACACAGTCATGCAAGGACAAAGGAACAAAGTCATGTAAGAGTCATGCAAGGACTCTTTCTAATCCCCTTCTTCCCACTGCAGTATCTTAGTCCCCAAAAAAGATGCTCCTAGGGATCATGGCAATTCTTGAGAACAACAGGAAAACTGCAATGAGAGGGTCCCAGGGAAACCTCTAGCAATGGGGCATCTTATAGAAAGTTCCTCCACCCATTTTCCCAGGAATCTCTCCATGCCACATTCCACACTATTCCAGAGGGACCCCAACTCTCAGAACTTGCTTTTGGGTTGAACCCTATTGAGGTGGGAGAAGTGAGAACTCTTGAGGACACTTTATTCACTTTGCATGTTTTGATCCAACCCCATATTTATAACAGAGCAAGTCCTTCAAATTCTCCATCAGTACATGCAAGAATCAACCCATGGGTCTAGTAGAGAAAAGTGGAGCTATACCACAAGACCTTTACAAAATAAAAAACACCTCTCAAATTCTCAATTAGAACAAGGCAAACTTTCAACCATGCATATGCCACTTTGGAATTCTCTCCTCATAAAAAAAAAAAAAAACTTGCCTGGGTCTGGCCACCCACACACTACTGTTTGGCAATGATATGGCTATACCTGGAAGCTTCTGTTGATGAATGACTGCCGGTTAATGTTTTGATTGATTATCTTGTGTGGCCGCTGCTGAGGAGTTTCACTGATTGCGAATGCTGTATTGATGAGTTTGAGGTTTTGTTTCATAGTTAGACACTTTGAATCTTGTAAAAGAAAGATGGGATATGGTTCTTTAAAATGAAAGAATCCACATGGAATACCAACAGGGGGAAAATGGAGGGTGGTGAAAAGCAATGAAACAAGTGTGTCAATTCCCTATTGATGTTAAACCATCCTTTGATCCTCCTGGGTAATCTCAGAGATCATAGATGATGTGAAGGAGATTCGTCAGCTTCTTTAAGTAACTGACTCCTGTGACTGGGGAGAAAAACAGCCCCAATAGTCTCCTGTAGTTCTACACTGACTGTGTTTTCTCTCTCCCCCCCCCCATCTCTTTTTTTTCAGGATATTGCACTCAATAATATTTGAAATGCCTGAAATTTTGGGTAGCTTTCCTGCTTATTTGATCTTATTGGCTTTACTTCTGATACTTCAAGTTCTTCACTGTTTTTGGTCCTATCTAATAATAAAGGCAGCCTATAGAGCTTTTTCAAAAGGCAAGGTAAGGCAGAAAAATCTGGGTTACTAATGGACTTTTTATTGCTTCCTGTTTTCAGTGAACATTCTTGTTATGATCTTTTTTTAAATACCGTTCTGTCAAGGTCCATAATTTTAATTGGGAGACATAATCTATGTCAGATTTGGCCACAGACTCTCTTCTCATGCTTCTGCTAGACGTTGCAAGTCCTGAAACAGTACATCTGGTGCTCATCCATCTAAGCAATCCTGTCAAGTTCAACTTGGCCTTTTCTGGGACAGATTCAGTTTAGGCATACGTTGGTTCATCCCTGGAATCTGTCCGCTATTCCAGGGCCATTTGCTGTTCAGAAGTCTATAAGCCTGTTCAAATCTATGGCTAAATGGATACATTCAGAGAGAGGTTTAATCCCTTAGCCCCAACCTGTGTGCATTCATTAGCCACTAATTTGGAACAGCTGTAAAGGGCGAATATATGGTGGCAAAACTGTATCTGCCACAGTATGACACTTGTCAGGAAGTTGTTTATCAGCACCAGGCCCCTGGTGAAAACCTGTATGGTCCATGCACTTATGAACACATCTGTTGGATTTGTGCTTCACATTTTTGCACATACACATAAAACATTTTACCAGTGCGCCTTTAAAATACAACATGGGAAGCAGCCTGAGCATTTTCAGAATGTGAAAACAACAAGCTGCATCAACTATCTGGAAACAAAATAATACAAAATTATCAGAAGAGTGTGGCTTCCATACAGGCATGGTTCCCCAACACACCTCAATTCAGATGGTAAGCCTAACAGTTGTCTGTCTGCTGCATCAGGCCTGCATTTTGGTTCCCTGTGTAGATGTTGAAAGCCACACATTTCACCCAAATATGTATGTAACTTCTTTCTTAACCATGTTATTTTCTTTCTGCTGCCTTTGAAGGCTGGGAAGTGGAACTCTTTGCATGTAAGTCTTTTTCCTGGGGTGGAGTGGGGAAGAGAATGCTTCAGTAATCTTATCCCTTCTGTGCTCATTTTTCTGCATGTCCTTTTTGCTCAAGATTGCATGCTCTTTGATGCAGCAACTGTTACCCTGCATATGCCCAATCTTGTCTGATCTCAGAAGCTAAGCAGGGTCAGGCCTGGTTAGTACTTGGATGGGAGACCGCCTGGGAATACCGGGTGCTGTAGGCTTATACCATAGTCTTTCGAGACTGAAGGTTGCCAACCATTTTTTGGGGTAGAAAGACTCACAAGTTGTTCAGTATGGGTAGCACTCTTAGGTGTGAAAGATACATACCGGTTTTAAATTTGTTGACACCAGGTATTGTTTTGGCTCTAAACGAACAACATGTAGCCACGGAACATGCAAAAATAAAGTGGTCTTCTGAAATTGCTCCATCTTTCCTAAGCTCAGCTTTACAACAAAAAATGTGAACCTCCTCCCCATCCTACAATTAACTTGCATGCTCTGAGAGGAGGAAAGTACCTTGCAAACCTATGCTGAGAATATTTTGGACTTTGGACAATGAACTTCTTTCATCCTTTTCCATCAATTGGTCATGTGAATATTACCAAGTTCCATTTAGTTAGAAAATTTATTGACGGAAAAGGTTTCTCAGGGATTTCTGCCCTGCGATTGGAGCTGATCATAAATGAAAGGAACTAAGATAGTTTTTTCGTCTTGTCAGGAGTACAGTGGTGCCCCCTTATCTGCAGGGGTTCTGTTCCAGAAAAATCCCCTCCCCATGGATAGCTGAAACCGTGGATACGGGCAAATACCCATCTCCAAGGTCCGGATTCTCTGGAAGTGAGGGAGCCCTGCTCCCCCCCAGAGGGGAGTCTGAGCTCAGCAAAAGCCATGGACATCCATCCATGGCCTCTGCCGGGCTCAGACTGATCTCGGCAGCTAAAAACATGTGACTTCCAGAAACCGGTCATGACTTTTTAATGCCTTATAAGGCATTGGAAGGCCCGAGGAAGCCCCAGAGGGCCCTCTGCTGACTTCACACTCCTGCAGAGGAGGGGAGCTGGTCTCCCCTCACCTCTGGAGGGATCACACACAAGGGGGCCTCACAGACCGATCTGTGAATATGGGATCCTCAAATATGGGGGACTGACATAGTCCTGAGTAGCCATTTTTTCCTGTTTAATTATTCTTTCTAGACACGCATGTCTGTCTTGGTTCTTTGGAGCCACATTTTCCTTTAACTCACTTTAAATACTCTGCTGCCTATTTCACTGTCCTGATGTCTATTTCATTTTCTTGTGACAATGCTTAATAATTTCCTGAACAAATCTCTGCTAGTATCTCTCCTGGGACTTTTTCTTTTTGTTACTCTGTGCTTTCATTTGTCTCCTTATAGCCTCCTCCCACCTCTTTTCATTTTGCAATTTTCAACTGTAAATGCATAACTTGCAGCCCAGTCCTATTCAGATGCCACATCAATGGCACAAGGATTCCAGCACAACCTCCATCCTACCCTAAAACTGTCCTGGCAATGCTAGGCCAACAGTGCACCAATACTGGCACAACAAGGGCCAAATGCCAAGCCTGTCCTATCAGAGCAACACTGGTGTAGCCCTTCCCATTAACAACCCCACCATCTATGGAATCTCCAACACAGTCCATTATCAAAGGAGCAGTGTTCTGAGGTCTGCACATCATCATTATCATGACAGTGTAGCATCTTGTGCCATTGCTGTGACATTGGTGCATCTTCCATGTTTCATCACCATGACATTGGTGTGTCATCTATGTGACATCCATGCATCATCACTGCGATATCCAAGAAGCCAATTGCCACATCCAATTAGTCTCAACACTGGTGGTTAGAGAAACAAGGGGTCAAGTCCATGTGGAGATACAAAACAGGTAGATAAAATTTTAGCTTACAAAAGAGAACTGAAAACATAATATCTCAACCACTTATGTTGAACCACTCTTTTTTGTGATTAGAGGTTCAGTTCAGGTTCAGATTCACAGCAACCATTTATTTTAGATTTGAGTTCAGTTCCTGTAGAGTGGGGGGCGGGGGCGGAATGGAACTCTGAACCAATTTTAGTCTTCAGGATCAGCTTTCTGGTTCAATTAGTTGTCGCTGTTGATGATGATGATGATGATGATGATGATGATGACGACATGCCTGTCTTTCCAGGTATAAAATAGAAAGTGGGCACCTAATTTTTAACATCAAAAGGAGCAGGTTGAAGGGAACTGAACCCTCCCTACATGTGAATAAGCCCACACATCACATTTAGTTTGAATCTACATCACCGCAGACATGGCACTTCTAGTTTGACACTTGATCAGGAGCAAAGAAACAAAGAAAGAAAATCTCTTTCCAAGTAAAGACTAGAAGCTGACTAGTTGGTTTTTATTTCTGGTTTGAAGACTTCATGTAAAGGGTTCGTCTTGTTCTTCCTGTGCAGTAGCCTCCAGCATATCTCTTTCTTCTTTTTCACACCTTTACAGGCAAGAGATGACCGAAGTGACATTGAGTCTAGTTCAGATGAAGAACCCACAATGTCTCATTCGAAGAACTCCCATAGTTCAATCACCACCAATGGAACAAGTGGAGCAAATGGAACAAATGGATACCTCACCGGTGACAGTTCTTTAGAAGAACACTAATCCCTGGATTTAAGCACTGACACATGAAGAAAATGAACTGTTTGCTATTGGAAGAAAATAAGTTGTGAATGCTGGTTTTTATTTTGTTTTCCACTTTGATGATTTCTCTTCATGTCAGAACACACAACAAAGCACTTGGAGTATTTAAAACAGCCGTATTTCCTATTTGTGAATGACAGCGCCACCTCATTCTATGTATGTAGGCATGCTGTATGTGTATATACATGACCAGATGGGAGCAGTATCTTCTTCTGTAGCCTTTGAATATTATTATTTTTTTAATTTTTTGGGGGGGATGGCTTGCAGAAAACATCCGCAGGATTCTCTTTTGGGCTTTTTCAGGGCTGGAGACTGCAAGACAGAGGTATGTCTCTCTTTTTCCATTCATGTTTGCTCTAGCTCATTGAGATATTGTAGGCAATTGATTGAATTTCACAGCAAACCAGACCCTCTGGCTGTTTTTGTGCTGAAGGGTGCTGGTTTTAGGAACTGTCAGTGCAATCACAGTGGTCACTTCCCCTGCCTCCAATGTGAAATTTTAAAATGGTACATTTAGTACTTTTAAATAGTCTCTAATGGAGTTAGTTGGACAGTTAAACCATAGTTGTTGTAGAGAGGGAACTTAGCATTGCTATAAACTCCAGAATTGGGAACACATTAGAATAGACTTTACTGTTCCTATAGAAGCCCAAGCCACATTACTGTATATCAGGTATGATGAACCCCATCTTGGGACTGTAACCTCAATTTGATTTTAGCTCTTTTGTGCACATTTTATGCTGCTATGCCTTCCTTAGTTTCATATTCAGGTCCATAGTAATGAGTGCAAAAGCTACACTTGATATTTGGTGACAGCTAGGATGAACAACAGGGGCCAAAAATAGGTTTGTGTTCTGCAGAAGTAACATAGACCAGAAACACGGTATTGGAGAGGAATTGGAACCAATGTTCCTTCTAATTGCTGAGGGACATGCATGGATGGCTCTTGGTTACTCAGTGTTGATGTCATCACAGAGCCCTGAGAAGGAAGCTGCACAGGACTTCTATTCTAGCTGTGTACTTGCACAATCTATAAGGAACGCTGTTTGGAATGTCTGAGGCCTAATTCACACAGACAAAGTGGTGAACCTGTGTCTGAACTGAACTCTCTTCAAACTGAAAGTGTGGGCTGATGTCATTGGATAGTTTTCCATACAAAAACTGTTCCATGTACATAGAAACTAGGTGTCAGAAGTTGCCTATGGGATAGTCTAGCTATATTTCTGTCAACGTGCTAGTTTCCTATGTGCAGAGAATTATTTTTCATGGAGGAGCGTTCTTGGGGATGAGATTGAAGTAGTCTATCCAAACACAGGTTTACTACTTCGTTTTTTGTTTGTGACGTTCCAGTGTCTCTTCAATACTGTGTCTCTAGTATATGTTAAGTTCTTTCCTGATTCATTAAGGGCACAATCCACCAAGTGCTGCTTCCAAGCAGTCTTCCTTGTTTTTGTGCAGATTGTGTATCTAGTCAATTATGTGCCTGGGGAGCATTTTGGGTGGCCTTTAATTATGGGCTGCATGGCATTGTTTCAGTTCTTTCAACCTCCCTGGCTAATTGTGGAGGCTACTATGCCCAGCAATGGTCCTGTAACAATTCACACCATTTTAAGCAGTCTCCACAGAATCACCAATGGCTGTCCCAGCCTCGTAGCTCCAGTGCAGAAAGAGGGAACTGCCTTAACTCACATTCTTCTGGTTTGATGCTGTTAAGTCCAGTCCAAGAATGTAACTGGACACTGGCTTGCAGTGTCCCAGTATGGCATCATAACAAGTATCAAATCCCCTTTTTAATTACTAGGGAAACAGATTTGAAGGTGGCTATAATTTATTCTTGTTTGGTTTTCTGCTCAAGGTCTGCCTATAGGTGTTAGTAATGTTTTTAAAGGAAATCAGCAGGAATAGCATCTTACAAGAGGTATTAACTTTTTATGTCTTTGTTTGATCTCTCCTGGGTAAAGAGACTTTCCTGTTGCAGACTTTATTTCTGTGTCTAACAAAGGGAGTATTGGCAGAGAACTCTGCTTGAACTTGGTTCTTGATCAATACCGAACACAGAAGTATTGTGTATGCCAAGGAATTGTATGCAGGAATAGATGGAATCCACAGGAATATAAGAAACTGTAGCCTACTCTGAATCATAGGAGCCTGGTCTTCACCACCAGTGATTTTGAGTTAGAAGTCCTTTTTGATGCCATGCATATCTGAAGCAGGACTATCCTTAGCAGTGGCATAGCCGTGGGGGGCAGCGTGCTAAGTATTGCAGGCACCAGGTAAGCAGCCCCTCCCACTCGCTGCTGGAGCCATTCCAGGCAGTATTGCCGTCACTGCCAGTAATGGCGCCAACAGCAAATGGGACAGGCCGCTTACACGGCGCACTGCGGCGCCTGCAGTACTTACCATGTCTTTCCTCCATAGCTGTGCCACTGATCCTTAGCATTTTCTCAAGCCACACTGTGTGTTGAGTTTTTTTCCTGGCTTTAATGCACACATGGAGAATGGAAAAGCTATTACTATTGGGGGCAGAAAGATGATCTCTCTGCTTCCTCTTTCCTAATCGCTTTTATTGAGAGCTAATTCAGAACTGGTTGACTTCCTTCCTCCTCCCTTGCCTCTATTGAATATGGGCATGCTGGACATTCTTGTGAATGCTTCAAAGCAGATCTGCGTTGTCATGTCCTTTATTTATAAAACAAAAACAATTTTTAAAAAACTTTTAAAAGTGTTTTCGAGACCCAGGGTGTATTGAGTGTTGATCTAGTGCATGGAACATTAACACACTAGAGATATCAGTTACTTTATAAGATATAAAAATAGTTATGCGCCTCAACGCACTGTAGAAATGTCCGTATGGAATGTGTAAATGAAGGGCGCTCCTGTTTCATGGAATAAAGAGGGAGAATGAAGTGATTTTATTCATCCTTCCTTTGACTGTCCTGCATTCAAAAGCAGAAGAGAACAGGTACAATAGGCTGGGATATAAAACAATCCCCTTATCACCATGGAAATCTGTTAGAGACTCTGGCCCTATATCTCTGTTTCCATTCCTGTTTTGTCATTCAGGTACCATTCTGTCATGGTTTGGCTCTTATCTCTGATACACCTTGTGATTGACCTTGTGCATCTACATTGGAGGCCTCTAGGCAGCATTAGGTGGAACTTGAATGAAGATAGGTCTGCATAAGCCTGTATGAGAGTCTGGGATAATAAAATAATAAGATAGTCCAGTTAGAAGACACATGAATAGATATACTCACTTCTGTCAACCAGAAACACTGGTCTCTTTCTCTATGCTTAACCGAATTGCTTAGGAAGGAGTTTTGAACCTTTGGTATTCCCAGAATAGAGAGGCATTATTTTAAAGGGACGATAAGATAGAGAGCTGACAATATGAAAGGTTGCTTAGGTAAGCTCATGCTATTGCAGTGAGGTACACAGTAACAGAGTTGGTGGGAGGAAGGCTCTTGAGCATGCTGGCTCAGGTAACTGGAAGCCTTTTATAAAACATGCTGTGAGGTTACCTGAACGGTAAATTGGTGGTTGCAGTTTAACATTAAAAAGGATATATTAGTATAGGTCAGTGGTTCTTAGTCTGTGCATTGCGGTGCCTTAAGGTGCTCACAGAGGGGTGCCACAGGATGCTCCCAGTCACCTACATACTGGCTCTCCCAGGCACCAAATCTCACAAGATCTAAGGCGGCGGCCCGAAATCTCACAAGATTTGGATACTGCCATGTTGGATCTCACAAGATTCAAGATGGTAGTGCCTGACTGAGAAGAGACTGTGGGGGCGCCATGACCCCAGTAAGTTTGGGAACTACTGTCACAGATGCTCCAATGTGTAGATGGTCTTCACTCCCTGCATGGGGGCATCCCCCTTCAGTTCAGTGGTACGTGCCTGAGCTGAGGGTTTGCCTTCCATGATTGTGCGCACAAGGAACCACTAGATCCAGGCAAAGCTGTATCGTTAATCCCAGAAAGTATTGCTAGAAACAATTAGGACTGAATTTTCCTGGATTAGTATTTTCATGTGTTAATGAGCTCGTTAGCAAAAGTTCTTTGATCTCTTTTAGCGCTAAAGTAAGAGATGCAGTGACTGGAATATGTAGAGTAGAAAAAAATTGATGAAAAATGCGTGTGGAGCTTTGTAGCCGTGACTTAGACTGACTGTTCTGTTAGCAAACCCTAGGATAGTGAAGTAGGAGCCAGTGTTGTTTACATTTACAGTGTTAAGTATTGACATGGAATGCACTGAAAGAAGAAACTGTGTGTGAGCAGTCGGGCAAACATTTAAAAAGTCTCTTTGGCATAGATCCACTTGAAGATGGAAACATGGGACCTACTTGCAATCTCTATCCAGACTGCAGAGTAACAGATTTTTTTTTTTAAATGCCAAAAAGAAATACACATATCCTTGTTGCCATTTTTGAGTTTGTTCAACGGATTACATCATTTCATTGCCTTTTGTTGTGCAATGAATCTGCTGTTTCTTTTTATGTATGTTTGAGGGCTAGTTCATAGTAAACCCCACCATATAGGTTGTGATCACGGCAGGATGCAGGAATAGGCCTTGGGCTCGCACACACTTTGCCACCACATGTAGCACTTTGAATACGAATTGGGGCATGCAGTCATCGACACCTCTGTGAGAAGAGTCCGCTCGTACTGTCTGCCCACCGCCCTCTTTTTTACAGTACGGTGTGAGTGGGTCCTCCTCACCTGAGTTCTTACATGCCTGGACCCTTGTTACTAGCCAGGGTTCTGCATACAGTGGAGGGGAGAACATTCCATTCCTGTACCTTGCCATTTGCAGTCTGCACACCAAAGCCCTGCTACAAACTAGCCTAGAGTTTGTTTGCAAGCAGGGGAAATATTAAATGTGTTGCTGATGAGATCAGGCTAAATGTACAAAATGGGACTCCTTTTAGAGAGCAATTATATGGTGTGTGTTTTTATCTTCTGCTGTCATGTGATGAAACTGCTTTCTGCCTCCTGGCTGGTGGTACATAAAGGCTGCTATCCTGATCTGTAAAGAATAAAGTCATATACAAGACAGGATCAGCACTAGTCTTCAGACAGGAAAAGGAGGGTCAGCACCAGTCTTTAGGCATCATCGACGTATGATAACATATAGCCATGACATCATCACGGAAGGCCTTCATCAGTCATGTGAATACACCCTTCTACTAAAGTTATTTTAATGCTGGAGCGGGACACATGGTTAAAGGCAGGAAAATTGTCTGTGTGTGTGTGCATTTGCATGTACACTATATTTTGCAATAAAAAATGGGAAGTTTGTTGTGAAACCAAATGCCAGGTGTTTTAAATGTCTGACATTATACACAGAGTGGCATAGGTTACATGATAATCTGGGGGTTCGGGTTGATCATCCTTTCTGCCACTTACTTTGGTTGGCAACACAGGGCAAATGCTTCTTAATATAGGGCTATTGATGTCCATGTTTATCATTTTAGACAACATAATTCTAATTTTCTTAAATTCCCATAAATGAGGGGAAAATGGGGTTTACTTTATTTCCCATATTGTGACTATTTTGTATTTTATTTTAAAATACTGCTTGAGGTTGTTCGATTTTTTTATTTACCCAATACTCTTGCTACAGTTCTGTATGCCAATGTGCAGATGACCAAAAATATTCTTAATTTCAGTGTTCTTCAAATACAGTAGCCTTGAAACCACAAAACTTCAAAAAGGCTCTTGTTCAGTTTAAACCAGTGGTGTGTTGTATTTAGATATGCTTTTGTGTTTGCTTTAGATTCCACTGGAACATTGCTAAAACTGCCTGTTTTAGCTTCTGCTTTTAAAATAATTTTGTGAGGATGGCTTTTTTTGTTTTTGTTTAAGTTACTTAATACTGTACACGTTTACTTGCGAGAATGTTCTGATTGTAACAATGAGACAATTACCTGACTCTGCCTGTACAAAATTCTACCCTTAGGAAATGGCCTTCACATATTTTAATGGAGGAAAAATGGCTATGTGTAATTTTGAGTCATATTTTCTTTAAACTTTCATTTCGATCTGATGATAGAATATTTGACTAGAACCATTGGCAATAAAAACGATCTTCACCCAAAAGATGTATGGAACGCACCGGTCTGATATACCTGAGCTTTTTGTTCCTGTGTGCAAAGTTTCCAAGATCTCTAAAAGAGTAACCATAACTCCGTGTTCTGTATGGTGGTTATCTTCAGTAGGGTCAGAGAAGAACAAAATGGTGCAATTTTATCTGTGTTGTCAAGACAATCCAGTGTTTGGGGAACTCTTGAACTATAACAACATACTGATATTCCACTGTCAAAATTACAGTGATGTGTTAACCTTGGATTTTGCTTCTGTTTCTTGTAGTTTTTTTTTAAGTATATATATATATATATATATATATATATATATATATATATATATATATATACACACACACACACACACACACACATATCAAAATTACAATTCTTCCTAGAATATTTGGAACCAATCAGTATTGTGCATTTTGATTTGAAAACACTTTCATAATAAACACTAAATATTAGTAATGACTTTTATTTTTGCTTGCCTCCTTTTATTTATTTATTTATTCAATTTATATTCCTCCTTTCTCCCCGAAAGGGCACCCAAGGCAGCTAACAATCAGGTTAAAATACAAAGCAACAGATAAACATTAAAAATACAAAACACTTAAAAACAATTAAAACAAGATAAAATTCCTTTTGCAGTTTAATGATGGCACAGGAATATCCAAGACTTTATCACACTTTCCTTCTTAGTAGAGGTGTATAAATAGGACACTCCTGTCTCTAGAGCAGTGGTTCTCAAACTGTGGATCAGGACCCACTCGGTGGGTCGCGATCCAATTTCTGGTGGGTCGCGAGAAGCTGATGGCAGCCATCTTGGAAGATGGCAAAAGACCTAGGCGGTGCCATTTTGGAAGTGGGCAAAGCCTGGGCATCACTATTTTAAGCTTCCCGGCATTGAGACATAACTAAGAGTGGCTTGCACATGTGCAAAGAAAGCAGCGTGCCGCTTTTCCCCAGAAAAAGCGAGCTACTGCCTTCCAGCTGGACCTCCTTCTGCACTTGGAGGCTTCCCTCAGGGGGACCAATCATGGAGTGCAGGCTTGGATTGCAGGCAAAGGACCTGGGAGATGTGGACGAGCCAGCCAGGCTTCTCCCCACCAACCTTTGTCAGCTTGGCTGCCTTGACGGGATGGGCTGCCTTGGGGTTGCAAGACTGAGCAGCTCCCCCCCTGCAGCTGGACTGGGCTAGAGAGTGTAGGCAGAGACCTGAACACAGGGCTTGGGTGAGTAGAGGCAGACCCCCGCGATCTCCCCTCTTGTGAGCCTGCCTTGAAAGCAGCATCGCTGCCACCACCACCCCACTGCTGTTCTCGTCCTCTGCATCACAACCTCTCTCCCTCTCTGAAATCGCCTGGAAGCCACGATCCTTTCCTGCCCTGACTACCACGTCCTCTCTTTACATCTTTGCTGGGGTGAGGGGAGATCCCTGGTTCCCTGGCTGCCAAGAGAGCAGCCAGGAGTGGGGGGAGAAGGGAGGGCAAGCCTGGCATGTGGGGGGGTGGGAAGCACCCAGGGAGAGTGCTAGTCTCCCAGCTGCTTCTCAGATGTGCACCCTTCCCCTCTTCTTACTTCTCTGTAAGGCTGCAATTCTGTCCACTCTTACCTGGTAGTAAGCCCCATTGCCAATAGTGGGAGTCAATTCTGAGTAGACGTGCTTAGGCTTGGGGGAGATGAGGGGAAGCGTCCCTGCTTATCTCCTTCTGAGGGGGATACTACCGTTGTTATTTCCTTTATTTACAAAAGCTCAAGCTACTTCTTGTATTGAGGTGCATGAGTAGGGTGCACTTGTTTCTGGCTAGTGCTGAGCACAGCATCAATCGCCACATCAATGTTTGTTAGTTTCAAGTGCAATACAAGAAGTAGCTTGAAATTTTGTAAATAAAGACAGAAATAAAAACAGCAGTAAATAAATACACAAATATTTTGTTCCAGATGTAGTTTTATTTGTTGCTTGATAGCAATGGTAGCGAGGGCAGGGAGAATTGGAAGAAGCTTCTGAGCTGGAATACTGTCTCCTGTCATTTACAGTTTGAGTTTCTAGGCAAGAACTTCCTGCTTGATGACATCACTTTTGGCTATGAGATCACAGTGATGTCACTTCCTGTTTGAAGATGTCATTTCTGGCTATGACATCACTTCCAGGTTGCTGACATCACTTCCGGTGGGTCCCAGACAGATTGTCAATCTCAGAAGTGGGTCCTGGGCTAAAAAGGGTGAGAACCACTGCTCTAGAGTACACACAGGGCATTACATGTAATGTAATGTTATTCTCGCAAAGCCTTTGCTGGTGGCCGCAAGCCAAGAGAATTAGGTTAGATGTAACCCAGAATATGTCATGTGACCATGTGTGAGGTTTTGGTGTTTTTTTTAATAGTGTGCAGGGGGCTGAAAACAACAAAACCACAGGCGGGGGGAGGGATTTTAGGCTTTGCCCATGCTATGATTCTGATCCCACTTACATCTCTGCATGTTATTTTCATTGGGGGCGGGGCTCCTTTTGGCTTTCAGTTGAGGTTTTGGCTTTCACAGGTAAATCCAGACTATTCTTCATGCAATCCTCATGAAAACCTCAGAACATTATCATATGGTGTTCTTGCCCCACATGTATTATGAAGTAGCAATATTTTACGTGTGTACTATTTCACTTTTGCCTGTGTGTGTCTCATGGTTTAGGTTATTTTTCCCTCCCGTCTCCCCATATCTTGCTAGCAAAGTATCCAAAGATCCTTTGTCTGCTTCATTTGTATAGCTCTTCCTATTGAAATCCAGGAATGCCTCAGGTTCAGCATGGAAAAGGTCAAAATCATATTTCAAGGGGACTGGCCAAAGTAGTCAAGCACTTCTCCAAGCAGAGAGCAGGATGACATCTTTCCAGGTAAATCAGTAGTTCTCAAACATTTTAGCACTGGGACCCACTTTTTAAAATTACACTCTGTTGGGACCCACCTATGAAACTTTTATCTAGAAAGAAATAATATTTTTATTTACAAGCAGTATTCATTTGCAAAAAAAACTTGATCCATTTCTCATAATGAGGCAGCCCTAATGAATAGCCTCAAGGCTTGAGGGGCTTAGTAATGTGACCCAGTCCTCACTTGGGAAAAAAACAAACCAGAAAAAAGTCACTCAAACATTTATCTCCCTGTATTTACACAAGCTTGCAAACTGCAGGAGCTCAGCTGTTTGCAAGGCAATTAGCAGACACAGCAGCCATCTGGTTTTTGAATAGCCTCAAGGCTTGAGGCAATTAGTTATCTAATCTTTCCATCACCCATATTTTCATTGGAGGCTCTGCAGGACCCAGCAGAAATTGGATCATGACCCACCAAGTGGGGTCCTGACCCACATTTTGAGAAATGCTGAGCTAAATGATAAATTCCCAAGCAGATGGAAGTTCTTTCTCTTCTTTTCTCCAGTCACAGAGAGGGAAACCCCAGCGAGCCTACCACCCTGCTGGAAGTGAAGACAAGGGCTGGTGTTAAGCTAAGATGTTAGTTATTTAAATCACGTTACTGCAGATACTCTGGTGATGTGTGTACACTCATACACACGCACCCAAAACATACATGTGTCAGAAACTTTGGTTGTTGGTTGTAGTGTATGCTTCCTACAGATTAGTACTGGAAGAGGGAAGTTTGAGAGTGAACCAACACCCTGCACAGTCAACAAGGATCTGTTATTGTAGGGAATTAATACAATGAGACACATAGCACAGGAAACAGACAATCTCTAAGGCTAAGCACTTGATGCTGTAGGAGAGGAAAGGGCTAAGGAACTAGATGGGCCAGATTGTATGACACGAGGGGGGGGGCAGGACTGGGATAGGAAGTCTGCGGAGAATCCAAATAAAAGTGGCACATAGGAGGAGAGCAAGGAAAATAAGGCTCCTGGTGGAGGTGTAGCCCAAAAGGAGAACTGGAAAGGGAAGCTATAAACAAAGCAAGATCTGAGACACTATCTGATCCTGAAGGCGGAATATCCCTGAGGAATCAACTTCCACCTGCATTGCTGTTGGGCTGAAAAGATAAAGCATAAGAGGACTTTCGGCAAGAGAATGAGAAGTAAGATTCGGGCTTCACTGAGAAGCTCTATCACCCCAAATGTTTGGGTTTCTTGGCTTGGCTGTTGCAACCACCTCCCCCCCCCCCCAAAAAAAAGTAGAATAGAAAGTCCAATGAATTGAAATTGTGAGACTCAACTTGCATATTTGACTTATGCATTATGGTGCGTAAATATTTTTGATCCAGTGACTTCACAAGCTTCAGTCCATCAAAAGATTATCGACAAAACAGTGGGGAATGTTTTACCCACTCCTGGTGGCTCCTCTGTTTGGCCTACAATATCTAATACAGGTTTCTTATGAAATGTTTTTCATTTTTCAGGCACTGAAAAAGCACCCTGGCTGCTTAAGGATGGTATACTTTCTCAGGCAGTATTTTTTTTAAAAGTCTAAATGGTGTAGAAATATACCGCGTATCTCAAGAAAAACATATGCACACTTTATAATGTCAAATTTTTTATACAGGTGGCCTGCATTATCTACGGATTTGGAACCCATGAATCTGATCATCCACTAGTTCTGATCCTGTAGGTGGGTCCAGCTGGTAGACTCTGGAGGCCTCCAGAAGGCTGAAAATTGCGACTTTCAGTTTGGCCAGAAAATCAGAAGTCGTGATTTTTGACCTTCCAGTGACATCAGAAGACCTTCTGAGGGTTGGTGAGCCAGCCCCAGTCCTGAGAACATCCTCTGGATGCAACTGGAGCACAGCTCTGGTTGCGATCAGAGGATTTCAGATGCTCAGATGCAGATTTCAGCATCTATGGGGGTTCCAGGAACAGAACCCCCATGGATACCGAGGGCCCACCTGTATGCTACAATTCACATGAATACTGCATATAATGTACACCAGCGTTTCTCAAACTGTGGGTCGTAACCCACTGATGGGTCGTGGCCTGATTGTTGGTGGGTCACAGCTGCAACTGACAAGCTGATATCAGAGGAGCAAAATGCATTGAGCCCTATGGAAAGTGAATGAGTCACACTGTGTGTTTACTTGTGAGTAGATGACCATACCTTGGAGTCTTGGACAAAGGGCAGGCTGAGAGGAATCCAACACCACCTGAATGGTCCTGATCCAATTAACACAGCCCACAAAAAAGAAGGAAGCCCCTCCCTCCAAGCTGATAAATATATTGAGCTCTATGGAAAGTGAAACTAAGCTACACAGTCATGTTTACTTGCGAGTAAGGAAACATTCCTTGGCTCCTGTTGAAGGTCAGGCAAAGGGGAATGCAAGGCTACCAGAATGGTCCCATTCTGATGAATGTGGAGTTCAGCAAGTGCTCCAGAAAGGCAGCCCCCACCACCATAGTACAGTAAAAAGAGGCTTGAGCTGGTAAGACTTTTTTCTTTTATAGCCTTGTAAAGCTAGGTGGGTCCTGGCGGTGTGCAATATTAAAAAGTGGGTTCCAATGATAAAAGGTTTGGAACCACTGCTTTATTGTAAAAGGTTGTTGTCTTTTACAGACTCCTTCTCCCCCACCCCCCAGTGGAGCTTCATTTTTTCTCCTCATCACTCTGGGGTTCCAATACTATAAAGGGAAACTTTGAATCTCAATCCAGCTCAGACAAAAAATTCCAAATCACACTGAACTATATCTTAAATTGAAGATTTAATTTCAATGAACTGTGGACTGAAAATCTTACGGTTTTGTTTTTATGGGCGGGTGCATTGAGGCTTTTGGTGGAACAGGGCTGACTTCCCAATCTCATTTTCTTTCCATCCATCCATCCATCCATAGCCCAGCCATCTAGGGAAAATGGCACAATTTCAATGCTTGCCATGCACAATTCCAGTGCTTGCGGCATTCTCAGCAAAGTACTTCCTGCTTGATGATGTCACTTTCTGCAATAACATCACTTCCAGGTTAATGACATCACTTCCAGTGGGTCCCAGACAGATTGTCATTTTAAAAAGCGGGTCCCGGTGCTAAAAGTTTGAGAATTGTACGCAGTGAACCGTGTACACTGTATACAGAAGCAGTTGCTTGACCCAGTTAATTAATGAACTAGTTAATGGTCTCAACTTGTACTGTTTCCCACTGGAGTCTATACACCGCTGTTGACTCAATCCTATCCAATTTTCTAGTGCTGGTGCGGTTGTGCCAGTGGGGTGTGCACTGCATCCTGTGGTGGAGGGGGAGTCACTGGGGCCTTCTCTGTGTATGGGAACATGTGTTCCCTTACGACAAGGCTGCATTGTGGCTACACTGGAGCTTGGATAGGATTGGGCCCTAAGGGATCTGCAGACATTCACCAAAGTGTGCTGGGATGGCTCCACACATCTTTTCGATTGCTTCCCTTAGATCAGGGGCCTCCAAACCCTGGCCTGCAGTACACCAGCATCATCATCTTGGGCGCAGCGCAATGGTGGCAAAGACTTATAGTTCTGCCCTGCAACCTCCTTTCTTTACACCTAGTCCTTGTAGAGCCTCACACTGGGCAGCAGCTTGTGCTGCACATCACCCCTGAAGGCTGTGTGCCCCAATTTCCCAGGGAAAGTGGCTGCCCGGTGCAAGGCTCTGTAAAGATCTGACACAAAGCAAGGAGGCTTTGGGGCAGAACTGTAAGGCTTTGCCACCACTGCACTGAACCCACATTGATTATGCTGGTGCACCAGATCTGGCTCGTGAACCAGAGTTTGGAGACCCTTGCCTTAGATGTTCAAGTGTTGCAGGTTTTCTGCAATGAAGTATGTATAAATTAGAGCTCATCAAAATGAGGGTACATTAAAAGACACATTTTTTACAAGTATATTTTCACTTCTGATCCAGGCATAACTCATGCCTGGGTAAACCAGAAGCATGGAGGGAGGGAGTAAGATTGTGGCAGCAGGTCCTGCCTCCACCCAACCTGAATGATTTAATATATCACCTGAACACAGCCCACTGGAGTAGAAACAATGCAGAGCCCCTGAAAAAGTGAGGTTCCAATCATGCAGATGCCTTTATGCCTTGGTATCTACAGGGGATCTGTTCCCAGACATCCCCCGTGGATACTGAACTGTGGATATTGAGATCCGTGGGGGCCCTCAGAGCACCTCTGGACACAACCAGAAATGCCTTCCTATCACACCCCAAGGTATTTTCTGTGGTGAACAGAGGTCGTGCACACCCTCTGTGCACCTCAGAAGGCCTCTCAGAGGCTTCTGAAAGGCACTTCTAGCTTTTCATCAAACTGGAAATGCGTCTCAGATGCCTCTGGGATGCCGTCTGAGGTGCACAGAAGTCGCGCACAGCCTCCCCACACCTCGGAATATCTCCCAGGCGTGACCAGCACTTCGGTTCATGTTCAGGAGGTTCTGTGAGACCTTTCAGATATGGTCATGACCTGCGGTAAGTAAAATCCATGGATCCCAAACCTGCGGATAAGGAGGGCCAACCTGTATATAAAGTGTACATATCAAGTCTAGCTAGCCAGTAAACTGAATGTGTGTAGTGTGTTAAGTACACCAGGAGCTGCCAGGTATGGACCATTAGTCCAAGCAGTTATGAACACTGGCTGATAGTGGGTCTCCAGGCTTCTCTGCCTACTTTGAGATGCCAGGGACTGAACCTGAAACTTTCTACCTGTAAAGCATGTGCTCTACCACTGAGCTACAGCCCCTCCCACTGAGGTTGTGCCTGCTGTTGTAATTTTGCTCCCTTTCCCTACCTGGGTTGAAGATCTCAACTGGCTTTGAAGAAGCTTTAGTGCCACACATTAGTAAACCCTATCAAAAAGGTACTGCCCTTCTAAGAACTGAAGAGAAGGAGGGAGGCCAGTCTGGTTGCAGAAAGCACCACCCTCAGAAGGTGTGTCAGAGAATATACCGAGAACTTTCCAGAGAAGCAGTGACAAGATGTTGGGCAAGATGTCTCCCACAGCCAGGGTGGGCTGCAGAATCCTCTATCCCAGGTCTGTCTAGTGTGAAAGCTGCAAGGTGAGGAGGATTTGGTGCAGACGCTGTATTTGCTTTCTGGTGGGGTGGCCCCTTGCTGAGACTTGTAGGCTCTTATACCTGACCTGCAGGAAGATTTATTAGGTGATTTGTTTCACAGGACTGCAAGCGCAAGACTTTGGGTTAGAGTTCAGGAAGCAGAGGGAAAGCAAAAAAAAAATAACACTGTCTTGGGGCGTGCTTTCACCTGTGTACTAACACCATGTTATTGCAACACCATACGGTTTGGAAGTCCAGTGCTGCGTTCCACTGGGTCACATCCACCTAGCAAAACACCAACTGAAGCATTCCTGGCCTTGTTGCAGCACTCTGGATTCGATCGAGAAATACCAGGAAATAAACTCAGGATAAAAAACCAGTTGCAGGTTGAGCCCGTAATTATCTGCTGTGCTTTGCTGATATTGCCAAATGGCCATGGAACTTTCAACCTCGTTGAACTCCTGGGGAAGAGCTCCGGTGCAAAGGTGGAACTGCTCCAGCAGCAACAAACATTTCAAAATGAAGAACCCTCTGGCAGGTTGTACGGTGAGTAACTCTGTGTTGTGTCGGTGCCTGCTGCCTGCTTCTTTCTCTCTCCTTGACTTTAAAGAGGCAGGATGTCAGTAGCCAAAGGGGATCTTGGGTTGCTGTTGCACAGCGGTGGGGAGTTTGAGGGACTGAATGCAATCATCAGTCACAGCTACTGGGGAACAAACTACCAGAATGTCAAGATCAGAAGGAGTGACTGTTTTTTTGTTTCTGGGAATGTTCATAGCTCTTTCTAACTCTGTATGCTGCTGGGAGTTCTGTAAACTAGATTAGATTTTGGGCCTCCTGCTGCTGTCAAGATAGAGAACTCGCTTCATGCTGACTTCTGAAAAGGGCTCAGCAGTGCCCTGTACAGAACGCTCAGGTGCTATGGCTAGATGATGATTGTTACTCTGCGGCACAGAGCCTCAAAAGTGCCCTGCTGGCACACCCCCCCACCAATTCCTTCTCTTGAGGTGCCTTGTCCCAGCATTGCACGCTCTGCACTCAAAGAAGCACAGAACAACTCAAAGTATGGGCAAAGATGCTAGATTGACACAATTCATTTTACAAAAGGGTCACAAAAGCTTTTCACCTTGTTGTCTGCAGCAGCCCAAGATATCCAGGTGCCTGAAGCAGGCTGCCAATTTGCCACCACTGCACCATCACCCCCATTTTCCCTGTTCCCCCCCCCACCTCCTTCCTGGTGCAGTGGTGGCAATCACTTGTGTCCAGCCAGCAGGGAAAGAGAGCAGAAGGGAAAAGGAAGGAGAATTCTGGCCTAGAGTGTATCCTCTCCTTGTCTAAGGAGCAGCAGAGGTGGGACATCCAAAAACCTGTCCCCTCCCCCAAATTCACCATTCTGTTAAGCTTGTTAGAGGTTGCTGCCTGGAAAGAGCGACCTTGCTTATTGTAATGTAGTTTCATAGGAAGAATACCTTGAAAGAAAAGATGGAGGGTATTGGGTTTCATGAGTGCCCCCAGCTTCGAAACTGGATGTCCAGCAGGTCCTGTTACCACACTCACTTCATGCAACTCATGTGCCTGTAGGTTCACAGCTAGAGAACCAACTGGTACTTCCCATAGGCCCAGACCTGGCTTTGTGGCCTCTAGTTGCTGATTCCTGCATTAGAATTGTTGGCTCATGCTACACATGATGCTCAGTCAAACACGAACAAATTCCCTGTCATTTTTTAATCCAGAGCAACTGGAGGAAACTGGAATCTGGACTGAAAATGTGCAAGGGGTTGGGTGGGAAGGAGTACATTTCATTCCCTCCTCTGACATCTCCCTGCAGGAGAAAAGATATTAAGTACAGTACTTGCATCACTGGGGAGGGGCCATATGTGAGATCAAATGCACTTTGCATGCGGAAGGTATTAGGTTGAAATCCTGGCAATTCCTAGCAGTACTGAGAAGTTCCCATTTGAAACTCTTTATAACCACTGCCAGCCCATGGACATGGGCTTCCCATAGACTCCCATAGACTCCTATACTGTATTTTCCCCTATTTGGCAAAAGCATCTTGGGAAGGGACTGACTTTGTTCAGAAAATCAACCTCCTAGGAAAGTGATGAACATCCCCTTTGTCCCCAGTGGTATCTTCCTGCAGCTACTTTGGGTTAACAAGAAGGGCTCACGTGACTTATTCGTCCTGTGTCCTTTGATCCTTATTGGTGTGCTTATTGCGCAGCTCCTAATTGCTAGAGGCTGTGACTTGGGTTGCTCTGAATGTGTTTCGCACGTGGGCACAGACGTGCCAGGCTTTTGAGCCTGCTGTTTTGTACAGTTCCATCAATGTGCTTGATGCCTGTTGAAGATTAACGTCAGCTGTAAAATATTCCAGTTGTATCTCACTCTGTTGCCACACAGCAGGCAAACTGGGAGCAAGTCAGCCAGGACAAGTTGATCCAGCAACGCTTTCTGGTGGTCTGTGGTGTTTTTGGTTTTGTTTAGATTTTTTTTAAATTGACTTTTAAAATGAAATCTAGGAAAGTGTCATTTTGCTACTAACAGCGTAACATAACAAGTTGTGCAGTCTGAAATTGGTGTAATTAATAGGGCTTTCTTAAATGTTCAAATTTTGCAGTAAAAAGAACAGGGGTGTTTCCAAGTTTTTCCAGAAACAGTCTTACTTTGGGGGGGGGGGGGAGAAATAGGTCCCTCCCCCTATTTTGGCAAGTACTTCCCAGGAGAGGGGACAAATCATTCTAGTCACTTCTCTGTAAATTTCCTCCCTTTTCTTTTGTTACATCTTAAAGGTGGTTGTCCATAGCATTAGAGCAGAGGTGCCCAAACACCGGCCCGGGGGCCAGATGCGGCCCACAGAGTGCCTCTATCCGGCCCGCAGCCAGCCTCTGATCCCCTGAGAGCCTCTGGCCCAGCTGACCAACACAACCAGAGTTGTGCTTGTGGGGTGGGGGAATGGGAGTCAATTTAAGTGTGCGTGCTTTATTTCTTGGGTTGTATTGGTGCTTGGAGAAATCCTGGACATTTGAACCCATTCATTCATTCATTTCATTCATTCATCTAAGTTCCATCTCTAATGTATTTATTTAAATTTTATATTTAATTTCCTTTTCCGGCCCTCAACACCATGCCAGATATTTGATGCGGCCGTTCGGCCAAAAAGTTTAGAGACCTCTGCATTAGAACATTATAGCAGGAGTCTCCAAAGTATGGCCTGGGGGCCACATCCGGCCCACAGCACCTTTGTGCTATGGATCAGCTTCTTTAAAGGGACGGTTGCCACTTTAAAAGATGCTAACATTTTCATCTGTTTAGAGCTTCTTAAAAGATAACTGAAGTGGGCAGCTCTTTATACAAAGGAAAGTAAGTTCTCACATAAAGGGAACTCTCGCTCTGCTTCACTGCTAATAATTCATTCTGTATTAAGCGTGGAGAGAGAGGGCTAGTGACTAAGCTTGTAATATCAATGACAGGCACACCCCTCCAAAAAAATCACATGGAATGAAAATGGGAACAGAAAAAGATTATGTAGAATGTCTACTCACAGATTAGACATGTTTTCATGTGAATGAATTGTGAGAACCTGAAGCCCTCAGGCTTGGACTCTATTTTTAGCATGGAATTGTAAAGTATTCCCCACCTCCTTTCCTGCATTCCTTCATTTCAGGCAAATCTAGTGCACCAAATGGGTGGGAAAGGAAAGGAGCACACAGGATCTCCATTATTTCCACACGGGACTTCTGCGTGCTTGTATAATGGAAACACTTTCATACCAGATCCGTGGGTGATCTTGCATAACAGTTTCATGAAGTGATGGAACCTTGACTGAAAATGAGACAAAACCTACGAGTCATACCACCTACTCTCTTAAGACAGGGAGGGTGTGTCTGTTTGTGTGGGAACTGCAGACAATATGTTGGTTTTGTAACTGTCTCCTCCCTATGAGTGGGTACAATTTCTACTGGGTGGATAGGCCAGATTCCAAGGAGTAGCTGCAATCCTCCCATCTCAAATTTCAAGCAGTGAAAAGAAGAGAATTGAAGGAATCTAGAAATCTTGCCCGTTCACTCCAGAAGTTGTTTCGCTCAAAGATGTGCATTGTTTTAGGGCCCAATCCTATCCAACTTTCCAGTACTGGTGCAGCTGCAATGCAGCCCTGAGGTAAGGGAACACATACCCATACCTTGAGGAGGCCTCTGTGACTGCTTCCCCACCATAGGACGCAGTGCATGCCTCATGGGCACAGCTGCACCAGCACTGGGAAAGTGGATAGGATTTGGCCCTTATTCTCTTATCTTAGGGATGCTGCTATCCTATACACACTGAACCTGCGAATAAGGGCCCAATCCTATGCAGCCCTATCACCAGCGCTGAACTCCTGCACCGTGCTGGGTGTTGTAAACATGCCATAAAGCATGTTTACAGCACCTTCAGAGTAGGAAGTGTCGGTGCTGGGCCCAGCGTTGGAAGGTAAGAGCTCTGGGTAGGGGTGCAGGCTTTCAGGTGGCATGTGAGGCATTCTGGGGTGGGGGGAGAAATGACCAGTGGAGCCTTCCTCTGCCAGATTCTGCCCTCTGTGTCAGGCTAAAGAGTCCGACATAGAAGTTCTCTCATCTGTGACAGCAAAATAGCCTGCACAGACATGAGAAGCCCCATTGTGGGGCTTGGGCTTTCCTCGATGGAAGGGGATGGAAGCCCTGTTCCCTTGAGGAGACCTCCAGCAGCTTCCCAGTGCCCGCGGAATGCAGTGGTCACCATTTTGGTGCCACTGTTTCTCCAGGCACCAGGAACCATAGGATTGAGTTGTGCTTCCCTTTGAATTCCATGGGGCTTACTTCTGGGTACACATGCACAGGATTGTGCTGTAGCTGCATGTTTTTGCCAATATTGTAAAAGCTCTTTTCATGAAGAATTGTTCTTTCCTACACTTTTTTTTACTGCTTTGCTTCCCTGAATTGGGCAGAAATTGGCAGTTGCAAATGTTGCCAAAGCCTGCAAACATGTCTCAGTCTGTATGTTTTGTTTCAGCATGAAAGAGTGTACCAAGATTTGAAAGGGTTTTCCAAGAATGGAGACAACTTCTGCAAGCAACTCTTGTCTGTTCTTGAGCAGAGGTATGTACAAATGCCCACCTGACAGAATCTGTGCTCAGATGTGGACATTTTTTGGCAAAACAGGTGTCGGGAAAGGTGTTTTCCCCTTGAACAGATTTTAAGCTAGTTCATAAGCTCCCCCCCCCAATGGTGTATAGCAATGTTTGTACCTGTTCAGCTGGATACTGCTTAGAGTGTAACTTGTTCAAGCTGTAATTACTAGGGAGGTTCCTGAAATAAGAAGTAGGGGAATTAGGAAAAGGCCTGATTGAGCAGGCCCAGTTTCACAGTAACATTATCGTTTTCTTCCTTTCACCTGGTGATTTCTGCGTCTTAATTTATATCCATAATCTTTGTGATTTCCAGTGATGTATTTTCATTTTTAATCTAGAGGAATATCCAGGAAATCTGCCAATTATGGATTGGGACATAATTCTGAGGACTGTGATGAAATGCTTAGTGCTCATTAGGAGCATGTTTAAAGCTTCCACAGACTCCAATATCGCATGAGGATTAATCACTCACTAAGGGCGCAATCCTAACTCCTTATGTCAGTGCTTTCCTGCACGGACTTAAGGGCAATGCAGCTCTGAGGTAAGGGAACAGACATTCCCTTACTTTGAGGAGGCCTCTGTGAGTGCCACTCAACTGCCTTTTGGATACCTATGAGCTAGACAGAAAATTGGGGATAAGATCCAATGTGCACCCTTGCTGCCGAGATCCACCTCTTCAGCCCACTCCCTGCATCAGAATGCCCTGAACCGCCCTTTCCCTGTGCCCACCACCAATTTACTGAAATTGGCACAATCTTCTGAGAGCCACTGTTGCATGCACTGCGCCTCTGGCCATTTGCACCAGTGGCCCGGAAGCACATGAAGGCCTGCTGGCTTTTGTGCCACTACAGAGGGCTTTGCGCTGCCACAGCACAAGTTCTGCCAGCAAAAAGGCAAGTTAGAATTGAGCCATAAGGCTGCAATTAGATCACTGGCATCACTAGGAGGGTGCAGGGGGTGTGGGCCGCACCGGGTGACATTCCCAGAGGGAGGACATGCTAACATTGCGGCTTTAGGAGCTACCCTGTCGTGCCATACTCTGTTGGATGCAGAATGTCCAGTGGACTGCAATGCAAAAAACAGAATTGAAATAGCTCCTTTCCTTCAAACATTATGGCCAAAAAAACGGAAAGAAAAATGAATGGAGCCCTATGGAAAGTGAACTGTATTGCACGTTTACTCATGATTAGGTGTATTTGCCATAGTCCATCAGAAAGGGCAGGCTGAGAGGAATCCAACGACACCAGATTGGTCACGATCCAATGAATGCAGCCCCCAAAAACACAAAAGGGAGAAGGAGGTCCCTGCCACACTCCCAGCTGCGTCTATTGAACGAAGCCATGTGGCCGTGGGTAGGCGTACTTGCCATAGTTCATCAGAAAGGGCAGGCTGAGAGGACTCCAAGGATGTCAGAATGGTCCTGATCCAATGAATGCAGCCCCCAAAACACCTGAGAAGGAGGACCCTCCCTCCCTCCCAGCTGCAGTCTATTGAGCCCTATGGAAAGTGAAGCAGCCTCAGGGTCACATTTCCTCACAAGTAGGCAGACATGCCTTGGTTGGTGGTCAGGCCAGGCAAAGGGGAATGTGAGGATACCAGAACGGCCCCGATCTGATGGAGCTGGAGTGCAACAAATGCTCCAGAAGGCAGCCTCCCCCCCCCCACTAAGAAGGACAAAAAAGAGGCTTGAACTGGTAAGAGGAAAGTTTTCTATTTTGCATTTGTAAAGCCAGGTGGGTCTTTATTCTGATATGTTTGAAGTAGAAGAACTTTAAACTGGGCACTGGGGAAGGCTGAAGATCTCACTGATTCTTTTTTGGAGGGGGTTATTGCAGGCAGGCTACAGAATAAGCTCCATTGACCACTATGGGACTTACTTCAGAGTAGATTCACTTGGTGGAACAGGACTGGCTCCCCCTTATTTAATTATTTCTTTTATTTTAATTTAATTGTTTATAATTATTTATTTTAATTTGCTTGATGATGTCACTTCTGGCCATGACATCACTTCCAATGGGCCCTGGACAGACTGTCACTCTAAAAAGTGGGTCCCAGTGCTAAAAGTTTGACAACTGCTGCAATAAGGTGTTAGTAAGTTGACATGGGTGTGTGTGTGTGTGTGTGTGTGTGTGTGTGTGTGTGTGTGTGTGTGTGTGTGTGTGACTCTACAAGTTTTCAAAATCACTAAAATCAGAGTTTGGAGGAATAATCCCATCATGTTACCCGTATATATCAATCAATGCGTAATTTCATGCAGAATGCAATGAAAAAACCACATTGAAATATCTGTGTTCTAACAAAAGGTACAGCCAAAAAACCAGTGGGGGTGGGGCAATGGCACATCACGACACCCACTGCATGGGGTGACGCGCAGGCCTCCCGCACGGGGTGACGTGAATCCTAGTGACGCCACTGAATTAGATACACTCTTTCCTCAGGGTAAGCCCATTGAACACAGTAGAACTGGTGTATGAGTAGACAAGCATAGGATTGTGCTGACAGATTTTCCAGAGCTGCATCTGTGAGTTGGAACAGACAGAAATCTAAGATTGCATGTTGTGGTCTACGTGTAACTTTTCCACATGAAGGCATTGATGTGCTTTCTTGAAAATGTCTCTTTTGTTCAAAACATGTCAGAAAGAATGGCCCTGGTGGTCCTCTGGAGGTCCAGAGGTCCAGAGGAGGTCCTCTGTGGGTTCTCCAGATGCAGGTTCAGATCCTGCAGTGGGTCAAATCTGCAGGTTTCAAATCCACGGATAAAGAGGACCCACTGTACAATAAAAGTTAAAATGAAATTCCAAAAGCAACAGACCATTTCCAGGTGATACAATCCAAAAGAAGCATCAGATCAGCATAGTCACCAGCCTGGCGCTGAAAAGGCATCAAAGCTGATGCCAAGCAAGCTCCTCTGAGGAGGACAATGCAATGCTCCAAGACTGAGAGAGCCCACTCTCCAACCACCTTACTCAGAGGGCTCCCAGGTTTGGTGGGGGTTTGGGCAAATTCAGGATTTCTGGCGTGGACTCTTCCCATGTGACCTGGAATTTCCAGAATTATTGAGCAGTGTGGCAAGAAGGCACTATTGCAGCAGCTCCCACACCTCTCAAGGAAGAAGAATTATTATCAGTGGTGTCACAGATGTTTGGACTAGGACAGTGTTTATCAAACTGTAGGTTGGGATCCACTAAGTGAGTCATGAGCCAATTTCAGGTGGGTCCCCATTCATTAAAATTTCAATCGTATTTTATTTTTAATACCTGTATATTAGACTTGATGCTACCCCGGTATGTAACTGCATTTGGGGAAATGTCACAGATTTAACGTGCTACTATGAAGATGCTTTTGGCAATGGTAGTCAGTGGGACTTACTCCTGGGTAAGTGTTGGTAGGATTGCAGCCTAGGATTGTTAAAAATCTTCCTGCTTGATGATGTCACTTCCAGTCATGACATCACTCCTGGTGGGTCCCAACAGATTCTCATTCTAAAATGTGGGTCCCGGGGCTAAAGGAACAAGAATCACTGGACTAGGATTTTTGAGTGCTCACTAGTTCAAACTCTACCCAAGAGTTTAAGAACTGGTGAGATAACAATATTTGATGTTCCTACTACTGTGTTTCATTGCAGTTGTTCAATTGTTATCTTGTCAATGCCTATATTGGCCTAGTGCACCAATGACATTATTATAATTATTATTAGCACTTACATCTCACCTTCCACCATATCAAGATGGTACTCAAGATGGCTGACACAATGATCAGTGGATTAAAAAGGTCAATAAAATGATAAAAACCATGCAAAGGAACATTTTAAAAAGAGCCCAGAGCACTTGCAGATGATCCTCGGTAAAACCCAAACAAAATTAACCACTTTCAAACCTAGTCGGTTTCAACTGGAGTTATTGAAACTCACACACAACTCTGTTTGACTTTGGTGAAACTTTAAAATGCTTTAAAACTTAGAAAGCACAGTTAGATTGTGCCCCATGTTAGCAGATATATTTTCCAGCTGCAATTATTGTTGATTTTGTAAAGTCATGAGCAAGTTCCAGTAGAAAAAGCTTTTAGCTGCAACTTGTTATTTCATCCTGAAAACCTAATTCATATTACTGTCAGACACTTTGAGTAGACGGCAAGTATTTCATTCGCTGTGCATTCCAGAGGAAAAAAAATTGCCATTCTAGAAAAGATTGGTCTTGCATCTTAAAAGGTGAGTCTCCTTTGTATGAGAGAGACCTTTATGTAAGAAATGCTTTTATAAATAGAATGGAATGTTTCACCACTTTGTATAGTAAAGCAAGGGAAATTCAACTGCACAAAATCTGCATTCAGTAGTCTGGGATCTCATTCATGATAGTAAAATACTGCCACATTTTTGATTAGATAAACTTAAGTTTCAGTGCAATCCTACCTATGTTCTTTCAGAAGTAAGTTCCATTTTGTTCACTGGTGCTTGCTGTGAATAAGTGTGTATAAGTTTGTAGCCTTGCAGCCCAATTTTACCTTCACCCATGTAGCAGCTCCAGCACAGGATCATAAGAACATAAGAACAGCCCCACTGGATCAGGCCATAGGCCCATCTAGTCCAGCTTCCTGTATCTCACAGCGGCCCACCAAATGCCCCAGGGAGCACACCAGATAACAAGAGACCTCACCCTGGTGCCCTCCCATACATCTGGCATTCTGACTTAACCCATTTCTAAAATCAGGAGGTTGCGCATACACATCATGGCTTGTACCCCATAATGGATTTTTCCTCCAGAAACTCGTCCAATCCCCTTTTAAAGGCGTCTAGGCTAGACGCCAGCACCACATCCTGTGGCAAGGAGTTCCACAGACCAACCACACGCTGAGTAAAGAAATATTTTCTTTTGTCTGTCCTAACCCGCCCAACACTCAATTTTAGTGGATGTCCCCTGGTTCTGGTATTATGTGAGAGTGTAAAGAGCATCTCCCTATCCACTCTGTCCATTCCCTGCATAATTTTGTATGTCTCAATCATGTCCCCCCTCAAGCGTCTCTTTTCTAGGCTGAAGAGGCCCAAACGCCGTAGCCTTTCCTCATAAGGAAGGTGCCCCAGCCCCGTAATCATCTTAGTCGCTCTCTTTTGCCCCTTTTCCATTTCCACTATGTCTTTTTTGAGATGCGGCGACCAGAACTGGACACAATACTCCAGGTGTGGCCTTACCATCGATTTGTACAACGGCATTATAATACTTGCCGTTTTGTTCTCAATACCCTTCCTAATGATCCCAAGCATAGAATTGGCCTTCTTCACTGCCGCCGCACATTGGGTCGACACTTTCATCGAGCTGTCCACCACCACCCCAAGATCTCTCTCCTGATCTGTCACAGACAGCTCAGAACCCATCAGCCTATATCTAAAGTTTTGATTTTTTGCCCCAATGTGCATGACTTTACACTTACTGACATTGAAGCGCATCTGCCATTTTACTGCCCATTCTGCCAGTCTGGAGAGATCCTTCTGGAGCTCCTCACAATCACTTCTGGTCTTTACCACATGGAAAAGTTTGGTGTCGTCTGCAAACAGCCACTTCACTGCTCAACCCTGTCTCCAGGTCATTTATGAAGAGGTTGAAAAGCACCGGTCCCAGGACAGATCCTTGGGGCACACCGCATTTCACCTCTCTCCATTGTGAAAATTGCCCATTGACACCCACTCTCTGCTTCCTGGCCTCCAACCAGTTCTCAATCCATGAGAAGACCTGTCCTCTAATTCCCTGACTGTGGAGTTTTTTCAGTAGCCTTTGGTGAGGGACCGTGTCAAATGCCTTCTGAAAGTCCAGATATATAATGTCCACGGGTTCTCCCGCATCCACATGCCTGTTGACCTTTTCAAAGAATTCTATAAGGTTTGTGAGGCAAGACTTACCCTTACAGAAGCCATGCTGACTCTCCTCAGCAAGGCCTGTTCGTCTATGTGTTTTGAGATCCTATCTTTGATGAGGCATTCCACCATCTTACCCGGTATGGATGTTAGGCTGACCGGCCTATAGTTTCCCGGGTCCCCCCTCTTTCCCTTTTTAAAAATAGGCGTGACATTTGCTATCCTCCAATCTTCAGGCACCGTGGCTGTTTTGAAGGACAAGTTGCATACCTTAGTCAAGAGATCTGCAACTTCATTCTTCAATTCCTTAATAACCCTTGGGTGTATGCCATCAGGGCCCGGTGACTTATTGATCTTTAATTTATCAATGAGGTCTGAAACATCTTCTCTTTTAACCTCTATCTGACTTAACTCCTCGGTCAGGAGGGGCCGTTCGGGCAGCGGTATCTGCCCGAGGTCTTCTGCCGTGAAGACAGATGCAAAGAACTCATTTAATTTCTCTGCCATCTCTAAGTCTCCTTTTATCTCCCCTTTCCCTCCCTCACCATCCAGAGGGCCAACCGCTTCTCTGGCGGGTTTCCTGCTTCTAACATATTTGAAGAAGCTTTTATTATTCCCCTTAATGTTGCTGGCCATGCGTTCCTCATAGTCTCTCTTGGCCTCCCATATCACCTTCTTACATTTCTTTTGCCACAGTTTATGTTCCTTTTTATTCTCCTCATTAGGGCAAGACTTCCATTTACGGAAGGAAGCTTCCTTGCCCTTCACAGCCTCTCTAACTTGGCTGGTTAGCCATGCGGCCACCCTCCTGGATTTAGTGGAACCCTTCTTTCTTTGCGGTATACACCTCTGCTGGGCCTCTATTACTGTTGTTTTAAGCAGCCTCCATGCACTCTGGAGAGATTGGACTCTTTTTACCCTCCCTTTCAACCTCCTTCTAACCAGCCTCCTCATTTGAGGGAAGTCCGCCCGTCGGAAGTCAAGGGTTTTTGTTAGAGATTTGCCTGGTATTCTTCCCCCAACGTGCACGTCAAAACGGATTGCAGCATGATCACTGTTCCCCAATGGCTCAGTAACGTTTACATCTCTAACCAGGTCCTGCGTACCGCACAATATTAAATCCAGAGTCACCTGTCCTCTGGTGGGCTCCGTGACTAGCTGATCTAAGCCACAGTCATTTAGCACGTCAAGAAATCCGGTTTCCTTATCGTGACCAGAACACAAATTGACCCAGTCAATATGAGGATAATTGAAGTCCCCCATGATTACAACCCTGTCCCTCCTTGTCACCTCCCTGATCTGTTTCCTCATTTCAAGGTCCCCATCAGATTTCTGGTCTGGAGGACAATAGCACGCCCCCAGTATTACATCGCTGCACAAGCCTGGTAATTTAACCCACAGAGATTCTACGGTGGAGTCGGACCCACCTTCAATCTCTACTTTGCTGGATTCTATCCCTTCCTTAACATAAAGGGCCACCCCACCTCCAACACGCCCCTGCCTGTCCCTCCTGTAGAGTTTATAGCCCGGGATTGCGGTATCCCACTGATTCTCCGCATTCCACCAGGTTTCCGTTATGCCCACTATGTCAATATTTTCCCTTGTCACCAGACATTCCAGTTCTCCCACCTTTGCTCGTAGACTTTGGGCATTCGCATATAAGCATTTATACACGGAATGCCCCAGGATGGGCTGCTTATTTGCTCCTTTGTCCCCTCATCCTCTCATTGTGCCAAACCGTCTATCACATCCCATCACCCTACCTTTCCCAATTTCTTCTCCTACCCTGCCTTTGTCTTGTTGTTCTCTAACCTCCCCATCCTCATCCCATAGGGATGAGGAGTCCCGAACCGGATGCCCCTCGGCTCCTGTCGGCCTTCCCCCAGGGATCAGTTTAAAAGCTGCTCTGCCACCTTTTTAATGTTATGCGCCAGCAGTCTGGTTCCATTCTGGTTCAAGTGGAGCCCATCCCTCTTGTACAGGCCCCGCTTGTCCCAAAAAGTTCCCCAGTGCCTAACGAATCTAAACCCCTCCTCCCTACACCACCGTCTCATCCACGCATTGAGACCCCTGATCTCCGCCTGCCTAGCTGGCCCTGCGCGTGGAACAGGTAGCACTTCAGAGAACGCTACCTTTGAGGTCCTGGCTTTCAGCTTCCTGCCTAAAAGCCTAAATTTGGCCTCCAGGACCTCCCAGCTACACTTGCCCACGTCGTTGGTGCCGACATGCACCACAGCCGCTACCTCTCCCCCAGCACTGTCTACTAGCCTGTCTAGACGAGAAGTGATGTCCGCAACCTTCGCACCAGGCAGGCAAGTCACCATGCGGTCCTCACATCCGTCGCAAACCCCCCTCTCTATGTTTCTAATAATCGAATCCCCCACTACAAGAAGCCCCCGACCCCCCTCCCGCCGAGGAGTATCCCAAGTGCGTTCGGATACAGGCCCATCCCCTGGAGAAGGGGTCCCCCCTAGGGGATTGTTTCCCTCCTCTCCAGGATGACGTCCTCCAGTCCCGAGACTTCCCACCCGGGCAGCTGAGGAGCTGCACGCCTGAGGTTGGGACGAAGCCTGATCGTCCCCGGAAGTCTCCCAACGGTCCTCCTCTGGCTGCCTGCGCTTCTCCAGGTCAGCCACCAAGGCTTCAAGGGAGCGGACGCGTTCCCTGAGAGCCTGGAGCTCCTTGCACCGAGGACACAGGATACAGTACATCCTGCAGGGGAATTCAGCAAGTGGCATGTTGCCTTGGGGTAAGGGGATATTTGTTCTATTACCCTGGGGAAAGCCCCAGCTACTGCTATGGGTCAATTCAGACCTGCACCAGTGATATCACTGGCACAAGTCCACATTGACCTGTGTCAGTGGATCAGGCCCAGGAAGGGGAAAGGATACAGTGCATGCTGGCACCACTGATCCTACCCCCTTCCTGGTCCTCATACATCTTCCCCGCACCCCATGTCACCCCTCCTCATCCCTGATCCTCCTCTCGCTCAAGACCCACCTGCTTCAGCAGTCACAGCTTCACCTGCTGGCCTTCCCGGAAGGCGTGGAAGGCGTGCTGTCAAAAAAGATTTTACTGCACTTTTGTGAAGGTAGAGAACATGCTTTGCTGGTGTTAAGGTAGGATAGAATTGGGCCATTAGTCATGTCAGCTGATAGTAAGTTTAATACAGGACATTTTGCTGGTGCCCATTCTGTTGATGTCTGCTATTTGCGTGTTTCAATGAGTCATGTAGATACACTGCAATTTGTTGGTGGCAACCTTCAGTCTCGAAAGACTATGGTATTGCGCTCTGAAAGGTGGTTCTGGAACAGCGTCTAGTGTGGCTGAAAAGGCCAATTCGGGAGTGACAATCCCTTCCACAACGGGAGCAAGTGCAGTCTGTCCCTGGTCTGTCTCCCTGGCTATGGGCCTTCCTTCTTTGCCTCTTTGCCTCAGACTGTTGGCCAAGTGTCTCTTCAAACTGGGAAAGGCCATGCTGCACAGCCTGCCTCCAAGTGGGCCGCTCAGAGGCCAGGGTTTCCCACTTGTTGAGGTCTATCCCTAAGGCCTTCAGATCCCTCTTGCAGATGTCCTTGTATCGCAGCTGTGGTCTACCTGTAGGGCGCTTTCCTTGCACGAATTCTCCATAGAGGAGATCCTTTGGGATCCGGCCATCATCCATTCTCACGACATTACCGAGCCAACGCAGGCATCTCTGTTTCAGCAGTGCATACATGCTAGGGATTTCAGCACGTTTCAGGACTGTGTTGTTTGGAACTTTGTCCTGCCAGGTGATGCTGAGGATGCGTTGGAGGCAGCGCATGTGGAAAGCGTTCAGTTTCCTCTCCTTTTGTGAGCGAAGAGTCCATGACTTGCTGCAGTACAGAAGTGTACTCAGGACGCAAGCTCTGTAGACCTGGATCTTGGTATGTTCTGTCAGCTTCTTGTTGGACCAGACTCTCTTTGTGAGTCTGGAAAACGTGGTAGCTGCTTTACCGATGCATTTGTTTAGCTCGGTATCGAGAGAAAGAGTGTCACAATACAACATTTATTTCATTTCAAAGACTACGATTTTCAGTGGAGCTGGTTTATACATTCAGTGACAAATAAATTTCAAAGGATAAGAGGCTGGCCCATCCATGAGGCCAACAGAAGTGGTTGCTTTAGGCAGCAGACGTGGTGGGGGCTCCCATCTCTGTCCACCTACTTGTCTCCACTGCTGTTCCTTCTCCACTGCTGCTCCTACTCTTTGAATTGGAAAAGAGAGGAACAGAGAGGAAGAGGCAATGTGAAGGAGGGGAGAGTGATGAGCTACAGCATTGGAGAATGGGGAGTAGAGGGTGAGACATCATTGTATAAGGGGATGTAAGGGGAAACTAAGGGACTTTTCCTTAGTTGTGATCTTATATCTGGTTATGTTAGTAAAACATCATGCAGGCCACCCTTCTCCCAGCACACTTTTCCAAAAACCCTGGTAAAGTCACAAGCTCATGGTGACAGCATCCACCTCTCTACGGTCAAGAAGTCTGGCATAGTAAATCATTGCTTAAGTGTCTCCTATTGTTTTACATTACTGTATTCATTGTATTGTGGTAATTCAATCACTGCTTAAGTACTCTATGCAAATTTGAATTGCCTTCCTGCATTGCTGTATTCTTATTATTGTGTGGGTTCCCCCAGCTAGGAAGACAGTCATTTGACCCTATTGAATTTTGCTGATAATCCTTTCAGTGTTTTACATATTCCAAGTACCCCACTGTGTGTAGTAAGCAAGCACATCCAGGTCAGCTCTAGCTCACATGCAGGTCATCCAGGTCAGCTCCAGGTCAGGAAAAAACCCTTTTTAAGAGAGAGGCTGGCACATGCTTGCTCTCTCTGACTCTCCCCCCCAAGGCAGAAGGTCCTCCTCCCAGGACTTCCCCCCCTCCATCCAACTGCTCTACAAGAAAGGTAACTATCTCGCGTCTGGAACCTTTTCCCTTCTTCCCCCCCTTTTTTTTCTCCCCTTCTCTCCCCATCTTTAGTCAGCAACTGGGTTTGGCAGATCAGGGACCCCTAAAATCCTTCCCTACAACCTATCCTTTTCTAATTTCCTCGGCTGCACCAAATACTTTTCACCTGCAACCACCATAAAGCTAGGTACACTAGATGCAAGTACTAGGACCAAGACACATCATTTTTCCATGTGCATTATGTTTACCTGTGTACTTTGTAATAAAAATATAATCTTTTATTAAAAGTTATCTTTCTCTCAGTCTCTTCCTTAAGCTAAAAGGGAATTTCTCTGCATTACGCTGTTTTGTTATCCAGCCTATGGTCCTGAAGTTTCCAATAAGGGCAGTGTAATTATTCCCCTATATAAAACAGCCCTTTTGGTATCAGAAATGGCTGCTGCTGTATACCACACGGCCAGGAAGGCAGCTGCAGTCTCTTCAGGGTCAGGAAACATTTGTTCCCTTACCCCTTGTCAAGCCCCAGCAGCCTCTATGGGTCTACTGGGCAGATCCGAGCAGCCCTGTGTAAGGCTTCAGACTGGGAATGAGGGATAGGACCCAGTGGCAGCTTCTGCCACTGTCCCCACCCCCCCTCCCAGGCCTGAGTTGCCCTCCTTCCCACCCACCACCTGCCCAGTTTCGCCTCCTCCCTGTCTTCTCCTCTCCCCCCCCCGGGCCCGGAATGCCCATGCACCATTCAGTGGCATCCTCACCACCATCAGTTCCTGTGGCACCGCCTGTACAGGCTTCTGCAATGGCACTTCCCTCTGTCTGGCCGACATGAATTGCTTTATGGCACTTACACAACAACCATCGCCTTAGCAGTACACGCAAGTCTAGTGCTGCTGCTAGATAGGATCAGACCCTTAATATATTTCTGTGCCTGAGACTTTGTAGGTCTGTTTATAGTTTGAGCTTACAGATTGGAGTTGCTGGTTTTCTAGTCCATCTTCTTTCTTTGTCCCATCCCACCTCTCATTCTAAGAGCATCCCGTTCTGCTCCAGATACTGATAAATCACCTTCTAGTAAAAGCCAGCAGGAATGGCTGAGAGACGCAAACCAATTTTCTCATGTAAATTACATGAACGCTGAGGGCAAACAGGGCATAACTGATTCATGACGGTGCATTAGCAGAACACTTAGCAGAGGTGATGTCTGTTTCAATATGGCACTGCCAAATGACATGAATTATGGACCAGCATGGGGGAGGAGAACTACAGCTCCAAAATGACAGAGAACTGCTCTCAAAATGCAGAGCACTGCTTACAAATTTGTGCATCAGAAGTGGGTTTCTCAAAATATGCACTTTGAAAATGTCCTATCTGCTTATTTTTTGTGTTTTTGTTTTACAAAAAAAACCAAAAACACAACGTGTAAAATCCAGTTTAAAATCCCACTAAAGTAATCGTTAGTCAGTTATTAGAGTTATACCACAAATGGGTGTAAATTTTGTTTGTATGATGATGACCACTTTTGTTTCTAAGGGTAGTAAGAAACTATGAGCTTCTGAATGCTTGGTTAGGGTTCTTCCCTTTTAAAGTATTTTATATTACTATGACTATTGTTACGTGTTCTTATTTTCTGTGATTGTGTGCAAGGTCATGCAAGGACTGTGACTGCCATAAGAGCTATGACAAGACTGGGCTGGGAATGGTGGTGAAGTGGTTTGGAAAAGTCCAGAGTGCACATGACCACTGCTCACTGCCTTTGTCCTACTTTTGCATGCCATGGAAATGCTTTGGAAGATGACATGCTGGGCTGGTTATTGTGACAATGAAATATCCTTACTATTGCAAATATTTATATGCTGCTATTCAACAGAAAAGAATTTTACAAAGCAATAGACATAATACATAAATAAATGGTTTGCTTGTGCTACATTCTGATCTTGTAATATTAAACCAGACTGTGGATGTTGCATGGTAGATGTGACACCTGTGATTCTTTTTTCTTATAACTCTCAAAATGTGTGAAGATGGGGCTGGCTGTTAAGGTGACCTCTAGTGGGTGGTCTTCTACCTTGGTGGGTCCTCTTCCCCTGCAGTGTTGGCCGATGCATGTTTCCTTCATACTTGGCCAGCAGCAGTAACATAGCCAGCTGCTGCAGCCAGCTTCTCCCCCCCCCCAACACCGCATGATATATTGTAGGGGTGGGGAATGGCAGACAGGAGCCTTTGATGGAGAAGGGCCCTTGATACAACTCTGCCATTACTACCAGCAGACCACTAAGAATGACAGGAACCCACGTCCATCACCATGGTAAGGGAAGGAGAACTCGCCCAACCCTGGCTTATTGACTGGGCCTAGTCCTACCCCAGGATGTGAGGAGCAGCTCCAGGATGTGTAATTGTGGAGGGGATGGGGGGGGGGACAGGACAAACACAAACAAACAACCAAGAGTCTGAGCCTGACCAAAGTGGAAATGAGGCCTTGTAGGCCTGTGTTTCTGAGAGAACAGTCCATATTGCATGCTGGCATCCATATGTGAAGGCCTGTGAAATGTTTCTGGATATCAAAGTAGTTTAACCAGAAATACAATAAAATGGGGGGGGGGGAGGTTTCTCATAACACCAACATCAGGAGTGCTCCCCACAAGCTGTCCAAGGATGCTTTGTGCTGATGTCAGTCAAAGTTAAGTCACTTTGGCTCCAATCCTAACCACACTTTCCTGAGAGTAAGCCCCATTGAACAAAATAGGACTTGCTTCTGAGTAGACCTGGTTAGGATTGTGCCCTTTAGTTACTTCAAGATGTCTTCAGGTGTGATGTGCCAGATGGTGTTTTGAAACAAATGATTGGCTTTTGTGGTCGCTCACTGTGAGAGAAAGGGGCTTCTTTTCATGTAGGGGGGAGTTCCCTTTTTTCCTGCTTCAGCTTCCCTAAAAAAACCAATGTTTAGGTGCTGTGACTGAATGCATGATACAGTACTGATCTCCAGTTACTTTGTTGACAGGGCTGACTTGGAGATTACCTATGCCAAAGGATTGGAGAAATTGGCCAAGAAGCTCACCAAAGTGCTTGACAAAATGAAGGTCAAGTAAGTGACAGATCCAGGGCTGTAAATAAAATAAGCAGGAAAAACAAACTCCATCTAGAATTGCTGGGTTTTAAAAAATGTTTTAAAAACTTAAACATTGCTTTTTTCTTTCTTTCTTTTTTACAACATGCTACTATGAAGGTTGAAGTCTTTTTGGAAAATCTACACTGGGAAAGATGGAGGCTTTTAAAGCTTTTTGGCACCTGTGAATTTTCTGCTCAAAATCACTTCCCTGCTGTTTTTTCCCCCACAGGGAAAATGATGTGGGTACTCATATCTGTTCCCTATGGAGCAGAAAACAACTTGTGGGCAACTCTCTGTGGAAAAGCCACTGGAGGAGGTGCCCAGAATAGGACAGACCTTGAGCAAAAGAGCACTACAGAGCTTAGATGACTGTTTCCTTCGTCCAAAATATTAACAAGTGTTTCAGAAGTCTGCATCTTGGCTTCCAACATTCACACAGTCAAGTTCACTGACACACTGAGTTGCAGAGCAGCCAGAATTATATTTGCAAAATGGCATTTGTAGAACCCACTCTGGTTCTCGGGTGAGTTCTGTAAAGCAACATCTTATGTGGGTCGGGACTTCCTGGTGGGTTGCGACCTGATTTTTGGTGGGTCACCAAAGGGTGAGCCTCAAGCCAGGAGGCTATTCAGAAATCAGATACTGTAGCTGCTAACTACCCTGCAAAGAGCTCAGCTCCTGCAGTTTGCAGGGTTCTATAAATATAAGGAGATAAATGTTTGACAGTCTTTCTTCTGGTTATTATTACTTATAAATAAATAAATAAATAAATATCTTTCTAGATCTTTTTTTAAAGGCTGGTAAACCTAGGTGGGTCCTGATAGAGTGTCATCTTAAAGTGGGTTCCAGTGCTAAAAAGTTTGGGAGCCACTGTCTTATGTGAATGGAAATATTAATACAGATGTAGGAAGAATTTTTTATTACAGCTCAGATCAGATTCTTAGGAGGCATATTATTGATTCCAGAAGCCAAACTCAAAACTCATCCCCACATTTTCTTTTTTGGTTCTTCTTAAGTTATGTCTGCAGTGCCTGGCTTTGTGTCTCTGAGGGGATGAAGTCAGCATCTGATTTGCACAGGTAAGTATAATCTGATATATTATTCAGAGTCCACTGGGGACTGAAGGGGTTCTAAAGCCTATACACTAAACATTTCCATGTTTATTGCTTGCTCTGAGATTGCCCAGAGAATATTTACAACTAATAAACATTAATTTACTACTGTGTTTGTCTGGCAAATAATTTCATGTAGCAGGTGCATGTCTTTTATGTTTTGTCCCTAGCAAACTTGGCAGAGCCATTCAGATGGAAGCAATAAACCCAACCAATTGCATCTTGGAGCAACATGAGAAGAGGAAAAAAGCAGTGAGTAGATCTCATGGTAACCTAGTGCTGCATTTTGATAGTGGCATGTTGCATGTTTTGAAAATTGGTTTCAATTGGAGATCTGCTCCAAAAACTGTTCACTCGTGAAGTGACATTTCTTGCAAGGAACATCCTATCTTTGTTAGCCTCATCTTCTCTCTAGCTTTGAACATTTGAAATGAAGGTGTAGAATGAACAAATGGAACTGCACAGCCAAAACTAGGTAACAGAATGTCTGTATAAACACAATCAAACTTGGGTGGCCTCTCACAATAATGTATGCTTGAATTGCATACTTTATTAACTTAAGTAGATTACTCTTCAGCGGCATCAACTACAGTACTTAGGAACTGGAAGCCTTCAAGTCTTCTTCTTACCATCACCATCCTGCTCATTAAAGCACCTAAAATGTCCTTTTTCATCATCTTACCCAGCATAGGCAAAATATTCTATTTTGAAGTATCGGTCCACTACTCTACATGCAGAATTGTGGAAGGAGGAAGAAAATTTGGCTACAATCCCATACACAGTACCTGGGGGTACATCTCATTGAATTCAGTGGGATTCACTTCTGAGTAGCCATGCGTACAGTGTTCAAGGCTTTTTCATGATATTTCAGAAGGGAATGATCTTCTGCACATTAACTGTATATGGGTTACTTATTATGCCTTCATCAAGTGAGGGCACAATCCAAACCAGGTCTACTCAGAAGTAAGTTCTGTTGTGTTCAATGAAACTTACTCCCAGGAAAGTGAGGATTGCAGCCTGACAGCCCAATCCTATGCATGTCTCTTCAGAGGTAAGTCACATTATAGTCATTGGGGCTTACTCCCAGGTAAGTGTGGATAGGATTGGGCTGCTTGTCAGTAAGATGACAATCACTGATGTGTCAAGTCAGATTGTTGAAGGCAGTTTTCAAAGGACACCCCAAGAAATAGGTGTTTCATTCCTGGGCGAGTCAGTGAAAAAGGGTACAGGAATTATTTTCTCTGTGATGTGCTGAATAACATTAGTAAACTATAATTTGGGGGTTCTGTGTTTTTGGTTTGTGTTGCCTGATTTCCCTGCAGAGCTCTTAGTGCTTTTTTGCACTGAAAGGAAACTGGCAGGATCTTTAATGCTTAGACACCATTTCTTGGATGGATGCCAATATAATGCAAGATGTCTCCTAAGTTCTGCTCCCCTAAAGTCAATGGGGATGTTTCCTGTCAATTCAACAAGTGCACAACTGCCAAACCAAAGTCCTCCCAGGCTGAGATTGCAATGTGAAGTAGTAGTAGTAGTAGTAGTAGTAGTAGTAGTAGTAGTAGTAGGTTCCCCCCCCCCAAAGTTGGTATAGTTTGTATTTCCTGCTCTGAAATGAGGCTAAACATCCAGGAATTTAACCCAATAAAAGTGGTGGACACTTTTAATACTAAAAATGCAACCTGTCAATGGAATGATGGTTTATTTTTCAAATGCCATCGTGTTTCTCTTTCATAAGCTAGATAATACAGTTGAGAAGGCAGCAGACGTGGTCCTCCGAAACTGGCGTCAACAAATGAAGGCAAGTTCTCATCATTTGTAACTATAAAAATCCATTGGCACACTCCAGCCAAGTGCTCACTTCCAATTCCCATGATCTCAATTAAATGAATGGGACTTAGAAGTGATTAATTTTGTCCAGATTGTTCCTCATTATTTCAAGTAACAGGTATTGGCTGGCAGTGCTATAGCAGAGATATGTATATTGATGTGTTGCAGTTTAACAGGAAAAAAAACAACCTGTAGTGGACGCTGTGTGTGGAGGGAAAACTTGGTCCCATACATGGTACATATGAGTATTATAAAGCAATGTGTATTATGTATTATAGCCAATTGAATGTAGTTGCTTGTGTAACCCACACTATCAGAAACTTAGTTCAGTGTCTTTAAACCACAAATATTCAGGCTTGTATTAAACTACAGCTTGCTTCTTTCATCATTTGTTGCAAAGAAAGGACCCCATGCATTTGGGGTTATCACCGTCCTCCAGAAGCAGAACTTTTCTCTCTCTCCCTGCAGTAGAAAGCTGGGGTGCTTCTGGAGGAGATTGTGCACACATAGAAGCGTTGTGTGTGGTTTTGTTTTTGTTTCGTTTATCTGATAACAACTTTCCAGGTACCATGCCAGCAAAAAGCATGGGTGATTTTAAGTGACCTGGTATTGTTCTGGAGGCCTAGAATTTGCAGTGAACGCATTTCAAAGCAAATTTCATTCCTCTGTATACAATGGGGAGCTCAACACAGACTGAAATACATGTACTTTTGAATGTACAAATTGACCCAGTGCTGTAGTGGTGTACCTTCCCCACTTGAGTTGGGAGAACTATGCAAAAACAACAAAAGTCCTTCCATACAACAAACACAAGGGCAGAGAGACTCTGTCTGATTTCTGGGTGGGCTTTCAAGAGCAAGCAACTGGCTCTCTTACACATAACTGCCAGGCACTAGTGGTGGGACCGGTTCTAATCGGGGAGATAAAAGCTATGCCTGCAGGTAAGCACTGATGGTCACTTGCCAGAGAGGAAGGCCCATGAAGCAGCAACTATGTTGTGTACTTGAGGGGAGCGAGGGGGACAAATGTCCTGGGCATCAGGCTTGGGGGTGGTGATGGCGTGCTGCCATCCACCCCCTGGTGCCCCCCTATGGCATTCAATTGGCCAGCAATCTGAGGGTCTTTCCCCCAGTGGCATTCCCAGCTCTCAGAAGCCCTTCTAAGGGCATCAAAACATCATTGCCAGTTTCCTCAGTGAAACCAGAGGTAATGTTTTTGGGCAGTGGGCTTTACAAGGCTGTAGAGGGTGGGGGAGCTTCCCCAGGCCTCCAGAAGGGAGGCAGGGGTTGGAGTGGTGGGGAGTGGCAAAACTGGCCAGTGGGGAGGGAGGGAGGGACAGCAACTTGTGGTCATGGCTCCAGGGCCAGGATCGGCACTGACTATACTGAAGCTAAGCAGGTCTAAGTCTGGTCATTGCCTGGATGGGAGACTGCATGGAAACCCCATATATAACACCCTGAGCTCTGGAAAGGCTGGATCTAAATAAGTTATTAAATATAAGGGTGCTGTTGGGTAGTGCTAATGCTGCTAGTTTCAGATGGGGAGAGAGATTAAGCTATAGCCTTGAACCTAACCAGACAATGACTCTAAAAAAGGTGTTGGGGACCTGATATTCAGTTCTGCAGATATTTAGAACTGTATAGATATTTGAAGTCCAATTTGAAGAATGTAGGGTCACTGAGGTCATTCCTAGATTGAAAATTTAAACCACCATTGAGGTGTTACTGAGCACAGAAGTAGTTTCTAGAAGAAGTTAACTAAACCTCACAAGAGTTTCAGCCCAGATGGCCATTGGTGAGCCTGTGTAGTTTGTCCACTCTGTTTGAATCTCATGGAAGGTCGTTAGCAATGCTTTTGTGGACTTTGCAAACCCAATTAGTCATTTATAATTTCAACAGTGGCTAGTAAGCCAGGAATCGCAATAATTAATTTTAAAAAATTACACTGCTTGATCACATTTCCAAGCCCCTGAGCTCACTAGTATAGCTCAGCTAAAAGTAGCCAGTCCCATCTTAAAGTGTTTTGTGACTTGATTTCTGTGTCTTTGGTGGTAGGCCAAGAAGAAATTAAAGGAGCTTACCAGAGATCATGAAGTACTCTTCCGTGCTACAGAAAGCTCCCAGCAATTGGCTTCACCCAAGACCAAAAAAAAGGTACATCTTCAGTGAATACCTGATAGGAGTGAAGATTGGTTTACACAAGCACATGTGTAGGGAAATCCCTATTCCCAGTCTGGGAATTTAGGTTAGCAGAATTGGACAGAATTTAGGTTAGTAGATGGTGGAAATCTCTGTGTTTCATAGATGGACAGGCAGTAACCTACTCTGTCTTTTTTGGAAGGGATCCTTCAATATTGTGCAGCTTTCAGTAGAGATTTTCCCATCCGATTGTTTGCATATTGTTCCATGAATGTTATATTGTGTAAACTGTCCTGAGCCATGAAGCTGTTGACCTTTTCTCTGCTGAACTCACATGGGCTTAAATAAAAGGCCATTTTTGTACCTGCTAACAAGAAGTACGCCTCAGGGGAGTCAATTATCTCATGATTTTACAAACATGCACTTATATTTTCATTTTTATTTTAGTTGCTCAGAAGCCTGGAAAAATCTGCAGTAAAACTGGCCAAGGATGATGAAGATTATTATGCAAAGAATTTAGCTGCCTGTGAAACAAGGTTAAGATGGGAGACTGCTTTAGAAAACTGCCACCAGGCAAGTCATTTGAGGTTCTTTTACTGTAGTAAATTTTCATGCTGATACTTTTCCTAGGATATAAACAAGCTGCGTTCTGGTCTTCCATCCATGGTTATTTTCATCTGCAGTTCAACCAGAAAACAGAGATACCTTCTTATTTTACAGCTGTGTGTTCAATTTGAGAAATTCAAGACCTGAAAAATGACTCTGGATAAAAATCATTGCTATTTTTGAAGGTACAGAAAGATGACAGGGAGAACCCATAGCTCAGTGAAAGAGTGCATGACTTATATCTGCATTAGATCCCAGGTTCAGCCCTGGCTTGTCTGGTTGACTAAGACCTTTGCCTGACCCCTTGGTGACTCGATGACTTGGAAAGCTCTCCTGTTACGACTCATTTTTTAGTCAAGTCGCAGGGGACAGAGACTCAAGACTTGACTCAAGTCAAGCCACGCTGGATTTGCCCATTCCTGCTTAAAGTACACAACTGGAAATGACATACTCAGAACTTGTTATGTACAAATGCATAAGTATTTATTGTATTGTATTGAGTGTGAATTTTCACAAAAACCTGCTGCAGCCTAACACAAGTTATGAAAATGGATTAACTCACAACCATTGTTTAATCACACAATTAATTATGAATGACAAAGGCAAAGGGTTTGTACAAAGACTTGAAAATTTGCTGGAGAACTTATAGAGACAGAACTTGAAGGATTGCTACAAGACTTGTTATAAGTTCCCGGTAGTAACCTGTTTAGTGGAACTGTTCTTCAGACAACTATATCTTCATCCATTCCACGCCTCAGACAATTGAAATATTCAATATTGGCTGCTGCAAAGCAAGGTTAAACACAGGGAGCTTTGTTTACGGCCCAATTCTATTTAGAACGTGGAATTTATGACAGTAGAACACGGGTCCGCAGTTGTAAAATATTTTTTGGCAGCATTCACAGAGTGCACCGGCAGCCATTTTAGGATGCTGTGGCACATGGCAGCAGTGCAAGAAGACCACCACCAGATCCAGAAAGGTTTGTCTGAGTGGTGGATCTATAGCAAGCAACAACTGTTCTCATAACTTACTTTAGAATACGACCTAAAAAGTAATAAAACATAAAGTTTCGTTAAAACCATTTTTGAAAACCCACCATCAACAAATTGACCATAAATTTCCCACTCGAGTCATTTTCTTGAAGCATAAATTTAATTAAATCCTGTTAAGCATCACCACCTCCACTGAGACAGAGCTACTGTATTTTTAATGACATCCTTCTTAACATCCTTAATAACATTACACCTTCTCCAAACTTTAACATTTTTTAAGCTAAAGAAACACCTATGTAAAAAGTAGTGAAGAACACAAACCAACTAAAGCAAAGCCAGTTGGTTTCAATAGGAAGGAATCAATCATGTGCTCAGTGTGTTTGTTTCCAGCAGTTTTTGTTTGTTCACTCATGATTCCTGCCTGATGGGCGGCCTTGGTATCTTATAGACCTCAGGTGCAGCCACTTTTTGCATTTTAAAGTGTTACTTATTTATTTAAAGCATTTTTACCCCGCCTTTCTTCCCAGGGTGACTCAGGCGGCTTACAAAAGGGCAGATACAAAAACGTGAAAACACAGTTAAAAACAATCATACTCTGTCCTAAAAACTTTCCATAAAAAAAAAATCCATAAAACTTTAAAACATTAAAACAAACATTAAAAACAACCATAAAACATCATTTATATCCACAGGGCAACAGCAACACGTTAAAAGGGCAAGCCTGTAAAAGCTAGATATTAATTTAAAAGACCAAGTCTCAAAAGGCTTGCCTGAATAAAAAGGTCTTCAGGCCATGCCAGAAGGTCTGCAAGGAGGGAGCAGTTGGTAGCTCAAGAGGGAAGGAATTCCAAAGAGTTGGTGCCACTACTGAGAAGGTCCTATTTCTTGCCAGTGTCCCCCACACCTCTGTAGGCTGGGGGTGCTTTTCTGATGACCTGAAAAGATGAACCAGATTGTGCTGAAATAGTCGATCCTTCAAATATCCTGGCCCCGAGCTGCATAGGGTTCTAAAGGTCAAGACCAGCACCTTGAATTGGGCCTGGAAACGAGTGTTATTGCAATGCTACAAAAAACACAGAGGATGACAAATGCATTATCAGGATGATGACACACAGTGCAAAGTTTGTGCCACAGGTGAAGCCACTGCAGTGGAAATCCTTGAGCAGCCAGCTTGTGCAATTGGATAACTCCTGTGAATGCCAAAAACAGCCCAAGGCAATGTGTGTAAATCAGCTTTCAGGGCCAGCAAAGAAACAACCCTGCCTCTGCTTTGAGAAGCCCCACCCCCCATCTCACTTTGACTCCTTTGCTTGCATCCTTGACTATTTTTGAGGGTTGAAATGACACTTTGCAAGGTTTCTTGCTGCACATGCAGGGAGACTGTTGTGGTTGAAGCGAGAGGTTGAAGATCTGGCTCATTACACAGGCTTTCTCAGAGTTTGCTTAACGTTTTTATTCCCCGTTATGATTTTGTTTTAATGGTTGCTGTTGTTTTATTGTATTTTTTGGTGCGGATTACTTTTTAATTGATATCATAAGCTGCCTTGAGTAGGGTTTCTCCAAACGGAGAAAGGCAGAGTAGTTTGTTTTTTAATTATTATATTGTGTTTATTTTTACATTACACTTTTTGCTCATATTGCAAAATATGGAGCCTTTGAAGGGAGTCAGTGGAGGCTCACAAAATGGGTGACGAGAGGGTATTTAACCTGTCACAAAAACTGACCACTTCAGCCTTAAAGTTGTCACCTTTTAAGGTAGATTTTAAGGCTTGTGTGCCTTTCAGGAAAACCAGTATCTTTGCTATTATGGCCCCAAAACTCCTCAGGGAGGTAGGCAATGCACATACATTGTAATGTTTAGGAATGAAATACAAAACTTCCTAATTTTGACTGGATTCAAACACACCACTTCAGATTTCAAGGGGAGGAAATGTGCTCAAGATTCACAGCACAGGTCAAGACCTGCTCTTGAATATATATTCAAGTTTAAATGGCAAAGAAACAGTGCTATTTCAGACACAGTGTTGTGCTTCTTGTGTTATAGTAGTTAAAATAAAGGCGCTGCTGAGGAGTAGTCAGTGGCTTTGCTAGGGGGTGCAGGTGGTGGGCCACACCGGGTGATGCGGAAGGGGGGGTGGCACACACTGGGGAGGTGACACGCTAAAATCACGGTGGTTAGGAGTAACCTCATCATGTTATATACCGTTGGATGTGGAATTTCCAGCGGAATTCATTGTAAAAAACCAGAGTGGAATATCTCTTTTCTATCAAACATTATTGGCAAAAAACTGGAAAACAAAAAATGCATGGATCCCAATGGAAAGTGAAACTGAGCCATATTGTGAGTTTACTCGTGAGTAGGTGAACTTGCCTTAGTCCATCAGAAAGGGCAGGCCAAGAGGAATCCAACAACATCAGAATGGTCCTGATCCAGTGAATTTAGCCCCCAAAAAACACCCAAGAAGGAGGTCCATCCCTCCCATTTGGCGAATGTATTGAGCCCTATGGAAAGCAAGACTAAGCCATATGGTTGCATTTACTTGCAAGTAAGCCAATGTGCCTTGGCTCCTGAGCAGGTCTGGCAAAGGGAAATGTGGGGCCACCAGAATGGTCCTGATTTGATGCAACTGGAGCTCAACAAATGCTCCAGAAGGCAGCCCCACCCCCAATAAAAAGAATGAAACAGAGGCTTGACAGGATAAAGTGATTTTTTTTCTGTTTCAGGCTGCAATCCTATCCACACTTTCCTGGGAGTAAGCCCCACTGACTATAATGGGACTTACTTCTGAGTAGACAGGCATAGGATTGGGCTCTCAGACTTGTAAAGCCAGGTGGGTCCTGATAGTGATATGCTTGAAATATAAGAACTTAAATTGAACTGGGTACTGGGTAGGGGTGAAAATCTTACTGATTCTTTGGGGTGGGGTGTTATTGCAGGCAGGCTACAGAGAAAATTCACTTGGTGGAACAGGACTGGCTTCCCCTTATTTAATTATTTGCTTTACTTTAATTATTTATAATTATTTATTTTAATTTGCATTATGATGGGTCCTGGACAGATTGTCATTCTGAAAAGTGGGTCCTAGTGCTAAAAGTTTGAGAACTGCTCCAATAAGGTGTTAGTAAGTTGACACCCTGCGGGGAAGTGACACCACTAGTGACGAAAATCACTAAAATCGCAGTTTGTAAAAATAATAGCATCATGTTATATATCAGGGGTGTCCAAAGTTTATGGCAGGAGGGCCACATCGTCTCTCTGACACTGTGTCGGGGGCTGGGGGAAAAAAAGAATTAATTTACATTTAAAATTTAAATAAATTTACATAAGTTTACATAAATGAATATATTAAAGATGAACTTATATGAATGCATGACGGTCTTGCAATAGCTCAAGGCCTATAAAAGGCCTTGCACAAAGCAAGGCCAGCCTTTCCTTTGCTTCTGCTACTGCATCGCAGACGTGAAACAGCAAGCAGTGGAGGAAGCCCTCATCCCACAGCTTATGCAAGAGGTCAGTCACCCTTATACTGAGAGCAGTTGCGTCGGGCCAGTGCAGGCTCCAACAAATCTCCGGAGGGCCAGAGGCTCATTGGAGACTGGGGGCTCCCTGAGGGCTGCATTGAGAGGCCTCGACGGCCTCAATCAATGTGTAATTTCATGCAGAACGCACTGTAACAAACTGCATTGAAATATATTTATTCTAGCAAAAGGCACAGCCAAAAAACCAGTGGGGGCAGGGCAATGGTAGATCACCCCCACCCCCACCTGGGGTGTTGCCCCGCCCACGCAAACCCTAGTGATGCCACTGGGACTAGTTGCATGCCAGCTCCACCACAATATCTTAACATCCTTTGCTTGTGGAATTATCACCATGCCACCTGTGTGAATGAGTCATCCACAGAAAATACTCAGGGAATTGCTCCCCATGTGCCTTGATGAAATGGCAGATCTGTCTAATGCTTACAGATTGTCCCTTCTCTGTGTGGTAACTAATGTCTCCCCTTTTAAACAGAGCATTCTCAACCTTGAAAAGGAGCGACTTGGGCTTCTCTGCAACATGTTAAATCAATATAACCAGCATCTTTCCAGTTTTGGACAAAGCCTTATTGAAGTATGTAATCCTAGGAGCATTCAGTTTCTGCTTAACACTGCTAGGACATGTTTCTCTGGCTAATCTTGCTTGTCATTTTTCTAGTGCCACACAAGGATACGCCGTGCCGTCAGTGAAGTTGACACTGAAAAGGACACTCAGAAATTGCTGGAAGAGATGGCCATGCCCACAGCAGAGGAAAAATCAGAGTTCCTGTTAGCAGACTATTACGTGAGTTATTCCAGCGCTCCTTATATATGAGGATATATGACATGTTGTGAATTCTGTGCTGGATCTAGGAGCAAGCAGGAAGTCATTGTAGGAATTTATGAAAGGGTGTTACATGGTCAGAGTGATGAAAGGTGATTTTTGTAGTGGAAAGCTGGGTAGAGGTAAAGGGAGACTGTGGAAGACCTGAGAGGAGACGGTTGCTCTAACCAAGATATGATTAGGGCATGGACAAGAGTTTTTGCTAAGAAAGGAGGGGAAAGTCTGAAATTTTGTAATGAAAAGGGAGAACTCATGTGATTTGGCAACAGACTGCATGGGAATGGAGGAGGGGTGGTAGAGGTAGATGGATATATATAGATGAATACATCCATGGCTTATTCTGAGTGCTGCTAATTTCTCAGGACTATCTCTGACACTTGGTTTTGTTTTCCTGCACCAAATACTATTGCAGCTAGGTTTATACTAATAATTGAGGACACAAGCTTAAACTTACCTCCCCACAACTGCGTATTTAAATAAATGAGGCACATTCAAGATCTTTAAAAATAGCTCGCCACATTTCAGTTTCACGACTGCATTTGCTTCCCAAAGGACAGATCACAAAGCAATGTGCAATGCTAGTACTTTAAACATGGTTCCACAGGGACGCAAAAGGTAGTGGATGGCAGTTTCCTGCCTGAAACGTTTTCTTCTATGCCTATAAAACATTGTAATCTAGTGTCATGTTCTTAGTATGAATACAGTGGCCAACTGGCCATAGAAAGATGCTATTTCAGGATTATTATAGCTTTTCATTCCATTTTTAATCATGAGATTTTTTTTTTAAAGTTTTGAGTGCAAGCATTGAACTCCGAGATGGGCACAGTCCAGCCCATGACAATCTCTAATCAAATAGGATCTGTTGCATGATTTTCATGTCTCCTTGGTTCTAAATAAGTTTTCTTCCATGATCGTTGCCATCTCTATCATTCAATTTGCAGGCAATATCCAGTCTTGTGAATAATTTCCTTCAATGTTTTCCTCCTGTAGATCTCCTGTGCTTTGTTTTCCACTTCAAAGCTTGCAGTGAAAACTAGAATTTTAAGACCAGAGAGGAAGTTCCACAATGGGAACTTATGTAAATCCTCATTTGATTCTAATGATATTACTTAGAATGTCAAGATCTCTGACAGTAGAGAGTAGTTGTAGTCTCCAGGGCAAATCTGGCCCTCAGCTGTGGCAATGGAACTTGCTCATAGGACACTGTAAAAGAGTTGGAATGAAGCCTTAGCATACCATCTGTCGCCATGGTCAGAGGCTAAGGCTGCTTGAGTTAGATCCATGCCTGAATGGAAGATAATGTGGGAATCTTACTGTGCCATTTCGATTCCCACGATGGACGCAAGATAGTAAATAAATTTAACTCATTAAAATTGTCTCTCCAGAAAACTGGCTTCTTGCTAAGGTCTTGGAGTTGGAAACCAATTACAAATGAATTTAGTCTCCATCTTTGATGGCTAGGATCCTTTTCACCCATCAGCTATGCCCACTGTAGATTCTGAGTTTGCAAAATCAAACATTAGTAGTCAGAGTTCCTGATGAGGAACATCTTTCCCTTGTCATCACTATTTTTCTATTTCAGGCTAATAATTGAAACATTTTGCAATGAATGAAGCCATAGTAAATTTGTCGCTTAGACTCCATCTGCGGAGGAAGTGCCCTGTGTTCAAAGCATACTTTAGTTGAATGTATGACAAAAACATATTTCATTCCTGGTTTGCACTTTAATAAATACGTATTTCTGTTTCTGTGCGTTGTTTTCTTTCCACCCAAATTATTTATCTCAATGTTGCTTCCCATAAAGGAGGAAGATTCAGCGAGTCTAATTGAAAAAGACAGGAGACAAGAGTCCATCAAAGCTAAAGTACTACGTGTGCAGAAAGATTTGGAAAAGGCTCTGCAAGACAAAACAGGTTCTTGTCAGTTACACTTTCCCAGAGTGCCTTGAGACACTGTACGATTGTTTGTATGAGATGGTATGATTGATTGAGCCATGATCTGGATCCAGTGCTATCACTGGCATCCCACAATCCATTTTCAAACAGTAGTGGACTAGACTAGAGTTCATAGATCTATGGTCTTACTTGATGTTAGGCACCTAGTTATATTTTGGAACTGTAAATATGGGGAAATGTATAGAGAAAGATATTTCCATAGTTAGGGCTTCAGGTCAGTTTTGTCTGTTTCATGGCACATAGTGATCAAAAGCAAGTGAACAAATAGACAAGTCATCCTTAGGTAGAAGTAGCCCATATTCAATGTTAATGGTGTCATAATAATAAAATTGCATCCGCAGAATGAATCATGCACATTTGCTTATTTTGTAGTATTAATGTTGACAGAAACACTTGAATATGCCTTGGGTTTCTGAGTTTTCATCATGCTTTGAATGCCTACATCTTTTTAGTCTTTTCTCCAGAGCTAGGTTTTTGGGAAGGTACATGAATGTCCATGTTTGATAACTGTGTAGACTAAAGGATAATACTGGAAGTTTTCTAATGGTACCATTGCTGATTTCTAGAAACATTTAAAGTTAATAACAACTGTCATGGGCATTGTTTTTCTAAAATGGAAAACAAAGAGAGTTCGTGTTCTCTCTCTTGCTCTCTGAAAATTCTGAAGCACAGCGGAAACCACCCTTTTAAAAATGTTTCCACTGTAGTCATTTCTTCAATAACTTTCTTAAAAGGTCTGGAACGGATGCTTCAAGCTTACACACAGACTCCCCAGTTCTCAGATACGAAGAATCAACAGGATATCACCGAGCAGCTTGATGAGGTACAGATTTGGACCATAAACTAAAAATGCTGTTACTCTGCCTTTTTAATACTTATCTATCCTTACTTTTTATTTACAGTAGTTTCAGTCCAGTTTTAACTACTATCAAAGTGAAAAGTTCGCAGGAGTTCCCCTCCTGTTTTTAATTTTCCATAATCAATTAAGGCAGAGGAGGAGAGACAGTAGGATTGTGGGAAAAGGGAAGTGAAACTCACTAATACTAACAGGACAGATGTGATGTTTAAAACCTGCCGAGGTGCCTCTTATTTGAACTTTGCTTTTAGGACAACAGTCACAGACACAAAATATATTTTGAACTAGGAAACAGATAGCCCAATCCTGAGCTGCCAGGCTTGTGGGGCTGCAGCGGTGTTGAAAATGGCTGCCGCTGCATCCAGCACGCCCCAGGCAGCCACCACCACCTCCTTGAGAGAAGGGGACTTTCATCCCCTTCCCCTGGGTAAAGCGAGTAGGTAAAGCCCACAGTAGGGCTACTCGGTTCTACGACAACCCAAAGGTCAGCATAAAATTTAGAGTGTCCGTGTTGGATGGACAGCCTGACATGGAGGCTCAGGATCCGGTGGAGCTTTGCTCCCGCCCCGCTCCCGCCCCATGGCACATCTCCTCCCGGCCCTCCCTCTGCCCCTCCCACCCTGGAACGCCTCCTCCCCGACTCCCCCCATGTTCCCACCTACCTCTCTGCACGACTGCCGAGCAGCAGAGCTCCCGTGCTCCACTGGTGCTACCCCAGCGCCGGCCAGCTCCACTGGCACTAGGGCCCACAAAGGTGCCTTCAACACATTTGCAACAGTGTGCTCCAGCAGTAAGCCGGCACGCACTCGTTAGGACTGGGCCCTGAGTGCGTCTCTTTTTAAAAAGCAAACATGCTGCAAAATCTTTTACTAATGCAGGATTTTTTAAAAACTTGCATGACTAAAGACAACGCTGAAAGTTGGCCTTTTGCAAGCAACTCACTACAAGTTGGCCAGCGTGCTGGCAGAAATTGAACAGAAGCCTAAACCAAGACAACCCTGGAATGACTGCATTTCAAAATGGAAAGAAAAGGTAATAATAAGGAAGTATTAAGAAGAGTGAATATATTTGCATCAAAACACTTTGAGATGACAACCATGTGGCTTTAAAATCAGATGTGCTTCTACAGTTCAGGTTCACAGTTCATACGCACTAGAGCTTCAAACATTCTTCTCCTCTCACCCAGCCTTGGGACTAATGGAAACAGTGCGTCATTGCTGCTAATAAACAAAGTTTGGGGAACCATTTGCTCTCTTGGATTTCTGGACAGAGTAGAGAGTTCAAAATGGCATACTGCACAAACTCCCTTTTTGTAAATGAGTTTCTCTAAATTATTCCAGCACTGTGTTTTATCAAAAGCCCCATCAGGTTTAAGTTTTGGTAAGCTGTTATTAGCTGAGCACATGGAATTAAAAAAAAAATTATAACAAAAAAGAAAAAGAGGCTTCAAAAATGATAAGGGCTATATGTGCTGCTGGTATGACCTATGAAGGCTCAACTTTGTTGCAGAATAGACTCCCCTGTGTTACAGGAAAGACAAGTTTCCTGGTCCAGTGGGTTTTTCTATGCCAGTGGTTCTAAAACTTTTAGCGCCGGGACCCACTTTTTAGAATGAGAATCTTGTCAGGACCCACCTGAAGTGATGTCATTACCAGAAGTGACATCACCAAGCAGGAAAATTTTTAACAATTCTAGGCTGCAACCCACACTTACATAGGCGTAAGTCCCATTTACAGGTGCAGTCTATTTAGCCATAGATTTTTTATCTGAGGATTTGTCTCAACTCGGAAGAAGTTTAGAATGGGGTGGGGGTACTGAAAGTCACACACACCTTTGCCTCCTTTCAAGGCAGCCCAAAACACTGCAAAAGGGCTCTGACTCGCCCAGGCAGGGAAATCGCCCTGGAGCCCTGGAAGAAGTCCCCCCTTCGAAGGAACAATAACACTCCTGGAGCTCCTGAGGCTGAAGAGGGGAAGGGGGAGCCGAAAATCTCTGTAGCCAGAACATATGCAGCAAGGTGGAGCTCTCTCTCTCTCTCACTCACACACACAGGGGCAGGTGCGGTAACAACAGAGGGGATTGCTTTAAAAAACCCAGGGAGTGTTTGCCAAATTCCACCCCCCAGATGGTTCAGGCAATCACCAACACAAGCGAGCCTTCCCACCAAGCAAAGCATGAGATTTAGGCTACAATCCTCTCCACACTTTCCTGGGAGTAAGCCCCATTGACTACAATGGGGCTCATTTCTGAGTAGAAATGCATAGGACTGGACTCTTAAAAGCTCAGCATCCCACCTGTGAAAGGGGAAGGAGGGGGAGGCGAAGGTGCAGAGGGGAGGGGATTGATAACAGCTGCCTTCGTTTCCTCCCAGCCCCAAGTGTCAGGCTGCAGCATATTTGCATAACTCTATAGAATTTAGCATGCTGAGGCTCCACCTGTACCTCCATTGTTAAAAGCATTTACATAGTAGTCTGTTAAAACTACAGATCTGTTACAGATCTGTAACATTTCCCAAAATGCTACCATGGTGGCATCAAATCTAATATATTAAAAATAAAATATTGAAATGAATGGGGACCCACCTGAAATTGGTTCATGACCCACCTAGTGTGTCCCAACCCACAGTTTCAGAAACACTGCTCTATGCAGTTACCAGAAAAAGCACAGAGGCAATGCAGTCTGAAGCAATGCAGTGAACACGTGGCTAGGAGCGTCATTCACTTAGTACTCTATAGAGATCTTTCCTCGAGTCTCGGATTGAAATATTGGAAGTGAAAATACTAGTAAGGTTGCACAACAATTTATAAATGTACATATGATTTAAAAATATCAATTATCGGTTCTGAGCAATTTCATTTCCAGAAGTCCCCTCCCCCTCCCCCTCCAATTATTTTAAGCATTTCTTCTTGCCACTGGCTAGGACCTGATTGAAAATGGCAAATCATAATGTGTTTTTTTTTTTTATTTTCCTCCACACTGTTAGGACTCCATGCATAGTTCAGTGCAAATCGCTTGCCCTCTGAAAATGAAACGATCACGGCGAACTCTGAGCATGATAGCTGCTGCCACTGAAGCGGAGACTAACCCAAGCCCTCAACAAGGCAATGATATACTTCATTGCTGGACCCACACAGGTGCTGTTGCTTCTCTTTCACAAACACACAGGTGGTAAAATGGCTGCTGTTCTGTTGAGCGCTGTCTCTGCAGAAAGTTAAATAGCAAGCAACTGGGTAATTACAAGAGCAGCAAGAGCTTTCATAGTTTAGGCCCCGATGACAGTATAGGGAGAGTGACTGGCCACATGCTAAGTGCTGCCCACTGATAACTCAGACTGTTCCATTGTCTCACCCAAGGCCTTACAACTCTGCTCTCATTCATCCTTCCCTGCTTAGTTTGTGTATACCCAATTCCATGCACTTAGTAAAACTGTTGTGTGCAAAACATCCTTTTGCTGGTCAGATTTATATAAGCATTTTTTTTCTTTAAGATGACAATTTGACTTTTGTGTTGGTCCTCCTTCTCCCCTCCTGAAATGGACAGCAATTTCTTTCATACGTTTCCTCCTTTCGACCAATCATGTTAAGTCACTCCTCCCCCACAAAAGCCCTTTAAAAAAATAATTTCAACACTTGTGAAGTCGCCTGTGGGGGAAGGACCTATCAACCCACAGAAGGCAGAAGGACAAGGGGCCTTCCAGATCTTGTTACAGTGGGTGCAGGTCTACTTTAAATTCCATGTGCAGGCACACGTTCTTCATCCATGCAGTCTGTTTCCATTCCACTTTTAAGTAATGGTGATGGTTCATGTATGAATGGATGATGATGGAGACTGAAGGAGTTAAAATCCTCAGAGTGCAAAAGCCCCATCAGGTCTAGGTAGCAACCTGAGAGAGCAAAAAAAAAGGGGGGGTACCAACAACCTCCAACTCCCCTCTTGGAATCTAAACATTCATTGGAACAAGGTCAGATTTCTCAAAACAAACAAAAAATGCTTGGAGAAAGTCTGCACCGAGCATCCCTCTACTTTGACCAAAACATGAACCCTCACAATCCCTAATGCTCACCTTCTCTGGGAAGTATTGCCGCCTTCTCCCGTAACAATCATGTCAGTCATATAACAAATGAGGGGCACAGGAGATGCCATAGGAAGGATGTTTTTCTCCTTTTCTGTGGTGACTCTCCATCTTCAAGGCCTTTTCCTATCCTCCATTCTTTCAGATTTGTTAGATACTAGAGCTGCTAGATTTTTTTAAATTATTCTTTGTTACATTTAATAAAGGACAGGGGGCAGTATGAAGCTATGGTGCTTGCTCTGTATAGAGGCAAGGACATCATCTGGATGGGAGAAGAGTGTAAAGAAATAGGATTGCCAAACTGAAATGGAAACCAGCTTCAAACAGCCTTTTTCTTCAAACAATTAAAAAGGAGTCGACATATCCACAGTAGAACAAGATACTTCTGGCTCCCTAGAGCCAAGCTGTTTTCAGATCTGTTCCTCTTAAACATTTAATTCAAGAGCTGTAACTGAATAGAAGGTATTAAAGTACAGAACAGCAGTAGAATCCAATTGTTGCTGCCTGCCATAAATATCACTTTTCATTGTACTTTACAGCAACTGTTACTAATTCAAAGCCAACGACGTCTTTACATCCAGAAAACGGCAATGTACTGAACAGTACCTGTACAGCTTTGTATGATTACCAAGCTAAAAGCGGAGGTGAACTTTGTTTGAAAAAAGGTAACATGTTTCTCTTCACCTAATATCAGCAGAAATTAAAGTTTAAAGAAGAGCAATGGTCTGAAACCAACAAGGAATACATCTTGGGTGCATTTACACGATCATCACAACTGCCTGTAAAGGTGCACCCCCTGCAAATTTTTCAGGGATCAAAGCCCAGCATGCCTTGGAATCCAACATGCTTAGGAGTCCAAATAAACATGCTTAGGACTGCTCTGTGTGTTTCAACTAAATCATTTTCTCCCGAAGCTGTGACAATTAAGGAGTTTATATAACTTAACCAGATAACACTTAAGGCTGCTCTCTGGCTTTACCCCCTTCTTTTATGCTAAAGAATGTATGTGGAGAAGAGCCTGAAAATCGCTTAGAGTCAGATCAGAATGAGATATATAACTGGCAATGCTCATGAAAGCCAGTGAGACAGTTTGTCATTGGCATGTTTCAAAAGCAAAGGTTTTCCTGACCCCAGAGTCAGGGCCAAATACCCTTGGCCTGCACATAGGCACATAGGTTCTTCACTATGTAAAGAACACTAGTGTGGCACACTGATTTAATTTCATTCTTAAGAATCTGAAAGTGCAAAGTGCCTTATCTCAGAGTCAGACTCTTGGTCCCTCTGGCTCAGGGGTACCCAAACCCCAGCCTGGGGGCCACTTGCAGACCTTGGAGACTCCCAATCCAGCCCTCCAGGAGTCCCCAGTCTCCAGTGAGCCTCTGGCCATCTGGAGAACTGCTGGAGCCCAATGCAACTGCTTTTAGCATGAGGGCGACCGTGCGACCTCTTGCATGAGCTGTGGGATGAGGGCTCCCTCCACTACTTGTTGTCAAAAATTCTATCTCGAATATATTCATTTATGTAAATTTCTTCAAATTTTAAATGTAAATTAATTCTCTTTTTTCCTGGCCCCCTGACACAGTATCAGAGAAATGATGTGCCAAAATGTTTGGACACCCCTGCTCTAGTTCATTATTTTCTACAAAGACTGGTGGCAGCCCTCCAGGACTTTAGGCAGTTTTCCTAGCTCTACCTGAAGACAAAGATGGTGACCCAGCTGGCATCTGGTTAGGACCAACACACCTGAAGGGGGGTTTGCCCTGCAACTACCTCCATTTCTGCTGTCACCTGTTGAATGTCCCAGGCAATGTGGGGGTGGGGTGGGGCAGGGGATAATAATCACAGCAGTCAACCCTACTTCCAGGGCACTGATCATTCCAAAATTCTCAGATCCCTTGGCCCCTGAGGGGTTGGGGCTTCTGGGAATTTAAAAATAGCCAGCACTCAGGAAAGAGGAACTGCTGTGGCTGCTGCTTCATCCCCCAGTAGTTCAGTAAGCCACAGGACACTTACTGGGCCAATGGGGGGAAGCAATTGCCACAGGCGACAGAGTAGCAGGCAGCACAAAGGAGAACTTGCCTTCCTGGGACACCAAAGCTACTGCTGTGTCACTGAACTCTCTGCTGCCCAAGAGCCAGGTTTCTAGAATAAGTTGCTAGAGAGAGCAGTATTGTGGGAGAAGAACAAGAGCCTGCAGCCAAAGGTGTCTGGAAGCCAGAAGCATGTGTTGTAGCAGTGGCTGGAACAAGAAGTCATAAAAGCATTCTCAAGAATGACTGCCTCCTTAACCACTGGGGGCCAGGAGCCCTTTTACTCCCTCTGGAGGTCTGGACAGGGTCAGAGGGCTCTAAACACAGCTGCGGTTTTCAAACTCTCCGGGAGTTTGAAACCTGCAGTAAGTCTTTGCGGGGGTGGGGGGGGGAGGCAACAGGGGCAGGAGGAAGGCAGTGACACTATCCCCAGGATTGCATCGCTCAGGGGGCTGCAGGGACAGGGGTGTACTTTCCAGTCCCTGCAGCAGCCGTCCCTGTGTGCAGGGAGCCCAGTGCGAGCACCTGCAGGGCACCCCATATCAGGGAAAGGGAGAGTGAGCGACCTGCTCTGCCTCCTCAAAAGCGGAAGCAGAGCGCTATCGCCCCACTCTCCCTTTCCCTGACCTGGGGAGCCCTGCAGGTGCTCGTGCAGGGCTCCCCGCACACAGGGACGGCTGCTGCAGGGACTGGAGGGTGTACCCCAGTCCCTGCAGCCCCGTCAGAAGGGAAAGCGGAGCGATTGTGCTCTGCTTCCGGTTTTGCGGAGCGGGGCTCGATTGCTCCGCTTTCACTTTTCCTGACCTGGGGAGCCCTGCCAAAGATTGCGCAGGGCTCCCCGCACCCCCGGAAGGCTGCAGGAGGCTTGGGCAAGTGCACCCAAGCCCCTGCGGCCCCCTGAGTGGCGCAATCCTGCGGATCATGCTGCTGCCTTCCCCGCCTTCTGGCTGCCCCTGCCCCTTAAGGGGGCAGAGGCCAGGACCCACAGGCTGGGGCGACATGACGCCCCAGTTTGAATACCACTAACGTACAGTATTAGGAAACAGACCCTTGATAAATGTCTTAAATAAAAATGTGATGTGCCTGACCAAATAAGCTGACACAATGTACCTTACTTTGTTAGGTGATGTTATTGTGATCCAGGAAAAAGAAGAGGATGGATGGTGGTATGGATCCCTAAATGGGAAAGAAGGCATTTTTCCAGCTACATATGTGGAAGAGAACCCTCCCTCCATGGATGAGACCCTCACCATAGATGAAGGAACTGCTCTTTAAACTGAACAAGCGACAACTACAGCTGGGCCAGAGCACAAACACAACTTTACATGCATCCCTGCTACGCTCTTGGATCTCTCAGTGGCTTTTGATACCACCCATCATAGTACTCTTCTGGAATAGGCTGAGTGTGTTGAGAATTGAGGGCACTGTGTTTTAATGGTTATGCTCCCAACTGGATGACTACCAATTCCAGGTGGTGGTTCTAGAAGGCTACTGCTTCAACCTTGTGCAGTTGAGTTATAGGGTACTGCACAGGCCCATAGTGTCCCGTGTCCTTTTTAATCTTCATTTATTTTGAGGTGCTGTCAGTACATGAGTGAGAACCAGTTTTACTTCTTGTTTAAATCGAACAGATTCAGGTGAGAACCTGAAAACTTCAGTCAGTCCAAAACAAAACATCCAAGTTCCTAAATGTGACCAGATCTAACCAGTGCTTAGAACAGCTGCACTAGTTACTGGTCCATTTGAGAACAGTTCACAGTGCTGTGCATCACCTGAATTGCCTACAGTTTAGCATGTGACGGACCTAACCTGCATCTGTTAAGAGCTCCCTGTCCAGTCCTCCCTGCTCTTCCATTTGAAAGGTTGAAGGTGTTGATCAGAAAGTGGTTGTAGTGCTCCATATCTGGAAAGCCCTTCCCAGAGATGTTCGCCTGACAGCAACCAAGATGTTTGTTTAGTACCAGGCCAGCTCAAGATTTTATTTGCCCAGGCATTCCCTCCTTGAGCAGCTGATCTTGAATGGCATGTGATGCTTCTGCTAGATTTTAAGGTGATGGCTCCCTACTTCCATGATTTGTTTCTTCAATTACATTGTTTATTATTCTGTTTATTTTCTTACTATATACTGCCCTGCCTTGGGATTTAACATAAATGCCCTGGGCATTAAACATATACTGCCCTGGGATTTATTCATTTACTTGAGAACTGGTATCTGTTGCAGCATCCCCAACTGCCCCCCTTTCTTAAACCTCTTTTCTTCTAACATGAACTCCTTTGAACAACTTCCTATGTTACAGGAAGCTGAAAAAACATAAAACTAAAACCTTTCATTTGGTAAATTTATCACATTATCATAAAAATCAAAACAGCTATCATAGTAGATTAATTTTGACTGTGCTTTAGCAACTCCATCAGCACTTCAGGAAACAGGCCAACTACTCATTAAATGACAAATTGAGTCTTCATTCTGGATAGCACAGGTCTTAGTAAGCATCCCCCATGAAAACTTAATCATTTTTGTTATGATGCCATTGTAGAAAGTGTAGGTAATGAGAAGTAGTAGTTTACTATAGCCAGAATTGGCCTTGTCCACCATGACTGCTGCCAGTGTACCCCCACTTCCCCATCACTCTGTGTGGGTCCTGTGCTCACCTCAACATGGCTGGTGCTTGAGATAGTTCCTCCCACTTTGGTTTTCTAGCAAGTCACCCAACTGGAAAGCACCACATTGACTGCTGAGGAGATAAGAACCTTCCCAGAAGTCAATAGTGGTTGCTCACAAGGACCAGAGAATAAAGACCATCTAGGGTCACCTTATGACTAAATTTTGGCAACCCCTAAGCTGCCACAATCCCATGGCAGCTAATAATGGGGTGGAGTGGGAAGGATCTGCCAGCACCCAGGATATGCACTATAAGGTCCATCCTCTGAAACCTGTGTATCACACACAAACTTCATGTGCAGTTCTTAGTGAAATGTAGGAGAGGCGCTTAGAGTGAATGCAGAAGGAGCTGAGGCAGGAAATCTGGAAGTGTCAGAGAGAAAGATCTCCAAGCTGTAAATGCAATCGGTATTCAGATGTAAGGATGTGCTGGGAAAAGTAGGAATGATTATAGAGGCAGTGTGTTTCATGCCCTTTGCTCCCAACTGTATTTTGAAGATAAAGTACTTAACACTTCTCTCTGATCCACTGAAATCAAAGAAGAATTTATTTTTTTCTAGACAAAAGAAAATAGGACAAGAATAGAAATTGGTTTACATATAAGAATATCTTACTTATAAGACAAAGCAATGAATGCTTTCCTGGTGTTAGCAATAAATGCAGAAAAATTGTTGGTTTCTCTCACTTTTCGCTGTAGTTCTTCTACGCAGTCCAAAGGAGGGGAGCAAGAGATCACTAGGAGGAAACATTTATATATATATATAAAAAGCTGTTTGTATAAAAAGCTGTTTGTATAAAAACCTAAGTGGTGCTACTTTGTACCACTGCATCTAATAACTTTTATCCTAGTGAACAGCCCTCAGGTTTGTGATATCTTGCAAGTCAGCATTACTAATCTGCATAAGAAGTTAAAAGCTTAATCATAAGGGTGTCTGTCCATGCTGGTCACAGATAAATGCGGTCAGGAGGATAGCAAAGTTTTCACAGTACTTTGAAGCAGCAATAAGACAGGGGAAAGTACAGGGTAAACACTCAAAGTAAGTTATCAAATTATTTTAAACCCAGGATGAGTAGTCTGTAGCCCGTAAGAAGCATTTGGACTGTAAAGTCAGAAGTTTTGAAATAACTTCTGGAATAAACACAGAAATACGAGTAAAATAAACTAGCTCTAATAGTGAATCTTATATTGCCAATCAAAATTATAACCAAACATTCAAGGTCAGATGCGACTTGGATGATTTTTAAAGTTGAAAAATAAAGTGGCTGAACCTAAGGAAAGTCAGGGCAAGCCACTAAGAGAAGCCAGGCAGCAAGGAAGTTGTGGCAGGAAGCTTAGTCAAGCAAAGATTGCTGTTTTATAATGAAATAATCCAAAGACTAAAGCCTTATTTAATTCTATATGGTGGCAGAGAATGAACACAAATAATTCCAATTTCTTTAAATAAATTTGTTTAAAACCTATGAAAAGTGTGCACTGTTTGGAAGCTTTACACATACCTTCATAAGCTTCCTCGTCGTTTATGGAAAGGGTAAGTGTGTACGGTTTGTCCGGATCTTTGTGGTCAATACAGCGAAATATGAACTGCAGGTGATTCGCTAAGGCAAAACAAAAACAAGACCAACCAGAATTCATAAAACATGTTTCAGAGAACATTCCATTGCATACATGCTAGCTCACTTGAAAAGTTGCACTATTCATTTATTTTAATCAACCTCGGACATCTTACCATAATTTGTCAAGTCAAATACCTGGCCTGGAAGTTTCTCTGCTCTCTCCAGAAAACACAAGAGCCATTATCTGTTTTGTTCATAAACTAACCGCAGTGATCGTGACATCTACAACATAGAGTAGCATTTCATCATATGCCATTGGTTTTCTAGATAACCAACCCTGAATATTTTTTGTTTGACAGTATACCTCCCTATCAAAATCTTGACTGCCCCTGCTTCAGGAACAACACTTGAAAGGGAATACATAAAATAATCTTCAACTCCCTAAGAAATGGATATGTCACTCCCCTATGCTATTAACAGAACAAATCAAGATTCTGCTAATTGACTGGATATACCAAAGAAAACATTAGAAAAACATGAACAGAGGTTATTCTGGGTTAGATATAAACAGCACAATCACACATATTGTGATGCAAAGTCTGTGCTGATTCCTGTAGCGACTGAAAGAACAAAATCATCATCCACCTAGCAGTGGATTGAACCTAACTGATACTGTTAGCCAATGAGCATTTATTTATTTATTGGATTTGTATTCCGCCTTTCTCCCCGAAGCGCACCCAAGGCGGCTAGCATGTGCTAGATATAAGGACTTTCCTTACAGCAGCCATTTACCCAAGATATAGTATATCTTTGTGGAACAGTATTTTCATTCAAACTCACTTTCAGACAAAAAACAAAAGGCTGGCAGACTTGTGTGAAAATAAGGTAAGGGAATTATACATTTTGTTCTCGAAAAAGTCCAAGTTTGAGTTGCACTCAGAAGTAATACAATTGTACATATCAGTCTTACCAGAAGTCTTGCGGATTTCTAGCCCAAGCCGTTCTTTAAATAGTTTTTCAGCCTTATTAAGCCTTTCCACCCTTTCTTCCATGGCTTTGCTGTTAGCTAAGATTGAGAGGCAGAAAAGATAAGTTCAAGTAAGATTTCCCCCCTCTGCCATTAAGCCTAATGTTAATTTAGCAATCTTACCAAATTTCATATTTTCTTATTCACAGAATCAATGCTGAATTTTACAAGCTAGGAATCCATATTGAACTTTTACAATACAGAAAAGAACCAGCTGCCACAATCACACTTTTGTTCTCTTAGTGGGCCTTGTTTACTTCCAACTGAATCTCTCCTTGATGTGAAGAGTAATTTCCCAATTTGTACAGCCACCTTGCTTTAAGCCTTTATTATGCAGCCTTTTAACCAAAGATTTCTCAGGCAGTTCATAATATAACAATTTAACACAAAACAAAATGTAATAAAACCATGCTAAACAGCAGCAATAAAAGCAGCGCTAAAAATTTCAGAAGCAGCAAGAAAAACAACATTATCCATTAAAAACCTGAGAACCAAAATATGTTCGCCTGGTGCCAAAACGATAGTAAAAGTTTGTATCACAGAAAGTCCTTACCCTCACCTCCATTTCTGTTATGTTCGGTGGTGTTGCCAGGGCAGGTGTCACTCCCCTGCACTGTGTAACACCGCCATACTCAGGAAGTGACACACAGGAAGTGTGTGTGACACAGGAAGTGACACCCAGCACCCATAAATGGTTTGGTGGTGACACAAAGATGTCGTGATGCACACCACCAAATTGCTTCCAGGACTGCCATTCCTGGCCATTTGGAGCCCAGGAAGGCCCATTTGCCTCCAAATGTGGTACGGGCCTCAACTTGGCAGGGGCTTCGGTGATACGCCTGTCACCCCCCCCCCCGGCATGTCACCTGAGGTGAACAGCACCCCCCCTTGCTGTGCTGCTGCCTACTTTGCTCTCTGCTTCCAACCTTCAGTTTCCTTCAGGAGGACTTTCCCTGAGTGATTTACAATCTAGAATTCAACACAGGGGAGGCCAGAGGAAAGGAAACAGAGGCAGGGATAAACAATGGAAAGCTGCTTGCAGTTGCACATACTCAAATAATCCAAGTAAGGGGAAGAGCAATGTGCCAAAGGTTTAATGCAGTGGTTCCCAAACTTTTTCAGCTGGTGGCTCCCTGGCCTTTTTCAGCTACTGGGCCACTGGCCAACACTCACCATTAGAACTCCAATCCTATATATTGTATAGGGGGTGGTTTTCCACAAGGATTCTGCATCTCACAGTTTGGGAACCACTGGCTTAATGGAAAACAATGATTCAAAGTCTTCTTTGTGGTAGATAGACCTCAGCAGTAATACCACATGGTTTCTCACACACATACAGCAAATAAATTATCTGAACATCGTGTTCTATTTAAGCACGATTTTTATGTGCCGTTCATGATAACAATCACTACCTCATCCTCAGGCTATCATGCTGGAATTAATGACTGGCTGAAGTAAATTACTTGAAGTCAGCTTGAGCCATTAATTTAACCAAATGACCAGGGGTTAATCCTCCAGACCAGGGGTTTCCAAACTTTTCGGCCAAAGGGCTGCATCAAACATCTGGCACTGTGTCAAGCGCCAGGAAAAAAAAAGAAATATAAAATTTAAATAAATACGTTAGAGATGGAAATTAGATGAATGACTGAAATGAATGAATGAATGAATGGGCTCAAATGTCCAGGATTTCTCCAAGCACCAACACAGCCCAAGAAATAGAGCACATACACTTAAATGGACCCCCATTACCCTACCCCACAAGCACAACTCTGGTTGTGTTTGGTCAGCTGGGCCAGAGGCTCTCAGGGGATCAGAGACTGGCCGCGGACTGGATACAGGCTCTCCATGGGCCGCATCTGGCCCCTGGGCCGGGGTTTGGAGACCCCTGCTCCAGACCAACCAAGCTGCTCAATAGTTACCTCTGGAATTTTGCCATTGTTGATTAAAGTATTAACATTAAAACATCTCTTGGTCTGTTTCTTGCTGATTTGTTAGAGAGGCTTACAGAATATACAGAACTCATGGAACGTGTTTCAGCTGCTCACAGTGCAAGCTGATACACGCACCCCCCTCCCAAAGGTTCCCAAAAAAGAACTTGTTCAGACAATAGTAATCCAGCTTCTTCTGGTGTTACAGTTGTACTGCAGCTTATTGTATACTCTGAGACACAGTTACTCAAAAGTCTCACTGAGTTCAGTAAGACTTACTCCCATGTGAGAGGGATAGTATAGGATTGCAGACTTAGGCTCGTTGAACCCAGTGGGGCTTACATTTGAGTAGACATAACCAGGAGTGAAGTGTTAGTGATGCTGTCAGCCAGGATGTGACACTATAAAGGTTTAGTCATTAGATTGAATCTGGCTAGACTGGATAACTAGTACTGTATAAATTCTGCTAGTGGAGCTTGCCTAGAATATTCCCCTTATATATTGTTCCCAAAATGCTTTTCATTCTTGGTATTGTTGTCACTCATATTCTAACCCGTTTCACCTCGGTATGCCCCATCCCAGTCTTCTGCAATCTCCCAGCCCCATTAACTCTCCACTGCTGTTCTGCTTTCTCCGAATCTCTTGCTCTCACCCATTTCATCCCTCCTGTACTCTTTCTGTCCAGAAGATCCTGCTTCTGCGTTCACAGGTTCTCTGTGTGCTTCTCCACTTTTGTGGATCTCTTTATCAATGAATAACAAGCCTTTGGAAACCCACTCTGCCTTCTCCTCTTGGCCACTCACTTGCATCTTTCAAAAGCTCAACCTGACATCTTGTTACCCTTTCTCAGTCCTGGAATGCACAGATCAAACATCTCTCACTCATTGACAGCAACATCCCATGTTCAAATACGTGCCAGTTAACTTGTTACTCTCCATCCTGCGAAGGACACAGGAGAGGGCAGAAGAGAGTCCAAAGTCTACTCCCTATCTCAATAAAGTCACCACAGCCAAGCAAGACATGACTGAACCACTAAATTCACCAGCTGTGAACAGATGAACATTAAATGACATCCAGCTCCCCTTTTCAAATGCCCCACATCAAAACCACAGTGATTGAGGTAGTCCTGTTATTTGGAAAGACAATAGGCATATTGCAGAGCCTGTAGATCCAGGAATCAACAATACTAAGCTGTGCAGAACAATAATTCACCAACTTGGTGCTGGAGCACACTATCAGATGCATCAGAAATCCAACTACAGTACAAGTCCCCAACTTGGAGAAAGAAAGTCTGTTTTGCCTATTTTTATTGCACTCTCCTTAGTTCACTGAGGGCGCAATCCTAACCCCTTATGTCAGTGCTTTCCAGCTTTTCCAGCACTGACATAAGGGCAATGCGGCTCTGAAGTAAGGGAACAAACATTCCCTGACTCTGAGGAGGTCTCCATGAGTGACACTCAACTGCAGGATGTAGCACATGTCCCATTGGCACCGCTATGCCAGTGCTGGAAAGCACTGACATAAGAGGTTAGGATTGCACCCTTAGATTTAGCCACATTGTATGCAGGAGTAATGTTATGTGAACTTTTCTGTTGACAAGAATATTATAAATATTCATACTAACTGATCTAAATCGCAGGCTGAACTGCATCATACATTTTGGCACACACATTTAGCCACAGGGAGACTATTTCCATGTTAGAAAACCCATCTGTGAAACAGCCCCAAGCTGCATATTTCTCAAACAGCCCAGCAGAGCATCTCACATGTTTCTGGACTGTGCATTCATTCAACTTTTTTCCGATGCAACTTACTTCTACTTTTTCTGGCCAGTTCTTCTTTGAGCTCTCGAATGCTATCCAGCAAATCTGTCTTTTCTTTTTCACCATCATCAATGCTGGAGAGAACTTCAGACAGTTTCTGCTCTTTCTCTTCAATGGATTTGTTCTTTTGGCACAATTCTACATTCAAAATTCACCAAAAAATAAATATAATGAGTTTGCAGCATATGTAAAAACAAAAACAAACCTGATAACTTCATTGAACCAAACTACACATTATGTTAGCAACATACATGGTCCTGGTAGGCTTGATTTTTATTCTACGCATAGCACAGCAATTTTTCAACCACTGTGCCATGGCATATTGGTGTGCCACAGGAGTTTGGGAGGGTCATTTATTCGTCGGGCAATTGGGGGATGCAGGCAGCATCGTGTGCCTTGTCAATGGTCAAAAAAACTGATGGTGTGCCTTGACCATTTTAGCGCCTCGTCAGCGTGCCATGAGATGAAAAAGATTGAAAATCGCTGACATAGCATCTACAGGAGTCACCTCCCCAACTGCTATTTAGAGAATAAAAAACAAGCATGGCAGGGCCAAGCACATTATATGGGGAGAGGAAAGTGGGGTAAAAATCTTCTAAATAACATAACCTGTATTTTCCCCTTGGTCACAGATCATCTTGGTTCACGCATATTTACATTGTAATCAATCATCATAATGCGGTAGAACTGAAAATAAAACAGACATAACTTCCACCATACCACAGAATGTATTTCAAATCCCCTTTTGCTACATTCTGTGGTATTTCTTTGTAGGGAAGGGAATAACCCAGTTCAGACAATACTGTACTCTAGATCATCATTTGCACTGTGCCACTGTGTTTGGAAACACACAGTATGTTTCATCACATTGCAGAATGCTTCTTTTCACCCTTATTTGAAAATATACAAGTCACAGTTCAGCACAAAAGGCAAGCACATCATTAGATCACCTTGCAAAATTCCACTTAACAAACCCTTTGGTTGTACCATATGTGCAGTTCTTTTCCATCATAAAATGATAATAAAGATGTCATGCTTGAGTTTAGTTTGCACTGCATTTAACTATTTACTTAGACCTGTATATAAAAGACATTCTGCTTTTGAAAGGTAGACACCACCCATAAGAAAAGTCAGTCAAGCACTTATTTTTCTTCATCTCTATTGACATTCCATCTTAGCTCAAGTAAACATATGACTTGATATAAAGTATATAGATATAGATTATAGATATATAGATATAGCTATATAGATAGATCTCAAGTAAACAATATATATCAGTATAAACAGTATGTATCGTAACATCAAGTAAACATATAAGACTTATATGTTTATAAGTAAACGTATATGGCAAGACTGATACTTACCATCTGTATACTCCTGGATTTTATTAATGATTTGGTCCCCTTCTTTTAATCTTTTGGTCCATTTATCTATAATTAAAAAAAAAAGTTACCCGGCACCCCAATTCCGAGGCAACTGTAGTAGTTTACAAGCATCATATATGAAACAGTCACCATACATCAAGAAGATCACTCCCATGAGTTACAAACATCACAGAGTTCCCTTTACAGCCAGATGTACCTCTCCAACCACACTTCCAAGAAGAGAATAAGGAAGAGGGAATCACAGGAGACTCAAATGAAGCAAATTGGGGGGAAGGGAAATTGCAAAAATGCCTCTATAGCAATCATAAGCCTAGAATTTTAAAAACGTTAAAAATTTAAAAAGCATTTTAAAAACCCTTTTTCTGGGTTGCAACCTGGCATCCCTATTTCAGTGCAAAAAACTTTTTATACAGGTCTTATGTGCAACAGTCGCGCTTGTCTATTTCACCATATGTCAAGGTAACAGAAGGGAAAATGGTTCCCTGCTAATGTCATAACTATATAAAATTATTGTACCTGAAAGTTTGCTGATAGAGTTGTGCCATGAGTGTCTCAGCCCCAGTGTCTGTTCAAGGGATTCATTGCAACAGGTAATTTTGAACTTTGTCCAAAATTCTTTAATCTCTTTTTCAAGGATCACCAGTTCATCAACATCATTTGCCTGGGCCATTGTTCTAAAAATCAGATCAAAGCACAGTCACAGAGATCTATGCAGCTAGATTAAGCATAAGCTCATTCAGAAATATTTGCTGGGACATCTCAACTGCTTAGTTAGAAAAGCTCACCTCCCCAAGTCATGTTGGTTTTCAAACTCAAGAAGTCTAGGTATCAGAATAACTGTTGAGCTGATTATCCAACAGTCTACAACTAAACCTTTCCAACTTGAGCACTCCAGCAAGCCATAATTTGTTTTGTAAAAGAATCAGACGCTTTTCAAGAAGGCAACTCAAACGCAGGCCAGTGAACTTGCTCAGCAAGCACACAGGGCAGTCCTATGCATGTTTACGGAGAGGTCAACCCCACTGAGTTCAATGGGACTAACTCCCAAGTAAGTCCCTGCTAAGTGGATAAAGAAGCACTTTCTCCAAGTGGTGTTCCTCTTATATTTAGAATGGGGAGAGTAACAGGCCCTCCTCACCCCAGCACCATGGATTGTTTTTTTCCTAGAGGCTGTTGCTTTCTTTTGCAATTGTGAGCCCTTTTGGTACAGGGATCCATTGAGTTATTTGATTTTCTCTGTTAACCGCTTTATGAACTTTTTGTTGAAAAGCGATATATAAATACTGAGAGCCAGGTCCAAATCCCTGTTCAGCCAGGAAGTTTCCTGGGTGCCCTTGGGCCAGTCACTATCTCACATCCTCACCTAGTTGTTGTGAGGACAAAAGGAGAGGAACAATGTATACCACCCTGAGCTCCTTGGAGGAAGGGCAAGAATGTTCAGTATAGGATTGCTGCTGTAGTCAGCTGAGCCTGAAAATCCACTAGTGTTTCTAAATATTTGTCCTCTACCATACCACTTCACACAGACCACCTGTTTGAAGTACCACCAGAAGTAACTGGCAATGACATCATTGCCAGTTCCTTCTGGATTGGGAGGCCTGATGTGATGCAACAAACACCAGTAAGAGGCTTAGGGTGGACAGGAGGGCTTTTTTTGAGCATGGAAAAGCATGCTTTGGAGCTCTGTCCACTAAGTTGAGCCTCCTGTCACTGTTGGTTGCATCACATTCCTGGTCTCACTGTCAGGTGGCAGGAGCCCAGGGGGTCGTATGACTACCACCAGGCACCACCTCAAGTACCACTGGTAATACTCTTACCACTGGTTAAGAAACACCAGCATACACCAGAAAGAAAACTAGCAGTGCAGCAGTGTCACTTTTTTGTGACTAAATTTTAAGGTTTAAAACAGCATCAAGCAATTTACAATGCAAACCACACATTTTTTTGGATGGGGGGGGGTCCTCAGGCTGCTAGCCTTGCCACACTTTCCTAGGAGTAAGCCCCATTGGACACAATAGGACTTACTTCTGAGTAGACATGCACAGGGTTGGGCTGTAAGACATCAGAGACTGCCATCCTCTCCACACTTTACTGGGAGTAAGCCCCATTGGACAGAATGGGACTTACTTCTGAGTAGACATGCACAGGATGGTGCTCTCTGTATAAGTTTAGCATATACATTAACTTTGCTCCTATTTCCACTCTTAAAGCTGCAGCAGGATCTTAACTGGGAGCTCCCAGTGGCCCCCAGTTCAGAACAATGGAGGCAAGAGGCACAGACAGTCTACTCACCAGTGGGGTCTGGAGGAGCCTCAATGACGCACATTGACCCCGGGCAGGGGCACCCCCTCCAGGCGCAGCACGCCCCCCAACAACACCCTCCCCAGCCGCCTCCACCGCCCCATCTGCTCACCCAGTTCTTTTCAAAACTTCCATCCCTTTGGCGCCACTGCTCAACGGTTCCAGAGCCCCTATTGGCCCAGCGCCCTCATGGAACGCAGCTGGCGATTGGTTGGCGCTCTGGTAGGGGCGGGAAGGGGATGGAATTCTCCTTCTTCATTGGACAAGGCGGCAGGGCGGACGCGAAGCATGATGGGGGTTGTAGTTTCATTGGGGGAGGGCTGTTCTTTGTCTCAGGGCCTGCTTGTGTTTGTTTACCCCTGCGGGGGGGGGGGGGCGTAACACTGAGCACTAAGCAGGCTCAGGGTGAGCAGATGCGATGGAGGACACCTTGAACCACTGCATAGAAGGGGGAACTGGGGCAGGTGCAGCTCAGCGTGGAAGGGTTTCAGAAGCAGCACCTGCCCCCATTCCCTCTTCCATGCAGTGGTTCAAGGTGCAGGCACTCTGTCCTCCACTGTATGTGGTCACCCTGAGCAGGCTTCTTCAGGGGATGCCAGTGGGCACTGCCAAAATACTATGGAAAGGCTCAGAGCAAGCCTTTTATCCTCCTCACTGTGGAGGTAGAGAGACTGCCTTCGGGAGCACTTTTTGAGCTCCCGGGACGTGGGGTCAGGACCATTCTGGTGGTGCCATGCGTTCCTCTCAGTCTGCCCTTTGGAAAAGGATTCAGAGCCCAATCCTATCCAACTTTCCAGTTTCCTCAACTTTCCCTGGGGAAAGGGAACAAATGTTCCCTAAGTTAGTGGTTCCCAACCTTTAAGAGCACACGGACCACTGAGGCAAACACTGGAATTGTCGTGGAACACATGCGACCCCCTCCATCCCCACCACACACCACCATTCAAATTTGATAGACCATGGGGGAGCGCTCAGCAAGACAATGGAAATGCAAGCTTCAGGGGGTCCTTTCTCCACTCTCTCTGGTGGTCCATGGGAAAGCATCTTGCCAAAGCATCATCTTTTTTTTCCCCTGAGACCACTTTTCAGGGTCTCACGGACCACCTGTGGTCCCTGAGCCACAGGTTGGGAACCACTGCCTTCTGTGGAGTAGTCCTCCTACTGCTGGATGCAGTGCTTGCCACATTAGCACGGCTGCACCAGCAGTGGAAAATTGAACAGGACTGGGCTCTGAGGCATGTTTGCCTACTCATGAGTAAGCATGCATGTGTACTGCAGCTCAATCTCACTTTCCATAGGGCTCAACCTTCCCCCCCCCCTTGTCAGTTCTCAGCTTGTCAGTTTCAGTTTCATGACCCACTTACAGTCAGGTTCTGACCAAGGGCCTCTGAGATAAATTTTATCAGGGTAGAATGTTTCTTTTGGGCCTCTATAGGGGTACAAAAATTTTTTTCCCCCTTTTGGAATACAAAGTTTATTTGGGGCTCCTTCCCTTCTCCACTGGATTGTAATTTCTATGAATTATAGTATATAAAGCTATATAGGCTTACCAAAACGTGAGAACTAGTTTTCACGCAACATATGCAAACATTTTCTTAAACCCCAGGAAATTTCCAGGTCCACAGCCCCCCCTTTTTGATCCTGGACACAGATAAGATGTACAGCCTGCACCTCCCTCTCATGGGGACCTGGTGAGATTGGAAAATGTAAGATTCCAGGAAATTTTGGGAGCCCCTCCTTTGACTCCTGGGTCCCCTTTTTACCCTAGGCCTGGATATGATTTACCCCCTGCACCCCCTCTCATGGACCCTGTTGTGACCCACTGGTCAACACTGACTTTGGTGCAATATGAATGTAGATATGTAAGTGAGGAGTGGAATTGTGCTGCCTGCTGGCCTTGCCCCCTCTCAGTGTGCTTTATTTTTCTCAGAGGTTCTAATAATGCATATATAAAACCCAGATTCTACGCATGTAGGTTGCACTCCTGTAAGTTCAAACGTTACATTATACAATCCACTCTCTACATTTTTTTAAAATGGTCCAGTCCGCATTGTAACATGATTAATGGCATGGAAGTTAAGACTGAATTCATTCCACACAACAATGGAGTATTGTCTTTTAAAATAGGGTAGAATGGTAAGGATACTCTTAGCTCTACAGCAGTGTTTCTCAAACTATGGGTTGGGACCCACGAGGTAGGTAGGTCACAAGCCAATTTCAGGTGGGTCCCCATTCATTTCAATATTTTATTTTTAATATATTAGATTTGATGTTACCATGGTGTGTGACTGCATCTGGGGAAATGTTACAGATCTGTACTTTTAACTGGCTACTATGTATATGCTTTTAACAATGGTAGTGAATGGGTCTTACTCCTGGGTAAGTGTGGGTAGAATCACAGCCTAGGATTGTTAAAAATTTTCCTGCTTGATGATGTCACTTCTGCCTTGACATCCCTTCCGGTGGGTCCTGACAGATTCTCATTCTAAAAGTGGGTCTAGGTACTAAAAATTTGAGAACCACTGCTCTACAGTAACAGATATAACTGGGTTCTAGACCAGGGGTGTGAAATATAAGACCCATGGGCTGAATGCGGCCCCCGGAAGCAATTTATCCAGCCCCCGTTACTACTTGGCTCTCTCATATCTTGAAATTATGAACAAGTTTTGTACACTTTCTTTTCTGTCATTTGCAGCTAATGCGTTTCTGTGTGAGAACAAAGTGCATACTTCTGCTCATCAGTTGCTTAATGATGTCACTTCCAGCCCTCAGCAGGCACCATGAATGCTAACCAACCCTCTCTATGAGACAAGTTTGACATCCCTGTTCTAGACAAAACTAATGATACAAACATTGTATTCTGATTATCAGTAATGCTATCAGGGAAATCTTCACTGTGATTTGTTTCACTTATCAGTGGCCGAGAAATCTGCCCCTTTTTTGAACAAAATGCCTGTCCCTATTTTATTATACGCAGATGATGCTGCCCTTCTCTCTGTTTCTAGTTCAGGTCTTAGGCACTTTTTGGTTCTATTTCAAACTTACTGTCTGCGGAACAATTTATCTATCAATGAGGAAAAAACCAAAATATTAGTTTTTTCCAAGTCTTGGAGGCCCCTTCATTGGGCAATCAATAACCGGCCTATTGATCAAGTTAAATCATTTAAATATCTTGGCATTCATTTACATTACAAAATTAAATGGTCCTTCCATAGAAACTCTGTGACAGCCTCTTCTTCACACCTAATTGGGGCGATAACCAAATTTCACCATACAGCCGGGAACCAGTACGTCCCAGCTGCGTTTCATATCTTTAATACAATATTGGTTAGCCGCCTGCTTTACGGGGTTCCTATTTGGATCCATGCCATGTCTAATAAAGTCGATCAGTTGGCCACCTCCTTTTACAGACGAATTCTTGGGGTCCCTAATTATATCAAATTGTCTACTTTGTCTTTTGAGTTGGGTACACATCTCCCTTCAATTTTGGCCTGGAAATTTACTTTTAAATTTTGGTTACGGCTTTTTTTTAAGTCTGATCCTGATTCCCTTCTTGCCCACTTTCTTAAAGACCCCTTCCAATCCTCTTGGTCTTTGTTCTGTACATCTAAATTAGCATCGGTATTTCTCTAGTCTCTCTTTTTAACAGTGACTTCAACCAGGCGCTATCTCTTATTTATGAAAGACTTGGTGAGTCTGAATTTTTATGGTTATCGTCTGATCTGAATTGGGTATGTTCTCCTATTTATTATGGTATTTTCCCTTCCTTTGCCAATTGGTATTCTTATTTTCATTCCCTTACGAATCCCCTCGAGAGGAGGGCTTTTATGTTAGCCCGGTTGAATATCTTCCCCTCTGCAGTGTTGAGCGGTCGCTACTCGTGGATACCCTTTGACCAAAGGTGTTGCAGCCGTTGCGGCATTGAGCCTGATTCTGTTATTCATTTCTTCTGCATTTGTCCTGTGTTCAGCAAGCTCCGCCGCTCTATTCTTGACCCTGTTCTTTCTAGCTATTCTGGCCCCTCCCATCTTCTTGCAGCGTTTCTTCTACACGACTTTTCGCAAGAAACGACATCGCTTGTTGCCAAGTTTCTTGCAAAAGTTTTTATTTCTAATAGTCTAAGGTAGCCCTGACTGGTATGTTTGAGTGTGCATTTTATATGTGGTTTGTTGTTTTTTGTGTTTTTATTAGTGGGTTCATTGCGACCGTGTATTTATTATGTATGATGCCAATAAAGGTTGTTGGAATTCGAATTCGATTTGTTTCACAGTGGTGGTTGTTTCAGGAAGGTTGGCCTTTGGAGAGTGTGAAGAACTTTGAAATATATCATATATCTCAAAATCTTTGAGAACAGTTGCTAGTTGGTCTGAATTTCTGGAGCTGGTTTATCAGTGCACAGGTTGCATTTTTAATAGGCTTGTAATGTTCATTTCAGATTCATGAGGTAGTAGTTCCCAGTATAATAAAATGTTTTTCTTAGCCTCTCATGAAATCTTTAGCATGACCGGGATTGTGAAGTTGGGATATGTTTCACGCCAGCTTCTGCAGACCTTGTATATACTATAGAGTTTCCTCTCTGCCTTGCCAACATTTCTGCTCTGAACTTTGGTTGATTCAATCAAGTAGAAAAGCTAAAATCTAGCTCAGCAATTTTCAACCTTTTTCATCTCAGGGCACACTGACAAGGTGCTAAAATTGTCAAGACACACCATCAGCTTTTTGATAACATAGGCCAACACACACTTTGCTTCCTTAAATGTTACACCAATTCCTGGGTATATTTGGGATGCCGATTCCAAAAATGGCATCCGTTTTGCCCTATCACGTCTAATTTTGGAGACACGGCATAGCCTCTTTAGTGAATTGTTCAAGCAGCTTCCTGAAGAAGCCTACACCATTCACTAATTGCTTGAACCATTCACTAATGAGGCTATACTATATCTCCAAAACTAGATGTGAAAGGGCAAAACGGATGCCATTTTTGGAATTGGCACCCCAAATTCATATCAAACCACCATAAAGTTTGGGAAAAACTTTTCTGACCTTCAGTTTTGTAGGCCTGTGTAATTGAAAAAGCACACCATTCTGCTGCTGGGGGGCTAACATCCCCCAATGCTCCTAATAATAAATGACCCTCTCCCAAATTCCCATGGCACACTTGCAGACCATTCACAGCACACCAGTGTGCCATAGCGCATTGGCTGAAAATTGCTGATCTAGCTGCTTGAACAAAAAAATCAGACTAGCATTGATTTTTTTTTTTGCTCTTTCCTTTTATTTTGTACAAGGGAAGATGTCTCCATTTTCATTTCAGAAACCTCTTATAAGACACAAAGGTAGTTGTTTTACACCCATTGTGGTCCTTGGCCAGAATGGGACAATATAAAATAAACTGTTTGGCAATAACTGAAGCAGTTCCATAACAGTGACTCATAAACTGCCACGAAAATGTTAGAATAAAAAGCAAACTTTCAAATTATAGACTGCAGACATTGCAATTGGTTCTTCTTCAGTGCCTGCAGGGTGAATATTTCTTTCATGTCACCTGCCTGAAGTTTGGGAACATGCACACATCATCCTTTGACTTTTTTGATTACCGTTTGTGGCTCTGTAATGAGTGCTGTGTGCAGCAGAATGAAGTGAGTCCATTCATTTTGGCCTGATGCAAATAAAAAAAAATATAATTCTGTGCAGCAGGCATTGATCTTTAGCTTGGCTCTCTGGAAGTCTTCTTTTGTATGCTGCCTTGAACTTTTGGGATCCAGCATACTGTATTATTCTTCTGTTTCTATGTTGTCTAGCAAACTGCCAACGTCTCGTATTCCTTTTCTCCATCTGTGCAGGTGCTGATTAGAGGCTGCACTGATAGACCATAATGGCTTCCTTGCTGCTCTATTATTTTCCCATTGAATCAAATGTATCGACTGTACACAAAAAGGAGCCAACGCTGTTTTTTGAAAGAGTTTGTGAGCTGTTCTCAGTGCTTTTATTAGGAGTGCTGATTTCCAATTAAAAAGACCATCTGTTCTATGTGACAATGATGGAACATTATTTCTTGTCTCCTGGAAGAAGGGTGGAAAAAAAATGCAGAATTTTTTTTCTAAGGCTTCTCATAAGGGGATGTTCATAAAACTCTGCCTCAGTGGGAAAAATCAGTTTTCTGTTTTTGCCACTGGCTCTCCAGATAAATCTGCCATCGTTTGGCAAAAGGAATACAGAAGATGTGCTTGTAAATAGCTGGTTTAACAAGCAGCCCAATGTGTATAGTAACCAACCTTCAGGCAGGCAGCTCTACGGTGGAGCTCAGGAGCTACTACCACATACAGTATGTGCATTAGGCCTCCAATACCAGTACAGTTACTCTCTGGCTCAAGGTCATTGTCCGTAAGCAGCTGCGGTTCTCCTCTGTTTGCTTTCGTTGCAATTATTCCATAACTGCTAAGTGTAGTTAGGACAACAGATCCTTTTGATAGTCTGAATACATCCGAAATCAGAAACTGCCAAAGTATTTGATATTAAATACACCGTAGTTAAGAAATTGCTAACATATTCACACACAATGCTGTGGCGAGTGAGGTGGTTATAACTAAATTCAATACATGCTCTCTTTTCCTCTTCAAGCTATGTGTTAGCTCTGATTTTCAGTTGTTACCTCATGGTTGGCAACCTTCAGTCTCGAAAGACTATGCTATATGCCTACAGCACCCGGTATTCCCAGGCGGTCTCCCATCCAAGTACTAACCAGGCCTGACCCTGCTTAGCTTCCGAGATCAGATGAGATCGGGCATCTGCAGGGTAACAGTTGTTACCTGAAACCCCATGTTTTGCCTGCATTTCTCTCAAGTCAAATGCCCTCTGACCAACCTGGAAAGGTTAAAACTGCAGCCTGCCCTTGGATGAAAGATGTCAACAGCCCTGATGAAAGTGTAGCCAGAGGACGTGTATATTAGGAGACCTGCATGGCCTCCTGCATTTGGAGACCTGTTGCCCTCAGAATCCTAGTAGCAGAAATATGAGGTAACTTCTTTGACCCAATGGTGCTGGCTAAGTAGTAATATTCTCTTGGGAGAAAGGAGATGGGCTCTGAAACTTTTCCAAGTTTCCAACTCCCAAGTTCCAACTTTTCCAAGTTTCCAACTTTTCCAACTCCCTATCCCAGTAAGGATCTTATCATTCTTATCCCGTTTGATTTAGGATTCACTCATCTGAGAATCACCCCCACTCCTTGCAATGTTGCCATAGGATCATCCCCTTTAAAAGGAACCCCTTCCTGAAGAGTTCAGGAATGAGAGTGAAGATGTAGGCTGAAGCACCACCAGTGTGCCCAGGTCTGTGAGGGGATCACTTCAATCATTGTTTATTCTAATTGGCAGCCACTCTCCAAAGTCTGGGGAATATTCTGCCTAGGATAGTTTTCTAGGGATTCCAGAGATTAAACTTGAAAGCTCTGACCCACAAAGCATGCCCTGAGCTCTAGGTGAACTCTGAGATGCCTGTCAACATATCATCTATAGATCCTGGATGAACTTCATACAGTGCAATCAGTGGTGTCACTGGGGGTGGCATCACCAAGCGTGGAACTCAGCAACACAGAAGTTTGGTGGCTTTCACTGCCGGCTGTGGTGCACTGATTGTGGGTGCTTGTGTGGGTACACACTGGCTCCACAGCGGTGAGCACCACTGGCTCGCCTACCCACTGTTCTTTGGTGACAACAGAGCCTTCTGCCTGCTGAGTTGCAGCATGTCTGAGACGCATGGTTGGGGTGGGAGTGAAGCTGGTACCGTTTTAGCATCCTCTTATGGTTGTGGCCATAACCATATGGCCCTCTTGGAGGCAAGCTGTGCAGCATGGCCTTTCCCAGTTTGAAGAGACACTTGGCCAACAGACTGAGGCAAAGAGGCAAAGAAGGAAGGCCCATAGCCAGGGAGACAGACCAGGGACAGACTGCACTTGCTCCCGGTGTGGAAGGGATTGTCACTCCCGAATCGGCCTTTTCAGCCACACTAGACGCTGTTCCAGAACCACCATTCAGAGCGCGTTACCATAGTCTTTCAAGACTGAAGGTTGCCAACATACTATGGTTGGTACCCAGGGTGAACCACACCCTTTGTCCCCACTATTGCTACACCACTGAATTCAGTACATAAGCTGTGCTGTCAATATTACATTTTAGATGGATGTGTACATGTGTTTGTGTGCAGTCAAAGAACTAGAAACTAGGATAAAATAATTGCATTTATATTATTTCAGTGAACAGGCAACTCAGTGTATTTATATTAACAGCAGAGGCAGGAAAAATTGAAAAGCTAAAAATGTATGGCCCGGCCTTAAATCAGTTTAACTCAGCAGAGCATTGGAACTGAATCTAATGGAATCAGAAACCTATGCTTATTCATTTAATAGTGACATGAATATTTATTTCAATATAGCATAATACGCAACATTTGAAGCACTGGGATACATTTATGGTGCATTTTCATGAATTGCAACAATGAATTATTAGAACATTCTTAGCGTATATTTGGCAAATGTGACTTAGGCAGTTTCACATGTATGCTGCATCAATAATTTTATATGTGGCAGGTCATTGGAACGAGCTCTGGGCTCAGGCACTTTCCCACATTGTGTAAACCTTGAATGTGAACCAGGGTCTTGTGTAAGCATTTCTGTGTTCAGGCTCTGATTCACGCTGAAGATTCTATGTACGTCAGCTATCATCTCACTGTGGGTCTGGGGCAACCTCATCTGCAATATGGAAACAGTGCTAATGCCGCTTGCAGTGCTGTTGTGAAGTTTACTGGCAGCCCAATCCTGAGCTGCCCGGCACACAGAACTGCCACTGTGCCACAAATGGCTGCCGCGGGATCCTGCGTGCAACTAGGCAGCCCACGGTGGCTCCCTGGTGGAAGAGAAGTTGAGCTCCACTAGTCACACCCTCTTCCCACCATGCTCCCTCCCCACCATGCTTCCTCCCCACCCTCTGCACACCTTTTCCCGCATCCCCCCCAGAACACCTCCTCCCTGCTTTCCTCCACCACCACCCCACTCACCTTTTCACTGCTAGGCGGTCCAGGTGACCACCTGGTGGCAGAATGCGGGCCTAGAGCTGGAGCTGGCCCAGCGTGGGCTCGCGCTGGACTGGGCCTGCGGTAAGGACTCGCAAATGTGCCTTATGGCATGTTTGTAACAGTGCGCGCCAGCGGTGAGCCAGCGCACACAGATCTGAATTGGGCCCTGAGACAGTGCATAGAAATCACTTGGAATACACAAAAAATGAGTAATAAGTATTTCTAACAAAAAGGCTTTATTTTCACACATAAGGCTTACATTAGCCCTGCTTTTCCATAAATGTAATGCGAATGCAACACATAGATTGGCTAGTACAGGGGTGTCCAAAGTTTTTGGCAGGAGGGCCACATCATTTCTCTGACACTGTTGGGGGCTGGGGGAAAAAAGAATTAATTTACATTTAAAATTTGAATAAATTTACATAAGTTTACATAAATTAATATATTAAAGATGAATTTATATGAATGGACGAAGATCTTGCAATAGTTCAAGGCCTATAAAAGGTCTTGCACAAAGCAAGGCTGGTCTTTCTTTTGCTGCCGCTACTGCATCACAGACGTGAAACAACAAGCAGTGGAGGGAGCCCTCATCCCACAGCTCATGCGGGATGTCAAACAGTCGCCCTCACGCTGAGAGCAGTTGCGTCAGGCCAGTGTGGGCTCCAACAAATCTCCAGAGGCTCACTGGAGACTGGGGGCTCCCTGAGGGCCACATTGAGAGGCCTTGGGGGCAGCAAGTGGCCCCAGGGCTGGGGTTTGGGCACCTGTGGACTAGAATATGCTTCTAATTTCCCTTCCATTATTTTTCCTGTATCACTGCAACATTCATGCATGACAGTTTTCCGTGACTTACATGGCCTCAGAGCACTGTCAGCAGTCTATCATCCTTAGAATGCTATAGTAATGAAACAGGTGACACACCTGTTGCAATGCACCCAGCTTGTGGTGGCACATTCATCTTTCATGAGAAAGGAGCCCTACCCATGTCCTCTTATGTGAGTAGGAATCCTGATCATCTGGAGCTCCCACTCATGGAGGACATGGGTTTGCCTCTTTTCCTACATAAGTCAAACACATCACTGTTGGCATCAGAAGTCACAGACCTATTCTCCCCTATGGTCAGTAAACTTGTGGGAAATTATAAGAGAAAAGGGCTTGAGTCTTGTTATTGTATGATGTTTACCTTCTGCTTGAATCAAAATCCATTAACCTTTCTAATAACATTACTTTTATAGGAGAAAAATATTCCTTTGGATCTTCTCACAGTAACGTTTTTTGAAATGACATCTTAGCAAAAAGAATTTAAACAAAACAGTGCTTGAAGTCCTTGTGCCCTAAAACTGGCATTATTCAATGCCACCTAGTGGTCATCAAAAATTACTATAGTCATTGTAACTCTTTCTCCTAGTATCTCCTAATTCGGGTCGGCAGCTGTTTTCCTGCCTATTATGAAGAAAGGCCACTTTATACATGGACCCCATGGAAATGCAGCTCCATGGGGAAGCTTTCCATGTGGAGTGGGTTGTCAGATGGGTCTCTGCATGTGTTTCAAGCAATATTTGTACTTAGTTAAGGCTGCAACCTTTTAGACACTTACCTAGAAGTAAGTCCCAGAGTTTGTCCTGGGCTTTTCTCTGCCCAGGTCCACCTATCAGTTTGCCTTCCCCCCTGACCTGGAAGTAATTGTGGTGACATCATCACGTCACTGCAGTCACTTCCAGAATCACGCCAGGAGTTGAAGTCTCTCCTGGCGTGATTCTGCACCTCTCTAGGCTGCCCCCTTCCTCTTCTCCAAGGAGAGGATGGAGACAGCCCAGGGAGGCACGACATTGTGCTGGGAGTGACTGCCACTCCAGATGCAATGCCACTCTGGGCCATGTCTTTTGTCTCCTCCGAGTGGCATGGCATCGCGCTGTAAGTGGCTGCCACTCCTGGCTCGATGCTGCTCTGGGTCTCCTCCGGAGATGAAAGATGCAGCCCAGAATCACATCTGGAATGGCTGCAAGTTGCAGCCACTCCAGGCATGATTCTGCACCGCTCTAGGCTGCCCCTTCCTCTCCTCCTTTATAGGAAAGATGCGGCCCACAGCGGCATTGCGCCTGGAGAGACTGCAATTTGCAGCCACTCTGCGGGTGCAATTCTGGGCTGCTCCTTCAGGGCTACCCCCTTCGAGAGAAAGGAGGCAGCGGCGGGGGGGCGAGGCTTGTGGCACTGGCCCTGCAGGCGTGGTGCCCCAGGTATTTGCCTCCCTTGCTCCCCTAGGTACCCCACTGGAAAGTCCTATTGACTAGTGGCCAGATCCTATCCCCCTCCTCTGCCATCATAACTAGCATTGCGCCAGAGGAGGCTGTTTTACAGCAGTGGCAAAGCAGCCTCTTAGAACGCATATTGTCGACCACTGGCAGAGAGGCTGGAGTGGCCTCCCACGAGCCAGAGGACAGGCAAAGACGGTGTCATTCTTCTGTGTCTGTGAGTTAGTTCTCAAGTTTTCTTTCCTGACTCTTCTGCTTAGTTTCACCTACTAAAATGCATGAGTGTTTGTGAGTGCGTATCACTTACACATTAGAGCTTGTGCAGTAGTATCTTTTTCCTAAATGTAATGCTTAAGAAATAGATGTTTACCTGTAATATATTTAACCACAGTGAATTTATCGGTTTTAATAATGCAAGTACTGTTGGGTTTAGATGAATGTACAGTTGCTTACTACAGTCAGGATCCAGGCATCAGGGTGGGCAGGAAGAGGACAAGAGAAAGACCCCCAGGCCTGAGGGTAACATGTCCTCTTCCTGCCCAGTAAGCAACTGTACATTCATCTAAACCCAACAGTACTTGCATTATTAAAACTGTGTTGGCAGCTGCAAGCCCATGATCATGGAGGATCCAGGGAGCTAAGTGTGGATTCCATCTCTCTTCTATGGGGGCATTAAGAAAAGAGCTTTTATAAATAGTTTAAGTTAAGTATGTAGCTGTTTTGTAAAGACAGAAATATAATTACTGTTTTTGATCATTCTCTCTATGTCTCATTAGTAAAAGTCCACTTTTTCCTTTACTTGACCAGTATTTTGTATTAAGTTGAGACTGGAGTTTGCAACACCTTTACCTGGAAACTGGAAACAACAACTGCTAGGCCAGGTGCTAGTGTCACAGGCAAAGTGGGATTACATCAATGCAAAATTAGGCTTCTGTTCTCCCTTTAAAATGCACAGAAGACGTGACACTGGCTCCCAACAACAGGAAACAGTGCTGTAAGGGAATCTGTGGCACCCTTGTCTACTTAATCAACATGCATGCCATATGATCATGTCTGGCTGTAAATACAAATCAGGCAGCCAGAAACAGAAGCCTAAATCAAGGAGACTAAGGGCACGTTCCTAGTCAGGTCTACTCAGAAGTAAGTCCTATTTTGTTCAATGGGTGTGGAAAGCGTGGTTAGGAACGCAGCCTAAAATAAGCTAGAAGGACATGAATCAATTCTAGAGTTTCTGAAAACAAACTGTGGGCTTTGGTAACGGTACCCCTAAACTATGAGTCTAGCTGGGGTGGTGTTGCCACAGTGCTGACCTCTTGGTGAAATTCCACAACATGGCTAACGGCCCAATGCTATGGGCATGCTGCACCACCAAAACCCATGTTCTGGCAGCGTGGAATGCTTTATGATGGTCACAAAAGGCAGTGTGCCATTCAGAGCAGCTAAGTTGCTACTGCTGGAAGTAGGCCTACTGAGGAGCCCCAGTGCCGATAAATCAGTGGGGGGGGGTGGACAGGGGGGGTGGGATGAAAGGGGCAGAGACTAGGACAAGGAACGGGGTGTGTTGAGGCCAAGGAGGGGGTGGTATTGGCTGATATTCTATTCCCCTTTCTGGTCTTGATCCTCCTTTCCAGGTCTACTTGGACTTAGTCAGCAAAATTGCTGGTGCAGGTCCAAGTAGACCCATTCAGGCAATCGACGCATAACCCCAGGCAAGGAAACCAAAGTTCTCTTACCTAGAGGAGACCTTTGAGATTGTCTCCTGCAGGGATGCAGTGTATGCTGTGGGAGCAGGAGCTGGGGGAGGGATAGATAGGACTGAGTTGTAGGTAAGAGAAACAAAAGATGTACCCCTCTGACATATTTTGAGATCTTACCAATGAAGTCAACTTTTGGCTACCATGCAGACTTTTCTTTTGTAGCTTTCCAACTGGATTGAGTGAATATGCGCCTAAATTTGTTCTTTTTGATTGCAGAAAATTTATTCACATTTTCATTTTCTCCCTTCATCTTAGCTCATCCTGAAAATTGCCTTTTTCACCATTACATTCTGAAAATGTTGTTCATTGTGGCATGTGAGGAGAAAGCCCACTGTCTGCCTGACCTCACAGGACAGCATCATGCAGTTCGTCAATCACTCTCTAATCTGTGTCCAATGGCAATGAGCATGACAATGTCTGAAGTTAATGCCTTGGATGTATTGCTGCCTTGGACAAAAAAACACCATGTTCCAAAGGTAAGTGGGCATCCGCGAATACTGGCAGAGAAATCATTTGCTTTGTTGGCTTTTCCTCCTCCCTGCAAACATTTGCTTAGCATCAAATGACCTCAGTTACCTTAGTTACATAGTGTTTACTTTGATATTTAGATGCACAGTCATCATGAATGTTTTATCTTCCTAGCTTTAGTTCAGTTGCATGTAAGCTGCATTTTGCAGAACCCTAGGCCTACTTAGAAGCTTATCAAGAGCTCCCCAAAGAGGCACTCCATAATGGTGGACAAACTTCTCTGAATGACAGCTAGCATACCACTGTCACTCTTCTCCTGCAATCTTCAGCCAGCGTTAAGTGTTGGGTAGTGTTTTCTCAGTTCACACAAGGTGACAGTGAGGCCCAATAGGACTGGCTAACTCCCTTATGGAATGAGTTTGCACCCTAGAAAATATCCCAGAACCCATTGCTCAGCAATCCATAGGCAGAAACGTCAGAACTACCTTCAGACAGGACAGGATAAGGAAATAAAATATCCTACAGTGACACAGCGATCATCATTAGTTCCTAATGGTTAAGAAGGTGTGGAATCATAGGAGATGTTTCCAGGCAAAGGATCTGAACCCCACTGGGGTGTCTGCACAAACAGTGCTCTGGTTCATACAAAGAATCATTTGTTGAACTGCAGCAGCCAAATCCAGGGCTGCAGTGGTGCCAAAATGGCTGCCGTGCTGCCTGAGCGCATCAGCAACCACCGGTGGTGCCTCGGGGCTCCTTGGGGGAAGGGGACATTCTTCCCCTTCCCCCCAGGTAAGGTAAGATGCCCTGCAATAGGGCTACTTGTCTCTGCACCAGCTATTTAGCTGGCAGAGTAAAGTAGCGCTGTGTCGGGCCAGGAGGCCCAATGTGAGGCTATGGATCCAGCAAAGCAAAGCTCTGCCAGTCCCTCCCGCCCGGCTCCCTCCCGCACCATGCCTTCCCTCCGCCCTCCCCTGCCCTGGAACACCTCCCCCCACACACCAGCTTACCTCGGCACTCACCCAGAGCTCTAGGTGGCAGTCACGCATCCTCCGCCCAGTGCTGGCTCAACGATGGCTCACGCTGAGCCAGCGTCCATGCTGGTCCAGCAGTAAGTGTCGCAGGCGTTCCTTACAGAACGTCTGCACGCCAGTGCTGAAGCGGTGCGAGCAGGCCCCAAATGAACGAACAATGCTGTGCATATCCTCTCCTTGTACACCTTGCTAAATCAGTTTCCAATGATTTCCAAACCAAGAAACTAGGTATGTCCCAGACTGCCTTTCATTTTGTGGAGCTCCCTTCATTCCATCCAACCACACTCTCCCTCATCTTCATTTGACTGATAGCCAATATTTGCTAGCTATTTACGAAGGGGTTGCACTGTAACTCTTGGAAAGGATATAAAGAGTGGAGTGGGAAAATATGTGGATCATTCCAGTTTAGTTATGCAAGTCTAAAGAAAACTGCTGGGACTTGTGAAGGGATCAGCCAAAGGAAATGAAGAGGCTACAACTGCTAGCAAATGCAAATGAATGTGCATGAGAGAGGAAAAAATGTAGAGCAACTAATACATTGGTTCAGTTAGTTTAGAATTAGTTGAATTCATGCAGGCGCAGATACTGAGCATGTAACGGGGAGCTCCAGGAACTGCTGGGCTCACTGTGTGGCTGAGACCTATACCCAAAGATCAATTGCCCAAGTAATACATTTCTGGAGAAAAGCAAAAATGCTGCTTTGGTTTATAATTCACTGTGGTGTCTTCCAAAATGTTCCAGAATTTCAAAACACTGGGAAAAGATATAGGCATGATGAATATACTCACCTTAGAAGTGTGAAATGCGTTCAGCGATTTTTTTTTTCAATCGGTGTGCCACGAAAGGTCCTCAAGTGTGCCGAGGGAGTTTGGAGCACAATGCTGCAAATTTATTCACAAAGTTCTTTTGGTATCCTTCAGTCTCAGAAGACTACGGTATCGCGCACTGAATGGTGGTTCTGGAACAGAGTGTCCTCTCCAGTGCACGAAGCCTGGGTAAAGTAGATATGGAGGATAGACTGTTTCCCATGCAGCAAATCCCCCCCTCCACGTCGCTGAAATGGTCCAATGGAAAGGCAGAGGCCAATACGGTTGGTTCCAGTGGCATCGCAGGAGTTGCCAGAACGTGACTGTGTTCAGCCATGAACTGCCTCAGGGACTCCGGCTCTGGATTTTGCCTCGAGGTTGACTCCTGAAGCCTTTTCCATAACTGGATGTAGCCACAAGGCAGTGGAGGTTTGGGATCAGAGTTTTCCTTCTCTCAAATGAGCTGCCTTCCCAGGCTAACGAGTCCCATCAACCCCGTGGCTGTTTAGTCGGGTCTTATGACAAGTTTAGCCAAACTGAGGGCCTATTCTTATTCCCAGCCCCCAGGGGCACAAAATTATACTCTGCTTTATCTCCCTAATGGGCTTTCAAAACAGCAAATCTTTCGAAAAGTCTTCTGGGTTCTGCCAAGGAAGAAGAAGGACAATTTGTTACTACAGTTAGTTGCCCAAGAAACAGAGCCACAGAACTCGGAAGAGTCCCCTGGAACCCAGGAGTGACATCACAAGAAGCAAAAACCATAGAGGTCAGTGTGTTGTGAGAAGACAAATGTTGAAAATTGCTTCTCTAGTTTATCACATCACATTTGGACAACTGGAAAAGCAAAGTGAGGATTTTTTGTAAGCACATTTAGTATTTAGCTGTCTGTCAGAGAAGTTTGTCCACCATTATGGAGTGTCTCTTTGAGGAGGTCTTGATAAGCTTCTAATTCATCTTAGAGTTCCGCAAAATGCAACTTGCAAGCTTGAGGATCTGAGGAAGTTGAAGAACCTGTCCAAGACAGTGATTTTCAACCAAGGTGCCGTGGCATATTGGTGTGCCATGAACTCCCTGCTCAGCCCATGAAGCTTACTTGGGATGACACTGGGTCAGCAACTCATCGCTCAGTCTAACTTACCTCACAGGTTTGTTGTGAGCAGAAAAGGAGGAACCATAAACCTCCTCCCTGAGCTCCTTGAATACGTACAATGTCATGTGAACAATAAAAATACATTTTATAAAATAGCATTCCTTGTGTGCTTAGCTGACCAACTCCCTATAATACCTGCTCAGCCTATATATTTGTACACAAAATTGTTAATACAAAGACACAGTTTGTTTCTTGTTATCTCTCCCCTGTAGCAAAGTGATTCTCCAAAGGCTGCAACAAATACCCAGGGAAAGAAGAGCACAAAGCAATCTTTTGTCCTCCTAAGTAAAGCATGTGAAGGTCAGTGGGTACATATGGGAAAGGGACCAGATAGCTCTCAGACTGCTAGAGTTAAAAGCCAAAAGACTCCATGAGGAGTTTAACTGTCTGGGCAGCTGATTTAGCAAGAATTAAATAACGCAGGTAAGCCCATAATATTTTGAAATGCCATTTTTATTGTTTTAAATGAAGGCCAAAGGCTTGGTTGGTTGGCAACCTTCAGTCCTGAAAGACTATGGTATAAGCCTACAGCACCCAGTATTCCCAGGCGGTCTCCCATCCAAATACTAACCAGGCCTGACCCTGCTTAGCTTCTGAGATCAGATAAGATAGGGCATCCCAGGGTAACAGTTAATCTGTAATGGCCTAGTGACAAGGTAGTCTGGTCATACCAATAAGAGGAATTATGCTTATTTTTTTCTACCTGGCTTTGGCTGGAACAAAATCAGGAGTGAACTCATGAAGAGAAGGGCAATGTATATATATTTTAAACAAATAAATGGTTTGCTTAAAAGCCATTTACACAGAGCAATAAAGGTGGTACTACAAAACTAGCTAAATTGCTGAATTATCCCATTGAGGACACAAACCTAACCACCTAACCATCTACTCAGAAGTAAGTCCTATTTTGTTCAATGGGGCTTACTCTCAGAAAAGTGTGGTTAGGATTGTAGCCTAAATGTCTTTCTTGTAAGAATTAGTGACAATATATTAACATTCAGCCACACTAGACGCTGTTCCAGAACCACCATTCAGAGCGTGATACCATAGTCTTTCGAGACTGAAGGTTGCCAACAAACAATATTAACATGTTCTACGATGTTATAAATATCATTGCTGAAGGACAAACAGTTGCGCCACCATGTGGCGCATACTGTATTCAAATGGATTATTTGACATCACTAATAGCTCAATCCTATGCATGTTTACTCAGAAGTAAGTCCCACTATGTTCAATGGGGCTTACTCACAGGAAAGTGTGCATAGGAGTGCAGCCCAGTACACTGCACTAGGAAGGTTGCATGATGGGAGAGGAGAAAGGAGGAGGCGAGAAGCTAGATAGGCCATTGGGAATTACATAACACAAATGTTTGTCAGAAACTGAGCATTAAAAAAAATCAAATTCTTGCTCTGATGCCTTTCCACGTAACAGCATCAAACAAAGATTGATAATAGTGCAAGACTAGAATCTGCTAAAAAGCCTCTTCAAACACATTTATCCAATCTAAAGTAAATGTGAAGTGGCTGTCGGTAGATGAGCTTCTTTAAGTTCACCCATTGAAACCATCCATTATGTAAATCCACATAATAGCTTTATAGGATTCCATTAATCACATGGCTTTCGAAGAGGGTTGTTGTAAAGTAAAACAAAAAAACCAACAACCTCAGATCTGAATGAAGGAGCCACAAGAGGTCATTTATTTACAGCTCCACATCATCCTGTGCATGCTTATTACGGCCCAAATTCCTGTCCATCTTCTCTCCTCTTATGTCATGAATGATCACAAAACAACCAAACCAATTCCAAGGTTCTGCATTCATTTTTGACATGGTAAAGTCACCATCCCATCATTTTACCATGTTTGGTTTCTCATGGGGAATATTGTGTATAAATGTGCTCCCACATGGCGAGAGCTGGTATTTACGTCTAGTGAAAAGCTTGAGAATTGATGGGTTACCTGGCATGGTACATACAGTCTATTGCAACACAAAGCACATTCATACTTACATTGATGTGACACTGAACTGGCAAGTTAAAATAATTTCTGATCTTTTTGTCAAAAATCAAAAGTGGTGGGCATCATTGCTAGCATTTCCTGATGCCAGCTCAGTGCTGTTGCTCTTCAAAACTGAGCTTTGGGAAGGAAATACACATTACACGTGGTACACGTGTACCATGTGTTGAAAGACAGAGACTATGTGAGTAAAATTTGCATGATAACAGAAGGTGTTGATACATTATTTGTGTTTATCCCTACCAGTAGGGGGAGCTGTGAACTATTCTGTTCTTAATTCAAATGCTTCTATTTTAGACTGCTGACTTCTGCTTTGACAAGACCTCATTGGCCTCTTTTTCTTGTCTTGTTGTTCTGACTGCATAACAATGGCTCCAGTTCTTTCCTTGTTGCTGTAAAGCTTCTTAATAATAATAATAATAATAATAATAATAATAATAATAATAATAATAAAACTTTATTTGTATCCCGCCCTTCTCCCTAAAAGGGACCCAGCATTCTTAACGATGCTTTGCTGTATGTTGGACTGATCACTTTGCTCAGGTCTGCTAACATTGTGTTGCGGTCTCATCCTTACACCTGCACTTTCGTCTTGTGATGTCATTGGCTTTCTTATTTCCCATCCCACAGTGCACACTGCTGCTGGTATAGACAGAAGAACTTGCATCCTGATGGCTTCACACAATAAGGCAAGTGATTACAGGTTACAGGGGGAAATAGGAGAGAACTCAACATGGGCTGGTGTGTTTAACTGCAGCACTGAGTTACATATGACATGCAGTTGTGCCTTATTATTCACAGTAGGTTCTTGACCCAGCATTATGTCAACCAGTACATTGTATTTGGGCACTATTGCCTTAAAAACCATTTTAAGAGCTCTTCTAATGTATTCATACTGTATCTGATCACAGTCGAAAGCATAGGCTATGCTAAGTGCTGATGAGCATCGAAACAGGAACCTTTTATAATTTCAAATAAAAATGGAAACTTTCATGGTCTCTGCTGGGAGCAATTATTCATGTATTTCTCCCGATCGTCCTAACAGTGGCAGCAAATCAAGTGTGCAAGTGACTAATGTCCAGCCTTTGAAGAAATGAGCTGTGCAGAAAGTTCAAGCAAACATCACCCAACTGTTCACACATTGGTTACATAAGACATGCGTTTGGCATCCAACACTTTTGCTTGCAATTTACTACAGATCAGCATGTCCTCCTCTCTTCTTCCAATTAAAATGTCAAACAAAAGAACCTTTTTCCAAAACCAGTAAGTTCATGCGTCTTTGCAACGCGTCACATGCTTCAGCAATGAACAATATAAAAGCAAAATCAAGCATGACACACTGCTTTCATCTTTTTTAACAACTCTACCCCTATGGTTTTAATTCTACCATTTGAGACAAGGGAAACGAGACGTTTGGTCTTAGTAACCTCCCCCCCCTCTTTCTTTTAACCTGGTAAAATGGATCTTCTCCATAGCAATGGTGTGCTAATAATTCAGCATTTGCAAAAGGATTACCGGTCTTACCAGAGCTTTCTAAATTTCATGTCACATGTTGGAGATCCTCGGAACATTTTTTCAATTTATTTTCCTTTCTGGTTCCAACTTAATCAGGTGGTTGGGACAAAAATGATTTGGGTGGCCGTGATCAGCGATTGGATCAACCTTATATTTAAATGGTGAGGTTTTTTGTTTCATTGGAAAATTGGTGGAATGTAGGACTTTTGGTCTACTGAGTTAAGAAATATTTATGTAACCGTTGATCATTGCTTATTTAATACATAAGATTTGGAAAGCTGGCCTTTTTTAAAAACAGAAAATGGAAAATAGTTATGAATTCAGCTTTATCAAATGATGGCTATTCTGTTCTAATGTTCAAGTGAGAAGCACTGATATACGAGAAACAGTGGCATTTACTGGCATTCTAAATAACGTCTTCTTGTTGGTTCATTGAATGTGTTTTCTTTTCTGGCAGGATTTTATTTGGTCATCGTCCATACTGGTGGGTTCAAGAAACATTGATCTATCCTAACCAAACAAGTCCCTGTCTTGCACAGTTTCCTATAACATGTGAAACAGGACCAGGTAAGATATTGTGATGTGGTCCCCTTCCTCTCAACTGATGAGAAGTGCCAGGGGCAGCATTATCTGAGTTGGAGAGATCCTTTGGTAGGGAGAACAACAGAGGTTTATGGTGTTTTGTGATATTTGGTTTAGCTACAAATATAGGTGCAGAATATCAGAGTAGCAAGTGTCCTCCAACAAGGCAGCAAATCTGATTGCTACCACACATCAAATCCCCAGACAGACACCCTGCACCCAAAGCAGCCTTCATTCAGAACTCAGCTTAGTCTCTGTATTTCAGTCTGTGTTCCAAACAGCTTCTTCAGTTCTGTCCTCTGTGCATTCATTCACTCATGCACATGTGCACACACCTTATATTCCCCTTTCCTTAGGTTGGGGTCAGCTCTTCCAAACTCTGGTGGCTTTCCACAAGGCTGGTTCCAGGTTTCTGGGCACCCCCAATAAATTGTCCTCTCTGATCTAGCTGAGCCCTGAGACAGTTTGTTCACCACCACCACATGAAAACTATGGGCATAGCAATGGCCTCAGGGATTAATCGTGGGCCCTCAGCAGCTGCCAATCCCTGACACCGTCCCTGTTGTTCCACATTCTTGACATTGCAGAGAGAGCTCTGGGTATCTCCTAACCACCTTCCATATATACTGAGAAATAAGAGACATTTGCATCCTGCCTACTAACCAGGAAAATCTTTTTCAAAAAGCAGTGGCTTGCCAATGCAGTTATTTCATGTTGGTAACTTCACTGGTTGTGCAGATAGCTGCCAAAATATGAAATTAGTGGAAAAAATAAAGAAGAGCTCTCCAAGTCCCACTCCTCCTGCAGGATACAGCACATGCTACAGCTGCACCAGTGGGGGGGGGGAAGATTTGGATTGGTTTGGCTATAAATGATGTTGCACTCATTATCTTGAAAGTGAGCCTTGAAACCAGCCTAGGCTATTTCTTGTTTCTTGAAACCAGCCTAGGCTGGTTACCCATAGCAGAATTTGATGAACACTTCAAATGACATTGCCTAGCACTGTTTCCACATGGTGAAGATTTTTGTCTACAGCAGCCTCCCATGTGGAAAAGCCTGATATTACTCTAGGACTGTGAGCCCACCTAAACATGGGTTTGCAGACAGCACATGAGGAAAATGAGTGCTCTGTTAATAGAGTGATCCAGTCAAACACCTGTGTGCAAGCAGGTGGCATAGAGTACAACATGGCCCAAAATATAGCCTGAAGGCATATGCTGCTGAAACTAAACCGGTTTTTGTCCTGTATGTTGCCTGGGTGGGAGACCACTTGGGAACTACAGGTATGCTTCTCTGAGCAACTCGATGGAAGAATGGCTTTTAGTGAGATAATTAAATGTATATAAAGTGGTCAACATAAGGGGGATGCTTGTGTATTACTTCCTCTGGCAGTCCCCTTTCCGATCTAAGCAAGAGATGAAAACTATTTTTCTTTTGTGGACATTTGGGGTCTGGGAAATGTTTTTCCTCAGACACGTCTAGTTGACTAATTTTCAAATCACTGGAGATTTCTCCTTCCCTGGTAAGATGGAACACATCCTTGAAGCTTAAGGCATTTAGGGCGCAATCCTAACTGGCACTTTTGCTGGTATAGGAGCACTGAAGGCGTTGCAAAAGTTTGCGCCGCCTTAGGTGGGAGCCGCATCGGCGCATTCAAATGCACCAACGTGCGGACGGAGGCAGAAGCCTCCGCCACAGCTCCTGCGCTCCCGCTTGGGTTGGAGCGGCATGGGGGGCGTGGGGAGGGGGCGTTTCTGGGCAGGAGAAGGGAGGGCCCATGGACGGGCGCACTGGGACCCGGGGGTGGGACTGGAACCCGGCAGTTATGCCGGATCCCAACCCCCGTCCCTGGGGTGAATGGGGCAAGCAGCTCCATTCTCCTCAGACTTGCGCTACCTGTAGAGGTGGCCCAGGTCCGAAGAGACCCATTGGGGCACGCAGCCCTTACCCATAGGTAAGGGGAAGAGCTTTCCCTTGCCCGTGGCTGCGCTGCTGCAGCCAACAAACCTGTGTTGGATGCAGCGCAAGCCTCCTGGCTTGCCTGCTCCAGCACACAGCACAGGTTAGGATTGAGCCCATAGGGATGCTGTATGAAATTTATTTCTGGATTCCCATGCCCTCTGGAGTTGGTCTGATGCCTCTTTCTTACTCTTGATCCCGGCTGGCTCATGACCTTCCTATCATTGATTAAGTAGCTTGGGATATTAAACACAGTTCACTTACCTTATGACACACAGTTCAAAGGCCTTTTGGACTAACACTTCAGTCTCATGTTATTATTTCCCTAGGAAGCCCCTCTGGACATGCCATGGGATCTTCCTGTGTCTGGTATGTAATGGTGTCAGCAATCCTCAGCCACACAGTGAGAAGAAAAGATAAATCAGCTATTACTCTGCATAGGTCAGTCCCTCTCCAAAATTCTTCCTGCTCTTAGCAGCTATATATTTGCCAGGGATGGCATTAAGTGGTTGGCCAGATGGGGCTAAGGCCAAAGGCCCACAGCCACCCATCCACCTACCTGTAGGGAACAAATAGTGATGCACTATAGAGAAACTGGCAGGTATTTGGGTACAAGTCAAGATCACACAACCATTAGGAGACACACTTGGCCATACCAACTGCTGAACCTTCAGCATGAGTGGCAGTGGTAGAGCCCAATGTGCTGTTAGGGGCCAGATGGGAGGTGCCATGGGGGGAGGGGCCTGGTGAGGAGCTTTGTCTCAAAGCCCACAGCAATCTTGCACCAGCACTGTTTGTAGGTGGGGATGAGCATGCACAATCAAAGATTCAGGAACAGAGCCTTATAGACCAGAGACAACAACAGAGGCAGGGCTCACAGAGAGAGGGGTTTCAGACCTGTGCTGCTACAGAGAGAGAGCAGCATGTGCTGTGGGCTAGAGGGGTTTGTGACTGCGAAGAGAAAAAGAGGGATGGGTTACAGAGATACCTGTGAGGTGGGGACATAGGGAAAGAGAAACAGACTACAGAGAAACATGAATGCAGTGGGTTGAGAGAAAAGGGGTTGTCCCTGAGCAAGATTTAAAGCAGTAAGAGAACAGTTCTGTCAAGGCTGGTTCACTCTAAATGTTGATGCCAGGCCCTTGGTAAGAGTTTGCTGTCCTGCTGAATGACAGATAAGGCAGTATAGTCCTGTCAGTTTGGGGTTTTGTTCAGTTTTCCCTTCCCATTTCTTTCACAGACTCACCTGGTCATTCCTGTGGAGCCTTTTCTGGATTATCCAGATCAGTGTTTGTGTCTCAAGGGTATTCATAGCAACACATTTCCCACATCAAGTTATCCTTGGAGTCATTGCTGGTAATAAAAAAAAACTTCCTTCTTCTATGACATTAGGTATTGGTTTTGCAGATATTGGGTTCATTATAAAACACCGAGGTTTTAAAGTAGCAAGGCAAGGGGTAAAAGAAAGTAAAGCAGAAGTATATGTAGTCTAGTATTTGGCTTAGCAGTTGTGAAAAGTATGTTTCCAACTCTGGTTCATCTTCTAAGACATTTATCTGTAATAATGTGTTAAGAATTTGGAATGATAAAACTGATGGCAACCATTGGCAAGGTGTGTTGTCCAAGGCATGTTCATTAACATTCTAATTGTTGAGGATGTGAAATTCCTTGAACAGAATGCTTGCAAACACACCAGCTTCTGTGAAGGAAATGAGAGTTTAAACCTCACATGCATAAGGATAGGAGAAGCTCTAGGGACAGCCTGATAACTGGAAAATTGAATGGGAAGATATCCCAAGAGGGAAGGAAGGAAAGCCAGAGTTGGGGTGATTGAAGGAAAGTAGCAGAATAGGCAGCCTACTGAGAAACCAACACTGGACGGAAGGTGGAAGGGGCCAGCAAAAGAAGGATACAGAGTCCAATATACTGGGACTGCCTGGGAATACTAGGCAGGTGGCTAGAGGAAGAGGGACAAAATAGACAGTGGGTGAAAAACAAGGGCTGTGAAAATGGGGGACATGAGAAGAATGGGTCTGAAGGTGGGGCAAGGAGACAGGCTGTGACAAAACTTCTGTTAAAAACTCCAGGATTGCTTTCAATAGTCACCTGGAGATTGGTGCCGATTCCCGGATTCTCCAGGCACCATGGCTCTTTTTCCAGTTGTCAGTCACAAAAATTGCTGCCAATGGCTTCTGTTGTCACCCTGTTCATACACTGTATTATTTAGGCAAATGGAGGAAAATATTTTGCATTATATTGGAAACCACATCATCTCTTTTTCTGGAAAAGATCTAATTCCAGTTCAAAATGTAAACTTGGAAATTGATTTGTCTTATTGAACTAAACAAGTTCACAGTGGCGTCTTCTCATGTTCCCTTCTAATTCACAGGCATGCTTGTTGCAGAAGCATTTGAACATACGCCAGCCATTCAGACAGCAAGTCTAAAAACATACATCAAGACAAATGTCTTTCTCTTCATTTCCGCTCTCGGCTTATACCTGATTCTCAAACTCATTGATATCGATCTTCTGTGGTCTGTCCCAAAGGCAAAAAAATGGTGTGCCAACCCAGAGTGGATCAATATTGACACAACTCCATTTGCTGGACTGGTGAGAAATGTAGGTGCTCTTTTTGGGTTAGGTCTCAGCATTAACTCTGAAATGTTCATCACGAACTGCAAAAGTTTCAAGCATGGCTGTAAGGCCAGTTTCAAAGCATCATGCATAGCTGCTTCCTTAGTTACACTGCAACTCTACGATGTTATCAAGCTACCCACCCACACCGAGTCTTTGTTTTATGTCCTTTCTTTCTGTAAAAGTGCGGCCATACCTCTTACAGTGGTGGCTCTGGTCCCGTATTGCCTCCACTTGCTAATGGAGCCAACAGAAAAGAAGCTTCCATAGATATTTACTGCCAGTTTGACATGGGAGATGCTGAAACATCCAGGATGCCAAGGTAGTTTCATGGCGGAGGGCTTGAACTGTAAGGTTGCTGTTCCATTCTGAACAATGGTGGTTGCCACTTTTAACATCCTACCTTATACAATCCAAAGTTACTTACATCCAGGACTGAGATTCTCAAATCGTAAACATTGATTGAGTACTTTGTTTAACTCCAACAATACTTCAAATGAAAACAATACAACATGGCTACCCGATATTTCAACAGTTAGGGAAGGTTTGGCCTATGTATGTTGGTTAATCAACATTTGCAGGACTTTCTACCCTTGCCCCTCTGCAGCTGAAAGGTGCTTTACCCACCTGCTCCTCTCTCCCAAGTCAGGAGCATGTATAGTTTTATTTGACACTCCATTTTGTGTCTATTATTGGAAGTAGGGGCATCTTCAAATTCAAGTCTTACACAACAGTCGGCCCCATATATGATTGCTGGCCCCTGGCCATATATGCTTATGCTAGCATAATATACCTCTGTTATGAGGTAAAACAAGTTTTTCCTGTTTGGTGTAATAATTGCCACTTTCAGACTTTTCTAGTAATCAGTGTTTTGTAGATTGTATATGCGCTAAAAGTTCCTGGGTGTATGTGTGTGTCTGGAAGTACCTTAACCATTTTAAGGTTCACTTTAAATCCCCTGTTTCACGGGCGATGTGCACAAATGATGCATTTTCACATTTCACTACTAATCAGGGTGTGAACTATACATAAATTCATATACAGGTACATAAATATTCAGGGTTCTAGATTGTTGGGAGTATAGCAACAGTATTCCAAGTGATGGAGGCCTAAATGTGTGCTTGTGTGTGAGATATGAGGATGGAAATAAGTGATGAATATTAATACCGTCATGTTATACTGATCCAGTCATCTGGCTCATATAATAATTTGAGAGGTAGTAGCTACTAGTACAAGGCAGTCTTCAGATTTGCTGAAAATGTGAAGCAAAAGTAATTACATTTTCAGTAATTGCTTGTTCTTTTTTCTCAGGCTTCTCCATAGGGCACACATATTTTATGCACTGACATGTTGCTTGCTCTTAGCCTGCATGTATTTTGGCTCTCTCCTCTGGGCAATCTTGAGATGAAAATGGAGACAGGTTTTATACATTAAACTTTTTTTTTCTTTCAAATACTCTAGACTTCTGAATTACTTTACTCTCCCTGTTTTAAGCTCTTGAATGTGGATGAATCAGTGTTAGGAGGCTATATCCAACCATCAGCTCAGAAAATGACAAACATGATTTATTTACATGCGAGTTCTGACATGTGTCTAATGACCCAATCCAATTGGACTGCTGCATCACCAGAACACGTGTTCCGGCAATAGAGCACACACTTTACAGCCATAGCAAAAGGCAACACGCCAAAGAGCACAGCCTGGCTGCTGCCACAAGCAGTGAGTAGCCATGCCCACTCAATGACAGCCATCATGGGAGCTTCACTGCTGGTAAGTCAACGTGGGAGGTGGGGAGGAACAGATGAGAATAAGGTGGGGAGGGGGGGTCAGGAAGGGGGTGGTAGCAGCAGCAGCAGCAGCAACTCTGCTGATATCCTATCCACTTTTCCTGGCCTCAATCCATCTAGTTAGGTTCAGTTGGAATTGTGCCGGCAAAGTAGCTGCTGCAGATCCAAGTAGACCCATTGGGGCAGTGGAGGCTTGCTCCCAGGCAATGTTCCCTTATTTACAGCACCTGAAACTCCTCTACAGGATGCAGCATGTGCCCCATTGCAGCTGCATCAGTGCCAGGGAAGTTAGGTAGGACTGGGCTGCTTGACTCTGTTGAGTAACAATATCCCTAGGGCCTAATCATGCTCACAATAGCCTTGTAAGGCTGTTTATTACTTCACCTTTAGATATGGGAAAATGGAGGAATTCAAATGTGTGAGAGGCTTTGTCTACTGAGTTCATAGCTGAGCTGTGATGCTGAACCTACATTTTGTGGATTGAAGAAGTCATCAATGTGTATTCCATGGATACTCTGCATTCGGTTTATCTTTACTCCGATATATCCCAATTCCTACTAGGTAAGATTCTCTGCAATCTCTTTAGCATACATGCTCGTTATGAACAGCTGTTTAGTTGGGATCAAAACTACCCAAATTTTGTTATTCATGGCAATCACAAATCCAATTCCTTTCATCATTCAGAGGCAGTGTCAAGGGGCGGCCAGGCCAGACACTGGCTGTGAGCTTTAATCCATCACAGGGCTCATGTAGCTGAGTCAATTTCTGAACCCATGAATTGGCATTTAGCTGATCATATCAACCCTCCACTGCCCCCAAAGGGTTCTAAGCATTCACTCCCTGCAGCATCACAGTTTCCAAGCTGATGTTGTCTTTCTTCACTTGTCCATTGCAACACTTGCCCATTATAAGTGTTGTCCTGAACAGATCAGGCCACTAGGGCTTCAGTTCCTTCAGAAAGTGCTTTGTGGAGCCATAAAATGTCAGTAATAATTTTTCATACCAGTTTAGCACATTCCCAAGAACAGTTTCTTGATCACATTGCAGATTTTCTGAAATAAGCTCAGCTAATTGGTGCACCAGTAGTGACCAGTTTGTAGTATGCCCCCTCCCGGGCCATCAGTTCTTCATGAGTGCCCTTTTCAATTATCACCCCTTGTGACATCACAGCTATGATATCAGAATGCTGAATGGTAGACAAGCGGTGGGCAATGACGATACAGGTTCGACCTTCTCGAGCTTTGTCCAGTGCAGCTTGCACAGTCTGAGGATGAGAGAAAATAACAGAGTGAAGATGCTACATGCTGTTGTGTTAACACATGGAAGGGGCAGAACAGGACTGTGTCTGCTGTTCATGCTCCTGACCTCCATACATTCAGCTGAAGGTATGCACAGAGACCTGAACATGTACAGCTGAACTTGCTTAGCTTCTGGATGTGTGATATAGAATACTGACATGACAATCCTAACTCCCTTCCTTCCATGTCCATTCAGTGTATGCGCAGAGAAAGTCAGCCAGCCCAACTTTGACCCTCAATTTTCTAGATCAGTGGTTCCCAACTTTTAGTACCAGGACCCACTTTTTAAAATGACACTCTATCGGGACCCACCTACGTTTAACAGACTTTTAAAAAAAGAAGAACTAGAAAGAAAAAAATATTTATTTATAAGTAATAATAACCAGAAAAAAGCCTCAAACATTTATCTCCCAATATTTATACATACTCACAAACTGCAGGAGCTGAGCTCTTTGCAGAGTAATTAGCAGATACAGTATCTGATTTCTGTATAGCCTCAGGGCTTGAGGCAATTAGTTATCTGAGCTTTCCATCATCCTTTGGTGACCCACCAAAAATCAGGTCGGGACCCATCAGTGGGTCCCGACCCACAGTTTGGGAACCACTGTTCTAGACAGTTCTTTGAAACAGATAATTAGCTAGGCTCAGAATATAGTGATTTTCTATGGTGTACAGAAAAAAATGTGAACTATCTTTAGTGTGATGTGAGCCCATGTGAAAGTTCTGCCCTCAGTGCCTCACTCACAGATGCACATTGCCACATGATATTGCTCTCCTCACAGAGGGCACAGGCTTGCTTCAATCAGACCCTTTTGGCTCTAATAAAATGGTATTATCCAAATTACTCTATAATTTTTAAACCACATAGTTAACTTTACCTGTTCACTTTCTGTATCCAAGGCTGATGTCGCTTCATCAAGTAATAAGATCTTGGGATCTCGGACAATGGCTCGAGCTATAGCAATGCGCTGCTTTTGTCCACGAGACAGCAATGATCCCTGAGCTCCAACGCTGGTTTCATATTTCTGGAAAATGTAATTAGGCAGAAGTTTAAGTGACTACCATTGTCACCAGGCGCCATAAAGGCACGAACACTGTCATACATGCCTTTATAGCAGCATGCACAGCCCACAGGATTGGGCCGTTAGCCACTACAGTACACCAGTATGCATATGCAACTAACTTTGACCATTCGAACCTAGATCATTTTGACTGATGACGAGTTGGTCATCAGGTCCAACTCGTGCCTGAAGGCTTACAATCGAGAGGACCACAGTGCACTGTTACTAGGGTATTTGCATCCGGGACAATTGTGTCCTGGTCAAATACGTCCTGGTCATTGATGTCCCTAGACATCCGTGTCTTTTTGGGGGGGGGCATTCTGGTCATTTGTGTCCCACTAAAACTGGGCAACAAGTAAACTATAAGTGGGCAACAAATACCATGTTATATATCCTAAGCCTCTTATCCCAGCCCTAAACCAAACCCTAACCCTACTTATGTGTTTTAAAAATTAAAAAAGTGCTTTTAATTAAAATATATATTGGGACACAAATGTCCAAGATGCAAAATGAAGAAATGCAAATAACCAATACATTTGACTGGGACACAGTTATCCAGGATGAAATAGTCCTGTCACTCAGTGTGCCACAAGCAGAGCATGATAGAAATGCCATGCCATATGAGGGAATCTATAACTGGTGTCACTTGGGCCATATCTGGATGTGGATAGGCACAGCCTGATCCTCTAGGTGCCAGCCCAGAAGTAAAAGAGACAAGTAAGGGACCAATGGCTGCTGAAATTGTCATGGGACTTCCAACTGGTAAGGTAGGAGGGTGGGGTTTGGGGGTGTGGCCTAGCATCCCTCATTCCCTTCTCTGAATAGTCCTTTGACAAAATTAATGACTGACCAGAGCCATACGGCAATGTGCACATAACGATATAACAAAGGGGAAAGGCTGACATTCATTGGTAACACATGCTTTGCATACAGAATATTCCAGGTTCAGTCTGTAGCATTTCCAGATAGGGCATTGAAGCCCTGGAGAGTCAGAGCAGTCTAGGTTGATAATTCTGATCTATTTAGATTGGTTTGATTCAGTATTAAATAGCTTCCTATGACCCTTGTCTGAAACCCTAGGGAGCAGCTACTATTCAGTGTAAGCAATACTACAGGGATCAATGGATCAATAGCTATGACAGCTTCATAGGATTATGATTGTATGCCCAAACCTTCTGTAGATCTGAGAACAGTTGATTTCTGTGACAGCATGGCCTCTATTCTTTATTACACACTGAATACTGGCTTAGTTAAGAAAACAATACTTACATCAGGAAGTGACATGACAAAATCATGTAGCTGGGCTTTCTTGGCTGCTGCTATCACTTCTTCCATAGAAACCTCTCTCGTGTTATCACTGTATTTAATATTGTCAGCAATACTACAGTCAAACAGTACAGGTTCCTGAGACACTATCCCAATTTTAGATCTGAGAAACTGGATATTTATTTTCTTGGTGTCATGGCCATCTATCAACTGCACATAAAAAACACAAAAAACAGAATTTTAAATTTTGGATAGCAGAAAAAAAAAAATTCAACTGTAGGATTTAAGTTTACATTACTTTGCCTGATTTCAAATAGTTCATAAGGAGTCATGTTCAATACAATTTCCTTGTGGTTAAGAAAATTAGGGCGCAATCCTAACTCCTTATGTCAGTGCTTTCCATTACTGACATAAGGGCAATGCAGCTTTGAGGTAAGGGAACAAACATTCCCTTACTTTGAGGTATTGGCAACCTTCAGTCTCGAAAGACTATGGTATCGCGCTCTGAAAGGTGGTTCTGGCACAGCGTCTAGTGTGGCTGAAAAGGCCAATCCGGGAGTGACAATCCCTTCCACACCAGGAGCAAGTGCAGTCTGTCCCTGGTCTGTCTCCCTGGCTATGGGCCTTCCTTCTTTGCCTCTTAGCCTCAGACTGTTGGCAAAGTGTCTCTTCAAACTGGGAAAGGCCATGCTGCACAGCCTGCCTCCAAGCGGGCCGCTCAGAGGCCAGGGTTTCCCACTTGTTGAGGTCCATCCCTAAGGCCTTCAGATCCCTCTTGCAGATGTCCTTGTATCGCAGCTGTGGTCTACCTGTAGGGCGCTTTCCTTGCACGAGTTCTCCATAGAGGAGATCCTTTGGGATCCGGCCATCATCCATTCTCACGACATGACCAAGCCAACGCAGGCGTCTCTGTTTCAGCAGTGAATACATGCTAGGGATTCCAGCACGTTCCAGGACTGTGTTGTTTGGAACTTTGTCCTGCCAGGTGATGCCGAGGATGCGTCGGAGGCAGCGCATGTGGAAAGCGCTCAGTTTCCTCTCCTGTTGTGGGCGAAGAGTCCATGACTCGCTGCAGTACAGAAGTGTACTCAGGACGCAAGCTCTGTAGACCTGGATCTTGGTATGTTCCGTCAGCTTCTTGTTGGACCAGACTCTCTTTGTGAGTCTGGAAAACGTGGTAGCTGCTTTACCGATGCGCCTGTTTAGCTCGGCATCGAGAGAATGAGTGTCGGAGATCGTTGAGCCAAGGTACACAAAGTCATGGACAACCTCCAGTTCATGCTCAGAGATTGTAATGCAGGGAGGTGAGTCCACATCCTGAACCATGACCTGTGTTTTCTTCAGGCTGATTGTCAGTCCAAAATCTTGGCAGGCCTTGCTAAAACGATCCATGAGCTGCTGGAGATCTTTGGCAGAGTGGGTAGTGACAGCTGCATCGTCGGCAAAGAGGAAGTCACGCAGACATTTCAGCTGGACTTTGGATTTTGCTCTCAGTCTGGAGAGGTTGAAGAGCTTTCCGTCTGATCTGGTCCGGAGATAGATGCCTTCTGTTGCAGTTCCAAAGGCCTGCTTCAGCAGGACAGCGAAGAAAATCCCAAACAAGGTTGGTGCAAGAACACAGCCCTGCTTCACTCCGCTTCGGATGTCAAAAGGGTCTGATGTGGAGCCATCGAAGACAATAGTGCCCTTCATGTCCTTGTGGAAGGATCTGATGATGCTGAGGAGCCTGGGTGGACATCCAATCTTGGGGAGAATCTTGAAGAGGCCGTCTCTGCTGACCAGGTCGAAAGCCTTTGTGAGATCTATGAAGGCTATAAAGAGTGGCTGTCGTTGTTCCCTGCATTTCTCCTGCAGTTGTCTAAGGGAGAATACCATATCAGTGGTGGACCTGTTGGCTCGGAATCCACACTGCGATTCTGGATAGACGCTCTCTGCAAGTACCTGGAGCCTCTTTAGTACAACTCGGGCAAACAGCTTTCCTACAACGCTAAGGAGAGAGATGCCGCGGTAGTTGTTGCAGTCACCCCTGTCACCTTTGTTCTTGTACAGCGTGATGATGTTTGCATCCCTCATGTCTTGAGGTACTCCACCTTCTCTCCAGCAGAGACAGAGGATTTCATGCAGCTCAGTGACGATGATCTCTTTGCAGCATTTTAGGACTTCAGCAGGGATGCTGTCTTTTCCAGGTGCCTTGCCAAAGGCAAGGGAGTCCAGGGCCACGTGAAGTTCTTCTAGGGTTGGTTCACTGTCAAGCTCTTCCAGCACAGGCAGGCACTCAATGTTGTTCAGTGCTTCTTCGGTGACTACATTTTCTCTGGAATATAGCTCAGAGTAGTGCTGCACCCAGCGTTCCATCTGCTGCGCCCGATCCTGGATGACCTCGCCTGTGGCAGACTTCAGAGGGGCAATTTTCTTCTGTGTTGGACCTAGGGCCTGCTTGATACCATCATACATCCCCTTGATGTTGCCCGTGTCAGCTGCTATCTGTATCTCGGAACAGAGCTGGAGCCAGTAGTCGTTAGCACATCTCCTGGCAGTCTGTTGGACTTTGCTTTGAGGAGGCCTCCATGAATGACACCCAACTGCAGGATGCAGCACATGTCCCATTGGCACTGCTATGCTAGTTAAGATTGTGCCCTTAATCTTGCAATTATCTCTCCCTTTCAGTGAGAATGACACACATAAAGAGTTGTAAGGAACTCACATGAGTAACGTCGTTAGCATAAATTCAAATGAATCATTTGTTTATCAGACTCCATGCAATAAACATGTACCATCTGTCATTGTGATACAAGACAAAGCTGATTGCATAAAATCTACAAAATCATCTGAATATGTTACCTAAGTGGATTCAGTGGAACTACTCTTACCCAATGATAAGTTTCCATCTGTGATAATTAATATGTGTCAATGATTTCCCAGGAATCTACCCTCCCTTTGGCAGGATCATGACCTGTAGGTTGTAAAGCATGTTCCTATGGCTAAGACCTATTTATGTATGTAAACACGTCATCGTTTTTAAACATTCAGGCAAAAGAATCTGTGACCTCTGTCAAGGTTCAAAGTCTTGCATATCATTCAAACTTCACCCACTGACAGTGCAGAGATTATGATGTGTTAACACTATGCCCCAAAGCCAAGGACAAGTCTGTGCAGGTGTCATCTGCATAGGGGAATCTCTACACACACCTGTCAAAACAGATGAGCACCTCTGAGAGTGCCAGCCATCTGTCCAGGAAGAAGTGGGGACCTGTTTCAGTCACCACCATGTTTCAAACAAGTGATCAGCCCTACCAAAGCTGCTTGTTCCGACAGCTATTTGTTAGAGGACATATGTGTGAAAATGACCTAGCACAGACCATCATGTGCCTGGCCTGGGTGCTAAATTCAGATCCTTTCCCCCCTGTGCTACATATTTACATTAGGAAGGATCAAGAATAAAACTGCTAAATTATGTGGTGGCTATATAAATTTATGGTGTGGCCACATTTTGAATACCATATCCAGTTCTGGTCACCACACCTCAGGAAGGATATTGTAGGGCTGGAAAAGGTGCAAAAGAAGGCAACCAATCAGAGGACTGTAGCACCTTCCTGACAAGATATGGCTACAGTGTTTGAGGCTTCTTAAATTGGGGAAAAAAGGCTATTGAGGAGGGACAGAATTGAGTTATGCATGGTGAGGACAGAGAAAAGTTTTTGTTTTTCACAGTAGTAGATTCAAGGGTCATCCAAGATGCTGAGGGTCCAATCCAATCTAATTTTCTAGTGCTGATGCAGCCGAACCAACAGGCATATGCTGCATTCTGTGGGCGGGGGGGGGGGCAGTCACAGAGGTCTCCTAATGGTAACAGAAAGTTTGTTCCCGTAACTCAGGGCTGCATCAGTGCTAGGAAGGTGGTTAGGATTGGGTCCTGACTGGGGGAAATTTAGCGCAGTCAAAAGGAGGTACTTCACCCAGTGCATAATTGGTCTGTGGAATTTGTTGCCACAAGATGTGGTGATGATTGATGTAGCTTGAATGATTTTAAAAAGGAATTTTTAAAAAGTGTATCAATGGTTCCCAGCCATGATGGGGTTCAGGGGTGGTATGACTCTGACTACCATTTGCTGGGGATCAAAAAGAGAAAGAAGTATAACTTTCTCTTGTGGATTTCCCAATGGCAGCTTATGGGCCACTGAGTGAAACAGGATGCTGGACTAGATGGGCTTTTGGCCTAATCCAGCAGGGTTTTTTTCTTATGCATTGTGTGTGGGGGAGGTGGAGCAACCAGTCAAGCAATAAGAACTATGCATGGAAGCATGAACATTGATCACTCTTGCTGGTTAAGGGTACTTGTGTAATTTTTTAGCTTACAAAGACATAAAATTTTGATTCTCAATCTTTTTCATCTCATGGCACACTGACAAGGTGCTAAGAGTGTCAAGGCATACCATCTGTTTTTTTGACAATTGACAGAGCACACCATGCTGCTGGTAGGGGAATCACATCCCCCGATGGCCCTATTAATAAATGACATTCCCCAAACCCCTGCGGAGCATTCAGGGAACACCAATATGCCATGGCACACTGGTTGAAAATCACAGCTCTAGGCTATCAAGATCAAATGGGCAAGTCCTCTGTAAATAGCAGTGAGGGAACATATTGAGGAAGAAACTGTCACAGAGGGTGTATCTTATTTTTCTTGGCCATATAGACATATGGCATGAGGTTCTTAAGAATCTAGGCTACTCACCACTTTTCCTTCGTCAGGGTCATAAAAACGTTCCAAAAGTTGAACACTGGTGCTTTTGCCACATCCACTGCTTCCCACAAAGGCAAGAGTCTGTCCAGGTTTCACAGACACCGAAAGGCCATTTAGCACTTGGAAGTCAGGACGTGAAGGATACGTGAACTTACAGTTGAGAAATTCAATGCTTCCATGAAAATTATCCTGATTATTAAAAGATGGAGAATGTGCTGGGTCTATTAGAGTTCACAAATTAATCTTTCAAAAGGAAGGACTATGGTTCTTGGCACTGTCTTTTTCAATCAATTAGTGTGTAAGCCTTTAACTGATCAATAGATGGGACTGAAATAAATGCACGCACTGCAAAACCTCAATGAAGGTGCCTTACTGTGAATTCTGGAGGAAGGGGAAAGAGAAGTGAGATTACTTACAGTGCAGTGAACTAACAGTGCAAGCCTAGACATGTATACACAGAAGTAAGTTCCACTGGGTTCAAATGGAATAACCTCCCAGATAAGTGTACATTGGATTGCAGCCTAACGGCCCAATCCTATCCAACTTTCCAGCGCCATTGTAGCCTCAATGCAACCCTGAGGTAAAGGAACAAGTGTTTCCTTACCTTGAGGAGGCCTGTGTGATTTCCCTCCCATTGCAGGAGGCAGCACTACACTAGGGTTGGAAAGTTGGACACATGGGAGTCCCACTCGACTCAAGGGGAGACATGCCTAGGATTGCACTAAAAAGCCACTACTTTGTGATAAAAGGAAAAGATATTGTGAATATTTTCCTTTGTTCAGATTTAGGAGTGTTCAATAAATGATCCACATTTTAAGACATATTGGCATGGACTACAACTGACCACTGTTATCTTCTGTTGCCTTCTGTGATTCTTCTATAATGAGAACGAAAGCCATATCAGTGTCATTGTGAAAGGCTTGCACTTTGCATGCAAATGTGAAGGAACAGCTCTCTTGCAAGGGAGAGGCTCCCATCAATTTGGCACAGGGAAATGGAAATCAGTGTGTCTATGCAGCCTGCATAGCCATAGACATTTCAACTGTACTGAATCCTGCTGCCTTTATTTGCTATCACTCCTACTGATTAATCTAGGGATAAACTGTGAGCTTGAGTTGATTAATTGCCCTGCTCAGTGAATTAGAATGTGCTGCCCCATTTTAATGTATATTTCATGTTAACTGCAGACTGGTCACTTTCTAGAACTACACAAGGGAAATCACCCTAGTGCAGGAAAGTAAGGAGAGTGGATGTCACATTACTTTTATGAAAATGACAAAATTCATTGTGAAGCATAAGATTCCTGTAAATGTTAAACCACAGAGAGTCTGGTCTGTCAAAGGGCACTCCCTTGTTCTGTATGACCAAACACAGTGTAACCTGTCAAAGTCAATTATCTGCGTTTGTTCATTCACCAGTCTTAGGATCAAACAAAACACATCATGGAAATACATGATAAAAAGGTGTGTTTCCCATCAGAAGTATCTCTTTTTCTACAAAAGGGGAATGAATTCCAATTGGAAACATAGTATGAAGGGAAGGATAATTCTTTTCACTTGAGCCAGTTTCCCTTCGAAAAGCAGCAATTTACCCCTCTAGCAATTATGAGGAAATGGATCCACTTCTGAGTGGCAAGAGGAAAGAGTTCACCTGCCCCTCCCCACACCTTGTAATCCAGACCAGAATTCCTCTTCAGTGCCCCATGGCTGGTCTTTAAGAAAATGTGGTGCTTCCAGTTAAGAAAGACGTGCTGCCACAAATATATGGCTTGATCCTGAATCAGGAGCCATGTCAGGAGTTGGGCACTGGGCCAAGGCCCCAAGATCCATAAAGGGTGTTCAGAGAGAAGCAGTGCTGCTCCGATTCTCTTGGGATGGCACGAGCTTCTCCCACTCACTTCCTCATCCACAAATTGAAATATTCCTATTTCCATGAAAGTTTCCACTTACAAATGGGGAGACAGCTGGAATAAGACATCTCTGGGACGAATGTCCATTCACCAATGGGAAAGGAAAAGCCTCTGTTCTTACCCCTTCCACCATCTCCCATAGCAAATGGGGGGATATACAGAGGCAGTTGCTCCTCCTCATTCTCCTACACTCAGAAAGCAAAGAGGAGAAGACTATGCCATTGCTGCCACTATATCCACTGTTTGCTCTAAGATTGGGGGGGGAGGGGTGTACTGGGAATTGCAGGGGACTTACCATTGGGAGCCCAATGTAGCATTAGTGAAGGGCTCTGACGCAGGGTCTTCTGCAATCCAGGGCCAGCACCACCCTCAACTGCCATTGAGCTTCCTGTTTGATGTGTTGCAGTACCACTCCAGTAACACACACAATGGCCTTCAGATTACTTTCAGTGTGATATTTAGTGAGTCGTTTCTGTCCTTCTTAAATAATATTCCATGTATCACAATAGTAAAGGAAGTGATGCAGGATTTCTAACATTAATTTCCTCCTATTTCATTATGCCAAAGTGAAGTTGCACAACAAATGCATGGATTCTTGCCTTGTCTTACTCAGCATTTACTCAGCGTAGAGGTGTCCACTAAGCATAGAGTCTTACTCAGCATAGAGGTGTCCACTAAGCATTTATCAATGCAGTTTTGCTCTTTAGAGAGAGTTTTGAAGGGAAAAAATTAATATTAACTGCTATCTAGCAATAAGCTCATCATTTGATAAATGATGTCACCCATGAAGTCACACTTCAAAACAGTTCTAATCTGCAAGAGGGTATCTATAGAGATATCTGTATCAAAATTCCTATCATCCTTATATCTTTGTTAATAGCTGAGATTTGACAAAATTAAAGTATCATATAATCAATTAATTGTGCGTGTGTGGGCAGGGTGTAATCAAGACTGCACTTAAAACATGGCTAAATTGAGTATCACATAACAAACATGACCACGTGATGAGCCCTTCTGAGAAACTGAGAGTACTTTGAAAAGTTGGGCCACATTCAATGTATCTAGGGTAACCAGGTTTGTTTCATCAAACTCACTTTATGTTCCCTCAGGGCATACCTTGATTGCTCTTGCTTTCTGTTCCCAGCACACTATAATCTAGTTGTTTAAAAAACAGAGGAGTGGACTGCATGACCTTCAGTTCTGCCCAAAGTTACAATTATTGTAATTCTGCCATACTAATGTTGGCTCTTACCCATTTTTCTCCGACATCACTGTAAACACTGATTAGGGGAACACGATCCACCAGCTGAAAAAAGCGCGCTGCAGCTATTTTTGCTTTGGCATAATTGGGGGTATAAGAGGAAGCTCTTCCTAAAGCAGTCCCACTGGTCACAATGCAGGAGATCACCCTGAAATCAGGAGGAAAGCACTCAGTGTGTTTTCAAAGGAGCCTTGCTAAATCAAAGTTCCAGCATCTTGCTTTCAACTGGAGGCAATCAGATACTTCTAGGAAGTCTAGAAAAAGGGCAGGGAGGCAAAAGCCCTCCTCCATTGTTGAACCCAATAACTGATATTCAGAGGTACACTGCCACTTAACATGGGGGCTTTATTTAGATATCATGACCAGAATTTTGTCTAGAACAGTGGTTCCCAACCATTAGGAGCCCAAAGACCACTGAGGCAAAAATTGGAATCATCATGGACCACATGCAATCCCTCACACCCCTACACACAAAATATACAATTAACTGTGCAATCCTATCTTGCGCTGGAATAAGCAAGCCAGGAAGCTTGCGCTGTTTCCAGCGCAAGATAGGGCGCCAAAGTGGGTCAGCCAGGGGTAAGGGGAAACTTTTCCCCTTACCTCCGGGTAAGCCACTGCAGCCGCTATGGGTCTCCGCACAGCTCAGGGAATGGGGTTGGGATTTGGCATAACTGATAGTTCCCAGCCCCACCTCCCACTCCCCACCCGCCCGCCCCCTGGACTACCCTCCATCCACCCCCACAATGCCTCCCTTTGCGTCCTCCTCGCCTGCTCGTCACCCACACCAGAGCCTTGCATCAGCTGAGCTTGGCCGACACAAGGCTCCTCAGAAGAGTCAGGGCAGAGGCTGGATGCAGCCTCTGTGGGCTGGTGCGCCTGTGCATGCTGGCCCAGCTGACTCTCAAGGAGGCGCAAAAGTGCCTTACGGTAAATTTGTGACCCTCCTGGGCTGCTGCAAGGGTCTTGCACTGGCCCAAGGACAAGCTAGGATTGCGCCCTAAATTTGTAAAAATTAGAGATTAGATTTATTACACATAGAGAGGATTTGTGGGTTGCTGCTTTTGTTGGCGGCTGTGGGTAGTCCATTCTCCACCCTCTCCGTGGTCTGTGGGGAAGTATCCCCCAAGCAAGCACTCACCTATGGACAACCGGAGAGGGTGGAGAATGGACTGCCCATGAATGCAGCCAATGCTTCAGCTGCCCTTTCTGGTGGTCAGTGAGGGAGCGCTCATTTGGCAAAACACTGGCAGCCCAATCCTATGTTTCCCAGCACCTGCCTGCTGAAGTAGTGGTGCCAAGCGGGACCTGAGAAGCTGCTGGGTCTTCCCTTGGGGGAAGGGAACTTTTGTCCCCTTCTACTGGGAAAAGCCCCAGGCCTTGCAATGGGGCTTCTCAAGTCTGTGCTGGCTATTTAGCCTGAGCAAATGCAAGACCCTCTGTGATGGGCCATCCAGCCTGTCACAGAGTTCAGGATCCAGTGGAGCAGTGCTCCGCCGGTCCTACCCCCTCCCACCCAGTTCCTCCCCCCGCCCCTCCCTCATTCAGCCCTTTTTCCACCCTCCCCCGGAGGGTGGTCTCACCCACTGGGTGATCTCACCCCCAGCAGCAGTGCATTGTCCTCCTGCTGGCACTGGGCCCAGTGCCTGACTGGCATGTGGTCAGTGCCAGTGCTCCCTACTCTCCAGGTGCTGTAAACATACTTTACAGCACATTTAAAGCAACCAGTGCTGGTGCTAGGGCTCGGTTTATGGCACCCAAGCCAGTGCTAGGGCACTAGGTAAGTCTAGAATTGGGCCCTGGAAGTAATTGAAAGCAGGCTTTTTTTTCCTGTGTCCTTGCAGACCACTTCTCAGAATCTCGCAGACCGCCTGTGGTCTATAGACCACAGGTTCAGAACTAGTAGGCCAGAAAAACATAAATACTAATGGCTCCGTGTTAGGGAAGAGGATGTTTATGTCTGTGTTCTTTTACCTAAATACAAAGCTGTAATGAAGTCCTTCCTTGTCCACTAAGTATCCTCCATACCGATAAGAGACAGAATTGGCTATGAACACCACACACTGTGCAAAGCCGAAGCAGATGCCATAAACGTTTGCTTTCTTGATTGCCGCTCTGTGTGGGAGTTCCAACTCTTTCTCGAATGCTTCAATAAACCTTTTCTCCTTCCCTATTCCAGCTATGGTCCTAATATTTGTCAGGGCTTCACTGGAAATCTGAGTGAAGAAAAAAAAAATATGTTAGTTGTCAGTCTGAGATATGAGCCACCCCATCTGTGTGGTGAGCTACCAAGGATATTTTTCTAGGACCAGAATTTGTGTTTTGGATCAAATAATTATGCAGCTCTGGTTTTTAATGGACTCAGTTGAATAAGCTGACTTTCCTGTTCAAGCCATTCAAGTAAGTACAACTGTGTGTTCAGTGCATCCCACTCCCAGATAAGCGTGCACAGGATTGGAGCCTTAGTAATATAATGACTCTGTATATGACTTTTGCCCTATTGGGTGCGACAACTACTGAAATTCCTTGCTGCTGAGAGTCTTGCAGGGACACTCCTGTCTGGGTAGAGCTCATGCTGTTTGAACAAGTGCCAAAGCCACACACGTTGACAACAAATCACTGTGCTTGCTGCAGCTTATTCTATTCTCACGTGTCACTTTCTCAGATTGGCCACGAGTACACATTTTTCTCATTGGTTGCATGCAGCCAGGATATTGATTTAACATTCATTCTAGGAACCGGAGTGACCAGTTTCAGTCCTTTTGAAATGTGGAGTAGAGGAAATGTGAAGTGACTTTCTGTGCATGTGTGCCCCCCTGCCCGATTCTGGTTTACTCAACATTAATATGACTCAATGCGGAGACCAAGTCATGCTGAAAGCAAGAGATTTTATGTGCAAAGGGCTTTGCAAATTGTTCACAGTGGCCCCTGTTGAGACATCCTCCATCTCACCACTGAGGCCAGGTGCAAAAGCCCACCACCACTACTTATAAAACCTCCGGCAAATGCCTCACAATGGTAGCAAAGAAAAAATTCCAGTATTAGTTAGTAACGTAATATGTCCATTGCCTTCCAGCGCAGTCGGAAATGTCTGTCATCTCTACTGAAGAAAAGAATAAACAGACTTTCCAATCTTTTGGGGGATAAGGCAGAAGACAGGGGATAAGAGACTCCAATAAATGTTCATTTGGATATTAAGTTGGAGAAAAATGTCACAATCAAACTTTGGCAATAGTATTGAAGGATTGGCTTGTCCTTTCCTTTGTACCCTTACTGTGTTGAGTAATGGCTGATACTCCTGGCTGTTGGCCAAGCATCTGGTGACAAATCTTCAGCTTGAAAGTGGCACTGAGGTTTATTGTATGCCAAAATTCAGAGGGAATCAGCCTCTAAAATATTTCTTCCCAAACTTTTAGGAGGAGCTCTGTACTAGCAGTCATACAGCTCAGCTATAGAGTTCTTGTGGTCTCATCACAGCACTGGTACTAGGATTTTAGTGCCCTCACCCAGCTGTGGTTCTGCTGCACCCCCTGGTACTGGAACAGAAGTTTGGCCCTGCCTGTTAAGATTCAGATGCTGTCTGAACTGCTGCAGTGCAAACTCCTGTTAGTGCTGCTACAACCACTTAAAGCAGCCCCCTTAGGGCACAATCCTAACCCACTTTCCAGCACTGGCATAAGGGCAATGCAGCTCCAGGGTAAGGAAACAAACATTCCCTTATTTTGAGGAGGCTTCCGTGAGTGCCACCCAACTGCAGGATGTGGCACACGTCCCATTGGCACAGCTATGCCAGTGCTGGAAATTGGGTTAGGATTTGGGCCTTAATGACCTGCATGCCTCTAGATCAAGGTTTCCCAAAGTGTGGTTTGTGACCCACTGGTAGGTCACAAGCCCATGTGCACTGGATGGCAAGATAAGCCCTCCTACCCATCCCTGTGTCTGTTTCAGAGCCATACCAGAAAGGGGGGGATGGCAGACCAGCACTAGAAGGTGGGGTGCCAGCTGCTGGCTGTAAAGTGGGAGGCCCTGGAGGGTTCTTCAGGATGTACTGTGCTGGTGACCCACTGTACTGGCCTCCACAGGCCTCAGAATGGCCCACGAATGTGTCCAGAAGTGACTTCTAGTTTGGGAAATAACTTCCTGTTTGCAGGCCATTTCCAGAGGCCAACAGAGTATGTTTCCAGTGACCCGGAAGAGGCCTCTGAGCCTCTGCTAAGCATCACTAGGTGTATCAGGACCACTGGCATCACTAGGGGGTGTAGGCCGTACTGGGTGACATGCCGGGGGGGTGACGCACCCTGAGGGGATTATGTGCTAACATCACAGCTTTAGGAGCTACCATGTCATGCAATACACCATTGGATGCAGAATTCCCAGTGGAGTGCAATGGAAAAACCAGAATTGAAATAGCTCCTTTTGTCCAAAAGTTATGGCCAAGAACCAGAAGGAAAAAAATGCATGGATCCCTATGGAAAGTGAAAGTGAGCCGTATTGCTCGTTTACTCGCGTGTAGACATACTTGCAATAGTCAGTTGGAAAGGGCAGGCTGAGAGGAATCCAACAACACCAGAATGGTTCCGATCCAATGAGTGCAGCCCCCAAAAACACAAAAGGGAGAAGGTCCCTGCCTCCCTCCCAGCTATGTCTATTGAGCCGGAAACAAAGCTACATGGTCGCATTTACTCATGAGTAGGAGAACATGCCTTAGTTCATCCAAAAGGGCAGGCAGAGAGGACTCTAAGGACATCAGAATGGTCCTGATCCAATGAATGCAGCCCCCAAAACACCTGAGAAAGAAGTCCCTCCCTCCCTCCTGCAGTCTATTGAGCTCTATGGAAAGCAAACTCAGCCACGTGGTTGCGTTTACTTGCGAGTAGGTAGAGTGCCTTGCCTTTTGGTCAGGCCAGGCAAAGGGGAATGTGAGGCCACCAGAAGGGTCCTGATGCGATGGAGCTGGAGTGCAACAAATGCTCCAGAGGGCAGCCTCTTCACTCCTCCCCACTTAAAAGGACAAAAAAAGAGGCTTGAACTGGTCAGGGGAAAGTTTTCTATTTTGCACTTGCAAAGCCAGCTGGGTCTTTGCACTGATATGCCTGAAATAGAAGAACTTTAAACTGGACACTGGGGAGGGCTGGAAATCTCACTGATTCTTATTTTTTTTGGGGGGGGGGGAGGTGATTGCAGGCAGGCTACAGAGTAAGCTCCATTGACCACTATGGGACTTACTTCTGAGTAGACATGCATAGGCTTGAGCTCACAGACTGCACTCCTACCCACACTTTCCTGAGACTAAGCTCCATTGACCACATTAGGACTTACTTCAGAGTAGACATGCATAGGCTTGGGCTCACAGGCTGCAATCCTACCCACACTTTCCTGAGAGTAAGCCGCATTGACCACAATAGGACCTACTTCAGAGTAGATTCACTTGGTGGAACAGGACTGGCTCCCTCTTATTTAATTATTTCTTTTATTTTAATTTAATTATTTATAATTATTTATGATGTCACTTCTGGCCATGACATCACTTCCAATGGGTCCTGGATAGATTGTCATTCTAAAAAGTGGGTCTCAGTGCTAAATGTTTGACAACTGCTGCAATAAGTTGTTAGTAAGTTGGCAAAGGTGTGTGTGTGTGTGTGTGTGTGTGTGTGTGTGTGTGTGACTCTACAAGTTTTCAAAATCACTAAAATCAGAGTTTGGTGGAATAATACCATCATGTTATATATCAATCAATGTGTAATTTCATGCAGAATGCAATGAGAGAAACCACTTTGAAATATCTGTGTTCTAACAAAAGGTACAGCCAAAAAACCAGTGGGGTGTTGCCCCGCCCACTGCATGGGGTGACCCGCAGGCCTCCCGCACCGGGTGACACGAATCCTAGTGACGCCACTGATCAGGACAAGGTGAATTGAGGCATGATAAACTTTAAGAACTGCTGTCCTGTATTATGTCGAAGGTGCCTTTCAGCTCTGCTTAGTTCTGCAGATTGGAATCAAAGACTTAACACTTTGCTATCTGAAGTCATTCACATTTACTTCTGAGAAATAAATCTCTTCCCTTGTAACAGAGATTTTTAGTGCTGGGAAAGTTGCCATAACGTGTTTGCTGCTTGACAAGCAGAAACAGATACTTTTTGACCTCTGTAGTTTTGCCAAGCCTAATATGCCTGGGTGACTGACAAAAAAAGTCAGCTTGAGTTATTATCTGCCATCATAATTCATCTTAAATTTTTTTTTTCAAAAGCAAGTCAAACATTACCCGCCCAGTGGCTTCCATGGCTTTCTTGTCCTGAGAGGCAAATCCTGTCAACATTGTCGATTGCACTGCTCCAGATAAGGCTAAGAAGGGCAAGAAGCAGAGGATGACCAAGCTGAGCTTCCAGCTGAAGTAGAAAGCGATGATAATGGCCACTCCAATATTGGAGAGGGAATTCACAATCATTCCTATTTGGGTTCCGGTTGCCTTTAAAAAAGGAAGACAAGAGAGCACTAGTGGGTAATCCCTCATTAAGCACTTGGATGTCATAACCTCAGAACTGTTGAATAAAATAGCTGTCACTCAGAAATTTTTCCTGCTGAGTTTACCAAATACTTAGGATACTGAATGGGGTATAGGTCAAAATACCCTTGGATTTCCTAACCATAAAGCTGTATAACCTTTCATATCCCTAACTGGCACGATCCTCTGCATGCCTCTCAGACCAATAATGCACACTACTGGTTCACCTGCCCAACTTTCCCAGTGAGTCAGGAATGCATGTTCCCAATCTGTTCTTGTGTCTCCTATTATATCAAAGGTCTTAACCTTTGAGGTCCATGAAACATCAGGGCACAGTTCCTAGGCAAAGAGCCTTACGATGAATACACGTTCATACACCTGCCCGCCTGACTAGTCAAACATTCCAAACAGACGGGTGTGTGAGACCTCAGGGCAAACTGCCCTACCGTAGGTGCAACCACAACTTCTAACAAGACAGTGCTCTTGACCAACCAGCTATTTTGGACCTGCCAAACCTTTTAGCACAGTGTTTCTCAATGTCTGTTCTTCACCATACCACTTCACATGGTCCACCTATTCAAGATACCACTGGACGTAACTGGCAATGACACAATTGCCTGTTAATTCTGGGTTGGGAGGCCAGATGCAATGTAAGAGGCTCAGGGTGGAGGGAAGGGCTTTTTCAAGAATGGAAAAGCAATTTTTGGAGCTCTTCCCACTAAGCAGCAACTGTTACCCTGCACATGCCTGATCTCAGAAGCTAAGCAGGGTCAGGTCTGATTAGTACTTGGATGGGAGACCGCCTGGGAATACCGGATGCTGTAGGCTTATACCATAGTCTTTCGAGACTGAAGGTTGCCAACCATTTTTTCCCACTAAGCTGAGCCTCCTACTGCTGTCTGTTGTGTTGTGTTGTGTTCCTGCATTGATGAGGCTATTGTTAAATGACTGTTTAATTTAAAGGGCCCTTCTTATCACATTCCACAGGTGAAAAATCCTTGGATAATTAGGTTATTCCTGTAATCATTTGCAAGACTGTCTCTCTATAACAGTAAGAAAAGTAGCTTTTTAAACTGTGATTTTAAAGGGATACATTTTTTCCCTTCTCCAGGGATCAGCACATTCCTTCTCCTTTGCAGTGGCCATTCATGTTGAGTCAAATTCATGTACAACAAGGTTGGACCTGTAAACCAACTGACTATGATGGAATCTCATCTATTTTTAGCTGATGTGGCAGGCTTGCGCCTCAACTGTACCACTTCAGTTCATAGGTATGGGCTGATATGACTGAATGCTCTTTCCTATTAAAAAAACAAAATCAAGTCTTCACATAGGAAACAAAATATAGGGAAGGGTTCCAGTCTCTCCCTTTTCCTAATGTGCTTGTTTTCTATATGTAGAGATTTATTTTTTTTCCATGAGGGAATATTCATGTATGCTAAAGCCTCTCCTGCTAGATATGCATGTTTGGTATTTGGAAAGTGAAAAAACCTGTTTTAATATTTATTGTATTATTTATTTATAAAAGTTTAATCCTCAATTCCCCCCACTGATGTGGGTATTGAAGGCAGCTAACATAAAATATACATACTACAGTGATAAAATAAAAGAATAAAAGTGCCCATAAAACAACCAATCGAGGAGCAGAATGGCAATATTAAAACAATATATAAATAGAAAGCAGAGAAAAAACACGGCATCAGTAAAAACAGTGGCAATAAAAACAGCAATAAGGACAATCAAATAGCCCAGAATTAACAGCAGTAAGTGTCAAAATAGCATAATAAAATAGTGCATATTAGCATAAATTTGCATACAAATACACTGTTTTCTACATATTTGATGTCTGTGATTTCAATTAATGGCAAATCTCCTTAAGTTTCCCTATGTGCCCATTCAGTGTGCGCGCATTAACACGTACAAGTGTCATTTCTCCCTACAGGCTGGTTTGCATGTGCATCTCTCTTGATGACTGGCTAAAGAATGTGTGAACTGAGTTAATTGAAAAGCATTGTTTGAGGTGATGCCACATGAAATATCTTTCTATGATGTTGGTGCTGGTACTGGCCTGTTCACACATGCATGACATCACTTAATGTTGCAGTCATCAAGTAATGTGCATACCTGTGTTCCCCTTCTAGTGTATCCTTCTTCAGTTTGTAAATTGCACAAACTGGTATTTGGCAGTGGCTACTAGAATGGCTTCTTCAATTTTATATACTTTATATAACTGTGAGCCCAACCCTGTGCAAGTCTACTCAGAAGTAAGTCCCATTATCGTCAATGGAGCTTACTCCCAGGAAAGTGTGGATAGGATTGTAGCCAGAGTATCATATTAACAAATGTTTGTTTACTTTAAAATCAGTGTAATCACACTGTAAAATCATCTAGTGCACTGTTTCTCAAACTGTGGGTTGGGACCCATTAGGTGGGTTGCGAGCCAATTCCAGATGGGTCCCCATTCATTTCAATGGTTTTTTTTTAGGTTTTTTTTAGTATATTAGACTTGATGCTAACATGGTATGTGACTGCGTTTGGGGAAACGTGACAGATCTATACAATGTATATACTTTTAACAATGATAGTCAATGGGGCTTACTCCTGGGTCAGTGTGGATAGGATTGCAGTCTAGGATTGTTAAAAACTGGAGCAACTTGAAGACTAAATGGAGAAGCAGGGGAAGGAGAGCAGATGCTTAACTCTCTTCCCATCAGTTCTTTTTCTGCTCACAATCATCACTTTTTTATTCATGCCTTAAGGTTTCCGATACATATTTTCCCAATAAGCCATTGGCAATAATCACATTGAATTAAGTTGATATCCACACAGATACACACATACAAATCCCAGCTCTGGTACAGAAAATCACCTTTATATAAATCTCTTACCCCTTGAACTTGAGATGCATCAGTGGCTAGCCTTGTAGTCAAGGCCCCTGGACTGTTCCGACGGTCATCAAACCAGCCAATTTCTTGTCCTAGCATAGCCTGGAAACCAATTTTCCTTAAGCGTCTTGTAAGCAGCTCACCGGACTTTGCAAATGTATATCCCTAAAATATATTTTAAAATGGGTAAGTCACAGGTATGTGTGGCCACCTGTTTAACAATGAAGGAAAAGCAGTGACAACCTCCTTGGGAGGTGCATTCAATTGACCTTACCTGCAAGAATTGTGTGACAAAGGATATCACTCCAACCAAGACAAAGAACAGGCAAATGCTGTTGATCTGGGATATTTGCTCTTCTTGATCAAGGATGGAAAAGGTCTTTGGAGAAAGAAGAGAAAGTGCTATAATATTAGCGTGTTTTTCACTCAAAGTAATAAAAAAGTCTCTATTTCATGATGGGGAAGAGAATGGGCCCAAAAAACCACTGTGGGTGAGAACATTCCATTGTGTTATGGTAGGACCAAAGCTACAAGGAAGGCTGTTTCAGACCTTTTCCTAAATTTTCAGCTTTCATTAAAGAGAGAGAGAGAGAGAGAGTGAGTAAATATAGCCCGCCCAGGGATGCAATCTTAACCAACTTTACCGCACTGAGGTAAGGGCAATGCAACTCAGAGGTAAGGGAACAAACATTGCATTACCTTGAGGTGGCCTCCATGACTGCCCCCTCACTGCAGGATGCAGCACATGCCCCACTGGCACAACTATGACAGTGTTGGAAAGTTGGTTAGGATTGTGCCCTCAAATAGTTGACTATAATGGGACTTACTTCTGAGGCATAGGGAAGCCCTGAAAACTACTACTGAGTCTTTGGAGGATGGTCAGAAGATGCAACATGTAAGCATTTATTGAAATACAGCAATCCTCATAAAGTCCATGGAAATCACTTGCTCATTGGCAAATGTAAAAATAAATGCATCTGTCAGAGGCTGTCACCAGTCCCCAGGAGGCTGCTGCAGGGACTGGTGAGTGCATCCCAGTCCCTGCAGCCCACTGAGCAATGCGAACCTGGGGATTGAGTCATTGCCTCCCTCCCTCCCCCGCAAGAACTTACTGCAGTTCAAACTCTCCCTGGGAGTTTGAAAACCACTGCGCTAATTGATCAACTACCCAGTGACGTGCTGTGAGGTCCAAGCCTGAGGTTGGGCACTGTGCACAGAGCTCAGTGACTCAAAACTGTGGTCAGCTCTCATCTGCCACGGTGCTAGTCTCTCCCTGTATAGAGACTTAGCTGTGGCAATGAAAGGTCAGCCTCCGCTTTGATGGTGCGTGTGCTGTGCGGAAACTTGGTGAACCAAAAGTTTCATATCACATCACCGTCAAACTTTGGGGTTCTGCACAGTGCATGCTCAATCAAAGCAGAGGCTGATCTTTCACTGCCACATTCTCTATATAGGGAGAGACTAGTGCTCCGGCAGATGAGCTGAACCTCCCCAGCAATCGAGCATGTTGGAAAGAGAGAAATAATTATTTGCCATTTTCCAGTGAATTCCCCCCCCCTTAAGCTGCTTTGAGTTTCACTGAGGAAAAAAGATGGGTATCTATATCATGTTTGTGTTTGTTCCTCAGTAGGGCTGATAGCCAATGGTGGATGTGTGAGAAGCTTTCTTTTCAGAAAATACAACAGGGGGGGAAAGGTTAAGCATCTTTTTTTTCAAAGGCACTTCTCTAATCAAAATCAAATCCCTCCACCCTCTTGAGGGAACAGGTCCTTTAAAGGAAAAACAAAACATCAGCAGATCTGTTTAATTATGATTTCCTGCACTCTGACTGGTTGGTTGGCAACCTTCAGTCTTGAAAGACTATGGTATAAGCCTACAGCACCTGATATTCCCAGGCGGTCTCCCATCCAAGTACTAACCAGGCCTGACCCTGCTTAGCTTCCAAGATCAGACAAGATCAGGCATGTGCAGGGTAACAGTTGCACTCTGACTGCTTTGGTCCTAAGTTAGTAAGCAGAGCATTGCAAGAAAATAAACAGATGGCTGTGATCTGCTCAAGGTCAGATAGGTTGAGGGAAGCTGGTTTCTCACACTACATTTTGTCACCACAGGATCATTCCCATGAGTCACTATTGTCTCACCATACATGAAAAGTCATCTCTGTAGAATGCATGCAACTGAATCTTCAACAAGCCAGTTAGATTCCAATGTCAGAAAATTCACGTTGAGGAAATGCCTTCCTTGCAACTGATTCTTGAACAGATCTGTGAGGGGTTTTTTCTTTTCACAGATTCTTGAAAGTCACAAATGGTTGGTGAACCTGTCTTGATTTTAAAAGCTCATAAACGTTACTGGCTGCCCAAACAGATCTGTGAGTCACTAGCTGAATTTCAGAGTCCCCCAAAAGATCTCTTGGATCTCAAGACTCTGAAACGTAGCCAGCAGTTCACAGTTGCTGCTGAAAGAACCTGTTGCCTGCACTGCACACAAGATGTTTCTGTGTATATTCTGTGGTTTGCTCAATAGTAGAGCATCTGCTTTCATACAGAAGGTTCCCCATGCAATCCCTGGTATTTCCAGGCAGGGTTGGAAAAGTCAGTTTGCTGAAATGCTGCTGTCAATCAGCATGGGTACTCTTGATGTAGATGCAAAAGTGGTCTGGCTTAGTAGAAGACGGCTTCCTATTTGCCATGATCTCCAAGTAATGCGAAAATAATGGAACCCACAATATGAGAACTGAAATTGCCATTTTGGTTTTGCATAGGCAGTTTGTATACTGATATCCTGTATCATAAATGCATAAAAATAAAAAAATGGTCATAACCTACTCCAATAATCTGACTGAACAGCAAAGCATAGAGTGGGTTGACTGCCCCATTGGCAGCTGCTCCAAAGGATCCAAGCACCATATAGGGCCACTCTGATGTATTGTATTTTAAAATCCTGATAATACTAGCAGGTTGTACTTCCTCCTCCTCTTCAGGGACAGAGTCCTAAAACAAAAGAGATGCAAACAGACACACTGAATATGAAAAAGCTATTTCTTCCTCAATATTGCATAGCCACCCAATAGGGGCTTCAGACATTTGAAACACCACGAAGCAGGCAGAGGAGAGCAGTCTGCTGTCCTGCAGGTCCACTGCCATGTTGTAAGGGGGTCTTGCATGTGTGTACAGAATGATATACAAACTCTGTGCACATCTGGAACTTGAATAGCTTCAAAATCCATTCTAAGGCAGTGGTTCTCAAACTTTGAGGGAGCTTTACTCTCTCAGCAAGTCTTTGCGGGAGAGAGGCAAGGGCAGGGAAGCAATTCCCAGGATCAAGACCCTGAGGGGGACAAGGGGGGTGCTTTCACTTACTTGGACTCAGTGAGGGCTACTGGAGGCTGCAGGAGATGCAGGGAGCCCAGCGCAGCCCTCTGCAGGGCTCCCCGAGGCTTGGAATCTTGAAAATAGCTATTGCAACGCACCTCCTGCAAACAGGAAGTGCTTTGCGAACATTTCAAGATTCCAAGTCTCGGGGAGCCCTGCGGAGGGCTGTGCTGGGCTCCCCTCACCTCCTGCAACCTCTAGCAGCCCTCACTGGTCCAAGTAAATGAAAGCAACCCCCTCAGGGACACGATCCTGGGGATCGTTTCCCTGCCCCTCTTCTTCCTCTGCCCCTTAAAGGGATGGGGGAAGTGTTACACAAACTGGTGGGTCACGGCCCACCACTGTTCTAAGGGTTTCGTGGCTGGCATTGCTATTATTACGATTAAAATTATGCAGGATTAATGGCCACAGTCTAATAAAATCTAACCATCCTGACCGTCTAACATTTTGCCCACATCTTTGGTGGGCATTCTCAAAAGTTTAGCAAACACAAAAGAACACACTCAACCCATTCCTCTCAACCAGGAAAGAGCCTGACCTTGGTAACAAGCTGATTACCAGGCTGGCGCCTTCAATTAGCACCTAAATGCATCCACTTGCACCTATCAACTCACTAATTGTCTGTGAATTCCTAAGAAATTTTAAAGAGATCTGACACTTCCTCCAGAGTAAGCTCTTTGTGGTTGAAACACTGAATGCTGGCATTCCTAAGAATTAGGAACCAAGAATTAGGGAACCAAGCATTATTAATACTCAAAATCTTTTCTATTTATATTCTTCTTGTGAATACCTGAATAACTTCCATTAGAGGAAACGGGGAAGCTGCTGGGGCTTACTCTGGGGCAAGGGAACAAATGATCCCTTACCCTGCAGAGTCCTCCAGAGCCCTGCAGAGTTCTTCAGTTCCCCACCCTCCCCCATACAGCAGAAGTTGCATTAGTGCTGTCGAATCACTGCGCTTGGAGTGAGGATTGAGCTGCAAGTACACTCCCCCCATCTAGCAAAAAAAAAAAAATTCACAATATATTATTCAACAGTCTGCTTTTCAGGTTGCACAGCAGAATCCTCATGAAACTTTGTTTCGTTTTTTCCTCTTCATGTGAAATAAAGAACTGCATCAAAGTCAGACAAAGCAGAAAGAACATTTGTGTTTAGTGTCATTATAAAGATGATGGACCTTCTTAAATAGCCCTGCATCTTCTTGGTACTGGGTTGCATGGTCTCCTGCAGTTAACACTGGATGGCTGGGTATTACATTTGATAACTGAGATCTGGAGCGCTGTCGAATGGAGGCTCTGCAAAACAGGAGAGAGAAAAGGCCTGGTCTTCTAGTAACAGAAGTTCAGGGGTGTTGTGAGGGGTGTGTGGGCTGCACCGGGTGATGTGCACGGGGGTGTGTGTGACACCACTAGTGACCAAAATTGCTAAAATAGCAGATTGTAGGAATAATATAACATGCAACCCATGGCTTACAATGACACCAAGTTGTGAGAGGTTATTTCCTACTGCTGTCATTTTGGTCTGTACATACTTTGGGTCCACTCCCCCATTGCTGAATGCACTTAGCAGTGTGAACTGCCCCATGCATGAACTGGCCTTGGATCAGGATCCATTTGCTGAGAGTCTTGCCTGAATGCTCAGTTATTGCGAAGACATATGTGAACAGCAAGACTTTCTCCCTTCCTGATTTGATTCTTAAAGGCACAAGAAGGAAAACACAACTTCCAAAGTGTCCCCATTGCCAGACACTTTCATGACTCAAGGAAGCCTGCTTAAAAGCTAGAAATTCTTACATTATTATTATTATTATTAACAGTATTTATATACCGCTTTTCAACTAAAAGTTCACAAAGCGGTTTACAGAGAAAAATCAAATAACCAAATGGCTCCTCTCATAATGGACGACAAAGCAATAGAGAAGAAAAGATGAGTGTCTTGCTAAGACTAAGTATAAAGCACTGTGACTGGCTCTATACGCAGACCTTTCTAAACAGTATGAGTTTCAAGATTATTTTTCCTCATATGGAACAGTTCTCAAGTTAAAAGTCTCTTTTCAGAACAAAACAGAAATGAATGCCTGCAAACTAAGCTATTATTCTCCTTTGAAGGAACATGCATGTTCATAATATAACCCAGTCCAAAAGCCTTCAGGGAGAATAATCAGGCTATTGTCAAGCACTTCAGCTATCCCAGTGAGATATATCTCTCTGTACATACCAGATTTATGAGACAAACAAGCTTTTTCTTACCTACCATTTGTCAAGTGCCTCTGTATTGCCTCCTGGAAAATCCTAGTTCTCAGTGGAGGGCTAAGTCTTATTAAAAAGGATCAAAACTAAAGAAGCACCTAATGAAAGAGGTGGTTGCATGCAGTTCTCATTAAAGCATACCCCATGTTTATGGCTACATTGCATCATGGTCGGCTTTTGCTCTATTAACTGGCATTAATTTCAATTAAAAGTAAAGGTCTGAGACAACAAACACAGCTGGCAACCTATACTACCGTCTCTCACAGCAGTAGAATAAGACAGGGACACAATGGATATCTAGAATCCTCATCAGACGTGGTATAGAGGTGTTTGAGAATGGTGTTATTTATTCTACTCATAAGTAAGCCCATTGTGTTCAGTGCAACTAAGGCTGTAATCTTCTCTTACTCACCAGAAACAAACACCTCTAGGTATTAATGTGTAAGGGATTTTATTACAGTCACTATTGTCTCTTTCCCAATATGGTCAGTTTGGTTTTTTTTCGATTCCCTACATTTCAGAAACACAAGGCCAAGGCTGTACTATCTGTTGTAAATGTGGGTGGTGTTCCCTCCCCTATATTATTATGGGTAGGGATGTATGGCACTTTCTTTATTGTTTCCACTGATATTATAGCACCTGGGAAAATTTGCACCACATGTTTAGGACACCTGTTTGTAAAGCAGATGTGCAGTTTTCACAGGGGTTGCTTATTCCTAATTACTACTGTTTTTACATGGTGGTTCAGTTCCTAGCACTGTTGCGCATGGTTGCTAACTTAAAGGCACAGAGGCCTGGCTCACCTCAAGCTGGCCTGATAGCTTCCCCTGCTGAAAGGCTGCACGGCCTCAGATTTTGGTTCAGATGCTGTAGAATATAGACATAGAAGCTTGTTAGAGGGTAGGAAAACAAAACCAGAGATTATTAATGATCAACTTTACAATGATAATGTAACAATACAAAGTTTCCCAGTAAATATTTGCTTACTCTGCAGAAGCAAATCAATTAAAAGGTTGGGAGCCTTTGCAGGGTTCTATACTAAACTTTATACCCATAGTATCAACATTCCCATTCTCGTTTGATGATTCTGCTGTATAAAATGTGTGATCTTAATCTAAATGTGCTTCCGCCCCCCAATCCTATCTCTGCACTTTACCCACATGGCACATGTGATTTCCTCTGTGTGAGCTGTGCGCAGGAAAAGAAGCATTGTGGTTATGAAGAGATTCACAATGTTGGAGCAATTATCTCTTGTACACCTTGTGTGTTGTGTGCCAAAACACAGACCACTACTGCAGGAAACCTCTTAAGCGGGTGCCCCTCAAAGAGTGAAATAAACAGTCACATGGTACAGATTTTGTTGGACTGTACTATTTCAGACTGCGGGGGGGGGTGGGATTTCATGCTGAATGTTTCCCCATTTCAAAATACCCGGCAAATACACAATTCAAATGTCAGGGTGAAAGTTCAGAATAGAACGCTTATCCTGATATATTAATTTTGTACATACTGTACAGGTGGTTTTGTATGGAGAAGCATTCATACCATCTTGCAGACTGCAGTGGTACAGCCCAAAAAAAGCTGTACAAAATTGAACAGAAATCACTGAAGATTGCTGCTGGATGTCTTTTCACTAGCATACAAGGGAATTGGAGGAACGCCCAAGGCCATTACAGCAGAACAGTGTAAAACAGCCCAGGAAAGCTGTTCCAAGGAACACACATAAGGTAAGATCAGCAACAGTAGCTTAGGCAAGGGGCCGAAGCATTCCATTCTTCAAGGAGAATTTCACCAAAGGAAAAAAATATCAACCTCTATGAAAGGGAAATTTATTCTTTTCTGTTAAGGAATTTTCTCAGAAATGTAGAATAAGGCACTTGCTTTGTACAGACGATTCAATGAGCGCTTTGTCTCCTTGGCTTTGCAAAGTTACCAGTGTGAAATAAACCCCTTTCCGTTCCATCAGCTCCTCATGCTTCCCTCTTTCCACTGCTCTTCCATGCTCAAAACCAATGATGACGTCAGCTGTTTTGATGGTGGACAAACGATGAGCTATGGAGATTGCAGTGCGTCCAAGGCGAGCCTAAATCAACAAAATGGCACTGTCAGAGAAGTGATAGGAGGCACCGCGTGATATGTGCAGGCTCGCCTATCTCATTTGTTGATGACATATCATGGAGTAGGTAATGAAATGAACTCATTCATATTTACTGGGTTTCTTGATACAAATATTGGTATGTACAAAAATGTTTGTTTAATTAATGTGGAACTTCTATGACATTGTACAGGTGTGTGTCGCTTAACAACCGTTCGCTTAATGATGGACCGCGTATATGACGGTGGTCAAAACACAATAAAAATGCTCTTAATGAGGCAATTGTGTCTCCCATAGCCTGCAGCAGAGTGTCTGTTTACACAATACAGAGGCTCTTAATGCAAAGAAGAGGCAATCTATCTCCAGTAGCCTATGCAGCCAGCTAGTGTCTGGCAGGGAGTGTCTGTTTACACAACAAAGGCAACAGATTGGACTGAATGTTCATTTAATGACCTAATCCCATAACAACAGAGATTAAAGAACTATCCCTGTTGTTAAGTGGCTCACACCTGTACTTATCATTCTTGTATAGCTCTACAAATAAATGCAAATCTTTAGTATCTGAATTACAGGAGGCCCAGAAGAGACTTGGCCCCTTCAGCTTTTGTTTTTCAGAAAGTTGTGAATAGGATATGCTATAACTAAAACTGCAGAGACTCAGGGCAGACCTTGTGGATGTCAGTAAGGGCTCCCAACCACCTTCCCCTCGTTTCAGGTTTTTTTTTTCCCCCTTTTCCTTTTTAGTAGCGCAATAATGCTATTTTCAAAACAAAATTTTAAAAATGTGAAGAAATATGTAATTGAGGCTGTAATCCTAACCAATTTTCCAGCACTGACATAAGGGCAATGCAACTCCAAGATAAGGGAACAAACATTGCCCTACCTTGAGGAGGTCTCCATGACTGCCCCCCCAAATGTGGAATGCAGCATATGCCCCACTGGTACAGCTATGCCAGTGCTGGAAAGTTGGTTAGGATTGCGCCCTAAAGGTCCCCCTTGCAGGAAAAAAAAATTGGAATTAGATCAGAATGTCTCCTCATGGGGCAATTCACTATTAATTCCCCAGCTACACTGAATAGGAAAATAATAAAACCGGCTAAACCTGCAAAGAGGGGGTGTTCGGTTTAGAGCCACAAGAGTCGTGAAAAGCTTTTCTAGTACTTGGCTTTCCCTTATCAGACATGCTAAAGTTACAACTGTATTTTATTACTAAAATAAAAACTTTCAACAATTGAATCATTTGGTGGGGAAGAAGCAAACAAACAGAGGAGCAGAAGGCAGAAAACACTGGAAGTCAGTGGTTTGGGAATTAGATCATGTGGATGAGCAGTGAAAAGCGAGTGACTGGCAATTCCAGAGACTAGTACCCCATTGCTAATTATAATTAGTGATATTGGGGGGGGGAGGGAAAATCCTTCCAGCAACTCTAGCAAATTGAAATAGCATTACAATGTGGCAAACCTTATGAAGTGCCTCTTGCACTACCGCTTCACTTTCATTGTCCAGTGCTGACGTAGCCATGTCCAGGAGCAGGATTTTGGGGTTTCGAACTAAGGCTCGGGCAATAGCGATTCTTTGCTTCTGGCCTCCGCTCATTTGGCCACCACCTTCGCCAACAAGGGTGTCGAATTGCTAAATAACAGGAATATTAAACCAGTTAACAAAGGTTATTAGATCTTGCTGTCTTTGGATCAATAATAAGTGCTATATTGCAATCCACAAGAAAACAATAATATACAAGTGAGGCCCCATATCTGTGGCAGATTCACTTATCTGCAGATCTGGGGAGAACCCTGCTTGCTGAGTTGAAGAATTGAATGTGCAGGAAACCAGTCTATGCTGGGGGCAACTAACAGGAACTGAATAGCACAGGAATTAACAGGACACTGAATAGGAACCAACAGCCTTGTTATTAAAGTCTATTACATAGTATTCTCTTTGAAGGAACCACAAAAAATTTCCCAGCTAGCCTTTTCTAGTACTTTTCCCTGTTGATTTAGCTCTTGAATGTTCTGTAGGCCAGACCTGTATGGCTTATCATCCACAAACTATTGCCACAAGCCATGAATGGGAATCCACCTTGGCTCTATGGCTTGGTGGAATCTACCAAGAATCCACCATGGCTTGATAACTGTCCTATTTTTGACTGCTGCAAAACCAGTCAAGCACCTGGCAGGCTGCCATACGTGGCTTGTGGGCTATGCTTGATTGGTGGGTCACAAACTATGCAGGCTTACAATCATGTCAGGCTTCTAAATTTAGCAAGCTGAAGTACACTTTTACCAGAGGGAGATCCATGATGAAGTTGTAGGCATTGGCTTCTTTGGCCGCTCTGATGATGTCTTCCATTGTCGCATTCTCCCGACCGTAGCGAATGTTCTCTGCAATGGTGGTAGCAAACAGGACTGGCTCCTGTTCAACTATGCCAATCAAAGAACGCAGCCACTGAATGTTAAGGGAGCGAACGTCATGTCCATCTAGAGTAACCTACACAACAACAGTAGTTGTAGGGAAAACAGCAGTCATAACACAGCTGTTTACTTGTTACTCATATTCCACTCTGGCGTGGGCACTTACAAAGTTGAATGAAAATGCCATAAGAAGAACTTAACGTAGATTTACTAATCACAGTGACCTTTGCTGGAGCATGGGGTCAACTCAGTCCCTCTTCAGGCAGCCCTATATACTGGGGAAACCCAGGAGAGAAGCTGTCTCCCCAATTGCTGCAGCATCCGTTATAGAGAGGAAGGGGTTAAAGCATCCTTCTCCTTCCCTTGCTCCTTCCTGTCCCCCCAACTCAGAGCATGAGAAAGGAGCAGCCTGTGCATCAGTGCTTCTCTCCCACTTGCGTAGCTAGCATGGCAAGTTGCACATGCATTTTGTAGTTCTCTCAGCTCCCTTCTTTTAGGTCTTATGAGAAGGTTTGTCATGGCTCTACTGTCACAGCAATGGAGACACAGCCAGTGTTGATGTTTGTAGCACGTGGCAGCCCCTTATTAAGGGAATAAATGTTCCATTACCTTGAGGAGGCCTCCACGACTACCCCCCCACCTCAGGATGCAACGTATGCCCCCTTGGCACGGCTGCATCAGTATTAGAAAGTTGGATAGGATGGGCCCTCAGTCTTATTGAAAACCACATAGTTCATTCAGTTACAGTATTTGTGTTTAGAAATCACAGTGAATGGCAGTTCTTTTCTTTAGTCCAAGTGCAGTCATGGGATATTGTGACATAAGCATTAATTTGTATGAATCTGACACCAATTTGCAATGGGACACCCATACATGCCTCCTGTGTAAACATTCCTCCTATTTCTCTCCTCCCCCCAAAGGTCCTGGGCCAGGCACTATGTGGTGCACATTCCCAAGATGTATCAAATTCCTCCTGCAGGCCTGTTTACGCCCCCCAGAAGGAATGGCTCATGTCCCAGGATTCTTGAGATTCATGAATGGCAATGGTCTTACACAAAAATTCTCACCATGCCTTCACTAGGGTCATAGAATCTCTGGATGAGCTGCACAGTGGTGCTCTTCCCTGCTCCACTAGGACCGACAAAAGCTGTGGTTTCTCCTGACTTGATGATCATGTTGAGTTTGTCTAAAATCTGGAGAGAGAGAGAGAGAGAGAGAGAGAGAGAGAGAGAGAGAGAGAGAGAGACCATACATGAGAAAGTGCTACTGTTGGTGCTCTAAATAACATAAAGAAGGGGCCATATGAGTACTTACCTTTACTTCAGGCCTGGATGGGTAATGGAAGGTTACATTATGGAATTCAATTTCACCTTTCACTTTATCCAATGTGTAACCATCTTCTGACATGCAGTCGATGGTGGGTTTCTGGGGAAGAATCAATCACATTATTTGTTCGTGCTTCTTAAACAAAAATGAATTAAACACAGTGCACGCACCATCTCTCTATCTTATCTTCTATCTTTTTCAATCTTATCTTCCATTATTTTTGGGCTTGGAAAGGCTGTGGGATCTGCTCGGAGGCAGTTGTAAAATAAGGAGACAGGCAGACATGATTGCAATCAGGTTTGCAGTGCGCCTTGATCGCAAACATTTGGGTAACCATGCTTGCCTGCATTGTCAAAGTTTGTGGCACTAGAAACTAAAATAATCCATTTTAAGCACCTATATCAGGAAAACAATATTTGTGCTTTCTGAGTATGCAAAGCAATTCATGTGTATTATCATGTTATCCCTACAATAACCCTGTAAAGCTGAATAAGTATCATTATCCTCATATTACAACTGAGGGAGGATCCCACCTGATGCCATCTGGTGAGTTCATGGCAGAAGTGAGTGTCAAGCCAGGAAAATTCTGAGCCATAGCTCAGTCTCTTAGCCATTATGCTTCAGCAGGACTAAGCACCAGCTTTATTTACAGGCAGCTCAATGCTGCTAACGCAGCCAGGCAGCATGGCCTGCGCTGCATCCAAAGCAGCTTAGGAGGCAGCTAGACATCACCTCGGGGTAAGGGGATATATTTCCCCTTACCCCAAGTAAAGCCCCAGCCAACCCTATGTTGCTTCTCAGATTTGCACCAACTATATAGCTTGCGCAAATCGGAGAAGCCTGTGTAGGGCTGCCAGGGATGAGGGTTAGGATATGGCATGAGTTACCGCTGCTCCCACACCCCCTCCTGGGCCTGATCCACCTCCTGTTCTATCCTCCCCCACCCAAAAACTCCCCGGCATCCATTCCACTCACCCGCTAGCTGGCACAGGGGTCGGATCCAGCATTGCTGAGCTGGCACTGGTCTGCACCAGCCCAGCTAGCTCCTGAGTAGGTACAAACATGCTTTACATTTGCAACACTCAGAGCTGGTGCAGGGAGAGGTGCTGCAGTTCACAGCGTGGGTGTTGATTGCACTGTTAATTATTTAAGCAGGAATTGACTCTGTAGTTTGGACCTAGTGGGAGGGATGGGGCAGGGAAAGAGTGGTACAGCTGGGCAATCAGAACAGCCATTATCAGCAGGCCTAAACCATCCAGGGGGTACCTATTTCAGTACTACCCAGCATCATTCATGCTTCACACATAAGAACATAAGAACAGCCCCACTGGATCAGGCCATAGGCCCATCTAGTCCAGCTTCCTGTATCTCACAGTGGCCCACCAAATGCCCCAGGGAGCACACCAGATAACAAGAGGCCTCATCCTGGTGCCCTCCCTTGCATGTGGCATTCTAACATAACCCATTTCTAAAATCAGGAGGTTGCGCATACACATCATGGCTTGTAACTCGTAATGGATTTTTCCTCCAGAAACTTGTCCAATCCCCTTTTAAAGGCGTCTAGGCTAGATATATGGAAGCTCTCTAGTTATACACTTCAGAGCTTTTTAAAAAATCCTTTGGAGTAAGCAGATATTAAAAACCAAAGAGCACAGCTGTCTTCTAGAGACATAGTTCATTGGCACTGATGGAATCATGCAGGGTTCTCTTTGCTGAATACTTGGTCCTTGCTACTTCCTGAAGCTTTGGTTACACCATACATATTCATGCCTTGATCTAAGCCTTTGGTCTTACTTCATTTCTTATAATCAAGCACCTAAGAGACTGCAGCAGCTTAGACCCTGAAACCACTTAATTGTGAATAATCTCACTGGCTTCAGTGGAGTTTCTCGTGATCAGGTGGCTTCCAGAGAACAGTTCTAACAGCTAAATGTCAGAGCTTGATGAGACTTTGAATATTCATATGGAAATGGTTTAGGAACATCACTCGTAAATCCACAGGCTTGATGCTACTTTGCCTTAATCTGCAATAAATTTTCCCATAATCACCATATTTCTCATTTGCACTGTTGGGAGAAGCCTCCACTACCAGAGGCGTGTTTAATTATTTTTTCCCTCTCAAAGCAGACTAACAGTATTCAAAGTTATTTGTTACTCACTCCATCTATTGTCTCAAAGATAATTGTTGCAGCTCCTCGGCCGGTGGCGAAGGCTTCCAGACAAGGAGAAGCCTGGCCAAGATTTAATGCTCCTATTAAAACCCCAAAGAAAACCTAAAAAGCACAAGGGGAAACATAATTATGTTGATAGTGTTTGTGGTTTTTTTAGAAACGGCTTTGGCGCAGAACCTAATTTATAATGAGAAGTGGTCTGAGTCATAAAATAATATTCCTGGAAGGCAGGTAAATGCCTTGACTTCATGTAAAATGTTAGGGAGGTACAAAGATGCAATTTCTGTATCAGAAAATGGGAGTACGATGAAAAGCACAGAGTGGTCTTTTTTTTCCTGCCATAGTCACCGGAGATGTTTCAGCTCTCAATGCAAGGTGAGAAACCTGGATTCTCAGCAAAGTTTAATGGTCTACATTTTAAACAAATGGTCTAATTTGATCTAAAAATTTTAAATTTAAAAATTAACATTTTTAAAAAGTGTAATTTTTAGACAATTGTATTACATGCAGGCTCGAATCCAAAAGGCATTTTGTGCCAGCAGAAACCACTTGCATTTAAAAGATACCTTTTTTTCAAATTTCTGCTAATTGCCCCTTCCTGTTGCAGTCTCTCTGTCCCTCACCATTAGTGTGCAGAAGGCTGCAGCAGGAAGGAAGTAGGAAAACTCTGTTTCATTAGGAAGTCTATTGACAGTTCTGGGGTGGAGAGAGGAAGCCATAGCTCAGTGGTATTACACCTGATTTGCATGCATGAAGTCTTATGATCCATCCCTTGTACTTCCAGGAAGGAGCATAGAAGGCCTCTGTCTGAAACCCTGGAGAGCTGCTGCTATGTAGTAGACCAGGGGTGCCCAAACCCTGGCCCTGGGGCCACTTGCGGCCCTCGAGGCCTCTCAATGTGGCCCTCAGGGAGCCCCGAGTCTCCAATGAACCTCTGGCCCTCCAGAGATTTGTTGGAGCCCATTCTGGCCTGACGCAACCGATCTCAGTGTGAGGGCGACTATTTGACCTCTCACGTGAGCTGTGGGATGAGGGCTACCTCCACTGCTTGCTGTTTCATGTCTGTGATGCAGTAGCGGCAGCAAAGGAAAGGCCAGCCTTGTTTTGTGCAAGGTCTTTTATAGGCCTTGAGCTATCGCAAGACCTTAATTCATTAATGTAAGTTCATCTTTAATATATTCATTTATGTAAACTAATGTAAATTTATTCAAATTTGAAATGTAAATTAATTCTTGTTTTCCCTGGCCTCCGACACAGTGTCAGAGAGATGATGTGGTCCTCCTGCCAAAAACTTTGGGCACCCCTGGCCTAGATGAACCAATGATCTGACCCACTATAAGTAACTCCATATGGTCAGGTTCCGTATCTATATATCAATCACTATATCAGTGTTAGTCAACCAGCCACTATATTTTGTAAGCAAAAGGATTTGTTCCTCTGCTATGCTTGGCCCGCTGAATAGTGTAGAACACAAGGCACTGCCTGCAAAGTTGGCCAGAAACATAGGTGTTCCTAAGGATCCCTTCCCCAATCTCTATTACTTTAGAAAATGAAAGAGGCATTAGAAAAAGTCATTACCTGCAAAAGTGTGCCTGGAGTGTACTCCTCCTCCTCAAGGACAAGTTTCGAGCCATACCAAAAAGCTAGTGCATAACACAGAAAGATGATACACCAGATAAAACCAGTGAAAAATCCCATGATGATTCCCTTTCGAATTCCCCAGGTTTGGGCAAACACCAGGTTTTTGTCATATCTGTAGAAAGAATAAATGGGAACATCTCAGTTGAGCACTTGAGGAAAATATAGTGGCGATGAATACAATTATGATTTTTATGTTTTTATTAATATACATTATTAATTTTATGTTGATTTTAGTTTGCTTGTGCTGTTTTTCTGTTTTATTATCTGCAGTAAGCTGTCCTGGTAGCCCCTATGAGAATAGAAAGGCAAGATAGAAATCTCTTAAATTAATGAATGAATGAAGAAGCAGCTTGATTCACAGTTTGGGACTAGGCCACTGCAAGAGATAATTATTTTAAATGTTTATATACTGCATTTCAACAAAAACATTCACGAAGTGGTTTACATAGCCATTTTTTTTAATGGTTCCCCATCCACAGAGGGGTCACAATCTAACAAAAGATGTCAAAGCAAGACTGCCACTGGAATAATCACTGTGCTGGGGTGGAGAGAAGTAACACTTCTAAATGGGGAAAGAGGCACATTTTTAAATGATGTATTTTCAGGGGGGAAGCAATTCAACCCAGCATACCATCCCTCCCAGTGGCACTTGCTGATGTATCCTTTTAAACTGTGAGCCTCTTTGAAACAGGGAGTCATTTTCCTATTCCTTGTCTCATTTTCTCATTCTTTTGTTTTGTACGCTTTTCGTTTAAAATATAATCATAATAATATTACTTGCATGGGATAATAATAATATTACTTGCATCACCTTGGCCTTATTATACTACGGTTTGACCGCTAAACAGTAAACGATGTAGCAAGCCTGGCTATGGGCCCAATCCTATCTAATTTTCCCGTGCTGGTGCAGTTGTGCCTGTGAGGTGTGTGCTGTATCCTGTGGTGGAGGGGCAGTCACTGGGACCTTCTCAAGGTATGGAAACACGTGTTCCCTTACCAAAGGGTTGCATTGTGGCTACACTGGAGCTGGAAAGTTGGATAGGATTGGGCTCTATGTGTTGCTAGTTAGCTTAGGTGCCTTAGGGCGCAATCCAAACCTGCGCTGGAGCAGGCAAACCAGGAAGGTTGCGTTGTATCCAGCACAGGTTCATTGGGTGCAGTGGCTCAGCCACAGGCAAGGGGAAGCTTTTCCCCTTACCCCTAAGTAAGGGCTGTGTGCCCCAATGGGTCTAGAAAAATTCAGTGGAAGAAGCCGTTCATTGCTTCTTGAAAAGCTATTAATTCAAGATTGGGATTGCCTTCTAAGGGAGGCTAAGTGTAAATGCTCCCCTTCTTATTTCAGAATTAAATTTCCCACTAAACTTTCTTTACCCATTTATTTTTATGCACTGACGGTTCCCAAGTTGAGGCATGCTTATATGATTGCACGACACAATGCTTTACCAACAAATAAAGGGTTGTTTTCAAAGGATCCCTCCTGAGCAGCATTATTGTGATTGTCCCTTAACTGAATTAGACACCCTGGTGCATATCTTTTTCTGATGCCCAAAATATACAGCAGGGAGAGATCGATTCTTAAAGAAATGGATACATACATTTTCTATGTTTTCGAACTCTTTAAGACTGAAATTACTGTTAAGTAGTCTTTGCAAAGAGTATGTTGTGGATATAGCCAAATTCTGTTTCTATGTGGTTTTAAACTCTGGTTTTAAGATTTTAAGATTTTAGATAAATAGGTGTATGGCTTTTGTGCTGATCAACCTAATAAATTTGAACTTGAAGTTAGCTTAGGTGTCTTAGGGTGCAATCCAAACCTGTGCTGGAGCAGGCAAGCCAGGAGGCTTACGCTGCATCCAACGCAGGTTTGTTGGGTGCAGTGGCTCAGCCACGGGCAAGGGGAAGCTCTTCCCCTTACTCCTAGGTAAGGGTTGTGCGCCCCAATGGGTCTCCTCAGACCAGCGCCACCTCTGGAGGTGGCACAAGTCCGAGGAGAGCAGAGCGGCTAGAAGCCGCTCCGTTCTCTCCGGGGACGGGGGTTGGGATCTGGCATAACCGCTGGGTCCCAGCCCCACCCCCGGCTCCCCACACACAAATCCCCGGGGCCGCCCACCCCCGCCCTCTCCCCGCCCTCCCCCCACCCAGAAAGAGCGCCGACAGAAGCAGCGGCATGGGAGCCGCCGCGGAGGCTTCTGCCTGCCTCCACTCGTCAGCACATCTGAATGCACTGATGCGGCTCCCAGCCACGGAGGTGCAAACATGCTTTACGGCACGTTTGCAATTCTCCTATGCCAGCCCAAGGGACTTGGGCTGACATAAGGCGCACTTTGGATTGCGCTCTTAGCCAACTTTGATCTCATTTCAGACCCACCTTTCAACTTCTTTTCTTTCCCCTCCAAAAGCGGCCACGGTTCTGATGGATGAGAGCACTTCATCAGCCACACCACCAGCTTTTGCATAAGCCTTTAATTCTCGACCAGTCAGCTTTGCCACAGCCTAGAAGCCCAATTTAATTGTTGTAAGTGCCAGAAAAGGAGAAAAAGGTTTTCTTCTTGGGATTTTACATCTAGTAAAACAAACTCCTTGCTTTCGCATTAGATCAGGGTGCCCAACCCTGGCCCTGGGGCCACTTGCGGCCCTCAAAGACTCCCAATCTGGCCCGCTGAGAGCCCCCAGTCTCCAATGAGCTCTGGCCCTCCAGAGACTTGTTGGCGCCCATGCTGGCCTGATGCAACTGCACTCAGCAGTTAACTCTTTTTTCCCGGCCCCTGACACAGTGTCAGAGAGATGATGTGGTCCTCCTGCCAAAAAGTTTGGACACCCCTGCATTAGATGATTTAGGGCCCAGTCCCATCCAATATTCCAGCACTGGTGCAGCCGCAATGCAGCCCCAAGGTAAGGGAACAAACACTCCCTTTGTGGGAGGCCTCTGTGACTGGAGGCCATCCACCACAGGATGCAGCGCATGCTGCATTGGCACAGCTGCACTGGCTCTGGAAAATTGGATAGGATTGGGCCCTTAAACTGTAAAAGGAACATTGACAACAGTATATTTTTTTGCTCATCAGCTTTTTCACAAGGTGAAGGAACTAGCAGGGCACTGTTTAGAAAATCTGAAATAAAGTCTTGATGTAGTTTTGTTTTGTTTTTAGCCCAGTAGTAAACCATTTGATTGAGCCCTGTGGTGGTGTCATGGTTTTCTGATATGGTTACTAGCTTCAGACTCTGACCTCACTCCTATATTACCTCAGACAATCCTACTTAAAGATGAATGACATTGTTCCTCACCAGGCCAATCATGCCAGCTCCAATCCCAATTAGCGGACTGACGGCAATAATAACCAAGGTCAGCTTCCAACCAGTGACAAATCCTAACAGGAATCCACAAATAAAGGTGGTGAAGCGCTGGATAAAGATCGCTACTTGATCAGCAATAGCATCATTTATTTTGCTAATGTCACTGTGGAGAACAAGAAAAGTTGAAGCAGCGGATACATTTGACTTGCAATTCAAAAATTTCTTTCTTACATTGGAGAAATCTTGATAAGGACGATTTGCTAGTTAGGTTTTTATTTATTCAGTCCTATGAGTCAGCCATTTTAACATTTGTCTAGGTAGCGGTTCCCAATCTCAGAGACGCCATGCCCCATCTCGTCCTTCACGGTGGGTCACAAGGTTCCTGGTGGTGCCGGGGAGAGTTCTTCTGAGTTGTGCCAAGCTGAATATCTAATTTACTAGTCTCCGTGGGTCTCAGAATGGCACACAGAAGCCTCTGAAAGCCACTTCCAGTTTCCACAGGCAAACCAGAAGCTGTCTCTGAAAACCAGAAGTGGCCTTCAGAGGCTTCTGTAGGTCATTCTGATGCCTAATAGAGTGGGTCACCTGCTGACATGACCCAGAAGAAGCCTCCAGGGTTGCCCAATGCTTCTGGAATGGCTCAGACTTGGATCTATTTGGATGCGGGGAGGAGGGAAGACGGCCCAGCCCACAATCCACCTTGCATGGGTTTGTGACCAACCAGTGGGTTGCAACCCATCCTTTGGGAAAGGCTACTCTAGAGTATGCAAGAATTTTAGGCTCAGGCCTGGCTATGGGTGTACCCTTCCTCTCCAGGATTTTACTTAACACCAAATCTATCTTTGTATTTCTCCCTCTCTCTACTTCTCCCTATGTTTCGGCAGAATTGGTTTTCCTGAGCTACAACTATTCCACTGAATAAGGAAGATGCAAAGCAAACATTTGCACAGGTGCTTAGCAAAAACATACACTATTTTGTATGCACACTTTTCCACTATTGCCAGTCAGTGGCGCCACTAGGGGGTGCAAACTGCATGGGGTGACACGCACAGGGGAGTGACACCACTATTGGCCAAAATTTTTGCCATCTTAGTATTTTCAAATAATACCATCATGTTATCATTGGATGCCTATTTTCATGCAGAATGAAATGGAACAAACCATATTGGAATACCTCTAATCTATCAAACGTTATAGCCAAAATTCCAGCATGCGGCAGGGCAATGGTGTGTCACCACGCCCACTACCCAGGGCATTGCCCTGCCTACTGCATGGGAGGAGGTCCACTGTGGGGATGATGCCTTTGGCTTCCTGCACTGGGTAATGCAAACCCTAGTGACACCACTGCTGCCAGACTGTGGAAAATGGAAAAACCATTGACCAGATAGTTGAGTAATCTTAGATGTTTTTGGCTGACCTAGAAAAAAAAAAACCTAAATAACACCCTCCCCCCCCCCCCCACACACATCTTATTATGTGTTTTGATTCTTTTCCCCAAGGCTTCTGGCTGCCTCCGCCCATAATAAGCATTGAAGTCTCTGCTATCATGCTTATATACATATGGTAGTCTTTGACTTTTGAACACATATACAACGGTAATAGGCAGAAAATTGGAAAGTGATAGGACGTTTCAAGCAGAAGCTCCATTATCTGCTCCCTCCGATATCTGCTTTTAGCAGCCACTGAACCTGCCTAATAAGATGTTTGGCCTTAAAAGTGGCTTTGCCGCAGGGCCCCCAACCTGGCTGGCGCTATTGAGAGTCAGACCCCAGTTCCGACTCTTGTGGGTATAACTGATAGTAGCAGTTGTTCCCCGTGGCCTTATACAGCCTGTTTGCTGGCATGCAGTGTTGTCAGAATGTGCAGGCATGCACTATCATGAATGGATGTCCCACAGTACTCACTCAGAAATGCGTGTATTGAGTTCTCCCACTGAGGTACAATCAAACCAGCCGATATCCATCCTCATCACTTTCCTGAAATAGGCTTTTCTGATTTTCTGTGTTTGTCGAGCAGCCGCCATAACCCATAAGCAAATCTGGGAAGAAAATAGCAGGCAGTGAGAGAAAGTCGCAATTACAAGAAAAACATTCGGCCAACTGCTAAAATATAATGAAGGACCTGGCAGCTCAATCAGCTGAATGGGAAATCTCCCATTATATTAGGCATTGATTTTGTGCCTTCCCTTTAATCAAAACAAAACAAAACCCAGTGTGTGCTTTATAAACTGATTCATATACCTTCCTCCATTACAGTGGCATCACTAAGGTTCACGTCACCCGCTGTGGGAAGCCAGCGCATCACCCCCCTGCAGTGGGCGGGGCAACACTCTAGGTAGGTGGCGTGGTGATATACCATCACCCCGCCCCCACTGGTTTTTTTGGCTGTATCTTTTAATAGAATAAAGATATTTCAATGTAGTTTGTTTCATCGCATTCTGCATGAAATTACACATTGATTTATATATAACATGATGGTATTATTCCTCCAAACTCTGATTTTAGCGATTTTGGTCACTAGTGGTGTCACCTCCCCCCCGGGTGTCAACTTACTAACACCTTATTGGAACAGTTCTCAAACTTTTAGCACTGGGACCCACTTCTTAGAATGACAATCTGTCCAGGACCCATCGTAAAGCAAATTAAAATAAATAATTATAACTAAATTAAAGTAAAATCAATAAATAAGGGAAAGCCAGCCCTGTACCACCAAGTGAATTTTCTCTGTAGCCTGCCTGCAATAACACCCCCCCAAAAAGAATCAGTAAGATTTTCACCCCTACCCAGTACCCAGTTCAATTTAAGTTCTTATATTTCAAGCATATCACTATCAGGACCCACCTGGTTTTGCAAGTCTAAGAGCCCAATCCTATGCTTGTCTACTCAAAAGTAAGTACCATTATAGTCAGTGGGGCTCCCAGGAAAGTGTGGATAGGATTGCAGCCTAAAACAGAATAAAATTTCACCTTACCCTGTCAAGCCTGTTTCATTCTTTTTATTGGGGGGGGGCTGCCTTCTGGAGCATTTGTTGAGCTCCAGTTGCATCAAATCAGGACCATTCTGGTGGCCTCACATTTCCCTTTGCCTGACCTTCCCAGGAGCCAAGGCACCTTTACTTGTGAGTAAACATGACCATGTGGCTTAGTTTTGCTTTCCGTAGGGCTCAATACATTCACCAGCTTGGAGGGAGGGACCTCCGTCTCAAGTGTTTTTGGGGGGCTATATTCATTGGATCAGGACCATTCTGGTGTTGTTGGATTCCTCTCAGCCTGCCCTTTCAGAAGGACTAAGGCATGTTCACCTACTCACGAGTAAACGCGTGATACCCCTTGGTTTCTCTTTCCATTGGGCTCCATGCATTTTTTGTTTTCTGGTTTTTTGCCAATAACTTTTGATAGAAAGGAGATATTTCACTCTTGTTTTTTGCATTGCATTCTGCTCGAAATTCCACATCCAACAGTATATAACATGATGGTATTACTCCTAACCAGCATGATTTTAGCGCGTCACCCTCCCAGTGCGCGTCACCCCCCTCTTGCACGTCACCCGGTGCGGCCCGCACCCCCCGCATCTCCTAGCGACGCCACTGCTCCGTTATACTACTTACACTCAACATTAGTGTAATTACTTAGTTATAATCCAGAACAAACTACATGAGGATCCTTATGCACAGCTAGTGGTAGTCAAGTAATGCATTCATTATCTTACTCCTACCTTGAATTTGATACCTCTGTAATTCCCAAACTTTCTACTTCTGATGGAATGTTCTTATCATATCAAATTGTGTGCCAAGGCAGTGCGACACATAGCACTCGTCAGCAGTGTTTTAAGTGCACAAACACCGTTCATGTGTGACCGTGTCCAGGATTTTTGAGCCTCCTCCTGTTAACTCAAAATGCACCTCAGAACACCTCCAGCATGCTTCTGTTGCTGCACTTTGCAGTAACAAACTAGTTTTGGGGTCATTTGTCTGCCATTAGTGATGCTGTGGAACCCCCAACAAACTTCTGAAGAACCCCACCGCTCCTCAGAACCCAGTTTGAAAAAAACTGTAAGATTTAAGGGCACGTTTGCACACCATCCATGAGTTTCAGTGCAACATGTAATGGGCCATTGAAGACCATTTACAGCCACATATCTACCCCATTCTGTGTAGGATAATGGCCTGCATGGACATATTTGTGCAGAGGGGTGTCCAGGAGATCTCTTATAGCAGGAGGGGTGATGTCATCAGCAAGCACTCACAGGCAGTTGTAACAATTAATGCTTGTTTTGACATAAGAACCTCTTTGGGCCTAATCCTATCCAACTTTCCAGTTCTGATGAAGCCAGGCCAATGGGGCATACACCGCATCCTGCGGGGCGGGGGGCAATCATTGAGGCCTCCTCAAAATATGGAAATGTTTGCTCCCTTACCTCGGGGCTGCATTGCAGCTGCATCAGTGCTGGAAAGTTGATTAGGCTTTGGCCCTTTGTTCTCATAAGCCAAATGTGATGAGAAAGGTCTCTATGGTATAGAAAGCATTGCTCAAATGCTCATTTCCAAATTAATTATTATGAAAGGATCTTGATTGGTCGTATGACATACAAGAACCTCTGCAATGCTAATAATTATATTATTTTCTATTCTGGACGACTGTATGGGGAAGAAGATACTGACCTGGATGTATCCAAGGACAAGCACGGCACACCCAATTCCAGCATAGTAACTTGCAAAAAGGCCCATTTGCTCTTCTATATCCAGCAACCTATGTAAAAAAGAAAAGAAAAGAAAGAATTAAGCAGTATTGTAACAAATTCACAAAAGTCAATTGACTTGAATGCTTGTTTTAGTTGTACACTAAGAAGACATCCTGCATGCCTTTAGACAAATTATTTAATAATTGACCACAAACATTTCTGACCTTGGGGAATCAGTCCATCTTATGTCCAAATGTGTGAACTGAATCTGCCGATTTTTAAACCTCAGAACTAATGGAGCCACCAATACAACTAGCTGTGCCTATTCCCACATTAGTTCTTTTGCTCAATTAAAATTTAGACTTCTCTCATTTGCTGTAACGACAAAGGTTACAAATACAGTTTCACATGCTTAAGCTCATTGATTTCAGTGGGACAATCATGAATAACTATGACTATAGTCTGACTTGTAAAATCAATTGTGCAGGCTCCTATACAGTCAATGTCATTCAATAGGGCATTGAGGAACTTAAATGACTTGCTCACTTACCCACAAGATATTGATGCATTGTTTTCACGTCCGTGAACGGAACTGTTGAGCCACACTATAGTGTTATTCACACATGTCTTGTTTGGGTCTCTAAGCTCCTGTTTCTCAATGTCATATTCAATAAATGTGTCTGTCATTAACCCAAAGACAAGAAGCATGGCTGGCTGGGCTGCTCCATGAAGAATGGCACAGATGCTACCCAAAACCATCATCAGTGTCTCAGACGAAGAAGCAAATTTAAACTGCAAGGAAAATGTGTAAAAAGGATTCATAAGTAACTTTTGCATCATTTTTTGAGCACTGATGACCATTATGCTTACTAAAAATGTAGTACTAGGCTCCGCCATCTCTTTCTGGGTATTTTTGCTATGTGAGATGTTATGTCTACATATAGGCTGCTGAACCTGACCTTTTGAATGACTTTATCACAGTGGATCAATATAAGAAAACAATCAGTACTTGGGAAAAAGATGGGCAGCCCAATTCTAACCTGTGCTGGCACAACCAGGTCACATGGCCTGCACTGTATCCAGTGCAGGTTAGGAGATGGCTGGAGGTCTCCTTGGACTAAAGGGATATTTTTGCCCTTGCCTGCCAAGTCATGCCCCAGCCTGCCCTATGGACTGTTTGGATCTCATCTAGCTATTTAGACGGTGGAAGTCTGAGCAGCCCAATTTAATACCAGCAGGCCTGAAGTATTGGGATACAATTCTGCCCTGTCCTGGCCTGAGCCACTCCCCAGTCCACCCTCCTCAACCCCCTTCCCACCTCTGAACCACCCTTCCACTGCCACTCAGCATCAATTTTACCTCCTCCATTGGCCATCAAGCTGGATGCAGTGTTGGTGAAGTGACACAGGCTGCTCTGCCAGCACTGCTTACTCACCTAGTGAATGCAATGTGCCTTACGGCACTTTGTGACACCTTCCACTGGGACAGCTGCACCAGCAGAGTTCCAAGTTAGGATTGTGCAGTGAAGTTTTTAATCTCAGAAGGTTATATGAATAACAGCAACACAGTGAATTTGCCAGAATAGTTCAGTACAGGGAGCTAAAGAATAACACTGTATGTGAGAAATACTGAAAGCCAACAACTTTATTACCAGCTCAAAGAAGCCAACTCGAATGTCATCCTTTTTCTTCTTTGATGTCCTTCAAAGAAAGCAAATGGTATGGAATTATAAGGCCACATTTTTCTGTCTCAGATATGCCTTGCTTGTTCTTGAGGGCTGAACCTCTTCACAGAATTCAAGATTAACAGGGACTAAAATAATAAGATATGGCAAACTTTGAAGCTCAAGGGCCACATTGGGATATGGAAATTGTATGGGCAGCCATAAAGCACAGTTGTTATTTCTGCCATAACTTTGATTCTAGGTCTATAAAAATATTTGGCATTCCATTCTTTTCGTTCTTTCTTTCTTTTTTTTACATTCACTGTCTACTCATTTTTGAGCTGTAAAGAACAGTAGGAAGTTATCCCCCCTGCCACCCCGTTTATGGCTTGTTCTTTCAGACCTGTACCACTATCACACTGGACCGAAGCTTGTTTATGCTCAGTCCAGCATGTTGGTTGGTGTGTGCTTGTGCCCTTCTTCCATGCACATGTACACACCAACATTGAGACTGAAATGTAGGCCACTACATTTGGGTGGGCAGTGCTAATGCTTGTATGACTGTGCACGGATGAAAGATGTGAGGGTTGAATTGTTAGCCATGGATAGTGAATAGTCAGTAGGCCACACTGGAGGCTCTTGCAGGCTGGATGTGAATCCTAAGTCTTACTTTGCCCACCTCTGGATTAAAGACAGCTTCATCCAACCATCATCGGTTTCTGCTCAACACAGACTAATTCCAGTCAAATGGTCAAACTACTGCATTTTGTGGTTCTTGTGGTTTGCTTTTTGCTTTCATTTTTTAGCTCTTGCGGTTGCAATCCTAAGAAGTGCAGTCTGGGAAGGAGGAAGTGAGGGAGAAGGACATTGACCAAACAGCAGAAGGGATCTGGGTTCTTGGAGTGATGAAACAAGTTGATGCAAAGGATTGACTGACTATCAGTTAAAGCACCCTGAAGCAGTTCAAGCAGTGATTTGTTACTGCTGAAATTGGACCATCTTCTTTTGCCTGGCAAAATTACTTGCATGCAGCCTTCAAAGGCCTTATACGTTCTTATGTGAGTGATTTAGGGCACAATCCTAACAAGGTCTATTCAGCCTATTTTGTTCAATGGGGCTTACTCTCAGGAAAGTGTGGTTAGGATTGCAGCCTTATATTGACAAAATATTTCCATATACACACCTATGAGAATCCATGTTGTCCTGCCAAGGGATGGGCAGCCCAATCTTATCCTGTGCTGAAACAGACAGGCCAGCACAGGGTAGGAAATGGATCCTGCGCAACTCAGAGTTGCCAGGCTGCTTGGGAGGTTAATGGTTGGCAACCTTGGGAGGTTAGGATATGGCCTAAGTGCTGGAGGCCAATCCCACCCACCCCCAGGCCCAGTCCACCCACCGGTCTGCACTTCCCCCACCTTCCCCATGTTCCAAAATGCCCCCGTTAGGCCTTCCCACCACCCTTTCCTACCCCAGCACCAATCTCTCCAGGCCAGCACAAACCTACCTTGTCCAGGCGGCACAGGGATGGGATATAGTGAAAACAGGCTGGCGCACATCCTTACGTCAGCATGGCCTGCTCCCAAGTCACCGCAAACATGCTTTATGGCACATTTGCAACACTCAGGAGCTCGCTGTGCCAGCGTAAGGTGAGTATTGGCTTGTGCTCTAAGAAAGATTGCCTTGTGCTTGAGTAGAAAGCAGGGAAGTAATGTAAGCCCACTGAACACCTGGCAGGGTGATACAGGTGACTGGCTTGCCAAATGGTTATAGGCACACGAGAGTAATCGCTGGTTTATATTCACCCAGATAAGGGTAGTAGATGGTGGAAGATGGCTGGCATAAAGCGGTCTTTGCAAAGAAGCAGCTGGTTTATAAAACTGGGTTAGTGCCAGCAGCAGAAGCTGGTATCTTCAGTTACTGGGCAGACAGGCATTTACAGCAGCAGGTTGTTGTTTTAATATAATACCTCCATGCATTCAATATCCATGTGGTGGGAGGAGAGCAAAAGTGCACCAGCAAGCCTCACCCCTGAAGCCCCCTTCCCAAGCATGCTGCATTCGTCCACAACAGCAAATGCTGCATCCATGAAGCAATGGGAACTCTCACTGAGATGAGACGGTCTCTTAAATATCTTGGTCATCAGCCACTTTGAAGGCAATAGCCAGCACTCTGAATTGAGCCTGGGAATGAAAGAGTGATAGTTTGCATAATGTGTGACGTACAGATTGTTGGAGTGGCCTGTCAGAATTTCTTGTGCTGTTTATGTCGCTGTTCTTGCTGTAGCAGTAGCTGATTTTTTCTGGGTAAAGACTGACTGTTCTCAGCAATTATGCTGCTACTGAAGAAAGCAATTGAACTTACTTGTCCCCCTTTGTGTCATTTTTTGAAGAGTTCTCCTCTTTTGTGTAGAAATACCTGTAAAAGGCAAGATTTTACATGTGAGCTTTCTTACTGTGTCTGATTTTATACACTGCCAATCACATCTATTTTATCTTTAAAACACACCTCATCTTGGGGCTTTGTTACGTCTCCGATTGGTATGAAAACATGACAAATATCGAAATAGAAATTATTTATCTGAGAATATTTGAAATACATGAGCTTGATTTGAAGGCTTTAAATATGCTTAAAAGATGTTTTGGTAAGGTTGGATTGCAGAATAAGCACAAGGATAAGTGAAATGGAACCAGGTGCATTTTTCATACCCTCTTCCTAAGCACCTGCTCTTGCCTCTCCGTCCCCACCCCACTGCTCCTCTTACTCTTTTTTCAGCTTGATTTCAAATGCAGATTCTTGGAAGTATATTTCATTGATTTCAGTGTAGCTTCATTTGAGGTAAGGGTGTTTGGAATCAAAGCCCTAGTTCTAGCCTGCTTATTTTGTCAGGCGGCAGGAGGAAGAGGCACATTCCTTAACTGTTTTTGTTAACACAGCTGAGACAGCTCTGGCCTTTCCAAGTACTTTATTATAACTAAGGCCCCAATCCTATCCTTTTCTTCCCACACCAATGCAGCTGCACCAACAGACTGCACAGTGCATCCCGTGGGATGGGGAATCCCAGAGGTCTCCTCTGGGTAAGGGAACATTTGTTCCCTTACCTGAGGGTAAGCCTCCAGCACTGAAATGGGGTAACTTGGACCTGCATCAGCAATTTTGCTGGTGCAAGTCAGAGTCAATCTGAGAAGATGGATCAAGGTTTGGAAGGGAGATAGGATATTGGTGGCAACCCTTCCGCTGATACCCCTGCATTCCAACCCTCATTCTGCCCTCCGTTCCACCCTGTCTTCTTCTTACCCTTATTCTGCCCAGACCGGCACAGGGGGTGGGAGGGAGGAATGGAGGCGGGGAGGGGGTGTTCTGGGGGGGGGGAAGGCAGCTCAGGGACGGACTGAGTCCAGGAGGTGGGTGGGACTGGCAGTGGGTGGGACTGTGGCAGTGCAGGCTGGATCCAATTCCCAGCACCGGCCCAAGTGGCATTACTCAGGCTGCTTGGATTTGCCTGAGTAGCCCCATAGGGCTGCCTGGGTTGTTTCTTGGGGTAAGGGGAAGGAAATTCCCTTACTCTGAGTTGCACCCAGCCTACACCAAACCCACGCCGGATACAGTGCAGGCCAGTCGGCCTATCCATTCCAGCGCAGGTTAGGATTGCACCCTAATTCTGTTTTCATATTATATCTCAGCAATACATCCAATTCTTGAATCTCCTATTTGATATTCTATTTTGTAATTATTACCGCTCAAAATACATTTTGATTGATTAATTGTCAGTCAAACAATCAGTAACATATTTTGAAGAAAGGAAACAGAAGAGAAAATTTATCTTTATACCATGCCATGGAGGCTGTAAATAGACACAACTTACCTTGTAAAGGGAACGTTTGAAATTATGCCATTTTTCTCTTTTTTAAAATTTTACTAGTTATTGTGATGTGTTCTAAACTTTTGTTGAATTGACATCACTTTAACATTATATAACAATGTTTGTTATTATTACAGTTAACAAACTATAATATTATAGTTTAGGAAATTACAGTGCCTGGCTGCAGTTTAAGAGTCATAAATGCATCATCAAATGACAAAATATAGAAAGGAAACCACATATTAAGCATGTAATGAATAGAACATCTGCATTACTTACCCTGGTTTGCTGATGCCATTAGCTGTTGGGAAATAGGAGTTGGGAAATAAGTACATTGTGTTATTAAGTGTCCATGGAAATAAATACATGCACAGTATACGCACTCCTTTAGCATGCAGTGCAGAAGCAATTGGGTAAGCATTCTTGCAGAGCTGTGTACATAACTCTGGGCAAGATCTGAATATGGTTTGTATTTGGATGATTAAAATTTTAGATTAGAACCCCCAAAACAGTTCCAAAAACAGATTCAGGATGGAAATTCCAAAGCTTAGAGGTTGAATACATGCCCTCCATCCAGTGGCGTAGCTAATGAACATGTAGCCTGGTGCCGAGCTCAAAATGATGCCCTGGAAGTGATGTCACAACCAGAAGTGACGTCACAGTCAGGCTTTTTAAAAAGTGCAAATTGGGGGGAAACCTGCCTCCTCCCCCCAGCAGTTCACCACCCACTTGATCTGCCTCCTCTCCCCAGCCAGTGGCATAGCTAAAACATCTATATGCTACCTAGGATCAAAGAAGATTTTGTAGCCCCCCTCCACGACAAAATCAAATTTAGTTAAGTAAACAAATAAAAAGTGTTCCCCTTATTGGTTAGAGACACTGTGTTGGGATGAAGAGGGATGGTTATTCTCCCCCTGCTAAATATAAGAGGAGGACCACTTGAAAAAGTGCATTTTTACCATTTAGCAGGAGTAGCTGTGTTATGATACATGGAAATGACAGCCTTCGTGGTTCCATGCTGCCTCTCATCATCTCAACATCTCATTGGCTCTCAGAACAATCAGTCTCATGCATTAGTTCTGAGTTTTTAAAAATCCACTTTTTGTTCCATAAGGCAGCTGCGTTTTTGTTTTCTGGTTAATTGGCCATAACTTTTGATAGAATACAGATATTCAAATGGGGTTTGTTTCATTGCATTCTACTTTAAATTACCTTTCCAATGATATATAACATGATGGTATTATTCATACATACCAAATTTTTTCACAATTTTGGCCACTGGTGTCAAGCTGAGCTTGTTGCCCAGTGCAACTGCTATCCCTTGCACCCCCTTAGCTACGCTACCGCCTCCATCTCTACCTGGTATCCCACCACTCACTCACCGCCAAGATCCCTGGTAATGTGGATGGGAAGGATCAGTGCTTTAACTCTATAGAAGGAGCTTATCATTCGGTTCCCCCATGCCACGTCACCCATTTGTTGCTGCTTGCGGAGCCGTGTTGCTGTCAGCCCTTTCAGAACTATGTGAACCAAAGGTCTGACTATATCAGACCTTTGGCACATATATTCAGCACAGTGAATATGCCATGTATGTATTACCAATATACTGAAATGAGAACTATACAAAAACCATTATGCAAAACTGGGGGCAGTACGTGAGTCCTTTGCCTAAAACCCCAAAATTTCAAATCCCACTGTGTTCTATGTAGTTTAGTCCCTAGCAAGTGTGTTTATAGTTGCGGCTCTGAGCCCATTCCTTGTACACAACTCTATTGTTGAGTTATTTATTTTCATTATATTTATAGCCTACTATTGAACTAGTCCCTTGTCTCTCCATCTGTCCTTGACTCTTTGTCTGCCCCTTCTTTGCTCCCCCCTTCCCTCGGTTCCTCCCTCCCTCCCTCTGCTTAAATCCTCCTGCCACCATTGACCCCACCCTGTCCTGAGAACACCGTCAGCTGAGTGATGACATCATCACCACCAGGCAGGAGATCAGGCAGCCCCATCTTTTTGTGGCTCCATGTGGTGCTGCCAGCTCACCCTTGGACAGGTGACTGAGCAGAGAGAAGCATGACTTCACTTTAATTCACTGATATGCACATCTTTCCGTTGCAAAGCCAGGGTGATTGGATAAAATGCTGTCAGTCTTCTTTTTATGTTACACCTGTTTTTACCTTTACAGTATATTGATAAAAGTACTGTGAATTTCTTTGTCGGAACTCTCTGCACCTTCCATCACTGGAATTTAGTTCCCAGAGATTCCTAGGGAAAGGGAATGACTGTTAAATCAGTTTAAGTATGGATGATGGATGGTTGGCAACCTTCAGCCTCGAAAGACTATGGTATAAGCCTACAGCACCCAGCATGTCTCCCATCCAAGTACTAACCAGGCCTGACCCTGCTTAGCTTCCGAGATCAGACAAGATCGGGCATGTGCAGAGTAACAGGATGTGTCCTGTTCATGGGTGGCACTGAGTTGGTCAGGTTGGGCACTGATTGAGGGCCCACATGGCTGCCTCCAAGTTCACCGCTTGGGAAAATTTGTTACTCTGTACAACAAATGCCTTGGAATGAAGCAAATGTATGTTCAGCTACTTCCACCTAAAATCTGGCATAGACCAAAACCCTGTGCAGGGAACGTAGTGTAAACAATGAGTGTACGTGCCTACAGGAAAGGTGTCGGCAACTTGCTGATAAACTGCCGAAGGCCGTGTATTGACTGTGCTACTTTGATGAGAACAGAGGAAAAGCAAAAATATCTGGTGAACCATATTCCTAGTGAACCCTGGTGAGCAGGTAATATGACAAGGAATTGCAACCATTTATTGGGATCGTTTCTTTGGCCTTGAAATAAAGCAAACTTTCCAAGACAAACACGTCTGTGACGACTTGAACCATTGTGTATGGGATAGGTTAACAGGCACATGTGCAAGCCAAGAAATGTCAAAATGCAAAACTTCTTACGTGATCCGTCTGACTCAAAGGCATAGTTGTCTTCTCCAATTTTCTTAATACTGCACAAAGTAACTGGTTCAGGCATGATATGCTTCTTTAATCATCTACAAAATTGCAAACATTGTAACTGTCATCGTGTCTTTTTGAACCAAAATCAAAAAACATTTTTATTGGTATGATTTCCCTGAACCAAACAGTTTTTCCTGTACAGGTCAGTGAGTAGCTCATTGTCTGTCTGTACTATATTTATGTAAAATATTTAATATTTAATAAATAATTAATATTTAATTAAATACATATTTAATGCTTGACAATTTCCAGGGCAGCTCACAATTATTATTTAAACAGTACAAAAATGAATAAGAAAGATAGCTAAAATAGCAAAGCAGTCAACAGGATAAATCTATTCATAGATAAATTATTTACAATTAAAGTATATGAGTAAATAAAAAGATCTGATGCCAGAAAAATATAAGAGATGACTCCAGGTGAGCTTCCTTGGGAGTATCATTCCACCTATGGGACACCACAACTGAGAAGGCCCTTTCTCCGTTCGCCATGCTCCCCTTTTGAAATTATTAAAACATTTAATTTAAAAATGTCGATGCTATGGTGTGTAAAATCAATATATGCTATGCATATAGTATTTATGCTTCCAGATTCACATTTTTAGGATGCTGCAGGTTTCATTGTGGTAAAGAATTGCTTGGTTCTCTCCAGATTCTATCACAGTGACGTGATTAGACACCTGAATCAGCAGCTAGCTGTTGTCTTGCAATGGGACCGTACACACATTTACATCCATTCTGGCTCCTTATAAGTCACCCAGCAAGTCACGAACGTACAGAAACATGCATGTAAACCAAGAAAGATCATCCATCACTTCTGCATGATTGGCGGTTTGTCACCCCAGGCAACAAGACTCCCATCACTGAGTTTTATGTTAATAGTCCCTTTGAGCATTCATCCCAAGTGCAAGGTGGAATGGTGTAAGACTTATGGTAAGTACAAATGTAGCCCGTTATAAAAATATTTCAGATGAAAAAGTCACAAATTGAAGCTAATTTTTAAATATAATTCACTATAAGATATGATGAAAACGGCTCCTCCCCCATTTATTTATTTATTTATTTGTTTGTTTTCCCACCCTGTGCGGTAGCTGAGGCTGAGAGAGAGGGGAACTGGCCCAAGGTGATTCCGAAAGCCTGATGGCCGAGGGGGATTTGAACCTGGATCTTTCAGGTCTCCCGAACCAACTTCCATGAACTAACTATCTTAGTTTGGACATGATGATGATTATGAAGATACTCTGCATTCAGAGAAGTGTGTCTGAATCAAATACCTGTAAGTGCAACTCCCTCCTTTCCTGAGCAGTGAGACAGCACTGCCTGGGTTTGGCTTTCCTTGAAGGGGGGGGGGGGAGAGAGAAACTGCCTTATAGCATTTTCTTTCTAACATTTACTTTGTTTAAAAAGGATAGCTGTGTAGAGGTAAGCTGTGTGTGCCCTCCTACCAGGTTGCAAATCTCCTGCCTCACATCAGATTTGTATAAAGGCCTCACATCTCGAAGTTCTTGTAACTCTGCTCATTCCCTCTCTCTCTGCCTGTCTTTCCAGGAATGAATTGCAGACACTCCTGACACCAGCTCCTCAACTTATCCTGGTTGAAAGGGCAATCACCTTCTTATAGAAGAACATAAGAAGAGCCCCGCTGGATCAGGCCCTAGGCCCATTTAGTCCAGCTTCCTGTATCTCACAGTGTCCCACCAACTGCTTCAGGGAGCACACAAGATAGCAAGACACAACTTGCATCCTGGTGCCCTCCCCTGCATCTGGCATTCTGAAGTAGTCCAAGTTCTGATCCCCTTCCCCATTCCAGGCATTCCAGAGAGGTCTCTAATAGGCACAGCAGGTGAGTTAACAATTAAACCCCACAGAGAAAATGTACTGACTTTTACCTTCTTTGGGAGAACCTCAGACCCTGATGAGGCATAGCTTTATGGCAAACACCTCAGAGCACTGCAACATCAAAGGCTGGTTGGCAACCTTCAGTCTCGAAAGACTATGATATAAGCCTACAGCACCCAGGATTCCCAGGTGGTCTCCCATCCAAGTACTAACCAGGCCTGATGCTGCTTAGCTTCCAAGATCAGATGAGATCTGGCATGCACAGGGTAACAGTTGCTGTAATATCAAAGGCTGGAGCATTAGCAAGGAAAAAAGCCAGTCTGGGCAAAGAGGTATCTTTTTAATTGGTGTCCTCTTATTTGGCAAGAAGAGAGCAACTGTCCCTCTTCATTCCAACATGGTGTCTTTTCCAGTGGCTGCTGCTGATGTCTCTTCTGTACCTTTTTTTTTTGTGAGCCCTTTGGAGTCAGGGATTTATTTTACTACATAAATCACTTTGTGAGCTACTCTTGCTGAAAAGCGGTATATAAATTCTTAATAATATTACCATTAATCTTGTTCTGACTCACAAATATGTCCTCCCCAAAAATAATACAGACAGCATTGTCAACTTGTGATCTCAAAAATACTGCTCACCCATGTCATCATGGGGAGGTGCAGCTGGGGTGGAGGAGTAGCAGGAGCCTGGCAGGATCTGATGAACGGGGGCGGGGGGGGGGATGACAGCTGGCATAAGAGTGTCATAGAATCTGACAGGACAGCATGTAAGATCAACAGTAGCACATCTGTATATACCTGACTCTGAAGTTTACAGGCCCCTCCCCCCCAATATTCTTATCTGGGGGGATTTGATCTGCCCTATTTTGCACAGCCTTTTCTTTGCTTAGCTATATTTTTTGATACGCTGGTGACATGGCTTTTATAAATATGTACAGCCAGTGTGTAACAGAGCGTTGGGACTTGGAGCAGGGAGACCTGGGTTCAAATAGCTTCTTGGCCAAGTTACATAGGTGACAGGAAAGTTGGTTAGGATTGCGCCCTCAAATAGTTGGGCAGTGCGACCATGTAGAACACCTTGCACTCCTTGGAAAATGGGTGCGATATAAAGTAAATATCTTAACAAATCCCCTTCCCCTTAACAAGTGCCAAAGGCTTGTATTCCAATCCAGTCATCAGAAGAAGATCCCTTGTAACCCAAAACAAACAGGTTGTAACAAATGGAGTGATTACATAACTAGGAAATTGCTTTTATAAGTCCTCAGGGAAAGTTTAAATATCCCCTGAGGAAGTGTAGTAAGAGATATTCTTCTTAATGCTTCTTCAGGATCTATTTCCAGACAGTTTGTCTATTGTAACAGAAATAACAAAGATTCATGTGGCACCTTCAAGGCTGACACATTAAGGATGCAATGCAAACCTGAACTTGGGTCGATGCAAGTCCCTTGCGCCGGCCCGGGAGTGTTGCAAAAGTGCCGTAAAGCACTTTTGTGCCACTCAAAGGGCAGATAGGCTGGTGCAGGGATGTGCACTGGCCTTCCTGTGCCACCTCAGGCCCTAGGGAGAAAGTGAGTTGCGCTGCTGAGCTCAGCCTATGCAGGGGTCTGGAGGAGCATGGGGAGGGCAGAGAGGAGGTGGGAGGGAAGCATTTCAGAGTGCGGAGACGGAAGGCGCTGGGCATTTCCAGGGGCAGACAGGCAGGGACCAGGCAGCGGAGTCAGGTGCTGGCAGTTATGCCAGTTCCTGATCCTATTCCTGGATGGCCCAATGCAGTTCCAGGCTGCTCAGATTTTCACCTTCTCATCAGGTGGCGTAGATTCGAGTAGAACTATTGGGGCCACTGCAGCATGACATAGGGTAAGGGACACATTTCCCCTTGCCTCAGGCTGTGCTGCTTTTGGTCCCAAACTTGCGCTGGATGCAGCACAGGCCTACCAGCCTGCCTGCTTCCAGTGCAAGTTAGGATTGCGCTCTTATTGTATCATAACTTTTCATTGACTACAGTCCACTTCGTAAGATGCATGAAGTGTTATCCTCTGTAGACTGGTTGTATGTTCATATGTATGTGTGTGTGCATGCGTGTGTGCAGAGGGACAGAGGCAAAAACTGTTAATAGAGGAGTCAGATGACCTGGAAATGCAAGTCTGTAACAATTCTTCATGTATATAAGGTAAGCATGGTAAAAAGACAGGGGTTGCGTCAGAGATTGGCCAGATTGGGCCTTGGCCAATGGTCCGGAACATGTCAAACCCAACCAGCCAACCCCTGAAGTCCTGCAATGCAGACAATGGTGGTGGGGAGTTGTTCAGCAAAACAACTCATGTTGTTACTGCCTTGTCCCACTGATTACCTGTGGGGCTAAAGTGTCAGCTTTTTTTATACTTACAGTTTTAACCCTGGCTAGCCACTTGAAAAATCTGGCATATTTATGGCTTTATGAGACTGTTTAGCACATGGGGAACTTTGACAAAATTTAGGCAATTGGGAAAATACCTTTTGGAATCCAATTCGAAATTATTAGACTTTTTTAGTCCTATATCTGACTGTGATCTTCTTCAGTGACTCATCCACACTCAGGATACCTTAAAGCTTTAGGAACATGGGAACGGAATCCGAAATGGAATGGAATACTTTTACTACTCTCCTTCAGAAAAGAGCACACTAACAGCCCAATCCTATCCTACCAAATGCTATAGCAATGCAGCCATGTCTACAGAGCACACACTGCATGCTGTATTGGGGAAGGTGATCAGAAGGCCAACCAGAGGTAAGTAAACTTTTTTGCTTACCTCTAGGTAGGCCTTCTGGCCATCTATGGGTCTCCTTGGACCCATGCCAGCTATGTACCTGGTATATGTCCACAGAGAGGAAGGGGTGGGGTGAGCAGGAAAATGAAGGATAGATCTGGTTTGTGCCTTTGTCGCTGAGATCCACCCCCTCTAGCCTGCTCCCCTCCCTTCCCTGTTCCAGAATGCCCTGAATCTCCTCCCTTCCCCGCCCTCCCTGAAAACTCACTGACACCAGTGCAACCTATGGAAGCTACTGGCGCATGCGCACTGCACCTCTAGAAATTGGCACTAGTAGCACAGAAGCATACGGTAGCATCCTAACTTTCAAACTTCCACAAAGAGCGTGTGCTGCCAAAGTGCCGGTTCTGATGTCGCAAGGCCCAGATAGGATTGGGCTGTCAGAGGATAATGCTTATTAAACTAATAGTAGTATAAAGTAATAAAATAATTACAACACTGAATCAAAGCTGGAATATAAAGTTACCCTAGCAGGCAGACTAGGAACAGGTACTTTTATCCCCCACCCCTCAGTGGTGAAAACAGAGGCTGGTGGGATGAGGAAAGTTGTGCAAAGGGAAAGCACCTCCCCCAGTGCTGCTGTTGTGCTGCAATTTAGAGCCCGCGGGATCCATTTTTAAGAAAAACTTGAGTTAATATGGGAGATGATCCAATTGGTTTGACCCTATGATACTCCAGATATGAGAAGCATCTGACTTCATGAATACATGTCACCATTTCATTTTGGGCCAGGCATCTTGAAGAATCATTCCTGAACAATTACATAGTCTACATGACTTTTAACACAGAGCATTATAAAGAAGGTGTCTGAGAAAAAGCAGGTCAAGATCATTTACAAAACAGGGTCTTTTATCCTCTTGGTTACAGCAAGGATGTTAGAATCCGGTCATAAGTTATGATTTGAAAGACATGAGAGAAGTTTGCTGAGAAGCAGATTATTAAATTTTTACTCACCAGATGAAGTAAAAAGAAGAAGAAAGAGGAAGACGGTGAAGGATCTAACTGAGTGGAATTAGCCACTAGTCTGTACATCCATTTCCACCATCCGTTTTCAGCATACTAATTCATTTATCAGAATTTAAGCTTCTAAGTAGGCACTGACTGTTTACACACAGGTCAGTAACCATGTGGACATTAGAGTTCATTGACATCAAATGTAGAATTTTAACTTAGTTAAAATTATCATACCCCTGAACAGCAGAACTGGGCAGGATATTAACTTGGCTGTGAAATTATTCTAAAGACACAAAAGAGAAATATTATCTTTTTAATTATTAAGAATATTAATATACTGCTTTTCAACACACACAAAAAGTTTGCAAAGCCATTTACATAATGGAGAAATGAAAAAAAAAAGTTCCCTGTCCGAAAAGTCTTACAAAAGTTAATATATAGTTAACTTTTACTGTACTGTATGTTAAAAAGTTACATACATTCATACATACCTCCCCCAGTGCTGCTGTTGTGCTCCAATTTAGAGCCTGCGGGATCCATTTGTAAGAAAAACTTGAGTTAATATGGGAGATGATCCACTTAGTTTGACCCTATGATACTCCAAATATGAGAAGCATCTGACTTCATGAATACATGTCACCAATTCATTTTGGGCCAGGCATCTTGAAGAATCATTTTTGAACGCTGTTTCCTTTAACACTGCTTCCTTTAACACTGTTCTTCATAGTGGGCAGCATCCTGGGTTGACTGTTGCAGCTATTCTCTCCAATCAGTGCCTCCATATATGTCTCCTATGGCAGTACTGTATTTCAGACAGCACTTGCTTTTGAGGAATGGATCCACGGAATTATTGGAAGTATTATTCCAATACACACACCTACAATTTCAGTAAGGCAACATTATGATATTGCTTGATTAGGGACCTAAGTTGCAAAAAGAATGCATTGGAGTGTGAAATGCTATACTCAGTTCCAGTAATCAAACTGAAATCATGAAATAATGGTTGAAATCATTTGAAATCATAGTTCCATCTTTAAAATTGAGGTTTCACACTTGTGCTTTTTGCCAAAGCCTACCTTTGGTTCATTCCCATCCTTCTCACATGGCACAAATAGCTAACCAACCAGAGAATCTGGTCTGTGTAACTTCTTATTGAAGCAACCTAACCTGGAAAGGTTACTTATGACTCAATCCTATCCTGCCTCCCACCCCACTCCACCTCACCCCAGCCCACCTCTGCTGGTGAGCTGCACTGAAAAATCACATGTTGTATCCAACTGGGGTGGGGGTGGTGATAGAGCACTGAGTGGGAGACTTTTGAAGGGAAGGGGGATTTAAATCTCCTTTCCCCTCTGTAAGCCTCCTGTCCTGCAATGGGTCTCTTCGGACCTGCGCCAGCAACTTCGCTGGCTCAAATCCGAAAAGAGAAAGGTGGCAGGGAGACTGCTGCCAGAGGGGATGGAATCTGCTGTGTGCCAGAGATGTTGCATTTTGTCACAGATGGCCTCCTGAAGAGGCTGGATTAAGTGGTTGCCTGGAGTGGTTGATTGTCACTCGGTGATGGGCAGGGACCTGCCCTTCTGTACCATCTCAGCTGGTCTTCAGGCCGACCCCCCTTAGTGTCACTGCTTACACTGCTGCCTCTACTCACTGGAAAAGTAACTTTTAAAAGCTGGGTCTACATTGGAAAGAAATGGCAGTGGAGGAGACAGTGATAAGGACTACATGTGCATATGCAAAAACATGGAGAGGTAGGGGGACTTAGGTCAGTCCTACATTTTCCTTTTAAAGTTACAAGACTGTGAAAGATGATATAAAACGAGTGGGGCAGGAGAAACTATAACTGCATCATCTCCCTCAGCCTCATAATTTTGAAAAGGAAACGTGACATCTCTAGGAAACATGATCTGTCAGCAAGCAATGCAGTGGCCTTGCCAAGGGACAGAATGATCTTCTCTGGTGTCGTGAATCAGGATCTGAAACTTGGAGTATCAGGTTTGAACTGGGACAGATCAAAGTCTCATGCTCTAAATCATGTCGCGTGCCAGAAGGTACTGGTTAGCAAAGGAGTGGTATTAAAAGGAACAATTAATCTCTCTCAGGGTGGATCCTTTTACGTCTGCTTTGTGGCATGTTACGTCAGGTGCAGCATACATTGTTCTACAGTTGTGTGTGTGTGTTTTAAGTAGTTATATACAAGAACAAATGGTTATACAATTTCCTCATATTTAGCAAGGAGAAACAGATTTTATCTGTTAACCAAAAAAAAAAAAAAAAAAAAAACCTGATCCAAAATGTAGAGTTGCTAAAGTGTAGAGTTGCCTGGCAGAACCCCTATGTTTTATTAGCAGAGTAACAGGTAGACATTGAGCAGGTGATTCTTTTCCCATGATCCAGCGGTTAAGTGATGAGGAAATATTGGTTAACTTCGTGTGTTATTCATTCAGCTGTGCCTATTAAAGGCACTGGAATCCTGCTGTAAAAGTTGGTCAGGCCTAGGTTTAGGGGCAGATGAGCTATGACCACCTGAGGCAGCAGGCTGTGAGGCACCTCTCATGACCTATGCACTAGTAGTTGAAACAAATGGTATATAGTCAAGGGCAGCACAACCTGGAATGGTGCTTGATGCTGCCTCAGGTTCACCATCTCTGTGCTACAAAACACCGTTCTCCTTGCGTGCTGCCATGAAACCTAGAAGTATGAGACTTCTAGTTTCATTTACAGAACAGCGTGAAGTCTCGCACTGTTCCTGTAAATGAAATCTGAAGTCTTGCACTTTTGTGAGTGAGCGGGAAGGAGATTAGTGTGGCTTGCATTGGCAGCAGGTTGAAGGGAGGCAGCAGTGGCAGTCTTGGAGTAAAAGGCACTCTGAATCCACCACTCCCTCAGACCCCTCATGGTCTGCTGCCGACGTACCCAGCTTCAGGTGGCTGCATGGATGGACCAGAACTGTAAACAGTTCATCTCTAGCGTAAAGCTGGCAACATTGCCCTGCATCAAGTACCCAGCATTGCACTGACAAGTTCATATTCTTATTATTTGTTAGAAAACTTTCAGAAAAATCAGCACCCGTCCAACAAACATGTGTATGACTGATTAGGATATCATCGCATTAGAATAATCAAATATTGTGTGATTAATTGGTATCAAATCCATTTGTTTGCAGTGTTCACTTTGCTATGTTTATGGTTGGCAAGAAAAAGGAAAATGGAATGTTTGAAGTAAAAAATGTTTCAGGTACTCCTGGACAATTTTTCACCAACCTTCTGGAATGTTTTGGGATCTTGTAGAATTTCACAGAAACTTCCAGGCCTTTTTAGAACTGCATTTCCTCAAATTTCCTAGAACAGTGGTTCTTACACATTTAGCACTGGGACCCACTTTTTAGAATGAGAATCTGTCAGGACCCACCGGAAATAATGTCATGACTGGGAGTGACATAATCAAGCTGGAAAATTTTTAACAATCCTAGGCTGCAATCTTACCCGCACTTACCCAGGAGTAAGTCCCATTTACTATCATTGATAAAAGAATATACATAGTAGCTTGTCAAAAGTACAGGTCTGTAACATTTCCCCAAATGCAGTCACATACCATGGGAGCATTCAAGTCTAATATATTAAAAATTAAATATTGAAATGAGTGGGGACCCACCTGAAATTGGCTCACAACCCATCTAGGGAGATTCGACCCACAGTTTGAGAAACACTGTCCTAGAATGTTCTCAGCCATGCCCTCGGAGCCATCACCAATCAGTCAGGGAAAAAAAGGATGACATGAAACAAGAGAGTCCAGCTATGATATTTTTAGCCATATTTTTTTTAATGGTTTTATTGTATGAAAGTGCACACAGTTGAATAGTGAAAGTAGCAACTAATGAAGGATACATTTAATGAGAGGAGAGATATATCCATAGAACTCCAATCCACACAGCATTATAAAATGCCACAGTTACTTAAAATGCTCTAACCTAGCGGTTCTCAAACTTCTTAGTCTTCAGAGCACTCTGTGCTCCTAAATGGAGTATCTGGGAGCCCCGCCAGTGTATGTATGGAGTCTTGGGAAGCCCTAGAGTGCTTACGCATGTGTTGAGTAGAGCAGTGCCAAGCAGGTGGTGGCTGCTTATGGTGTGCTTATGGAGCCCTGAGGAGGTCTCAGGGGACTCCAGGGCTCCTAGGAGCACAGTTTAAGAAATGCTGCTGTAGCCTATCTTAGCATCTCTCAGATGCTTTGCTTCAGTTTGCAAGAGCAGAGAATAAAGTGACCTTCTAAACAACATGACAAGGCTTAACATTCTATGGACCAAACTGGACTTTAATGGCGTATGAATATCCCACCGTGCTTGGGATTTCCCACATATTTTTCTTCACACAAGCTGTGAAAGGCCTCAATATAGATTAGGACCAAGATGCAGAGAGAAGGGAAATAGCAGATTCCGGGGGGATTTTCAGCCGGAGAACAGAGCAGAAGGAAGGCTTAAACTCCCCTTTCAGCACCACATTGTAGGACCTCCTACAATTGCTTTTCATAAAGAAAAGCACATGGGGAATCTCTAGTATGGGATTCAAACACAAAGCAATGTCTTGTTTGGTCCTTAGAGTGTTAACCAGGCCTATTCCATTGGTATTAAGAGCTCTTCAGTGGAGCTGCACTGTTAATTAACTACATTCCCAACAACTGTGTCAAGCCCAAATCCAGTAAGCAAAGTTCAACATAGCTGAACATGGTTGGAACCAGACTCATGTTGTCAGGGAACAAAAGCAATGCACCCAGGCAGGAACAATAGTCACATAGCTAAGGACTGGCCTTAGACTAAATGGCATTCCAGGTTAGAAGTGTTCAAGAGAGCAAATACCAGCCTAAACCTCACCTCTGGATTGCGACTGTGGTGGGGGCAAAGGGTTAAAGCCCCCCTTAAGGAGAGAAAAATAAATTCTTTTTAAGACTGGAAGAGCCTCAGTCTGCACTCCCTTCTTTTCTAGGTTTAGGTGCCTGTGAATAACTTTACACTAACATTTCAAAATTTTATTGCAGCTCAAGAGCCAACCCTATCCTCTGCTGTATCCTGCAGGGGAGTGCTGGATTGGGAGGCTGGGGAGAGGTAAAGGAACATATTTCCCCTTACTTTCCCATAAGTCTGCTTGCTAATGGGTCTCCTCAGATCTGTGCCAGCTCCTAACTGATGCAAGCCTGAGGAGAGAACGGGGTGCTATGAGATGTCCCCAGTGGTCTCTTCTTTGGGCTCTCCCATTCGCTGCCATCTTGGATTACACAAGATCTTGCAAGAATCACAAAAGATTTGCATAAACCAAGATGGCAGCACCTGGTAGAGCTGGGAAGAAGAGGCCACCACGAAATAAGGGCTTTGTGCCTCTGGTAAGTTTGGGAACCTTGGGAACTGGTAGATGGGACTCATTAGTCTGGGAAGGCAGCTCATCTAAGAGAAGGAAAACTCTGATCCCAAACCTCCACTGCCTTGTGGCTACATCCAGTTATGGAAGAGGCTTCAGGAGTCAACCTCAAGGCAAAATCTGGAGCTGGAGTCCCTGAGCAGTTCATGGCTGAACATAGTCACGTTCTGGCAACTCCTGCGATGCTGCTGGAACCAACTGTATTGGCTTCTGCCTTTCCATTGGACCATTTCAGCGACGTGGAGAGGGAGGATTTGCTGCATGGGTAACAGTCTATCCTCCATATCTACTCTACCCAGGCTTTGCGCACTGGAGAGGACACTCTGTTCCAGAACCACCATTCACAGCGCTATACCATAGTCTTCCGAGACTGAAGGATGCCAGCAGGAAGTTTGGGAACCACTGTATTACACTGTAAGCCTAGCAAGATATCAAGTAACCAAAATGGTTACAGTTTAGCAATCAGAATACATTCCCACTAGTTCCCTAACTGTAACGATACCCCCACCACCACCAGGGTCCAAGGTGGCCAGTCTGGTTCTCTGATCTTGCATTCAGATCCAGTCTCTCATTAATCCTAGTGGATGGTCAGCTAACCATGATCTATGAATGGTGTCTTCATTTTTTCCTTGTGGTGTTTCTTTATCCCCTCTGAGTCTAAAGTTCAAATTCAAAAGGTAGCCACTCAGTTTGCCTGTTTCTTTTTGTCTGCCTACAATGTTATTTTTTTTTGTTTTTCACAATGTTATTTTTTTTTGTTTTTCACATCCATTCTGCCAGCTTAGCTAATTCTCCACACTTGTGATTTTTATTTTCCGCACTATCCGACAGGCTCACAGTCAGCTTGACCAAAATGAGTCCCAACACAACTTTATTCTGTAAGTTGCTCTCAGTTCATCAAATATCATGTTCTACACTCGCGCCTGTCCCCACATCCTAGCCACCATCCTGAAATTCCCACAATTGCTCTTTAAGTAATAAAAACCAAACACATCCGCCCGAATCACATGCTCAATATGACGTGCACCTTGGCTGTCATTTATTGCTATACTGAATTTGACCCATGCTTCCGAAGTGTCACCGGGAGCAGGAAACATACATTTGACTCACTGCCAAAGTTAATACAGGTACACCTGTGAAACGTAGCTAATTATGTAATCAACAATCAAATGACTCATGAATAAGAAATCAGTTCACAATCTGCTTACGCATGAGTCAGAGATTACGTGGCGTGAGACCTTAAATTAGAGAGCCAAGAGGCTGTCACATGGCAAAGTGTTCTTTTTGACATTTCCAAGGAGGATGGAGAAGACAACCCAATGTGCTTCTTAGACTGACCATACATACGAGGAGCTGTCCATAGAAATTCAGCATAACAATTTCCTCCACTGGGTAAGTACTAATTCAGGGGTTTTTGTTTGTTTTTTGGAAGTACTAATGGGGGTGACGTAATGGATAAGAGCATGAACTATACTTTGGAACCTTTTGATTCATTTCTCAGGAGAACCATGAATTCACTTGATAGTCTTGGGCTGCAGTCCCAGATAAGCAGGGCTGACCTTAGGGCAATGCAGCCTATGTTGTGACATTGGGCCCCACTCTCTGAGGTCCCTTGTACTGGGACAGCAGGCAGATCTCCCACTGCTGCAGCCAGGATCTGGCAGCCTGGGATGGCAGCACGGTGAGGGAGTGTCGGCTTGCTTGCCCTCCCCTGGGACTGTTTGGCCTGAAATGGGCCTCCTAGAAGTAGTTGGTGGTGACATCATGTGACCGCCAACTATTTCTGGGTGCCATGTTTTGCATGCACAACCCCAAGTGTCTGGCTTGCCATGGCTGCAGTCGCAGTTTCCTAGTGAGTGGGGGGCCCTGTGCAAGCACCCCACATTGGGGCCAGCCCTGAGAGTAAGCTGCACTGAATTCAATGGGACTTACTTCTGAGTACACATGCGTAGGACTGTGCTGCTAAACAAGTTCCTTGCTTCCTAAGCCCCTTGTCATCACCTGTAACAATCAGATAATAGTGCAGGACTCCTGTTTAGGCTAATTAGAGATAATGCATATTGAGAGAAAAGGATCTATGTCTATATCAACTATAGAGGTGTTTGTTTCTGGTGAGTAAAATAGAATTACAGCCTAAGTCTTACTGAACACAATGGGCTGAGTAAGGTAAATAACATCATTTTCCAACGCATCTATTGCAAATTATTCTAATCACTCTTCTCTTAGATGAACCATCTCATTTCAGGGCAGAAAATGAAACTTTTGTTAACAGTAGTATTGTTGTTCTCATCGTCGTGATATACAAATTGTATTCAAACTGTTTTCAGTGTGAAAGCTGAACCTCTCTGTTGCTACATATATAATCAGAGTCAGAATCAGATTGAGACTGCAATCCTAACCACACTGTCCTGAGAGTAAGCCCCATTGAACAAAATAGGACTTACTTCTGAGTAGACCTGGTTAGGATTGTGCCCTGAGTGAATAGAATTGTTCCCTACTCCATTTTTTTGGGTCACAGCTCCTGTGTCTTCAATAGTTGCATGATTGACAGACATCAAATGAATCTTCTGTTCTATGGAGAACCAGTGGCAGGGCTATGCCATTTCAGTTTCTGCCTGTCATGTAGAAAGGCAAACAGCAAAGAGTCACAAACATTTCATGAGTACTAGATACTAGGAGGAACCTGATACTGTCCAATGACCATGCCTGGCAGTGTCTTTCTCAGCTGTCAAGCAAAGGTTTTCAACTGCCCAGCTACCTGTGATATTTTAACTGCTGAATTCACAGACAGTGACTGAAACCATGCTAGAATGTACAGTACTTGGAAAATGATGTCCCTTCCTCATGTTCTTCTGTCTCTATCTGTGAAGTACTGGAGGATGTGGTTAAGGCTACAGTCCTAACCACACTTTCCTGACAGGAAGCCCCATTGAACAATATAGGCTGAGAAGACCTGGTTAGGATTGTGGTGCACTAGCAATTGCTACCTCTGAATTTTCTATCTTGAAATTTTGCAGTAGTGTAATTAGTTATAACAGCATTAGTGTTAAACCATTAGTGCAGTGCTTTCTCAAACTCTTTAGCACCAGTTCCCACTTTTTAAAATGACTATCGGGACCCACCTAGCTTTTCGAGACTTTTAAAAAAGCTAATCTAGAAGGAAATAATATTTTTATTAATTTATTTACAAGTAATTATTTATTTATTTGCAAAAAACCCAATCCATTCCTCATGATGAGGGAGCCCTAAGGCTTGAGCCCCAGCCTCAAGGCTTGAGGGGCTTAATTACATGACCCAGCTTTCACCTGCCCCTACTACCTGTCATTGACAGACTTTGGGGAAAAAACACACTGGAAAAAAGAAACTCAAACATTTATCCATATTTACAGAAGTTTGCAAACTGCAGGAGCTCAGCTGTTTGCAGGACAGTTAGCAGCTATCTGGCTTTTGAATAGCCTCAGGGCTTGAGTCAATTAGTTATCTGACCTTTCCATCGCCCATGTTTTCATTGAAGGCTTTTTGGGACCCACCAGATATCGGGTTCTGACTCACAATTTGAGAATCGCTGCATTAGTGTAAATGTATTTCACTCATTATACTGAAAAAGAACATATTTCCATTTCCTCCCAAATTTCCAACTTTTGCACTGGAAAAATTGGGGGAGGGGAGAGGGTAAAAAGAAACTAGGAGAAAAAAACTGTTTTCTTCTTTTTCCCATTTTTCTATGTCTTCAGATCTCTGCCCTTACCCCTTGTACCAGGGGTACCAGGGTGCCTTTCTAGAGTGGGCAGCCATAAGACATTATCAGCCCATAGTCTTGTAACATCCTAACCCTGACCTTGTGACATCAGCCCCAGCCTTGTGACATCATCAGCCCCAGTTTTGTGACATCATCAGCCCCAGCTTTGCAATGTACCCCAGCACCCTCATTGCAATAGATCTTATGCACCTACTTCACCTTGCTGGTCAAGGAACAAGGAGGCTGTACCAATCTTTATGGTGGATTGGGTAGATGCTCCAAATAATTAGGATGGAATACTTGCTTTCATTTCATCACCTTCATGATAAGTAGTACATGACAACTCAGGCCATTTTTCTTCTTTAGATCAGGACATACTGAAAGAAACTGAGCATGGCATGAAAAATCTGATGTGTGGGTTGAAAATTTAATTATTGAAGTTTCCATATTTCAAGTATAAACCGATATATTTGCTGCAAATTGCCTTTGGGGGGGCAAGTAACTGCTTTTGAAGGGATGATTTTCAGCAGGAAGACATGTTGAGGGAATGGGTTAAAAAAAGCCCTTGTGCTGTAGTCCTAATCTAGACTGGGTCTAGATGGCTGCTTTTAGTGAAAGAGGTGCTTTCTAGGCCTTCAACAGCGTGAGGGACAGTGGAACACCCTGAAACCATAGGGGGAGTGGGAGGGGCTTTCGCTCTTAGCTCCCTAATCACATGGCCCCCGCATGCTTGTTACACAGCCAATCAACTGCAACTCTCCGCACAGCAATGCAGCACCATCAGTGTGGTGCCTGCTGTATCCTGCATGGGATTTTTGGCATGCTGAGGCCTTCCTGGGGTAAGGGAACATTTCTTTCCTTGCCCCAGAGAAGGCCCATGCCAGCCTGATGGGTCTATTCAGACAATATTGTTGGCACAGGTCCATATTGCCCTATAAAGGTAGATCAGACTTGGGATCAGGATTCAACAGGTGCTGCTACCCTGTTTTGACCACCCCCTGCCCCATTCCAACACCTACCTGCCGCCCTCCCATCCCCTGCACAGCCTTACTTGAGGCAGCAGGTATCCCTCACTGTACAGACCCAGGGCAATGACATGATTAACAAGAGATCTCGTTTGATCCTAAGGCTGTAACCTTGGACTGATTTCGGCCCCTTACAGATGTTACCATCCATGCATTTAATGAATATATATGGGCAGGAGCAGCCTCTGCCTCCTTGATCTTTCCTGTTATTACACTATTATTCTAAAAGTTTATATCCCACCTTTCCCACGCCAATAGGACTGACCTTGCCCTTTGCATTATGTTGGACGCGTACGCAGTGCAGGGATTCTGTAGTTTAAAAACAGGAAAACATGGGTTTGAAAGTTCCTTCCTTTGAGTCATTGGGAAGAGAGGCAGGGAGATTGTGAAACAATTACCCCTTTCTCCGTTCCTTGAAAGTAGATGAAGTGATGCAACTGAGAGACCCCTGCTTAACTGAGAAATCTATGCGTGATTTAAAATTTTCATGGAATATGTATTTTAACACAAAACAAAGCCAAGAAGTGCCATCTTTCCAGGAGCTGAGCTTAGGCTGGCAACCTTCAGTCTCGAAAGACTATGGTATAAGCCTACAGCACCCGGTATTCCCAGGTGGTCTCCCATCCAAGTACTAACCAGGCCTGACCCTGCTTAGCTTCCGAGATCAGACAAGATCATGCATGTGCAGGGTAACAAGTAGAACCTTTTTGATTGTGGGTTTGTTGCTATAGGCGGTGCTCTCTGTCTTATTTCAGAGGCAAATGAAAACAACCTGCTGGGGCAGGCATTTGGGATTAACTGGGAGTGTGCATTTTTTGTTGTTGGAATGTTTTACACTGTTACACTGTCACACTGTTAGCTTTTGGGCGCAATCCCAGCACCGACATAAGGGCAACGCAGCTCCAAGGTATGGGAACAAACATTCCCTTACTTTGAGGAGGCCTCCGTGAGTGACACCCAACTGCAGGATGCATCTCACGTCCCACTGGCACAGCTATGCCAGTGCTGGAAAGTTGGTTAGGATCTGGACCTTTGAAAATTATTTTATTGTATGTAAGCTGCCTTGAGAATATATGTATTAAAGGCAGTATAGAAATGAAAAAAATTAATAATAATTACAGTGATTGCCAGAACTGGGGGGGGGGGGTGTTAGTTTCCTCATCTGAGAAAGGGGTATAGCATATGTCTTTATAGAATAAAAAGCAATGTTTTAGAGGAAGGTCTACTTGTGACTCAAAAGGGCCTCCAAAATATCCTGAGCGTGTTGCAAAACTTTTTCACATTCTCTGTAAGCAAAGAGCCAATGTGTTGTGATGTAACTGTTGCACCATTAAGTTAAGAAGTTCTGCAGCCTCTTTCTGGGAGTGAGTGACTAAAATTACAAAGGAAAAGACAACTACAACCACATCTACCTATTTTGTTTTGCAACGCAATATACGCAATGTCCTGCTTTCCCTTCAACAGAAAGGGAGCCAGACTGAGAAGATAAGCGGAGGACACACAGATTCATGCCACGCATATAACAGACAGCCTTTCCTCTTCCTAGTGCCACTATGGTAAGTGCATAGACAGCTTAAATTTTATTTTGCAACTGTGTTGAGGTTGAAAGATGTCCAGAGCACCCTTTCCCCTTCAGACTATTCTTGGGGCCAAACTAAACATAGGGCCCAGTCCTATCCAACTTTGTAGGACTGATGCAGCAGTAGCAATGAGGCATGTGTGGTTGGGGAGTAGCTTTGGAGGCCTCCTTAAAGTAACATTTGCTCCCTTACCTCCAGACTGCATCAGTGCTGGAAAGTTCCATAGGACTGGATCATAATGGGCTTAAATTTATTCATAAGTAACCACTCAGGACTGCAGTTTGGATCACAACCACAACAAAGGGTAGGTAGCATTCAACTCTACTTCATGTTATTTTCCTCCTGATAATTGCCGTCCTCCCCCTTATTCTTGCTATAATGGCATTTTCCCAGTTAAACAGCCACCCAGCAAGGGACTGGTTTTTCTTTTTGCAGAAAAATGGCATTGGAGCAAAGAGTTAAACACCCTCTATTTCCACCCCAATTCAAACTATGGCTCCCCCCCCCCAGCTGCTGCTTGCAAGTTAATTTAAACCCCCTTACCATGACACTAAGATGCACATAACCTTCAGTTTGACCACTAGATTCAGGGGGGAAAGGCAGCTTTTCATGATACCAGTAGCAGGGGATTTTCTACTTTCTTTCTTTCTGTTTATTTCAGGAGAATAGCAACGGGGATGGCGTTAATTTATCCGACTTGTTCATTTTGGTGTTGGCATTGTCACTCGCCTTCTATCTGTGGCACAAATTCACTGGGGAAAACCACTTCAACTGCGCTGATTTTGTAGGGAGATACGTGTTCATCACAGGCTGTGACTCCGGATTTGGAAATCTGGCAGCGAGAACTTTTGATAGGAGAGGATTTCGAGTTATTGCCAGTTGCATGACCGAAAAGGGGGCAGAGGACCTGAGAGCAACCACCTCCAAAAGGCTCCTGACCATGCTGTTGGATGTGACAGACGAAGATAATGTCAGGCAGGTGGCAGAGAAGGTGAAACATGAAGTAGGAGAAAGAGGTAAGTGGCGGAACAACTGGGCTCTTCCCTATAGCTGCTAAATAGAGCTGCCAGGGCCACATCCTGAGACACTCCTGTACCTTTAAGAGATGCGTGGCATGCAGATGGGTGCAGTAGGAGAAACCTCATCTGAGGATTCCCTTCCCTGCCATATTTAAAGCCATCTCCAAGACAATGGAGCAATTTTCTGAGCAAACCTTTGGTTTTAATTAACCCTACAGTCTGTGATCTTAGCATCTGCTTTGCAACTCCACCACAATTAAGACATTTGCATGGCTTATTCCCAGAGTCAGGGTCCTCTCCTGGACAGTCTTCAAGACCCCTACACATTATAAGGTTTTATATATACACTCTTATTTGCCAGGAACATTTCTGGATAGTTGCAGACTGAGTATGTCTTGACAACTCCTCCTTCTCACCCGATGACGGCGTCTAAGTGCAGTGAACAGAACCATCCTGCTTTTCTTGATGACCTTTCTACCAGCACATCAAACCTCTCTACAGTTGGGAATAAGGCTGTACCAAACCAGTCATGTGATAAAGCAGCAGCCACCATTATGTGATCTGCAGGGAAAGCCAAAGGAGAGCTCTAGTCAGCTGGAATACAGTTCTGTAATTTATGTAGCTCCATGGCTGAAAATCTAAGAGGAACAGCATGGTGCTTAAATCCACATTACTCTTTGCAAAATGAGGGAAGGGGAGTCAGCATATTCAAGCATCCGTTCTTTTTCTGCAGAGGGAACAGCTCTACCAGGAATAATATTCTGATTATTGCTTCCTTGGTTGGGAGCTTGTGAACGAAGGAGCATTCCACTTGTTCAAGAGATCCTCACACGAGTGGAATGCACCTGTTCATGAAGGGAGTTCCCAAGGGCAGAAGCCCCAGTCAAGCTACAACCTCTTGTTTCTCCAGTATTCAGTTCTGTTACTGAGTAACATGACTTCTCTCCTTCTTCCTGCACATTTTAAAAACCACAGGAAGGAAATGTCAAGAGGATTACAAAGCAGTGTTGGACAGCTATGAGTGTAATAAAACACAAACAGTAGAAAAAGCAAAAAGGATTGTAGGAGAATCGTAGGTTGTTAATTTTGTTTCAGGATTGCATGTCATGTTGGAACCAGGTTGCTGGGGCCTGAAACAAAGCCGCCACGGTATGTCTCCATTGCATCTCCTGCCATTCCCCAATGGTGCACTGGACATTTACCATTGCCCCTAGTACTTAGGGTTCATTGGTCAGCTCAGCCAAGTGCCCCCTTTGATAGGTGTGGACCCTTGATCAGTGCCTGATCTGGCTGACTCCTGATGCCTTCCCAAGTGTATGTTCGCTTCTTAGTCACTGCCTCACAAGCTCTGAACTGCCAAACCCATGGCTACTCTGACCATAAAATTGGCACTCCATGAAATGGGTATCTTTGAAAGCCACAGTCCTAAGGTGGGCGTGAAGCTTCTCCCAAGTTACAGTATTAATTCCCCTTTTGTTCCTGTAATGTTCTCACATCCACCTCTCAGCACGATAACTTATAAGTGCTTTTTGGAACCTGATCATCCTTATAAAGAGCCGGTAGGAAAAAGAATTTACTCTTGCTTTGGGGACTGTTTCAGGGTTAGTGCTGCCAGTTTAGCTGGCTGCCTGCTCATGACAAACAAGGTTGCCTGACCAATTTGCCACAAGCAGGAACTGAAATGTCACCAATGATCTATTCAGTGTGAAAAGAGCAGTGGCAGGCAAGACACAGGCAGTCTATTTACCGTGTCAACATAAACACAGATAGTCATATGCGCAAGAGCTCTTGTTTTCCCAATATTCTATTGGCCTTCTGGGAGTGTGTGTGCAAAACACCATCTCTTCCATTAGGCCTTTTGTCCGGCTGGTTGTGCTGTCGCCCCTACCCTTTTGACTCTCATTGTCGGCTGAATTGTTTTTCTTACTGAATTGTGCTTATTCTGTTGTTGTACACTGCCTTGAACACCAGAGAGGCAGCTAAACAAAAAATAACAACATTATTATTAAATGTTTGCTTTACCCGGTGTGGGATGCCAGCACGTCACCCCCATGCAGTGGGCAGGGCAAAACCCCAGGTGGTGGGTGTGGTGATGTACCATCACTCTGCCCCCACTGGGTTTTTGGCTGTACCTTCTGATAGAACAAAGATAGAACACATTCTGCATGAAATTACGCATTGATTGATATATAACATGCTGGTATTATTCCTTTTAGTGATTTTGGTCACTAGTGGTGTCACCCCCCCCAAGGGTGTCAACTTACTAACACCTTATTGGAGCAGTTCTCAAACTTTTAGCACTGGGACCCACTTTTTAGAATGACAATCTGTCCAAGACCCACCAGAAGTGATGTCATGATGGAAGTGACATCATCAGGCAAATTAAAATAAATCAGTATAAATAATTATTAATAATAAATATGAATAATTATTAATAATAAATACTGTTAATAATACTGTTAATAATTAAAGTAAAACAAATAATTAAATAAGCAGAAACCAGCCCTGTTCCACCAAGTGCGTTTCCTCTGTAGCCTGCCTGCAATAACACCCTCCCCCCCAAACCAGTAAGGTTTGCAGCCCTCCCCAGTGCCCAGCTCAATTTAAGAACTTCTGTTTAGACCAGATCACTGTCAGGATCCACCTGGCTTTGCAAGTCTCAAAAAAATTCACCTTATCAGCTGAAGCCTGTTTTGATCCTTTTTAGGGGAAGAGGGAGGCTGCCTTCTGGAGCATTTGTTGAGCTCCATTTCCATCAGATCAGGACCATTCTGCTAGCTTCACATTCCCCTTTGCCTGACCTGACCACCAGCCAAGGCACATCTGCTTACTCACGAGTAAACAACCGTGAGGCTTAGTTTCGCTTTCCATAGGGCTCAGTACATTCATCTGCTTAGAGGGAGGGACTTCTTTCTCAGGTGTTTTAGGGGGCTGCATTCATTGGATCAGGACCATTCTGGTGTCATTGGATTCCTCTCAGCCTGCCCTTTCCGAAGGTCTAAGGCAAGTGCACCTTCTCGCGAGTAAACACGAGATACGGCTCACTTTCACTTTCCATAGGGATCCATGCATTTTTGTTCTCCAGTTTTTTGGCCATAACTTTTGATAAAAAGGAGATATTTCACTCTGGTTTTTTGCATTGCATTCTGCTCGAAATTCCACATTCAACGGTATATAATATGATGGTGTTACTCCTAACCAATGTGATTTTAGCACGTCACCCCCCCAGTGCGTGTCACCCCCCCAGTGTGCATCACCCAGTGCGGTCTGCACCCCCCGCACCCCCTAGTGATGCCACTGCTTGGAACAACCATCATAGAGCTTTCATATCCTCTTCATATTACTGCGCTTGTCAACAGTGGATATTCAGTTCTTCAGCATTCATCAGCAAATCACTGAATGACACAATGTCAAGTGATATACTGTATGTATGTGCGTGAATCAGTGTTCTGACTGAAAAAAAACATAATTATGAATTCTAGTGAGTGTATATTACTGGATTCTTACTGCTATGCTCTTTCCATCTGTGTATATATTTGTTATCTATTTTTTTCCTTGTAAAACATTTATGGCCCAATCCTATTCAGGCCGGCTGACATTCTAGCACCTCTTCTGTTGGTACGGAGTTCAGTAAAGCAGTCGGCGGCAGTCATAAAAGGCAATGTCATTCATATCATATCATGTTATTTCTTCCGTCAGAGCACTGATTCGCACACAGGTGCACTCAGGATCTTGCTGCTGAGGATGTTGGTGGGAAGGCCAAAGCCTTCTCTCCCACGTTGCCAGCTCTCCAGCTACCTGCCGGAGCAGGTAAATCAACAGGAGGGGTGGAAGGGGTGGGGTAGGACAGAACAGGGGTGGGGAGGGGGCAGAACTGGGCAGGGAGGAGCATAACAGGGGCAGGGAGGCTGCGGCAGGGGTTGGATCTATGTGTCAGATCCTATCCCACTTTCCTGCCACCTCCCCGCCCCCTTTCTCTCCGCAAACTTGTGCTAGCAAAATTACTTGTGCAGGTCTGAAGAGAACCATTGCAGAGTGGGAGGCTTACAGAGGTGGAAGAGGATTTCAATCCCTTTTGCATCTGAAGCTTCCCAGTCCAACCCACCTTTCCCCCCCTCCTGCTGCATACAGCACACCCATTTGGGGGGCAGCGGAGGGGAAAAAACTCTTAATTTCAATCTACAGAAAAGAATGCGTTTGATTTTGTATTGGTCCCCAAATGTTTCTTTCCTGGACATAACATGTTGTCTCTTTGGTTTTTGTCTTGTATCTCCACAGGTCTCTGGTGCCTGATCAATAATGCAGGAATTATGGGAGCAACAGCACCAACTGACTGGTTGACTATCGAACACTTTAGAGAACCGATTGAAGTTAATTTAATTGGCCTCATCAATGTAACAATAAATATGCTTCCCATGGTGAAGAAAGCCAGAGGAAGGATAGTAAATGTAACCAGTGTTGGTGGTAGCGTAGCGATATGTTCAGGAGGTTATTGTCCATCCAAATTTGGGGCAGAAGCATTCAGTGACAGTTTAAGGTAAAATCATAGATCATAACAGGTGGGCTTGACAGTACACAATAGCTCATGACTCATTCTGGCCACACCCACATAGGGAAGGTTCTATATGGGATTGATAGAATTTACTTCCCATCACCTACACCTGGCTATCGCTCCATGTCTGATATATACAAGTGACTTTTTCTCCTCCCCAAAAGTGACTTGCATGGGATGTGAAGGGAAGATTGGATGGGGGTTTGGGAGACATTCATAGACCTCCAATTCCCTGCAGCAGACCCTTGTACTCCTTGTGCACGTGCACCCATGGGAGGGGATTTGGGGGAAACTGGAGAGAGTACCATGGAATCCTTCTCTGCATTGAAACTGCACTCGTACTCACCCAAACCCTTAAAGTAGGATGATTTTTCTCATTCTATACAATAAAACTCATAGAATAGAATAAACTCATTCTAAACATTTTGCATAGATAGAGGTGTTTGTTTCGGTAAGATAGGTTTACAGCCTATGTCTTAATGGGCTGACTTCGAAGTAAGATAAATAACACCTTCAAACACCTCTATGCATGAATGCAAAAATCCATCTGTCAAGTGCTATTCTTCACTCTAAGGCAGCTGTTCCCAAACTTTTTTGACTGGCAGCTCCCTTTACCTACTGGGCCTTTGGCCGTAGCTCCCTATTAGGGCTACAATCCTATACATTGTACAGAGTGGCAGGTTTTTCACGAGGATTCCATGGCTGGTTTCCACAGCTTCCCAGGGAGCCACAACTCACAGTTCAGGAACCACTGCCCTAAGGGAAAAATATATATTTGCTTTGGCAAACAACCATCTTGCTTGTTACTGAGGTCACATATAAACTCAGATCAAGACAACAAACTCACTCTAAGGTGGTGTTTCTCAAACTGTGGCTTGAGACCCACTAGGTGGGTCATGAGCCAATTTCAGTTGGGTCCCCATTCATTTCAATATTTGATTTTTAATATATTGGACTTGAATGCTCCCATGGTATGTGACTGCATTTGGGGAAATGTTACAGACCTGTACTTTTGACAAGCTACTATGTATATTCTTTTATCAATGATAGTAAATGGGACTCCTGGGTAAGTGTGGGTAGGATTGCAGCCTAGGATTGTTAAAAATTTTCCTGCTTGATGATGTCACTTCCGGTCATGACATCACTTCTGACGGGTCCTGGCAGATCCGCATTCTGGGTCCTGGTACTAAACGTGTGAGAACCACTGCTCTAAGGAGTTCATACAAGTTTGTGTACACGTTCACAGTAATGTGTAAACACAGTCTAAGACTTAGCTTTGTCACTAGCTAAAAGAAAGCCACCCCAGTAGACTATTTTAAAAAGTAATAGCATTTTAAACTGTTTTGCAGACATGACATGAAAGCATTTGGAGTTTCGGTGTCTTGCATTGAACCTGGGCTGTTCAAAACTGGGCTGTCCGATAGAATCAGGGTGATGGAAGAGAAGCAGGCTATTTGGAAACAGCTTCCTCCTGATATCCAAAGGCAATATGGTTGTGACTATTTACAGAAAGGTAAGACGTGAACAGATTATTTTACATTGCTGAAAGATGAGGCCTAGAATTCTAGAATAGTCAAAGATGTCATTTTGAGTGAGCTAGTCAAATTGGTAGCCATTTTGTTCCTTCCAGTCTATATTTATTGCAAAGGGAAGCAGGTATTGCTCTCAGCCCATGTCAGCTCCAGGTCAGAGAATGGAATGTCCATGGCTTGCTAGGACCTGGCAGAAAGAGGCGGCAACACAGAGAGAGAGAGCGCGCGACAGAGAGCACGCACTGGGCATCTGGTGTGTGGTCTGAGTTCTTCCCTTGCTCTTATTTCATACTGAAGAGTAAACTATCATGACCCAGCTCAGTTGCCTAACTTCCTTTGAAAAAGCACCTGGTAACCCTGGTACTCCACACAAGTTTCTGTAAGGCAGTTTTTATTACTGCAATTTTATGGCTGCTCCAATAACATAGATCTGTCTGTTCTACCTGAACAAGATTTTCTTAACATAAATTGGATTGTGTCTGTTGAACCTGGATTGCTCTAAGCCTGATGCCTTGTAAAAGGCATTTTTAAACAGGGTTATACACACAGCAACTGGTAGAGCTCTAAGCGCAGGCCTACTCATCCCAGAGGAGAGGGATACACGGAAGATACACTGACAAGGTGTGAAAATTGTCAAGGCACACCACTAGTTTGACAATTGACAAGGCACACAATGCTGCTTGCAGGGGGCTCATATCCCCCCAATGGCCCTACTAATAAATGACCCTCCCCCAAACTCCTGCGGCACACCTGCAGATCATTCATGGCACACTGGTTGAAAACCACTGGTCTAGAGGTTAGTCTGTGCCTAAGTTGACAACTAATGCACTGTGCCTGAATAGAACACAGAGATGCTGTGAATTATTACTTATATATTGCTAACATGAATTAATGGAACTCTCCTATAGCTAAACAGGTTTTAAAAGCATCACCGCAGAGCCCAACTTAATTGGTTTCTACTCTAGTCGCTTCTATTGCTTATCTCCAAATAATGATAATAATAATAATAACTAGGTATTTATAAACCGCCTTTCTGGTCATCGGATTACTCCTCTGACTTTATTCAAGACGGTTTACATAGGCAGGCGTTTCCAAATCCCTCAAGGGGATTTTTACAATCATAGAGGTTCTCTCTTTCAAGAACCAACAACATTTCAGAATGGATCTTCCTGGTTTAGTCTCACTTCTGGCCTCCAGTTCTCCCACGCAGGCTGACAAGCAGTTCCATCTCTCTCACATGGAGGGCAGCCAAGACACTTCTTGCTCACACCAAGAGCAGGTGGAATCACTCAGCTCAGCTTGTCAGCTGCTTCAAGGTCTCTCTCGCCATTCTCATCCATTCAGGGAGCTGCCGGTGTCCTCGAACTGGCGACCTTCTGATGTTATCTTCAGGCTAATGGAGGCTCTACCCTCTAGACCAGACCTCCTGTACAAAACTGGCTTTGTGATTCTTATTCCATCAAACCAATTATTGCGTAATAAGGTAGTAAAATGTCAGATCTTGATGCAGTAAGAGAGCCACCTGAGTTCATTGCCTTATAATTTTAATAGGAAAAACAGAATCCCAAACAAATACTGAAAGAGATATTGAATCAGAGTCTTCAATCCTTCCATATCCAGCGATCACTGTGTGTGATTTTGTCCCCCTGTTGGTTCATTCTTTCCTCAGATGCACAAAAGAAAGAAGAACTGGTGAAGATGTGTCAGAACGCAGACCTCTCATTGGTTGTCAAGTGCATGGAACATGCTGCAATGAGTAGAAATCCAAAGTCACGATATAGTGCAGGTTGGGATGCCAAGATCCTGTGGCTACCACTCGCAAGCCTGCCAACATTTCTGCAGGACTTAGTACTCATGAAAAACAAAGTTAAGCTAGCTGATCCAATTGTGCGGTAAACCCCTTCCTTTATTTACACTGAGTTCCCAGTGTAGCTTCACTCTGCTCAGGATAAGAACTGGATCTATCTTGATTGTTAATCCAGCCACAGTCTAAACACTCATGCTTAAAGTTGTGCTTACTTAAACAATGCAGGCACATAGACTTCTGCCCAGTGGTAAGCAAGTATCCAGTAATGTTAACAATTATCATTGCATGTTTACATTAAAAAAAATTGCTCGCAGAAGGGACCGTGCTTCCCAGTAGTAATTTCTAATGAAGGCTGATTAAGATACAGGCACTTTTGTGCCTATAGGGTGATACAGGGTTGGTATTTTAGCAGTCAAAAAAGTTGGGAACTACAGTGTAGCGAGGAGGGAGATTTATAAACTAATGGCCCAATCCTATCCCCCCTCTGCACTAGGGGAGCGCACAGCTCACCAGCACAAGCTATCACTGTAAAGCACATTGCGACAGTGTAGAAATTAGTAGCACCAGCCGGAAGGCCTGTGCCATCCTGCCGGCGTCAGTGCAGACCTTGACATGCACCTGAGCAGGTAAGATCTATGCCAGGCAGCAGAGGGGTGGGGGGAGGATGGGGATGGGGTATAACGGGGCAGGGGGTGGGTGGATAGGGCCCAGGAGGGTGGATAGGCGGCAGCAGTGCATGGCATATTTATCCCCCTTCCTAGGCCAGATACACCAACACGAACTTGCACCAGCAATTTAGCAGGTGCAGGTCTGACGTGCCCCATTGAGGCAGCTGGGGCTTATCCCAACTGGCGAATGTCCCCTTACCTTTAAGAGCCCGCCAGTGTGTCAACAACCCCATAGGATGCAGCAGAGTCTGCACTGGCACTAACGTCTGCCCTATCTCAACGTGCTTTACAGATTAGGATTGTGTTGTAAGCACCAAAGAGATAAAGATAGAGATGCACAATAACCAGTCACACCTTACATCTTTATAGCAAACAAAGCACGTATTACCTTAGGGATGAACTATAATTTGCAAAACAGTTCTTTATAGCACATTACACGTGCGTGGTTTACTTCGGAAAAACAAACGTCTAAGATAGCGACACTCAAATTGTGGGTTAGGATTTCCTTAACGTGGTGCAGGGCACCTGAAAGGGTGTGTGATGTTCCAAGGAAAGATAAAAAGCAGGTGGAGACTTCCTCCCCCACTCCAGCCAAGAACCAGGTGACTTGAATGCCTCCTGGGGGGGGGGGAACCCCTGCTGAACCACTTTGCACTGATGGAGGTGACTGTATGCCTAATCATCCCATTCTAATGTAGGATAAAATACTCAGAAAAAACTACTGCTATGACATAATGATAGAGTATGTACAAGTAGGTACATGCAGATTTCAAAGGGGATGACTTTCAACTCTTTTAAGGCCAGTGTTTGCTTAGTAGCCTAGTCCATAGATCCTTTATGCCGCTTGAGTGCACATAAGTTATCATCTCCACATGTTCACTTATAGAGTACATTATTCCTCTCGGCTACAAGGTAGAGCAAGTTCAGTTGTAAGTTTTCCATCAGAAATATCTATTTTGAAAGTGTGCTGAATAAAAATTTCTAAATCATTCCTAGTTACTGCTCACAAAAGAATTGCAACATGTTTTACATTATTTTTAATGAAGGAATTATTTATTGTTTGGAAAGATTGTCCGTATGCAAGACTTTAATATTGCAGTGTTTGTACTGTACCTTTTACATTGTGGAGTAGGAGCACCATATACATTTTTCCACTGGCAATATGTTTGTAGCTTGCCCTGTTTATAGTTCTTTAGGGGAATTCATGAAACTGATACGTAGCATTGCTAAAGCATAACACTGTACAGTAGTCTTTGGGCTGGTTCCCTTTATACCCACAGCACTTTAATGCTTCAGTGGAAATGGACTTCTGCTCCTACTGCTGTTAATATTTCTACCTCTGAAAAGCCACTGAAGCTGCAGTTGCCTTTACTCCCTTTTCATTCAGATGCTCCCGTCAATAGGCGATGGATGTTTGCTTTCTTCTCCTGTTATTGACCGAGGGCCTAATCCTATCTAATTTTCCAGCACGGATGCAGCCACAGTGCAACCCCGAGGAAAGGGAACAAATATTTCCTTACCTTAAGAAGGCCTCTGTGAGGGCCCCCCACCCACCTCAGGATGCAGCCCACGCCCCATTGCATCGCTGCTGGAAAGATGGATAGGATTGAGCCCTAATCTACAGCAGGTTGAATTATGAAAAGCTGTTGGCAGTGCTTAATAACTGTTTAGCGTTTTTTAAATTATCATTGTAAATATATGTTCTTTGTTCCTTCACACATACTTTTACTATGAAAAGAACTTTTATATTGGTTTTCATGTGGACACAACAGGAATAGCAGTAGGACTCAGATTGGTCCATACAAGGTTTGTGTTGGGCAGCCGTCTCAGGCTGTCAAGAAACATTTTACCTCAAGTCTGAGTCAAACTGCCATTCCACACATACTAAAAACCACTTGTGGAGGAGCAGTTTGGACAAGCCAAACACCTCCACATGATTAGGCCCAGGTCTGCTGTGAGGGAGACATGTTTCTTTGGGAAACAGACCTATAACTTCTAGTGCAGCTTGAGCATCTGAATTGCTCAATTCAATTGCTCAATTGCTTAATCACAATTAAGAAGTGATTAATATAGCTTTCTTTTTACATTGTTTCTAATGCCTGATGTCTATGTTATTTCCTTTGAATAAATATCTTGCTTTTGTTAAATATATTGGCATTGTTTTGAGTAATTCTCAATACCTTCACCTTAAAGATCCTCAAGGCCATGCCATTTGGTCTTAAGTAGATAACCACTTAGTAGTTTGGCAGGAGTAGGCTGGCAAAGCTAATACAGGGCTGCCCAATTGAGAGAAAAGCCCTAATAGATGCTTTGATATAATCTTGGTTTGCATTACAGTCATTGCTCCCATTTTGATCGCTAGTAAACAGGGACAAAAGGTCTATTCCTATCCAACTTTCCAGCTCTGATGTAGCTACAATGCATCCCTATGGTAAGGGAACACATGTTCCCATACCTTAAGAAGGCCCCAGTGACTGCCCATCCACCACAGAATGAGGCACACAACCTACTGGCACAATTGCACCAGCACTGGAAAATGGGATAAGATTGGGCCCTAAATTGGCCTTCAATTGCAATGAAACTATGAACCCCAATCTGCATATTGGCACCTCAGGTTTGCTTTTGGAGAGGATGGTATAGATCAGGGGCGCTCAAACTTTCAACTTTAGGGATCCTGGACCTTTAAAATTGTGTAGGAGAGATAATTTCAGCAGGTGCAGCTTGTCATCTGTGGGATGACAAGTTGCACCTGCTGAAATTCTCTCTTCTATACACTTGTTAAAGGTCCAGCATCCCTAAAGTTGAAAGTTTGAGCAGCCCTGGTATAGATCCTTCTGCAACAGCTCATGAAGTAATGTTAATGGTTATCACATTATAGCTACATTTCTAGCAGTCTTGGCACCTGCCTCATTGCTATGCCAGCATAAGGCATGAAGGGTGGGGAAGAGAGAAACCTTCTTCCCTGGAATAGCAGCAGTAAGGTTAGTAGGAGGGATGGGGTACTGGAGGCAAGCAAATGAAAGGGAGGAGTTCTCTGACATAGATTAAAACCTGAAACAGAGAAACATGGGTGTGGGGCAATGTCATATTGCTTGCCTTTGCAGTGGTTCCCAATCTCACTCTGGGCACAACACCCTGCTTTCATGGTGCCCTGTTGCAGGTGCACAGCACTGCAGGATGATGATACGGCCACTAGCACTCCCCCAAGAACGTGCTATCTCAGCCAGGCCAAGATGGTGGCACCTGGGAGGGTCAGAATGAAGAGGTCGCTGGGGACATTTGGGGCCGGTTTGAGAAGCTCAGGATTAAGGCAAGCATTATGAACCACCAGAGTTTGTAATCCAAGGTTTACAAATTTCAGGGGCATTTCAATTAATCAAATACATTCAGGCTGGACATTTTTCATATGATCTGCTACTGATTTTCACGTGAGATGAAACAGTCCATTCTGAACTTTCCAACCAATTCTCACAAAAATATTGTAAATTTTTAAAGTATCCAAAACCTGCTCGCTGCAAACCTCCTTACAGTGGTTCAAAGCACTTTGGTCTTCCTTGCTGTCTCCCCCCCCCCTTTCTATTTCAATATTCCAGTATTCCAACATATTTTTTTTTCAGCATCTTGGAAGTTGAATGTGTGCCATTGCAGCCTGGTGCTTATTGTACAGCTATTGATTGACCTTAAAAAAAAAATGGAAAAGCTAAATCCTCCACCAAACAATCCAAGAACTTTAGGGTCATATTTAAAGCCCCACCAACAGTCTCTTCAGTTATCATATTTCTTAGAGTGCAACAGAGGAAAGTCAGCATTATTTAAGAAATGAAAGAAAAGCCAAGGCCAACTGTAATAAAGTAAAATAACTGATTTAAGTCCTCCTATAGAGCTAATAAAAAGAGAGCAATACATACAATCACAAGAATGAAAAACTTTTAAAGTTGTAAATGCAACAAGAATTTGCATTCTGTCATCACCTAATGACCACAAACTCTTAGAACATAAGGAAGTGCCTCATTCAGATCAGACCATTTGTCCAACAAAGGCTGCAGTCCTCAACCCACACACCTGGGAAAAAGCACCATTGAATGCAATGGGGCTTGCTTCAAGTAGACCTGCATAGGATTGTGCTGTAGCTCAGCACTATCAATACTGACTGCTAGTTCCAGACAGGAATCTTGCTCTCTACCCTACCTGAAAATAATGGGAATTGAATCAAAGACCTTCTTCGTACAAAGTGCATGTAGTCCAACTGAGCTGCATCTCCTTCCCTAAATTCAATGTATGGAGTTGCCAACTAAAAGCAACCTGTTCTGCAACTGACTTGAACAAAAGCACAATTAGCTGGCAATGCTTTTAATAGCTTGGAGCTAAACACCATGAGCTGCTAATTGTTGAAGCTCAAACTGGTGCTGGAGGGTTAAGTTCAAATCCAGACAACTCTAGTTAAGGGTCACAATCCAGCAAAGAGATAGGTGTGCTTAAGCTCAGTGAACTCAGTGGGTTTAGGTACACCTAACTTTGTGCTTGATTAAGGGCCAAAGCCGTTAAGAGGTCAGTGCTATGGTATTGATTTGTTCTTGGAAGGATACAAACGCTGATGCAATCTACTCCTGGCAGCCCACCCCAATCAGAAACAAGTTTTTTGTAACAGATCCAGTATTTGAAGCTGAGGCAGTCTAAGAGCTGGTCCACATGCTTCTCTTGCCAAAAACAGACCCATCACAGCAATGCTTTCACTAACAACCATAGCATGAGGTTGGCCTCAAGGTAACACTGTGAATATCACACTCCTACTCACATTCCACACTTACTCTTCATCTACAGCAGGTTGGTCAATTCAGCCATTTTGGAATTACATCTTAATTAGGAGGAGTCACAAATGTGTGAACTCTCCCTGAGATAATTCATGGCCTTGTATAGAAAAGCAGCAAGATTTCACTTTTGAAATTAAGAGCCATTCAATTTCCCAAGCATACAAATTTCCTCCAAAGGTTCAAAGATCTTGAATAGTTCTTCCTCTCACACTAGAAATATGGGTTTCAGCCACCCTTTTGTTTCAGCTTAGTCCTAAATTACGGTACTCCAAATGCTTTGTGAGACACTCAGTGGTGTCTCCTGGGAGATCGGATTTTCCAGTGAATCTGTGAGCCTTCTTTTGATGTGTTTTAGAGGTCGGTCAGTCAGGGAAGTCCTTCAGCTTCTGTTAAGCTGAAAGTACCAGCATGCGTGACATAACCATGAAATGACTCTCTGAACTAAACTGACCCGTCAATTATGTGAACTTGCAATCATGAGCTTCAATCCTGATCTCATTCAGTTTGGCAAAAAGGTTAACTCATTATTGCTTACTTTCATGACATCAATTTATGTAATGCCCATAGCATTTAACTGCTTTATTAAACTTTTTAATAACTAACTACACTACAGCTAAGGAAAAGTATACTTTGGGAGCCTATATTTGTGGAAATTGAAAGCATTGTTTGGGATGAATATACTGTACTTAGAAATTCACCCAGTCCTTTGTCCTTGTGCCCATGTAGAGGTCCACATGTTAGCTGGGGAGATTGTTTTCAAATTCTGAACATAGGTTTTGGAGTCCAGCAAGCAAACCTAAGATTTAACTCCATTGCTTGTGCAGATGTAAGCAAGGTGACCTGTTAATAGTTAATAAGTAGTTTGCATGCCTCCCACTTTGTGTAATCCATTGTACTGTGGAAGGAGTAAAGAACTCTAGTGCACACACATGGCTGTGGTTGGTGCTGTACAGGCAAAGCAAACAGTCCCAACTAAAAAGGGGAACTAGAGGTCAATGATGAAGCACAAATTCTTCTCCGTTGCAAACTCTGGTCCCCCTTTGAAAGCTACAGCTGCCAAATTACAGTCACTAACCCTGATCCTGTAAGTCTAGTGCAGGGGTGCCCAAACCTCTCAATGTGGCCCTCAAGGAGCCCCCAGTCTCCAATGAGCCTCTGGCCCTCCAGAGATTTGTTGGCGCCTGACCTGGCCCAACGCAACTGCTCACAGTGTGAGGGTGACTGTTAGACCTCTCATGTGAGCTGTGGGATGAGGGCTCCCTCCACTGCTTGTTGTTTCACGTCTGTGATGCAGCTGCAGCAGCATAGGAAAGGCCTTTTATAGGCCTTGAGCTATTGCAAGACCTTCATTCATTCATAAGTTCATCTTTAATATATTCATTTATGTAAACTTATGTAAATTTATTCAAATTTTAAATGTAAATTAATTCTTCCCCCCCCCCCCGGCCCCTGACACCGTGTCAGAGAGATGATGTGATCCTCCTGCCAAAAACTTTGGACACCCCTGGTCTAGTGCAAACAGCAGGCCATGTGCCTATGGCCAGACAAAAAATCCTCTATGTGAACAATCATCATTCCACACAGCGACTCCAACAATACTGTTGAAGAGGGAACAAGGAAGGTCAGTGCCTAGACTATATGCTCTCAGCATCAGATCCAAGAATACCAGCCATATCTTGACTAGAACCTGAGCACTACATGCACCCCACAGATGCTGAAGACAGGTATTTTGTGCATGTTAGTTTTGATAGATGCCTGGAATCCATCACTCACTTTGAACTATTTTGCTCTCATTCCTTCCAACTCAGTCATTAAAATCCGGAAGAGATCAGGACTGGTGTACTGTACGAGCCTGAAGGTTGAATACAGATGGAGAGACTGGGTTCAGTTCTCTACTCAGCCCAGAAATTCCTTTGGGATGTCTTTGGGTCAGTTACTCAACCTCACGTGGTTGTTGTGATGATGAAGGGACATGCATGCACCAACATACACACACCATGTATGTCAATCCTGAGTTGCCTGAAGGAAGGTGTGGGATACAAATATTATAATAATATTAGCCTGGATTACGTTGTCACCTGCCAGAGACTAGAAAACTTTGCAGATTGGCAGAAGGCCTCTTTCTCAGGACTGGCATAATTACCATGCACCCCCCTGCAGCTCCTTCTGCCTACTTCCTCCTGCAAGGAAGAGCCTGAAACCCTGGCTGTATCCCAAACTGCTAGGTGGCCAAGGGAGTCTGCAGATCAACAGAAGGCTGCTTTTGCGAGCTTGTGTCTTCATCATCAGCCTTCCTCCTGCAGCTTCTGCTGCCCCTTGCCCTTGGAAAGAGCAGCCTGGAGCCTTGACTATATCACCAGTTCAAAAGAGCCACTTTTATGTATACTCCTGAGTCTTCAGTACTGCATATTGCATCTTTGTGATAAATTTTAATTGTTGCAAGCCGCTATGTGAGCCAATTCTGGTTGACAACCTGGGTGCAAACACAATAATCATGATTTTGTCTAGAACCATTTCCCACAAATTTTTGGATCACACTATCCTCCATTTCTTGTACACAATTTGGTAGTCATTATGGGACTAAATACAGAATAAAATATATTAACTTTAAAAAGTGAGTTATTTGCTATTAACTTCCAAACTATGTGTTTGTTCACTGCATGGCATTTTCAAATTGTTGGTTTTTTTCAGGGTTTTCCAGACCTTCCTGAATTGGGGAGTAGTTGCAGTAGCAAACCGTCCTTTTCTCCCTCCAGCACCATTTCACAAATACAATTTCTACTACTTGAGTGGTAGAAACACTCAACACTCAATCGGGACCCGCCTAGGTTTACCAGACTTTTAAAAAAGGAGATCTAGAAAGATATAAGATTTCATTTATTCATTTATAAGTAATAATAACCAGAGAAAAGACCCTCAAATATTTATCTTTCTATATTTACATATGCTTGCAAACTTCAGGAGCTCAGCTCCTTGAAGGACAATTAGCAGTTATCATGCAAACTTCAGGAGCTGAGCTCTTTGCAGGGTAATTTGCAACTACAGAATTTGATTTTTGAATAGCTTCAGGACTTGAGGCAATTAGTCATCTGATCTTCCCATCACACTTTGGTGACCCACAGTTTGGGAACTTCCCACCAGGGATATGAGGTCAGGGGGATCAGAGCCTCATCTGCCATACTCCAATGACAATAGCCTCAGGCACACGCTTATAAATCAGACAGAAGGCTGAACATTGTGCCTGCTACTATACAGGGAGAGACTAGTGGTGAGCTCAGCTTCCCCTCTGACTGAGGTAGGGTAGTGCCCCAGAATGCCTTGCAGCTTCCAAGTAGTGCCCTAGAATACTTTGCTTTAAAGTGCACGGTTAAATGCCACTCCAACCACTGACTTCACTGTATGTCACTGCTTCCCACTATTACCTGGTAAGCCAGTCAGTGGCCAAGACCTAATGGAAAGGCTTACCAAATCTCTTGCCCTGGTTCCTGGACACCAGAGGGGTTGCTGATGTGTGCAGGCTCTTTCCAAAGCATGGGGAGAATTTATCCTTGGAGGGCCCCCAAAGGGTTTTTGCCCTGGGCCTCCCCCAAAGCTGGACCCAACACTGCAGTTCCAACAGCTGAAAATAACTCTGACAATTTAGTTACTCAATAGTTATTTTCTATGTGAAGGTTGTGAAAGTCAAGCTAAAATACGCTGATTCATTCTGTGTGTTCGTTCACAATATTGACTCACAAAATGGAACTGCAAGATGGACAAACATCAGTTCCGTGCTTTAACTTTTTAATAACGTTTTAATATGAATATTTTCCTGAAACCCCCCAAAAAATAATTATAGAAAAAACATGGTAGAGTCTTGTGGTAAAGACCAACAAATAAATATTAAATGTATGTTCTGCAGCTGTTGAGTCATACCTCCAGTTTGGTAGGCAGTAGTGGCTATGATAGAATTAGAATACCTCCCCCAAAAAATCTATTTGAAGCTTCCCTGCTCAGCTGTATTTTCCTTATTAATTTAAATTTATAACTCACCCTTCCTCCAGAGAGCTTGGGATGGCACACATTGCCTCCTCTCCTTTTCCTGCATTAACCCTTTTCTTGCATTAACTGCATTAATTGAGATAGATTAGGCTGACAGACTGTGGCTGGTCCAAAGTCACCCTGTAAGGTTTATGGCCATGTAAGAGTTGAACCAGGATCCAACCATCATACTGTTAGCAGAGCTAAGGGATTAAAGCCATCCCACACACAGCAAATTGACTTTAGAGCTTTACTGGGAGAAAGAAAGAACTGCAGCTATTTCTACAAGGGCAGAAACAACAAAATAGGAAAAGATGAAAAAGTTCTCCATCAGATGTATGGAGAGAAGCAACCAACTTCCTTTTAAATAAGCAACAAACTCCCCCTACTGGTGAAGGTCAAAATTTACACACTTCTTGAATATAAACTAATTTCATACAGTGGGCCAAATAGCATTCATGATGCCTGTTGAGGGCAGGGAGTGATGCTATTAAGCAGGAAGTGATGTCATTAAGCAGATCATGACCAGAAATAAACACTTTTTTCTCACTTAGGAACTCATTAGCTGCAAATGTCAAAAAAGAGAAAATATGCAAATCTTGATCATATTTCCAAAATATGGGAGATCTCAATTATCACATGGGCAATTATCACATTCAGTAGTGACACCCCAGCCCAGCTCAGCAGCTGAGAGCTGCTGAAGGAGGTGCTGGGAGAGCCCGAAGGCAGAATAAAGAGCTTCTGTGGGCCACATATGACCTCTGGGCCTTAGGATTGACACCACTGATATATACAGTACAATGGGCTGCTCAGCTCACGCACTATTGCTGCTCCAACTTACACCACATTGTAGCATGCACCACACTGTATGGGTTCTTGAGAAATATGTACAATAGTGACTTGGTAGGGCACTTTTATCATTGAGAGGTTGACAGCCTAGGAAGCAAATCCATCCCAAGCTGGCATGAAAATAAGCTAGCACATATATTGAGGGAATGTGGAATGTTTTGCCCATAAGGAATACTGGAAAAATATATTTAAAAAAAACAACACTGGGCGCAATCCTAACCCCTTATGTCAGTGCTTTCCAGCACTGACATAAGGGCAGTGCAGCTCTGAGGTAAGGGAACAAACATTCCCTTACTTTGAGGAGGCCTCCGGGAGTGACACCCAACTGCAGGATACAGCACACGTCCCATTGGTACTACTGTGCCAGTGTTGGAAAGCACTGGCATAAGGGGTTAGGATTGTGCCTACACACACACAAACTGGTCAAAATATCTTGAAATGTCTGAAAATATTACAATACGGAGAGGCCTTTACGGTTCCTGTCCGATTACCCAATTAACTGTCTAATTACCCAACCATGAAAGCCTATTAACCTACCCACCCTCTTTCCAACTGCCTTTTTTCTTTTCTTTTCTTCTTCCCATCCCAATTTCCCTTTCCCAGTTTTAAATAGCTATTACAGGTACCTATTTAAATAGGTTTACACACTGTGGGTCTGGGACCCACCAGAGGGTTGTGACCCAATTTGTTTGTGGTTCACGAAATTGACAGGGTAGATTAGGTTATGTGCATTAAGGGTTAAACAAACTGCTACTTGTGGGGGAGCACTGCTGCTGGATCACCATTATAGCCTTACCCCTTGGCATTTACAAATCAGGCAGTAGCCTCCAGGGCAGTGATTTTCAGTCTTTTCATCTCATGGCACATGGACAAGGTGCTAAAATTGTCAAGGCACGTCAGTTGTTTGACAATTGAAAAGACGCACTGCATTGCTGGTGGGGGGGGGGCTTACAGCCCCCAATGGCCCTACTAATAAACTCCTGCAGCACATCTGTGGACTGTTCACGGCACACCAAAGTGCTCCGGCGCACAATGATTGAAAATTGCTGCTCTGGGATCTCTAAAAAGTTTGAGAACCACTTACTTACTTACTTAGGAACTGGGAAATGCAGGAATTGGGAAATGTAACTACTTAGGAACTGGGAGCACTGTTTTTTCTGCAATTAAAAACGTAACGGGACTGCTGAGCCTACATTTCCCAACAATCTCTGCTGTGATCTATGATGTGATCTATGACTCTATGCCCTGTTCCCACCCTTACTAACATATCAGTTCTAAACTTCAGAATTTTCCCTATAAGCAGTTCCATTTAAACCCCTCCATTAAACCCCAATTAACACATTAAACCCCATTAAACCCACAACTCATTACTCATGTAACCAGAGAACAATTCCCATCCCACATATACAGGTGCAACCTTGTTATACATGGATTTTTTTATAAACGGATTTGACAACACAAATGGCCACTGCAAATGAGGAGGAATGTGCTGATCCCTGGAAAAGAGAAAAATGCATCCCTTTAAAATCACAGTTTTCAAAACTGCTTTTTATTACTATTGTAGAGAGAGTCATGCAAGCGATTGCAGATAACGTAATTATCCACAGATTCCACACATTTTTCTATCTCAACTTGATGAGAAGGGCCCTTTAAATTAAAGGGAAACAGCCATTTAACAATAAGCCTTGTTAATACAAGAGAGGGCAGCAGGCTGATTCTGTCTCCAAGGCAAAGCAACCCCTCCCTTCCCCCCCCCACCATGTAAAAGAAAAATCACTTTGCTCTGGGTGAAGGGAGGGGTCCTGGCTTGCCTGGAGAGAGACTGATTGATGGATTGTCTGCCTAATGACTCTGTCTTAACATCACAAAGATCAACAAGGCTGTTTTGAAATCCCCTCCAGCAAAGGGACTTTGTTTTTTAAATTGATTTGCTTTAGTGCAATTTTTGCCATCCACATGAGTTCTGGGAACAGAACCCTCAGGAATAATGAGACTCAACCTGTGTATCTCAATTCCCAAATTACCCCATGCAGGGTTTGGTAGTATGCTCTAAAGTTCTATGCCCGTGTTTCTCAACATTTGTCCCACTCTGTACCACTTTGCATGGTCCATCTATCAGAAGTACCACTGGAAGTAACTAGCAATGATGTCATTGCCACTTACTTCTGGGGTGGGAGGTCAGACACAATGCAAGAAGAACTGGTAAGAGGCTCAGGGTGGTCAAAAGGGCTTTTCTGAGTGTGTGAAAAGCACATGCTTGAGCTCTGCCTGCTGATCTGAGCCTCCTACTGCTGCTTGTCACGTTGTATTGCTGGCCTTGCTGCCAAGCAGTGGGGCCCCATGAGTACCACTGGGCACCACCTCAAGTACACAACACTATAACTTGGGTATAGAACAGTGTTTCTCAACCAGTAGTACACGTACCACTGGTTGAGAAACATTGTTCTATACCCAAGTTACCTTATTGGCTCATCTGTGGGACTGAGCTGTGGAGGCACACCCTGCTTTTACAGGTCCTGCACCTTTTACACACGGCCCACTCAAACCATACCACAGTATGCTACAGGTCCAAGTTTTCTGCCCCTGTTACCATGCAATTTACCCAAGTGAGCAGGTCAGACAAAGATTAGATAGTGTATCATAACTTCTTGACTTTGCCAGATGAGGATTACATAAGAGACAGGGAGAGGAGTGCATCTGTGCCTAGATCAGCAGTATTCAAACTGAAGACTGCTGCATACTGGGAATACCTTCCTTGGTGTGACTTACTGTTCCAGCGCACTGTTGCTCTTCATGTCCTCAGATCGGAATGACGTGACACTCTGGGCAGTCGCATCTATGATGCAATGCCCCAGTGGGCATTACACATGGATTTCCAGGCAGACTTGACTTCTCAGAACGTTGTGTTGTCCCGATCTGGGGACATGAAGAGCCATGGCACAACGGAACGATCAGCACCACTTATGGAAGGGGAAGGATTCTCCCAAACCCTGGATCTGGCCACAGTCTGGGGTTTGGAGGGAGCTGGCCTAGAGTGTGTCATTTACAGAAGGGGAGTTTAATTAACAGTATGTACAACATGCTCAAAAATCTTCAGAAAATTTTCTCACAACACCCTGCTGGAGGGAGGAGAGACTGTATAAAGAAGGGAATCAGAAGGGCAGAGACTGAGAACTGGAGCCTGAGTGAGTGATTCTTACTTGCAGAAGAGGAACAATGGTAGCTCCAGGGCTGTTGTTTCACAAGCTGTGCTAGAAAACCCTGGAGGGACAAAGGCCTGCTGTTGAACTGGCAGCCACAGAAGCCTAGCTAAATACTGTATTTTCCATATGTTGCATCTTGTTCTTATGTGGCACCCCCAGGTGACGGCACATGTCCCTGTTTTAGCAACTCTTTTAAATGGTTTTTGAGAGCCACTTATCAGTGCAATTGCTGGAACCCACCAGTGTTAGAACAGAAGCTGCTAATAGTGGAGGTTCTGCAGCACTTTCCTCTAATCCTAGCTGTGCAGGTGGAGTCCAAAAATTAGGCAAGTGATTTGTTCATTTAAGAATATAAATAAGCAACCTAACAAATATTTTGTAGCATAAACTTTCATGGCTCAGAGCGCAGTACATCAGGTGCATGAAATGGCTGCCCAAGTGGATAGGCATATTGCTTTGTGAACTTGTTGTTGAAAAGCAAAATAGCAGTATTCTTAATAATAATTTTTTTTCCCCAAAGTGAAGCCGAATAAAACAAGAGATCATGGACAATGTTCACATGACAATGTAGAGCTCTCAGGAATGCAAAATCCATTCAGCAGAAGTGTGACCTACTTCCGATTACCAGAGATTAAAAGGCATAATGAGAAGAGCTGCACAAGTAAAGACCTGCAGAGAGACAATTACTTAGCAATTCCAGTCAAGCCTATCCGTACACGTATAAGCCACCATGATATAGTGGAGTAATTAATAATTCGAAGTGCTGTTGGGTGCAGTGAATACACATGGCCTGTGAATTGCACATGGCAAGCAATATAACAATATTTCATGCTGTTCTTGTACCTTTTATCTGAAGTGAATTACAATCTACATCAATTAAGCCCCTCTGCAACATCTTAAAATAATGTGCCTCGTGGAATGGTGTGCTTACATTCACAGGTAGGAACATGCCTCCGCTGTCAGTATGAAATGCACGCTTTATAGACTTTACAGCAACCAGAGACGCAGTTCAAAAATCAAAGAAAGCTTATGGAATTCAGGCAAAATGCTGACTTTCCAAGAACAGGGTGCTGAGAAGTTGCTGTCAGGCCTTTCATGCTTGCTGAATGAATGTTGCAACACCAGCCCACAGTCCACTTGAGCAAGTTTCATTCTTGGTTATGTAATTTCCATTCCATTTTAATTATCTGGTTTCCTCAGGGTGCCCAAATCCCGGCCCTGGGGCCACCTGTGGCCCTCAAGGCCTCTCAATGCAGCCCTCAGGGAGCCCCCAGTCTCCAATGAGCCTCTGGCCCTCTGGAGCTTTGTTGGAGCCCACACTGGCCCAACACAACTGCTCTCAGTGTGAGGGCGACTGTTTGACCTCTCACATGAGCTGTGGGATGAGGGCTCCCTCCACTGCTTGTTGTTTCACGTCTGTGACGCAGTAGCTGCAGCAAAGGAAAGGCCAGCCTTGCTTTGTGCAAGGCCTTTTATAGGCCTTGACCTATTGCAAGACCTTCATTCATTCATATAAGTTCATCTTTAACATATTCATTTATGTAAACTCATGTAAATTTATTCAAATTTTAAATGTAAATTAATTCTTCCCTCCCCCCCCCCCGGCACCCGACACAGTGTCAGAGAGACAAAGTGGCTCTCCTGCCAAAAACTTTGCACACCCCTGCCTCAGAACTTGAAGGGGTAAAAAATATATATCAGACCCGCATGAGCTATGGTGTTCCTTTGGTGAATGGCTTGACTAGCTGTAAATTTTTCAAGCAAAAGGACCCTTAAACCCTGCAGAGAATGTACACGCATGGTTCTATTGATGCACACACATTCTGTCTGTTCTGAATCCAGCACACGCCATAGAAATAACTATCAAAGGATTGCTCTTCTACTCTCACCCAGAGTTCTACGTGCATGAGCAAACATCTCCACTGACAGATCTCCCCATTCAATAGAGGAAGATGATCCGTGTGCATGCAAAGAAATAGATATGCCATTGTGGACAGGATATTTTGCATGTGCATCGGCTCTTCCGTGCCTATGAAGAATGGATGGATGGTTCACATCCTTGATCTTTAACTGGCAGTCTTTCACCATGACTGGCTTGCAAGCTGGCCTAAGGTGGGTGGGGCACACTAGTCCTATTCACATCATTTTCTTCTCATTTTTGAAAGGTTCTCTGCCACTGGCTGCCACTGTGCAAAAAAGCTCATCCACAGTATGCCTGTGGAAATAAATCAAAAATGGGTGCCACCAGGCAATAGTTTTGTTAGCGGGTTCTGTACATGCCCAGTCTCGTGTGATCTCAGAAGCTAAGCAGGGTCAGGCCTGGTTAGTACTTGGATGGGAGACCGCCTGGGAATACCGGGTGCTGTAGGCTTATACCATAGTCTTTCGAGACTGAAGGTTGCCAACCATTTTCTGCAAAAGGCACAGCTTAGCTGATTGGGGTGGCTAGCAGCAAAAGCAGAAAAAGAGAAAAACTTGAAGCTTTAGTCCCACCTTGAAGATGGAGTTTGATGACTGACTCAGGACTCAAAAAGGCTAACTATAGGCCAGCTGTTTTCAACCACTGTGCCATGGCACACTGGTGTGCCGTGAATGGCCTGCAGGTGTGCCATGAGAGTTTGGGGGAGGTTCATTTGTTAGTAGGGCCAATGGGAATGTGAGCCCCCACCACCACCAACAGCATGGCGTGCCTTGTCAATTGTCAAAAAGCTGAGGGTGTGCCTTGACCATTTTAGTACCTAGTCAATGTGCCATGAGATGAAAGGGGTTGAAAATCACTGATATAGGCTGTCAGGGTCCAGAAAGGGGCTACCAGTGAGTGCATGCTGATCCAGGGCAGTAGTGCCTAGTGTAGCATACTCACGCCCATCTGGTTCCCTTCTCTTCCCCTTGTTTGGACAAACAAGGGGGAATTCTTTGTAGTTTGAATCAGCTTCCACCAGCAGAGGAGATCAGGCTAGCCAGAGGGCCTCTTTAGGCAAAACCCACCCAGCCCTCCAAGAACAATACTGAACCTCACTGGTCTCTATCAAAATCACTCTCACAGTGGCACCTTCAGAGTGAGGAGATGTGGCAATCTACTGGTTTTCCCAGAACAAGGCAACTCAGAATAATATGCAAAATGTTTATTAAAATGCTAATAAAAGTAAAAAGGAGCAAATATCACATGAGCAGGACACAGGAGAAAAAAAGTGAAAAGAATTGACTTTGGTTGAGAAAAAAAAACACTTAATTCTGTAATCATACCACTCACCAGCAGCACTGAGGAATCTCAGACATGCTTTGTAACACACAGCTCCCTTCCCAGGAATTTTGAATGAGCATAAACAGAGAGACAGACCTTTTCGACCAACAGGAACCAAAATCTCACTGTTTCAGGTTTCTGTTCCTTACTATTTGCTCCAGCTCTTTTCACTCGCATCTCACAAGGGCCTCTCCTCCTGAGAGCTCGCTGGAAGAGGTTCTCGGGCTGCTGGAACAAAAACTGCTTCCTTCTGCTTGGGAATCTTGGTTGTATTGATGTCACTGATCTCTCTGCTTGGGGGAATGCAACATGCCCAAAACTTGATTGACCAGTTTGACCCATCCTGGCTACTTTGGTCCCCAATTTGCATTTTCACTCCACTAAGCCACAGGCAATGTAATCTCAGTTATGAACCACACTCTGAGTTCCAAGCTGGCTCCCACATAAGAAAATAGACAAAATATACACAGAAATACACATAAAATATAGAGATTTTGTGGGTTATCTTATCTTATTGGCTTGGTCAGTGGCTCTTGGTGGCATGATTGTTGTTAATGATGTGCTCTCTCTCTCTCTCTTATATCTTATAGATCTTCTATCAGTAAGTATCTCATAAAAGATTATATTATACAGTCTAAACATCTTCCCTCTGGATAGTGAACAATAACTGCTAGCATAGAGATTGTTTTTTTAATCACTTCTAATCTTTGCTCTGCAAATGGCAGAAGAACAAACATCCCATCCTGTCCCACTCCATCTTCCCAACCAGGTATGCACAGAAATGGTTCTTCACATGGTGACAGCCTCCACATGGAAGAAGTTTTAAATTTCAAAAAGTTACCTCATTCTAACTCACACTGGCCAATCCTCTTGCTGGCACAGTTTCACTGAGATTGCTGAACTGTGCAGCTGTGTAGATACTCCTGCAAAGTTTCAGGAATTGAAATTACAACCAGCTATGTAGTTCTAAACTCAGCATAAACTGGTCATTCTGACAATATGATGAGCTGGGAGTGACTTCTTTGCAGAGTGTTAAGTACCAGCATCAAAGAAAAACTATAGCATGACAGCCTAATCCTATCCACACTTTCCTGGGAGTAAACCCCATTGACTCTAATGGGACTTACTTCTGAGTAGACATGCATAGGACTGGGCTATCAGTGAGTTGTATGAAACCATCACATGAGCCTGTTTGGCTCAGAGAATGTCTCAATACATATTACCAGTACTTTTTTTGTTTAAAAAAAAAAAAATAAAGTGCAGGAACTCACAACTTGTTAATCTTTTATTTATTTATTTATTTATTTATTTATTTATAAACCATTTTTTATTGGAGAAATAAAATATTTTTTATGTGCTTCCCCCTAAAGATGTACTTACTTCTGAGTAGACATGCATAGGATTGGGCTGTCAATCTCCTCATCCCCTTCCCCCTAGCTACTTTTTCTACACATGGGGAAAAATACTGTACAGGTGCACTTGTAGCATGTAGTATGTAGAGTGGCACTACTTCGAGGAGAGGAAGCAGTGAATGGATTCCGAAAAATGGCTTACATGAGTTCTATGTAGTAAAATTACTCTAAGCAACTGAATGTGAGAAATAGGCTGTACTGTATATGCAAGAGAAAGCCCCCGTCGATCTGTTTTGCTTTGTGTAAATTATTTGTGATCTTAATGCTCCTGTCATTGGTAATTTCTGATACAGGTGAGTTTAGAAGAAGTGGTTTTTGTTTTATGCTGCCTATTCTATGTATTTTTCCCAAGATGTCCCACTCAGGCTGCAGTCCTATCCATGCTTACCTGGAAGCAAGCCCCATTGACTATACGGGGGCTTAGTTCTGAGTAGACATGTACAGGCTTGGGTGGTATGTTCAGGTCAATAAACTACTCTCAAGTAAGTGTACATAGGATTGCAACATTAGCCACACCACCTCTATGAATGTGGCTCAGCAGCTCCTTAATGATTCTACTTGAAATAATATTCCCCTTCATCAATCAGTGTTTAAATCAGATCTGTTCAATTTGTGGTCTGTCAAGCTGAGGACAGCTCATCACACTTGACTGATGGTCCAACAGGGGCTTGATAAACCTTCTCTTGTTAGGGCTTTAGGATCCTAGGAAACTGCTTTATACTGAGTCTGTTCCCGTAGCTTAGTACTGTCAGCATAAACGGGTGCTGCCTCTCCAAGATTTCAGACAGGAATTTTTCCCTGCACTAACTAGAGATGCCGGGGTTTGAACATTCTGCACGTGTGCCCCACTACTGATCCACAACACTTCCCTGAGTAGAATTCCCTTTTTGGGTCCTAGGAAATGACCTGAGGGCATGTGATCCAGCCATCTGGCTGATACTCAGCTGGTATAGGTCTACTCATTGCCTGAATGAATTACGACCTGCAGTCCCCCTGTATGCTGCCTTGAGCTCCACAATGAAAGAAAGGTAGGACCGCAGGCCGTATCAAACACCTTGATGTACTGCATTTCTGCTAGTCTGTGTTTGGCTTAGTAGTTTGCAAGTTCGGCTTAGCACTTTGTGTGTGTTCTCTTGAGACTTGGGGTATGAATTGGTCTTTCAGCTGGCAGGGATTTAAGAGAAGGGACAAAATTTATTGAGATGGCTCCAGAGATACTCATGGGCAAAAAAGGTGCTATAGGTGATGAGAGTCCAATCCTGTGCTTGGAGGCACGGCTCCATGCTGCCCAGCACTGTCACAAACGTGCCGTAAGGCACATTTGCAAGGCTCACCGCTGGGCTCCCACCCGGCCAGTGGTGGGCTAGCGCAGGGCGGTCACCCAGCTTCCGTGGCTCGGTAGTCTCCTGGACCGCCGAGCTGCAGCACAATAAGTGGGGGCGGGGATGGGGGTGGGGAGGAGGCATTCAAGGGAGGGGGGAGGCCGACGGGGGCAGAGAGAGGGTGGGGGAGGCATGCCGGGGGGCAGGCTGGAGGCGTGCCGGAGGAGGGAGGGAGGTGGGTTCTCAGAGCCCCGCTCCAAGGCACTCGCATAGTGCACTCCACGTGCTCCGCGCCCTACACGAGTGCCTTTACCTTAGCCTTTACCTTTATGAGTGCCTTTACCTTAGCCCCATTGCGGGGCTGCTTACCTTACTTGGGGGAAGGGGACGAAAGTCCCATTCTCTCAAGGCGTATCCCGTGGTAGCCCGGGAGGTGCAGGATCTGGCAGCAGCACTTCTCGTTGCCTCTGAGCCTGGGTGCCCCGGGCAGCTCAGGCTTGGGCTGCCCATCCCCATGCATCATCTCATAAGAATGAGTTACAGCTCTAAACTTTGAATTTGTCAGTAGAATGTAACTAGAGCTAACAAATGGTGAGGCTTCCTTATGGAAGTGATATCCATACAGATTGATTTCTGAAAGAAAACCAGGTCTGCTATCTGTTTATCTTCCCCTCTACAAGATAGGGATTCTTCCAGCAATAAACTTCTGAACAGACTTTAATAACCTGATTATCTTTTTGATAAGGGATTGGGAGAGCCTGCTTTTCTTCTCCCTTCAAGGTTTTTCTAAGAAGCTGCTTTACACTGGACCAGACCATTGATTCATCTGCTCTCCAGAGCTTCAGGTGGGAATTTTTCTCTACTCTACCTGGAGATGCCTGGGATTGAACCAGGGACCTTCTGCACGCAAAGCACGTTGCTGAATCACTAAGCTACAGCCTTGCCCTTTGCATTTTTTGTCTTCTTTCCAAATCCATCTGTGCTGATTATATTACTCTCTACAGTAGTATTGGCAACCTTCAGTCTCGAAAGACTATGGTATCGCGCTCTGAAAGGTGGTTCTGGCACAGCGTCTAGTGTGGCTGAAAAGGCCAATCCGGGAGTGACAATCCCTTCCACAACGGGAGCAAGTGCAGTCTGTCCCTGGTCTGTCTCCCTGGCTATGGGCCTTCCTTCTTTGCCTCTTTGCCTCAGACTGTTGGCAAAGTGTCTCTTCAAACTGGGAAAGGCCATGCTGCACAGCCTGCCTCCAAGCGGGCCGCTCAGAGGCCAGGGTTTCCCACTTGTTGAGGTCCATCCCTAAGGCCTTCAGATCCCTCTTGCAGATGTCCTTGTATCGCAGCTGTGGTCTACCTGTAGGGCGCTTTCCTTGCACGAGTTCTCCATAGAGGAGATCCTTTGGGATCCGGCCATCATCCATTCTCACGACATGACCAAGCCAACGCAGGCGTCTCTGTTTCAGCAGTGAATACATGCTAGGGATTCCAGCACGTTCCAGGACTGTGTTGTTTGGAACTTTGTCCTGCCAGGTGATGCCGAGGATGCGTCGGAGGCAGCGCATGTGGAAAGCGCTCAGTTTCCTCTCCTGTTGTGAGCAAAGAGTCCATGACTCGCTGCAGTACAGAAGTGTACTCAGGACGCAAGCTCTGTAGACCTGGATCTTGGTATGTTCCGTCAGCTTCTTGTTGGACCAGACTCTCTTTGTGAGTCTGGAAAACGTGGTAGCTGCTTTACCGATGCGCTTGTTTAGCTCGGTATCGAGAGAAAGAGTGTCGGAGATCGTTGAGCCAAGGTACACAAAGTCATGGACAACCTCCAGTTCATGCTCAGAGATTGTAATGCAGGGAGGTGAGTCCACATCCTGAACCATGACCTGTGTTTTCTTCAGGCTGATTGTCAGTCCAAAATCTTGGCAGGCCTTGCTAAAACGATCCATGAGCTGCTGGAGATCTTTGGCAGAGTGGGTAGTGACAGCTGCATCGTCGGCAAAGAGGAAGTCACGCAGACATTTCAGCTGGACTTTGGATTTTGCTCTCAGTCTGGAGAGGTTGAAGAGCTTTCCGTCTGATCTGGTCCGGAGATAGATGCCTTCTGTTGCAGTTCCAAAGGCCTGCTTCAGCAGGACAGCAAAGAAAATCCCAAACAAGGTTGGTGCAAGAACACAGCCCTGTTTCACTCCGCTTCGGATGTCAAAAGGGTCTGATGTGGAGCCATCGAAGACAACAGTGCCCTTCATGTCCTTGTGGAAAGACCTGATGATGCTGAGGAGCCTGGGTGGACATCCAATCTTGGGGAGAATCTTGAAGAGGCCGTCTCTGCTGACCAGGTCGAAAGCCTTTGTGAGATCTATGAAGGCTATAAAGAGTGGCTGTCGTTGTTCCCTGCATTTCTCCTGCAGTTGTCTAAGGGAGAATACCATATCAGTGGTGGACCTGTTGGCTCGGAATCCACACTGCGATTCTGGATAGACGCTCTCTGCAAGTACCTGGAGCCTCTTTAGTACAACTCGGGCAAACAGCTTTCCTACAACGCTGAGGAGAGAGATGCCGCGGTAGTTGTTGCAGTCACCCCTGTCACCTTTGTTCTTGTACAGCGTGATGATGTTTGCATCCCTCATGTCTTGAGGTACTCCACCTTCTCTCCAGCAAAGACAGAGAATTTCATGCAGCTCAGTGACGATGATCTCTTTGCAGCATTTTAGGACTTCAGCAGGGATGCTGTCTTTTCCAGGTGCCTTGCCAAAGGCAAGGGAGTCCAGGGCCACGTGAAGTTCTTCTAGGGTTGGTTCACTGTCAAGCTCTTCCAGCACAGGCAGGCACTCAATGTTGTTCAGTGCTTCTTCGGTGACTACATTTTCTCTGGAATATAGCTCAGAGTAGTGCTGCACCCAGCGTTCCATCTGCTGCGCCCGATCCTGGATGACCTCGCCTGTAGCAGACTTCAGAGGGGCAATTTTCCTCTGTGTTGGACCTAGGGCCTGCTTGATACCATCATACTCTCTACAACTTCCTAAGTAATTATAACAACACACTAGTTCCCAAGGCAAGCAATTATTCTTACGTTGTTCCCACAGTTAAAAAGATTCATTGGGCTACATTTGTTCCCCATTTAAAGTCCCAACCAAGAAGTGAAGAAGACTTTTCCCTGACCAGCTTTGTTTGTATTTTGAATGGATGGTAGCAGCTGGAGAAGAGCCTCAGAAGAGAAGGGGCAGGCAGGGTATCAAGAAACAGTTGTTGTCTAGTAGCAGGGGGAAATTACCTGTGGACCATGGACAGAGACTATGGTAAGAGAGAAGACACAGGTAGATCAGCGATTTTCAACCTTTTTCGTTTCATGGCACATCAAGAAGGTGCTAAAATTGTCAAGGCACACCATCAGTTTTTAGACAATTGACAAGGTCATGCTGCGCTGTCAGCCAAGAACTTACATCCCCCAGCAGCCTTACTAATAAATGACCCTCTGCCATATTCCTACAGCACACCTGCAGACCATTTTTGGTACACCACTGTGCCGTAGCACACTGGTTGAAAATAGATGGTGTACATTATTTATTCCCAACTCTCTGGCCGCCCACCCCATTTAAGGTTTCTTTGGGGTTTGGAGGATGTTTCCCACTTCCAGCCTTCTCTCCAGACATCAAGGGTTAGAAATTTGATCTTGAAACTGAAGGGAACAGCAAGCTCATGGGTCTTCTCCCTTGAGGATACTGCCCCTTGCCAGAATCCTTCACTGTAGCCAGAAATGGTTGAGAAATCTGGACCACAAGGAGTAGTCTATTATCCCTCATATGCTTTATGATATCTGCTTCTTGACACTGTGTTTTCCAGCTACTCTTTGCCATGGGATTCCTAAGTAAGGAACAAAAAGAAGGCACTTTAGACTTTGGGATTTTCTGCAATGCTGTTTCAAAAGCATTTTGAACAGTAGTTCATCAGCCAAGAATGCCTGTTTGAATGACCTGACTGCCTCTGCTTGCCACATAGTTGCACCCTCCAAAAAGGTTTCCCCCCTTAAAGTTCACTCTTCTATAATGTGATGGGGCAAAGGATGCAAGTGGTCTTTCTCCTGCATGCAGTCCAACCATCATAATGCATTTTCTCATTCCTTTCACATACATTATATGCATAGCCAGTAATGGCCCAACCAACTTTGTCACCTAATATAGCAGCTGATCCGCCACCCATTAAACCAAAGTTTTACCACCCCTCCTGCCAGCATATGTGCCTTTAATGCTGCATGACACACCCTCCCACATGACAGCACCCACCAAGCTAGCCAGCCAGCACACCAACACGCACCTCATCCACCTCCACTTCCACAAACATCTCCGTGGCATCTTGTAAAGTGCCAGAAGTGAAAGATCCTGTTCCTCCCTACTCCACCATTTTACAAGAAGCAGTGGAAGAGGAAACACAGGGGCACTGTTCCTGAGCATTCAAGAGAGTGCTCAGGATCTCAGCGGAGCCAGAGCTGGAAGAGAATGTCAGTGAGAGAGAAGAGATTGGGGCAACTAGGCATCCAGCAAGTCATGGTGAGCAGGTGCAGGTTGCAGATCAACCCTTTCCAGTTGCCACCTCCCTGAACCTACTGCTCAAAGAGACTCTTTTTCAGTCTCATGGCTGGGCCCTCCCTCTGCATAGCCATGTAGAGAATGTTTTTGTCATGGCTTTCTGCATAAAGACTGTAAGGCATTTTCAGTGGAGTGATAAGCTACTGAGAGAGAGAGAGAGAGAGAGAGAGAGAGAGAGAATGGGATATTGTGCCAGACTTATTCTGTCTTGCTGTTAGATCAGAATATGGCAGAAAGAATCAGATTCAGTAGCAGACATAAAACATAACTACCTGATGCCCCAGGCACTTCTGTCTGTCTTTAATCTACAAGATTAGAGGAAGCAAACTGGTTTATATATGTTTATAGATAGCAAGAATAAACCCAGAATTCAAATCTGCTCATTCACATTCATCATTTTAGGGATAAACCACACATGCACATTAAAGCCTTGAAAGAGGCTACACATACCATAAAAAAATAAAGTTCAGTACAGTATTCATAAGCTGAACAAATGGAGGGGCCACTGAAGACCCTCCTTGCCGTTCGGTGCCATTTGATCTAAAGTTAGCCCTGATGGAAGGCAATCAGTGAGCAAAATGTGTAGCAAAAACATCATCACACTCACCAGAAAGGCCCAAAGCCTGCTGCTTATTCAGAAATCTTATATAGTTCCAGTGCAAGACAACTGTTTGGTTAGTATCGTGAAGATTGTATTCAACAGCATCTGAAAAGCCATCAAGCTTCTTTTCAGCTCCCTCTTTTCCCTCCCACCCCAATCACTTTCCTCCCTGCCTTGAATAAAAACGAATGTTTGCCATAAACTGCACGGCTACCACTAATTGAGTTCGTTTTTCATGCTGAAGGACTCTTCAGTCCAGAGGAATTGGCCAACGCAGAGCAGATGCCTTTTGAAAACAGTGGCGTGCTGTCGAGAGGGAGTTCTGGAGAAATCTCTTCCAAACACGCTGGTGTTCGTGGAGACTATTCAGGTTGTGCCAAAGTCTCTAGCTGCCAATTTTATTTACGGTAAGACAAATGAAGCTGAAATGAGAAACAAAAGCCTCCTTCAAGTATCCAGACTGAAGGAAATGACGGGTACATTCGGTGGAGGGACACACCACTCTTATTTTGTCTTTGCGGCCTTATTTTCAGACAGGCACCAGACTGGAGTTCTGGCTGTCGTACATTTGCTCATCATTGGCTGGTTCCTCAGAAACAGCATGCAAGAAAGAGACCTAAAGGGAAAGGATATCTTCATAACAGGATGCAAGAGCAGCTTTGGCAATGCCCTGGCTAGTCACCTTGACAAGGAAGGATTCTGTATCATTGCTGCAAGTCTCGCAGAGGACGGGAGTCGGAAACCATTGGCCTGCACTTCACTATCACTGAAAACTAAGCTACTTGACTTAATGGACCTTTGTAGTACTGACACAACTGTTCAGCTTGTGAGTGTGGAGACTGAGGAGACAGGTCAGCCATACCACTGTGTTATCGAGCAATTTCCAAGCTTACTTGCTTATGAAATATGACATCGCTTTCAGAAGACAGGTGCTTTTTTTCCTCAGCAATGACTTTAACCTGGCCTGTTACTTGTGTAAGGGCAGGCTCCGGATCCCTCCTCCCTGTCCTGCACTATGCTGCCACATGTGGGGGGCCTGGAGCTTAGCAGCCCCCTGCCCCATCAATCAGTACATGAAGGGCCAAGAATATATTATTCCTCACCCCCAGAGATAAATGCTATCCCCCTTATAAAGGGAGGGCTGTGAATGAATAATCTCAGGGTGATGAACTATGCTGCCCCACCTGCCATGACTGTTCTCCTCAGGTGTGCATTTACCTTCATCCTGCATGATGAACACACGAACCATATAAACTGAAGGAAGCTGCCCCAACCCAGCTGGTCTGCCTTTGGTCATCAAAGTCTCAGCTGAACCGCCTTTTGAATTCAGTGCATGTCTGAGATGCACAAAGCACGTCCCACTATTCACCAGCACCATGTTGGGCTGGAAACCTGGCTAAGGCCACAATTTTGAAAGCATAGCCTTGCAGGCTGTGGAATACATCAGGGGCCATTCACAGAATTGACCAGCAGGAGATGTAGAACAGACAAAAGGAAATGTTCTTTGCCTAGCAGGTAATTAATATGTGCAACTCCCTGGCCCAGCCGCCTTTGAAATGAGAATAGACTGATTCCTGGAGGAAAAGTCCTCCAAAGGTTACAAGTCATCAGAAATAACAGCCCCAGAGCAGAACGCAACCTGGGACAGGAACGGATGATGGCAGAAATCTGAAAACAAAAGTGAAGTGGAGTTGTGGTGGGTTCCCTGAGGGAGACTGAAACAGGTTAGAGAAGATTCAGAACCTGAAGCACTCTTTACAATCATGCAGGCACTGAATAATGAAACCCCGCAGGGGAGTGAAGCTGGAAGCACACGCAGGAATGTAGCCAGGAATGTGCAAAGAAAGGCCTCACCAGTGCTAAAACACACAGGCCAAGGGCCCCAGGAGGATCGGCCCTATACCCAATTATCTCTCATCATATGAGAAACCTGAGCAACTCCAGAGCAATTCAGGGGACAAGCAAACAAGTGTTAAGCAACCCTAACAGAAAACTATGAAGCAGAACAGAAATAGCAGCACAGCAGAGCAAACGGCAGCGCCAAGGGGGGACATGTTTTCCCACAGTAAGCGGAAGGCGGCTGTCATCCACCACAGTGCCCAAGTGAAGGACTACCTTAACTCATACAGTCCGTTGAAGGGAGAACAGCTCTTTAAAGTGCCAAGCAGCCAGAAATAAAGCCTTCCCCTAGCAAGATGCAACATCCAGGGATGGGCTGTGCCTCAGATGACTCATATGGACTCAAAACTTGGGCAATGACTTGGAACTTCTGCAGCTTGACTAGCTTTTTGAAAAGATGCAGACTTGAGTCGAAAAGGACTAGAAAAATGGCTCTAGAAGAGTCACGATGGCTGCCACTATAAAGCATGGGCGACTCGAGTCAAGGGACAGAGACTCAGGACTTAACTTGAGACTCAATGCTGTGGCTTGGGCACATCCCTGGCAACAGCCTCCCCTCCGTGGGCACGAAAAGCAGGCAACAAAGCAAGTTTTTAGTTGTGTGATGCTGCATTCTGAGGCGGGATACATCCAGGAGGTTTTTATAATATATTTTGCCTAAGCCTGTAGATTGACCCATAGATTTTCACAGGGGTGGGGAGAAAAAAGAAAGCACAAGCCAGCTCTCTGTGGCATGCCAATAAATATATTATGCGCTGGGCCTACAATACTTTGTTGTTGTTATTCTCTTTGATTCATTGCTAGAGGATACATTCACCTTTCTAGCAGTTCATTTCTTTTAGTGGAAACCAACAAAAATGACAATTGGCTGTGACAAATCATTGATTTCTAAACCTTTGCATTTTCAACCACAAGCTATTGCTCTGACAAATGCTTGAAGTAGTTAAAGGTCATTCAATTACTTGTATTGACAATACCCCCACAAACACCACCAACTGATTAAATTTTTTGGTTTTGCTTTAAGGAGAGACATGCATCATTTTGGAGTAAAGGTGAGCGTCATCGAGCCAGGATTCTTTAAAATAGAAGCAACTAACCTAGTGATTGTTGAGTGAGACCCGTGAAGACTCTGGACCCAGCTGACTCCCGAGACCAGAGTGTCATCTGGGGACAAGTACTCTTTGTAAAATGCAAGTGCAAACTCTTAACATTCAGCTTTGGGACGGATTCATTCAGCCACTCCTTTGAGCTATGTGCACATTTTTGCAAGCCTTCTTTGTAGTCAGAGTTGCATGAAACTTGTTTTGTGAAATGAGCCTTCTACAGCTCCTTGGCTATAATGAAAAGAACAAATTCAGTTTTTGGGCTGTGTAACACACACACCCCTCAGAGACATTTCATTAGTTGAATTGCCTTTGATTAATGACCCAATCCTACCCCCTGCTGGTGCACAGAATTTAGGGCTACTAGTACATTCTTCACGCGACCCAGCCCACCAGCAGGGGACCAGGCTAGCTGGGAGAGTTAAGTAAAGAAAATTGTAACTTACCTCTCCAGCTGCTGCCTGGTTCCCTATGGCCTTATTCAAATCGCGTACACCAGCTCTTTTGCTGGTGCACGTTAAGCTAAGGGGCACGTCAGGACAGGAGTCCCAGATTTGGCAGACGTTGCCACTGTGGGGATGACGAGCCACATTTTTCATTTCTCATAGGGCCACTTGAGGGGGCAATACTTCCTGAAGGAGGCTGGGGCTGCACACCTCTGTAGTCTCTGGCATTGGCCATTGACCTCTGGGCACCCAGAGGCCTGCAGGTTGGTCGTGGGGATGGTAATGGCCACACTGGGGTTGGAGTCCCCCTACTGCTATATGCCCATGGGCCTTGGCCAGCTCAGTTGCTTCCTGGCTGTGCTTTGAGGGCCATGTTGAACAGGCACATGTGGAGAGTGGAGAGTTGTGACAGCTGGAGGCTGATGCAGCCTGAGAAGGCCAGGCCCAGCTTGTGGAGGTTGTATGGCAGAAGACATTGTGGTGACTTTGGTGGTAGCCTGGTAGGATGTGGAGTGGCAGGAGTAGGCACTGGATATGATGGCTGCCCTACGGTAAGAGCAGAACTGCCTTTTTATCATTCAGGCATCTGGCTCAAATTGTGAGGTTGGGTGCTAGCCATGGGCATGGAGGGGCAAATGCCTGCCCTCTGTTGTCTCTGTGTCCCCTGCTTCTTTCCTATCCCCTGTCCCCCTACCCCTCTCCTCCCTTCCCTGCTTCCTCCCTCTCCCCATTAGTCACATCTGCAGCCTCACTTTGGCATGGGGTGGCAATGCTTGCGGTGAGTAGCTTGGAAGTGTGCTTGGTCCATGGTGTATGCCAGGGTGTCAATGCCACATGTGGCTCCTCTGGGATCTTCAGCAAGCTGACTTGCAGCATATGGCTGATGCAAAGTGTGCCTTGTGGGTGCAGTGGTGTCTGGCAGGTGGCAGCATGTGGGCACGGTGTTCACGTGCATTTTCTCTGGTATATTCACCCTTGCATTCTGTTGTCAGCTTGGTTCAGTGCAGATCTCCTTAGGGGTAGGCTCCATTGCATCCCAGGGAGCTTATGGGTCAAGAATTGTGGCCCCATGGGGCCTCCTCCAGGACATTGTGGCTTGGCTAGCTTTGTCAGGCTGTGATCATGTGCTTTCTTCTGTGGGGTGGAGCTGGTGTCGGAGTATGGATGTGGCAGGCAGCTTTGTGGTCCAGCAGGCAAGTCTTGATCACTAAGTCATCAAGCAACTAGCACACATGTACTGCTTAGTCATAGGGCAGTTGTGGCACCACCACTGTGGTCAGCAGTGGCGTCTGGGCAATGTTGGTGCTGGTTGTTGGTGACAAGAGGTGGATTTGCTCGGCCGGCTGTGCTGGTAGGACATGGCTTGGGCTCCACCGTCCCCCATCATTCCCTGAACTTGCTGGCCAGGCTCAGGATATGATGGACATCACATTGGCATCTGTGAGACATCTGCAGTGTCCAAATAGGACTGGGTCTTTAATGAATTGTAGAATTGTGGGGCAGAACAGGCCATCTCACCCAGTGTTCCTTGATCAGGGTATAAAAAACACAGAACTAATTCACCCATCTCATTCAGTCTGTAATATGATTCAAATAATGAAAACCAGGCACAGTACACCTGCTTGACGGTGCCTGTAGGACACATTTAGTAAAACAGACACACAGATAGCTCAAGAAATGGTAGCTTGTAAATGCTCAGTTCAGGTAATAGGATTTTACTGTGTATTTTAAGCAGACTTTGCTACTGTGGGCTGTTAGATTTTATAAGCAAAATAAGGCAGCCATAACTAATGGGGGGAAAAGTGTTTGCATTGCTGCTCTGGGGCTACAGAGTAATGTATTGATCTCTTTTCCCCTTCAGCTTTAAAACCTGACATTTCACAATTTTTGATGGCCTATTTGCTTTCTAGCAGATTTAAGGATACAAAGAATAAGCTAATAGGCTATGTGATCCCCACATTTCTAAGGTCATAAAATGTATGCAGCATGCCTTGACTGCAAAGCATCCAAGGGCATGCTATGAAGTTGGATAGGACATGACGCTCCTGTGGCTGCCACTCTCCTCTGCCCCAACATTTCTGTTCGATATGATACTGAGGATGCTTTTTCCAGTTCCAACATCCAAAGGTCATCCAGCACCCAGATTCCAAATAGATGTTTGACACTAAATGCACCACTTTTTAAAAACATCACTAATTTGATGTTCACACAGGCGTGTCCTAGCCTCTTTGACCCCAAATAGTATAAGGTATTCTCAGAAACCTCTAGCTGAGAGAATTGTTGTAAGAATTCCATGAAAATGATATATGTAAAGTGCTTTGCAGACTCAAGGTGCTACATAAATGTGAAGGATTACTATTGAAATAGGAACCATCCATCACACAATTAAGTGAAGCAGAATGGCAGTCAGGGAAGGGAGAGGAAATATATAATGACCTCAATACATGGGGTGTGGGCATGGACATCAGCTGGACATATTAACTCAATTAGCCCATCTTCTTGAAGGTATCAAAGAACTCTTCTCAGAGGATTACTTGTAGTTCGTGTAACTTATTGGTATATTCCTAAAACTCTGTGACAATGTTTTAGTTGCTTTTATTGTATGTTGCTTAATAAATACATTCACCAATAAATGCAGCTATCCCAACACACCTTACAGGTGAAGTAAATGCATCCTATCCCAGCTCAGGGGCGCTTCCATCCATTCTTATGTCCCCCGTTTCTGAATTCAGCCCTGACCTTGGAAAGAGCTACCAGGAGTGAGCCCTTTATTGTGAGATGGGATCAGGGAGCGGTTGCTTACCACAATGATTGCTGCTGCTTCAGATGCACTTTCATTGGCCAAGACCCAAAATAACTGGCAGCCGCATGCCCTATTTTCCCCACACTTCCTTAGAACGTGTAAGTTAGATGAGCGTACAGGTCAATACACTAGAATCAATTACTTGTAGACTAGATAATGATAAAATACAATCCTTATTAATTTATTCAGCAGCAGCATTTTCCAGTTTTTCTTTTCTAATCAAAGTACACATCAAGGTAATAAAACCAAGCATATTAAAAGAGGCATAGCACTTAATTTTGAGAATTCAGGTACAAAAAAACCCTGAAATAAACAGCAGAAGTCTCATTCATTATAAATGTAGAAGTCTGGAATCCAAATCACATGAGTAGCTGGGCCAGAAACATTAAGCAGCCGCGTAGACTATACATTCCTGGAGTGGCACACAGACTTTAAAGGGTTCGAGTTATGTCTACTAAACCAGCGAATCAGTAGTAAAACTAATAAGATGTGCAGTAAAAGGCTGTATCAGTAAAAATGGTTTTTCCCTTTCTATTATTGCCCACCACAGGAAATAAATAGTCAACAAATATTAAAAATGTTCACATGAGAGAGAGAGAAAGAGAGAAAGAAAGTTGGCTCATTTTAAACCATGCCAGCATTGTTTGTGCACCACGGCACAGAAATAAAGCATTTTCGATAGCTAGCTACTGTCATTTTAACAAGATGAATGACTTGTAGAGATTTTTAGCTGAGAGCAGAATTATTCCAGTGATGATCAAGAAAATGTGCCATTAAATTAAAGGTGAAAGTGGAAAAATGTAAAACACATCCTAGCTTCCACCAGTAAACATACTGAAACTGGGACCTTAAAAAAAAGGTGTTTAGAGGGAAAGGATGATTCTGTCGACACCAGGCAAAATATTAACACACAGAAAACATTTTGTGCCACTTCTTGTGTATTTCCCCCCCAAGAGGGTTGTATAAATGGTTTGTGTCCTGTTTAGTACCATATAAAGAGGCACTAATTTTTTTCCCCACATTCTCTGGTACTGAAAACAGATCACAGAGCAGACCATAAGCACCAGTAGAGACTTAGCAGATTGCTGCTAATCAATATATGTTCCAAAGGTCTTTGCCACTCAGTGGGTGGCCACTATGCTCTCCTCTATCTTATGTCATATAATCATTTGTACAGAGGATGTGTCCCTAGCAATGCAATTTCAGAACAGATTCATACTAAAACATCAGCAACCAGATAATCTTTCAGAAATTTACAAATGTACAGTATATTTATAACATTACTTTCAGAGAGTGTCAGTGCAAAGATATACATATAGTACACGTGATAATTACTCATAAAAATAGGCATTGGCATGTGTAAAAAACAAAAATATCAAGGCATGGTTTCAACAGATCTCTCCAGCTAAAGACTAAATATATATATATATTTTTAATAAAGAGGTGTGAACCGTTTTTTCCTTCTGTTTACAAAAATATATGTGCAAATGGTTGTGCCTAATTATTCCCTACATGAACTAGTTATACAACAGAGTCCTCTTTGACTAGATTGGCGGTGTCTTGGAACGAATCTTCAGTTGCTGTGTAGGCTAGTGGTTGATCTCTTTTGAGAATAATTTTCTGCGGTAGGGAGGGAGATGGAGGAGGGGCTTGCTCAGCTGCTCCTTGGTGCTCCTTTTCCATCTGAAACAACAAATATATTGTAGAGGTTTGAGGGGGTAACATCTGAATTTCACAAGAACTGACTATCGACAATTTTAGTGAACTATGTAGCTGCTGCTCAGAGCTCAAATCAGAAATGATATAGACACTTATCTGGGAGTAAGTCTCACTGAACTTACTCAGTGAGAACTCAGTGAGACTTACTTCTGAGTAAACATACATAGGATTGTGCTGTTGAAAACAGATCACAATCCATAAGTGTTTTGTAAGGAAAAATCTCAGTTTCATAAGGAAAGGTAAGAAATATATAGAATGAGTAAAGTACAAGGAGGGATTTTGCTGTGGACAGTCACAATGAGCTAGAGCCTCGTGTGTATTCAGTGCACACATTCAATTCCTGTAGAAGGTCTGTGCACTTAGTGCACATGTTAAGTTCTCCGTATGTCAGTGGGGTGGTAGCTTCATAAACACATACTTTTGTTTCAATGGGGTTGTACCCCTTCACTGAAGAGACCCTGTAGCTTGAAGAGTTTGATGCTCAAACTGGGGCATCCACAGGGGGCTGTTTTTCAGGGTGGTGTAATAGTGACCATAGTGAAATTGTGAAATCATTCATAGTGAAATTGATCACACTCTTCCTCAAGCTTTGTCTTGGTTTCTTTGAGAGAGCAAGCAAGCAAGCAAGCAAGCGTGTGTGCGCGCGTGTGCGCGCGTGCGCTTATTAGAAATATGTATGCCTGCAGGGAGATGCTATGTGCTACTAAGCTGTGCTTGATGGATTTGGGTCTTTAGACAAAACTCCCACATTCCTCTTGTACAGAGTACTATATCTCCAGAAAACTGATCAGTAGTTGTACAGATTGACAAATATGATTTCTTCAAGTTGCAAGCAGCAACTGCTCTAACTCTGATCAGAATTCTCCCTGAATATTCCTGTGTTCATTGCTCAGATATCTCATGAACCTTGAACATGGCAGAATTCCCAGTTTAACTTGGTCCTACGTGTAACACACACATGCACTCTTTTCTGTATGATTAGTTGCGTTCTTTCATTAGTTTCATTCTTGCAGTTCATTCTTTGCTGTTCTGGGTCACTTTCCTACTGTGGTGGACATTCTAACATTTCCTACTGTGGTGAACATACAAACATTCTATTGTTTGTGATTTGCTTTTTCTGTATGTCTGAACATTTCAATAAATATATTGTTTTTAAAAAGGGATTCCACTTGGTGACATATTTTGCAAAGGTTTGAGAGGTCAAAGGTTAAGCCTCCGCATCTGCCATAGTAGATCTCAGCTGTTTATATGAATTCCACTTTTGAAAGAGATAATTGCTGACTAGTACATATTCCATGCCACTTTTAGACCTTTATGCTAGAAACGTATGCTTCAATCACATTCACCACTATCATCTACTTCATCAATCAGCAGTCTTTTGCTTCTGAATAAATCTGACATAAATCAACTTTACCTCTGCATATATTGGATTTTCAAAATTGGTATTTTGTTTCAGTTTTCTTTTAAAGAAACTCCACTTTGACTCCTGGAAGTTTAGAAAAAAAGTTTAGAACTTGACCAGTAAATATTTATGACTAAGCAATCAACTAAAACTGATACACACAAGCAATCAACAAAGGGCACAATCCTAACCCCTTATGTCAGTGCTTTCCAGCACTGACATAAGGGCAATGCAGCTCTGAGGTCAGGGGACAAACATTCCCTTCCTTTGAGGAGGCCTCCGTGAGTGACACCCAACTGCAGGGTGCAGCACACGTTGGCTGGAAAAGCACTGACATAAGAGGTTAGGATTGCGCCCTAAAACTCATAAAATGGAACAGTGCTAGCAAACACGAGGACCTGACAATTTAGCATCTGACTTAACCAAATGAAAAGAACACCCATTGCAGAAACACCAACATGGGGACTGGCAAAGTATTCCATTGAAGGCAACTGCCCAATCAGGACCTGTGACTTCTGCTGCAATTGCGCTTGTTTAAGCTGGACCTAGATGATATGAAAAATGCTGAACACAGACCAAGGACAGCCTTCAAGTAAGAACATCCTGTAATAGTGAATATACCCTATTCCTACAACTGACCCACGTCCCCTGCCGGCCAGAAGATTAACCTTTAAGTTACCACGTCTTACCTATTGTGAACCTGTTTCATCAAAGGAAATAGTGATTGCATGAGTGGGGAAGCAGCTTGAAATGTGAATTCTCCCTGTTCAGAAAATACTCATCTCACTTTGAGATGAGTATTTGAGAGCTCAGAGTCATACACTTTGAGAGCTCAGAGTCATACAAAAGCCCCTCAGGACAGGTTTTCATCCTTTCCCTCTATGTAAAGTACTATGTACATTGATGGCAGGCCATAAACAAGCAATGCTGAAAGCTAGAGGATCTCAAACTGGGGCATTGTGACTGGGAAACTGGAAGCACTGCTTAAGACTGTGTTGGAAGCCTCAGAAGACTTTCCAAGTGGTCCTCAGTGTTGCGCAGGGCTTCGCCTGCCCCCAGAACGGCTCTGGAGGGCAGGCAGAAGCAGCGTGGGGGGAGTAGTGGTGCTGCCCCCACAAAGCCCATGGGTGTGGCACTTGGGGCTTTTGCCCTCCCATCTCCCCTCCAGGCCTGCTACTGACTAAAGAAGAGGTATGCATTCCTGAACTTGAGCAGTATAAAATGTAGAGTTAACACATGAGAACTCTACAGAGCATGATCCTCCTCCTCCCAGCATTTGTTTCCGGCATGTTTTGTAAAACAGCTGTCTGTTACCTGAGAAGTTTCCGTGTTTGCAGGGGGCTGGGGAGTACTGGCAGATATGGATGTAGCATAGACAGGATTCTCAAAGTTCTCATTTTCTCCGCTGCTAGAAGCAGTTACCTGTTGCCACAAAGAGATTGGAAGAATTAAAGAAGAAATATTGAAGGAAAATATACTAAGGAAGGGAAAATGGATAGATCACAGGCTAGGAAGAATACAGTGAGAGAAGGAAAATCATGTACTACTTTTCTCCCTTACCTGTGTGGGAGGAGCTACGCTCACATCCTCAAGTCCGCTGTCTTTTGTGGTGTACATGGGATTTTCAAATGTGATTGGCTGCTTTCCAGTTTCCACAGCAAAGTTTTCATTCTGATGACAAGCAACAGCAATATGTAACCAGTCAATACAAATTTATAACTTCTTAAAGCAAAGCATAACATCAGAAATGGTACAGCTATAAGAACAGCATCAAATTTTAATTTTTTAAGTGATTCTTTTAATTCTTTAAATATTTCCCCCCAGTACGGAACTCTGCCATTCACTATTGTGCCTGGTGTTGTATATACGGGAATAGTATGTGAGATCATCAAGCCAATTCTGCCAAGTGTGCTTGTATAATGACACTCCGTAAATCATCTCTAGTTGGCGGAAAAATGAATATCTCTTCAACAGAAGCTCAAAAAATACTACACAAGAGATTGATATAAATCAATCAAATCTATTACAAGAAAAATACACCCCAAACCATCTCAGAATGGGCCCTCTCTGCAAAGTCTTCAAAATAATTTCTTATTTAAAAAACAAATCATTTTTTCCCCTGGTAGAAAACTAGCTCTACCTCTAGGGGAAAAAATGTTCAATTCCTGTTTTACATTGTGAATTTCTGTATTCCTCAAGGCCATAAGGGTAGTTAAGCAGAAGGCAAGACAGGCAGGTTTCCAAACCAGTTTCTGGTGGAGGAAATGTAGTCCACTCACCCCCTCCCCCATTTGAACTCTAGTTCAAGAAATGGGCAGCCCAATCCTAATCTGCACTGGCACAGCCAGGCCGCATGGCCTGTGCCGGATACAGCACAGCTTAGGAGGAAGATGGGGGTCTCCTCAGAGTAAGAGGATATTTTCCACCTAACTCATGTCAAACCCCAGTCTGCCCTATGGAACTTCTTGGAAACAGCTGGCACAAATCCAGGAAGCCCAATGTAATGCTGGGATGGCTGGAAAGTGCGTTAGGATATGGCAGAGAATCCCACCCCTTCCCAGGCCTGATCCACTCACGTTCTGCCCTCCCCTGCAGAAATACCTCCTCCCCACCACCCTCCCCACTTTTTTTTTTTTGGAGAAAAATCATTACCATTTGCATTGCTCTGTCAACAGCAGACTCAAGTCCAAATCCAGACACATTAATGTCCATAGTCACATCAGCTCCAGATCGGAATGTAACCCCATTGCCATTCTCAGTGGACTTTACAAGACTGCTTAAGCTTTGAAAATAAGAATATACATATATTCAACCAGAAGAAAATGGCTCAATAAAAGATTCCGACTTTTACCCCTTTTTTGGATTTTCATTCTTTGGGACAAATATGATAGTTCTGTATGGTATACCAAAACAAAATGTCCCACTATTTCTTCAGAAAAGTATTTAGAAGTTGAACACCACATTCACAAGTTTCCACTAAGGGGAGACTCTAAACAAAAAAAGAATCTTCTATTAGTCAAATGTCCTTGGGGTCAGGCTTAAAAAGCCTGGATTCATTGCTATGATGACATATGGGATCGATGAAAAAGCTAGACTAGCAAGCCTGGAATGGTGAAAGAGTCATCTGTAGCTGTGTCAAGTATGCCTCATCCATGTAGCATAAACCATTGGTCTTCAACCTTTTTCGTGCAACGATATATAAAGTACGAGACTGGGGACACCATTATTGATCCCACACATGAGGACGCTGTCTGCCCACCCCCTCCCATCACCAGCCACTCCCCACCTTCATGATGCCCTCCCAACACTGTTCTCTGTAACCAAATATACTTATTAGAGGGAACAGAAAATGATACCATGCGACCTGGCACTAGTGAAAGGTATTTTAGCACAACTGCTAAGAACTGGGACATAATCTCCTGGTATCTGAAGGGGGTTATACCAGATGTCTCTCCCTAGAGCCTGGTGGGGCTCTAGTCCAGTGGTCTTCACCCTTTTTCATTTCTTCATCAAAGTTGCTGTGACCCCACATCTGAGGTTTTGTGATCCCTTTGGGGTCCAGCCCAAGGTTGAAGAACACTGGGATATACCATCTGTAATGCTCCTTAAAGATGTCTTTAATAGAGAACAGACACCTGCACATATATTTCTTGTGCTGCTTTCTTACTGCTCTCTTACTGCTGCTCACTAACAAAACACTGGTTGTTCTGAAGTGTAAACAGGGTTCTGGTGTTCCGAAGATGAAAGAGATAAGCAGCATTCTGATGAAGTAGACTTTAACCTATGAAAACTTGCACTACAAAAAATTTCTTCGTCTTTAAGGTGCCACAAGATTTTTAATTGATGCTTCAGCATGGCTTGAAACATTTTATTTGTTCCTTGAACTGAACAGGTGAGTGCCAGCTGATAGACGCTGTTAGTTTTCTATTCGGACTTCTATAAGCGTTGTTTCATGTGTGATGGATTAAGGTGTAGAGAGACAAAGCATTAGATGAACTGTGGCTCCTGAATTCACAAAGGATCAGTGGTGCAAATCTCATCTGAACCCTACTGAGCTTAACCGGGAAACTCAGATTGCTTTGAAGATTTGCGGATGGCTTCTTTTGTGACTTATTCATTGTTTTACAAGAGAATAATCAGAAGTTCCATCAAAAATACTCATGCTTATCCTCTAAATAAACGTTTAGCACACTTAAATTTTCAAGAAAACAAGGACTGGTAAAACATGAGTGGTTTTTGTTACTGATTAACAGCAGAAGTAACCATGAACCACTTTTAAGCCTTTATACAAACACCTTCATGGCTGCACCACTCATGAACCCCATCAATTTTTAAACACTATGTAGACAGGAAAGGGAGCACAATAGTCATTAATTAATGTTTTCTGTTGCTCAAGAACAATCAGCATCCTCTGTGAAACCTACCTTGGTAATTTGGGAAGTGAAGGTAAGAGGGAGCCTGTCCGCCTGTAATTAAAAAATCCGCCAACAGCCAGCGCTCCAATGACTACTATGAGGATGACGGTAAGTAACACTGCCACTGCTGCTGTCGGAGAAGAAAGGAGTAAGAAAACCATACATATCAAACTGCAAAATGGCATCAACTATAACATGTTGATGGGCTGTCATTCAAAACTCTGCTTGGATCCATGCTTGATTATACAGAATAAGTGTACATTTGTAGCTTACTTGTTCCAGGAGGCACTCCCCTTGACAATCCCACTTCACAGTAATCTCCAGTGTAGCCATATGAGCATCTGTAAAAGGATGTGAAACGCCTGACTGGAATTGACTGCAGAAAGGTAACTGTCTTTTTTACGCTCTGTAAAGTATACCTACATGACATGATTTTTTGAAACCCATTCCTTAGTAATTACATGTTTCACTCACTGGTAGCACAAGAAAACCTCCTTGCTGGAAATGAACGTGCAGGAATGCTGAATCACAAACAAAGAGTTCAGCTTGTGAACATTAGAGGAGATTTGATTTCAGTGGAGCATCAGTGGCCCCTATAGGTGCAAGTGAGTGTTAAATGTGCTTTTGCTTTTCTGGCATGTTCTTATAGGTTTTCCTTTGATTGTGAGATGAGAATCTGAGAAGCTTGCTTTCTGATCTTTTCAAAACAAAAAACCTCAACTTTACTTATCTTTAGGTGTTTGAGCCTTCCAGCAGTAAATTGGGGATTTGCTATATGGCCTGCCAATTCATCATTTCAGAGACAGCAGAACTTCAGAATTACAAACACCTTGAGAATGGAGTTAAAGCCATTTCTGCCCAACGTGGATCAAATGTGTGCACCTGTGGGCTGGGCAGAAATGGGTTAAGAGCTCAAATAGATGAACAGGACCCCATGCAGTGTACTTGCTGCCAGGCGGTACCATTTCTAACTGTGCAGGGGGGACCAAATGTTGGAATGCTCCCCACACACATAATGCATTCCGTACATATTCAAAACTAGTGTGTCAGGGAAAAGTGACATTCAAAATTTTCTGCATTCTGAAATGGAACAGTCTAGCAATATGTCACATCAGTAGATCTTCTGCTCACCTATGTCAGCTGGAATTGAAATTGTGTTACATCTGCAACTGTGAACATTCTCCCCTTGACAAACACTTGTACAGTTCTTCACCTAACTACAAAAACATGAATCTCTTTGAGGCAGTGGTCCACATTAACCCATTTTCAATGTGAGAATTCTCAACACAAGCATGACCAGTCACAAAATCACAATGGACTGGTTTAGACCAGGTATCGCACTAGCTTCATCCACCATGTGATGTGGGGTAGAGCACATATGGTTTGGGTTATTGCCCCCCCCAACAGTGACATTGTGGGACTGTGTGCCAGAAGGGAGGTACATGTGCTCACATCGTGCATCATATGGTAGGTAAGGCCAGTTGAATACATTGTCGAAACCCAGCCCAATGTGGAGAAGTTTCCTCAGTTTATGAGAGTTTATTTACTAGACTGGTCATGTAGCCGCAATCCAGAAAAGCTACACAAGAAGGATCATGACAAGGGCTCTGAAATCTTTTTGCCACACAAGCTGCCTAAGAGACAAGCTGCTGTACAGTCAATCCATTTAAGAACTGATTTGCCTCCCTGGCAATGGGAAACATTTCAGAGACACTTTAAAGTGTCTTTGGCTTGGAGCCTGTTGTGATTTTTGAGAACACATTTTTATGTGATACTAAGGGCTCAATCCTATGCATAGTTCCCAGGTAGGAAGTTTACTGAATATAATGGAACTTCATTCCAAGTAAACACGCATTCCTGTCAATTCTTTCCTGACCCTTCCATACAGACTTACTTGCATTTAGGAAGCCCGCTTTCATCAATGTAACACGTTCCTCCATACAAACACCTACATGCTGGTGGCATTGTAGGAGGGAGTTCAATGGCTGCAAAGATGAAAAGCCATACATAGGTTAATGATCTGTATGTACCCTGCAAAGCATATCCTACCTTATCAACTTCTGCTCTACTCTTAGGATCGAATTTCAGCCAGGATCATTGTTTGCCTGGTCCAAGGCTCTATACTTTATTCATATCTGTCATTTATAAAAGTTATTTTGGGTTTTCCTCCTCTCTTATGTGAGGTCGAAGGTGGCAAGTAACAACCAATTTTATAAGAATACATTTAGAAAACACAAATGTACACAGCAAACAATTTACAAGAAGTATACAATGAAATGAAAAGGTACTTCTGTGACCCAGCAAGGGAGATCTTTATTCATCTAGCTCATTGGTACTGCACTGCTTAACCAGAGATGAGTGAATCTGATGGACATGTCTGATACATATGGAAATGTACTTCCACAACTGGTTCATTTGCTGAATGCAATAGAGTGCAATTTGCTGAACTCACAGAATAATACTTAACATTTGAACAGCGCTTTCTAAGTGAGACAGCACTTCCCATGTATCATTTTTATATTGCCCTTACAATAGCCCTGAGTGGTGAGTAAATATCATCCCCCATGCTGCAGCTGAGGCTGAGAAGGTGCAACTTGCCTAAGACTACCAAGTGAACTCATAGCAAAGATGAGATCTGAATCAAGGAGATTCTGATTCATAGCTTAATCTCTTAGCCACTGGGCTACACCAGCCTAACTGAAGAAGTGATTCGCAGCTATCTTCATCCATATGAGTACTTCTAATAGATCAATGTTATTCACAGGGCCATTCCGGTGTGATGGTCCCGGCACATGCACAAGACAAGATCCGAAGACCTAGCACAAGTGCTAGTTGTTAGCTCTAGCTCTGAAACAGTTACTATAATCAAAGCTAGTGCTACCTCTGAGAAGTTGCATCAGTAGGGAGACAAAGATAGAGAAAGGGAGACTGTCAACAGTCCCTTATTCTACAACTCCATGGACTATCCATTAAAAGCATAAATGGAATGTCAAGCAGAGGTTTTAAATTCCAGACTCAAGACACCAACTGGGCTGTTGAGCAGCCTGGTTGGTGTCCCCTTCTGCTGGGAGTCTCAGAGGGGAGAGGGTTTTATGTTACTGTTCTCCTCCACCACCCGACAGTGCTTTGCTTGCATAAGGAAAAAGCACCTTCCCTTCCTCAGGGTCTGTCCTCTTCTTTGTCGCTTCCAGGGCCCAATTAGGCCCCACCCAGTTTGTTGCCTCAGCTGCTCCAGATGTTCCTGCTCTTGCTTGTCCCCAAGGGCAGTCATTTGGCTGGCTTTCCTTCGCTGGCATTGGGGGTAGCCCTACAACTTCCCCTGCCTGCCCTTTCTCCCAGTACCCACTTTGGGCAGTGGTTCCCTAGGTGAGATCAGGTTGCCTCTGCCCGTCAACTGGTGGTGTTCTTGCACTCTGGAGGCAGAAGATCCTCTCTGATCCAGCTGGAAGGCCCGCTGGGGCCTGCTGAGCTGTTGCTGTTGACGGGTTCATTGGAGGGGCCAGACATCCCATCGGAAGGCTAGTTCAATGCTGGACATGCTTATATTCACTGGCTTCTCCTCGGAAATCACACTTAGCAATTACCTGCATCACACTCGGTTGAGCTGCCTTCTACGAAACGAGCTCCTTGTGGGCAAGCACAGGTGTATCCCCCAGGCCTCAACAAGCAGAGGTGGCTGCAGACATCTTTGCAGGGATTGGACACTGTAGTGATAACCAGACAATGTAAGGGTAGCAACCAGACAATGTAAGGGTAACCAAAGGAGCACTGAATATCTTTTATGTGAACTAATACAATGCTTCCTATCTATTTCATATAAAGAAATAACTTGCAACTAACTGAGGAGCAGAATTATCCCAGACGCTTGGTACAGGCATAATGCTGTCCATGCCCCAGCCATGGTTAAGAATATCCCAAGCTTGAACATCACGCTCCTGTCCTCTTTTTTAAGCTAACTATATTTATTGTTACATCTGCATCAGCATTTTTGCTAACCCACTGATGGCAAACCTATGACACCGCAACATTTTGGGTGACACACTGGTGTTCACCAACACCCAACAATTGAGTTTGTTGTATTTGTATTTCATTTTTGTAATTATTTGGCGTTTCTTTTTATACATAGTACTGCACATGACTGCTATATATTGTTTTTAAATAAATGAATACATAAAGAATTGTCCCTTTTTTGTTTCAGGGGTAGGGGACTGTGACACAACAGCAGAGTCAAGTTAGGCATTTTCTGAATTTTTTACACCGAGAGCCCAAAAGGTTCACCATCACTGTGCTACCCAAACCACAGTTTGCAACCATGTTAGGAATGAGTTTGCAAACTATTGTTTGGGCTAAGCACAGTTAGGAGAATTGTGAACTAGATGAATGGTAACTAGAGCTAACTCCAAAACTGAAAGGGAGGGGAGAATGCCCATACAAGAGAGAGCAAAGGAGCATGCAGCATCCTAACTATAGCTTGAAGATCATAATGCATGACATCTGCTCCACCACAAGATAAATGCCCCTGAAGAACATTTTCTTCCCATTGGTATTTCTTCCCCCACACAGTGTTTTGTTGCTACAGCTACATTTTTATTACACAGCCTGTTTCCTGTTCCTTAAGCGAAGCGAAGCTGCCCTGCAGAGCACCAAATGACAAGGACAGCAACAGAACTGCCCAGGACTATAATGAGAGATGCACACAGGAGATGAATTCATTACCATCTCAGCCATGAGATAAACATGATGAACAGATGACAAATAACAATAACAGCATGGAAACAATATGCTTCCTCTCTGGCTCATAAACAGCCTTCTTATGTATTTTAAGAAATACGACGCCATTATTCTTTTGAAGCTTTTGTCTCCTGACTGAATTATGAGAAGCTGACCTGGATCCAGCAGGGTCCACCTGCTTCTCCAGATGCAATCTTGACTCATAAAATGGTGCTGCACAAAGAGGATAACCCTGCATCTAGCATACTGGGCTGTGTGCACAGCACTCCTGCACTGTGAGCATGCTACTAATTTGATGATTGGTGCGATTGGCTTTGACAGTTCCAATCACCGATTTTATGAGAGACGACAGATTCCTAGCGTCCCATTTCTCTCCAGACAGGTGATCAGCAAATCTCAAAACTGACAGTGCCAACCTTCTGTTTGATGGGCATTTGTGCACACAAGTAATTCTGTGTATCATTTCAGGTCCAGACAGGGACCAGCAAAAGGGTCAACACCTGCACAAAGGTAGACTTTGCGCTCATATCAGAACTCACTCTGTGTCTTGACATTGTTGTGACACTGCTTCTCCTGGACCCCACAGGCACAGCTTTAGACACAAGGGTTATTTCCCTGCTTTGATGGGGTCGAGGGCAGTCTTACCTCTTGCCCACTGGCATCTGATAAGAGTATTTTAACCCACAGGAGGTGTATTAGTTGGCAGAAATATGCATGGGCCTTGACTAAGGGAAACTAAGGGGTACTAAGAGACAGATAGAGGTTATCTGGAGTAGAGACAATGAATCCCTATCTTACCATGAACTCTTAAGTACACTTGCCCAAAGGCACAGGATCATTCTATGGCCACAATAATGCACTGCTTTCTAAAATTGTGGCTTAACAATAGATTTTCTATAGACCCTCCATTCTTAGGACTGGTTCACACAAGCATACCTAGCCCACAATCACTCAATCCTTGATGTTTTGCTGTTGAATGCATGAACCGATTCCACTAAAAGGCATCATACAGTATCTGAGAGACAGGAAAGTCCTTTCCATGTTTTTGAACTTGCATGACTTACTTATGCATGTAAGCCACCACAAGATGCTGCAGTCATCACGTGATCAGCCGTACAAAACTGGAATTGAACAATACATGTCTTTGTAAAGGCAAAATTCCTGGGAGGTGCCGGGAGATGCTTTTAGGTTTAGGAAACATTCTTTGTGTATGACGCTCTAACAGTGACGAGAAAGAAAGGTGGCATGCTGTCTCAGAAATGGGTGACTGCAAAAGGAAGCCCCCTCCTATGTCGTGAAGCTTGTTGGGAGGTTGCTGGGGGCAGAAACGTTACAGCAGTGGGGCTTTGGGCCTGTACACACAAAACCCGGGATTTGGACTGGTGAAACTTGGAGAGGCAGGAGCTGGGCCTACAAGATGGCTTGTTATTCTTTTGACTGCTGTCTTTCCCTCCTTTCTGCAAATGCTGGACACGCTTCTCTTTCATGTTTCTGATGTGAAAGGGAGTAAATTGTGTGAAGCAACAAGCAAACAGAAAAGCAAGAAAGCCCCAGTTTCTAGCAAATTTCTGAAGAGGGAAAACTGTTCAGCCTATTTATACACTGAACCCCAAGTTACGGACATCTGAGTTATGGACGCCTGAGTTACAGATGGCCATGTCGGTGCTTTCACACAAGTGCAGCCTACCCATTGTGGTGCTTTTGCAATAGCTGGCTGTTTCGACATATATACATTCTGACTTCTGGACAAACTTCCAGAGTGAAACTAGTACATATCTTGGGGACTTGATGTATATCTAAATGGATGAGGGTTCCTACCAGCTCTGGTTCCATGCTTTCAGAAAGAATGATAAAATGCATGGAAAGATCTGCTCATTAGTAGAATGCTACTAATTTTATTTTATTTATTTAATTTTTAATTTATTTTTTATGGAAGCACTGTAACTTGGTTTGGCTAGCACTGATATGTAGGTGACACTTCATCCAAAACTGGTCATTACCTGAGTGATTACATCTGTGTTGGTGATAGATGCGGACTTGTGTCAGCCAGGGGTTGATGGTCAGCACTTTGACGTTCTCTCCCTTCCCAAACTTGTCTTTCTTCCAAACTTCTCCCCTTTCTTTTGATATCCAGTACAGGTGGCCTTCGAAGACGTCAAGGTTGTACGGGCTGCTTACTTCTCAGTAGAAGAAAATATTGGGTAAGTTAATACACCAACAGCCAGCATCACTGGTAAGCTAACAATAATTCTTGAAACAAAGTGGCTCACTATTCATACTATTCATTCCTATGTATTTATATTAGTGGAAATCAATACTCGCTTTGAAAGAAGAGTTCCAGAGTCCAGGACAAATTGTTTACTGTTACAAACATCCTCTTTTTCCCAACACATGTACAATCTATACTAACTTGATCTTGGTTTCTGGCTGGCATTTCTGAGAGCCAAGAGGGTTTTGCTCTGCAAGGGGTGACGTCAGGCTGAACTCTTAGGAGAGGCCATGCTAATTAAGAGCCATTAAGGGGAAGGTAGGTTGGAGCCTGTGGGATTTAAAGTTCTACAAATCTGGGTGCTCCATCTTTATAGTTTTTTGATGCAAGCACAAGTCCTGCTATAAGTAAGATTCAAATTGCAAGTAAGATTCAAATTGCCTAGTGGCCAGGCCACTTGGACAGTCTTTTCAGATTCCTATATCAAAGAGCCTCTCTGAATATTGGCCAGAGCCTGTGTGCAGCACACATCTTGCCATGTCTTTTGTCCCTCTGGAACTTTCTGATGGAGGTGCAATCAAGCCTTTGTGTGCTCTTGGAAGGACACACTCAAGCCCAATCAAGTCCAGGAAATCTGTGCTGCATACCCACAGAGAAGCTCCAAACTCCTTTGAACACATAGAAATGTTTTTTTTTTGTTTCCTTTGTGCAAAATCCTATAACTGCACCTGCTCTAGAAGCAGAATTTTTGTCATTTCTATATCACTCCATGCTGCTGAGCATTTTCTTCATCTTGCCATTTGCCAAGATGCTCATCCTGCTGTGTGTTTTGGTGGCCTCTGCCCCATAGAGACTCCCTCCATTTTGGTGGCGCTTTCTTCCCTGCTAAAAGCCTCGACATTTCTGTTTGGCAATGCTTTTCTGCACTCAGGAAGCCTCTCGCTCAGCACCCTTGCTCTGAGTTGCCCTTGCCCTATGCTACCTTCCAGGCTTAAAAGAGCACCTTTTTGCTGCATGTTTCTCCCCTGGAACCTGGAATCTACCAGGCCTGCCCTTACTGCTTAGAAGGACTTTGTACTCAAAATCTGCACAGCAGAATAGGATTGGTAATCTCTCCTTCAGTTCTCTCTCTCTCCCTCCCCCCCAAGCCTCCATTCTCAGGTGCCTATTTCAAAGCTTCTTGCTAAACTGCCTTCTTCTGCTGGCTGATGGGGGAGGAAACCTAGATTAGCTAAGCCTCATTCAGTCTCTTTCTCCAGTTAACTCCTGCTGACCCAATGCAGTTATTCACAAGTATTTCTTCCAACCATTTAAAGCTCTGAAACTCATCTCCTAAACAAAGTAACTGAAATTAAATGTCTTTTACTTGTTACAAATATTTCTTTAATAAACTTTATCGTATTTTGAAGAGCTCAGTCTTGTGGCTACTGGTAGCCTAATTTTGAGGCACTCTGAGGTTGTTTGCACGGTTCACCCATGACAGTGATTCCAAAACTGTCAGATACTGCTGAATGCGATCTCTAGAAGTATTGCTAATTCCCCTGATTTGGTTCAATTTGGGCTATTTTGTGTGTGCGCATGTGCATGACACACGCAGGAACACGTGTGCATGTGAATGAGTAGTGTTGACAACAACATCCAAGTCAAAAGCTCTGCTTTCAAAACGATTTTGTCTTTTCCCCAAATCTGAAAAAAGAAACTGCAGATGCATCAAACTTGCATGTATGTATTCCACCCCTGCTGATTGGGTAAGAAGCACTTTTTCAAGTGGGTGCTCCTCTTTTTTTAGCAGGGGGAGAGTAACTAGCCCACCTCACCCCAGCACTGTCTGTTCTAGTGGCTGTCTGCTGGCGTTCTTTTGCATCTTTTTAGATTGTGAGCCCTTTTGGGACAGGGAGCCATTTAGTTATTTGATTTTCTCTGTAAACCGCTTTGTGAACTTTTAGTTGAAAAGCGGTATATAAATACTGTTGTTGTTGTTGTTAATAATAATAATAATAATATTTTATCCTTTGCACTCTTACTCTAAGTAAATCCAGCTGAAATTAGTGGGACTTAGTTCCATGTATAGAATTAGGCTGTTGAAGCATAATAACCCGTTTCAATCTTCACTACACCAGAAGCAAAACTCCTTCATCCCTCACCACAAAAGTATCACCTGAACAAGCCCCAAGTGTCTTGGCAAGCAGTTTGAAAAAACATTGGCTTTGATCCTTGTTAAATTTCATACCACCTTGCAAAACAGTCGTCCTGTCTGTTCCATCAAATTTCATGGATTCAATTAGATTTTCCTTCAGGTCACTCCAGTAGATTCTGTCATTGTTCAAATAATCAATGGAAATGCCTGTTGGCCAGCCAAGGTCCTCGAAGACCAACGTTTTCCTCTCTTGCCCATCCATCCAGGCACTTTCAATTTTTGGGTGCCTTCCCCAGTCAGTCCAATACATTAACCTAAGGAAATCAGAACTAGTATTTATAAAAGTGTAGGGGACTTTTTGTTGGTTTCTTTCTTTAAATAGTAAATTGCCTTCAGAAAGAAAGAAAGAAAGAAAGAAAGAAAGAAAGAAAGAAAGAAAGAAAGAAAGAAAGAAAGAAAGAAAGAAAGAAAGAAAGAAAGAAAGAAAGAAAGAAAGAAAGAAAGAAAGAAAGAATTCCAGCATCAGTGGGATAAAACCGGCCCCCATGGCAGTCCCCACCTGACCCGTCATCAGACACTACTGCTGTCACCAGTACTGTGAGTTCATAGGTCAGCCCAGCAAGGTGGACTGTTTGTCTGGTGTGGGCCCTTAGTCAGAGCCTCACCTGACTAAACCCTAACACCACTTCTGAAAGAAAGGAAGAAAAAAATATACAATGACATTTTATTGTGGTTGTTCTTCATATTAATTATTTCAGTTTCCAAAAATTCTTACCCAAGTTTGGGGTTGACGGCAATAGCTGCTGGTTGATCCAGTAAAGAATAGATAAGCCACTTCCTGTACCTTCCATCAAGCTTTGCTACCTCAACTCGATTTGTCCCAGCATCAGTCCAGTAAAGATGCCTAGTTCAGATGCAATTAAATAATTGAAAACCATGTGTCTTGACATCCTCATCACTGGGTATAAACAGTTTAATTTCTTTAACTTTCAGAAGTCCAATACAAAAATTAGAGATAGAACAAATTACCCTGAAACAATTATCAAAAGTTTCTGATTGCCCTGCGGAAGACCTAGCAAATGTTGGACATATCCACATGTAGATATGCATATATCTATATTCCATCCAGTAACAAACTGAATCCTTAATGGGAAATGTTACTGGAACTAATAAATACTGCACACTGTGGTGATGTGCCAGCCATATGGAAACCCAAAACTCAGAACTGAAAGTGTCAATGAAATCAATTTTGGCAACTCTTTTGCAGCTGCCCCCTTGTCATGGGTTATACAGTCTTCCTCTACTATTTACCTTTTCACTTCTAAAAAAACAGAACCCTTTAAAGGACATTAAAGAGAATATTAATATATTCAAACTCTGGAATGTACTAGAATAAGTCCCTCTGCTTTTCTCTTCCTCCTTGCAATCAATTGGGCAGTCTTTCATTCAGAAACTATGTGGTAAGACTGCAGTCATGTGGCGGGAATGATTCCTACTAGACAACTGTCTATGCTCATCCAGCAGCCAAGTGCCACCTTCCATGTGGCATATCAATAACCTGGAATGCTTGTTAACTCATACAAACAATAACTGGAATGCTTGTTAACTCAGAAACCATGCAAACTTTTGGCAGATTACTTGGCAAAGTCAGGTATGCATATGCGGAATCGCTTTAGGAAACATCTCTGCTACAAAACCTCACAGCACATGCAAAAGCCAGAACATTGGGAAGAAATCAGATCCTCCTTCCACACACTTCCATTGTTGTAGACAGGCACATATTTCGTTTCAGGAGTCCTCCTTCTACTTTACTAATAGTTGTCCATGATTCTGATGTCTGATCAGATGTGACCCCTTGAAGACAGGTTCATTAAAAAAAAATGCATGGCCAGGGCCTGAGAAAGGATGAAGTTTCTCTCACTTCCTCTTTAGAGCCAGTAGCCACGGGGCATTCCACAGCAGCGCTCCCTGAGCTCCTGAGTGGGCAGGACTATTTAAATGCTAAGTATGCACACCTGCTAAAGGTTTCTCTAGCCAAAGGCTGCCTCAGGAAAAGTGAAGACATTAATGGTACTGAACTGCATGGGTAATACTGAACCTTGAAGGCAAATCTAAGAAACCTGCAGCAGTGGGGTTGAACGGATATGTGGAGGCAGGTTGACTAATGTCAAAAGACCTTGAGGGAGATGGCCACAAGACTGGAAGTTAGGATTTCCATTTTGAAGTGGCAGACAAGTAGGAACCTGTTGCCACTTCCAAGAGTTAGTGTAGCTCTTAGCTCTTTATTCTTATTCAACACCAAGAAGAAGAAAGAGTACACTCCTGGGCCTCTTTCATGGTGTAGGGGGTGGGGAGTAGTTTTACTTCTTTTATGTCTCTGGATTGCCTAGTTTATCATCTGGTACTTGGAAGGGTTGGTGAAACAAGTCATAGAGGAAATTAGTCTCTGGACATCACTCAGGCACAGGGTTTCAAGGTGGGATGGTTTCCCTTACAGCAGTGTTTCTCAAACACTGGGTCGGGACACACTAGGTGGGTCACAAGCCAATTTCAGGTGGGTACCCATTCATTTCAATATTTTTAATATATTAGACTTGATGCTGCCATGGTATGTGTCTGCATTTGGGGAAATATTACAGAGCTGCACTTTGACAGGCTACTATGTGTATGTTTTTAACAATGACAGTAAATGGAACTTACTCCTGGGTAAGTGTGGGTAGGATTGCTAAAAATTTTTCCTGCTTGTTGATGTCACTTCTGCTCATGACATCACTTCTGGTATGTCCTGACAGATTCTCATTCTAAAAAGTGGGTCCTGGTGCTACAAGTGTGAGAACCACTGCCTTACACGTTTGTCAGGATCAGATTCCAGACTGCCACAAAATTCTGAAGGCACTCCCGTCATCTGGGTAAAGGAAGGAGCCTGTGTTTCTCTGTCAATTGGCTTTCTTGGCACCCACCTTATGAGAATGGACAATCTCACTAGGTGCAAAACCTGAACCAAATAATGGCTTCCCTCAGCAATGATGGTTTTGACAATGGTTATGTTGCAGCTGTGCATAGGTGTCAGCCCTGAAAGTCTTAGTCTGGCTTGTGGGTGAATGGCAGGAACTCATGCATGGATTTTAATAAGGGGTCAATCCACATGCTCATTACATGCTCAGCAGACAGTCTCTTTCAAGCCCGGCAGCAGTGAGGTCATGTTTAACAGCAAGTAGCTCCTGCCATCAGTGCAGCCAAATGGATGGTAACAAGTAGGAAAACATTCATCAAAATGTTAGCCTGTTCAAGGACCAAAAGAACCTTCTCCACCAATTTCATCCAACTTTTATGCTTACCTCCCAACCCAGTCCACCGCTAGACCAACAGGACTGACCAGGTATCTCAGATTCAAGTTGACTTCCTTCACAGGATTGTTGCTACCACTTTCAAATGTGGGCATATAGGCACGTTTGATGGAACCAAACTCTGAACCACGACCCATGATGCTGTAGTAAACAACACCTGCAAAAAGTTCATGAAATAATTTTTTCTGTGCAATCAATGTAAATAGTCACTGTTTACTTGGACAAGATTGAACCAATAAGACCCCCATGCGACTCAAGTAAATATTGAGTCTAAACAATTTGCCTTTTGATCCTGAAAACTTAATACCATTCCCTTTGTTATTTGAAAGGGTAAAAGTCCCGTCCCCCCAATCTCCCAGCTGTGTGTTCATTTAACAGATGCGGATTTGTAACTAAGAGACAGTCACATGTCCAAGATCATGGAATGAATCAGCAATGGAGTGGGACTCGGAAACAGAGCTTCCAGACCGAAGTCCACTTCTGTACCCAGTAGACAGTACTATAAGTGATAAAAGTTAGAAACAGTAATTGATAAGTACCAGGAGGGTGAACACATCTGAAAGACTTGCAGTTCATGCAAGCAGAACGGTTAACTAATATATTTAATTTTGTTGGCTTTTCCCTCACAGCCAAGTTGAAAGCAAAACATACTTCCCAGCAGTACAGCAAGGCGTTGCTATTAAGCTTCAAGTATACTCACTAAGGCCTATTCCCTCAGGATCCCAGTCATAGTCCACCGCTTGAATGTGCTCCTCATTTTCAATATAGTCAGAATATTGCTCGGATGATATATTATACTTTCGAATACGGACACTGTCAGGCAAGAGTAAGATTGGCGGGTTACCTGAAAAGACAGAAATATATTTTATAGCTGTGCTCAGTGATTCTTTCTGTCAAGGGATGCAGTAGAAATTATTGATGTGTCAGACACAAAATAAAGTTCTAAAGTATTTGCTTGAATTTGTTTTAAGAGTGTTCTGGAAGCACTTTAGAGACTTCTTGTGTGTGTGTGTGTGTGTGTGTGTGTGTGTGTATATACACACACACACACACACTTACTAATGAATTTCAGTGGTTTTCCTGATAAGGGTTATCAATTCTTGCTATCCCCATTTATATCAAGCAGGACACTTCTACAGAACGTTGGATCAGGAGCATCATGAGTCTTAATCCAAATAGCTTTTTTATATGAACCTATGTACTAACATGTGCTCAGTTTGGTTTTTGATTTTTTTTTCTTTTTGAATAGCAAACTTCTATGCCAGTCCATTAAAATTTGCATCAGTTTGAAATAGGCTGCAAAACAGCTGTGGGAAAAGGCTGCATATGCCTACATGTCCTGCTGGTGAGCTTCCCAGAAGCCACCACAGGAAACAGGCTATTCAACCAGAAGCACCTCTGACCTGATCCAAAAGGGCCTTTTTTATTTCTTGCTGTGAAGAATGGAGAACTGATATGTGAGAAACATGACCACAAAGTCTGCCTGGGCACATGAAATTAGTTACATGACCTTGGACTGCATACTGTGCACAGTTTACCTGTGCGGGTTTTAAAGACTTATTCTGTAACAATTATTCTGTTATTCTGACTTATTCTGGTAGACTTATTCTGACTGGTGTCTACCATGTAACGGCAGGTTATTCTAATAATCTTTGAGATTACTCAAAGACCTTAAAAATGACTTTTTGCATACAGTGCAATCTAATTGTTTATGTTAACATAGTGTCTCATACCGGCGAGATTCCTGTTTAGTTTTCCAGTGTTTGAGACAAGTTTCCACCTACTCTCATGTTACCACACAAGAGTCAAAGGTATTACCTAAGAATGCCTGTGAGTTCCTTGACTGACAGAATTTGAGTGACTAATATTATAAATGGTCTGTACTCCATCTTCTTAGGCCCATCAGCCCATGAACCATAAATGACAATCTGTCATCAAAGTGTCTGATTTACATCAAGATAATCAGGGTTTTTTGGAGAAATTACTACAACTAATTTTCTCCTGCTGACAACTGACTATAACATGAACAATCCTCTTGTTTTCTGTTATCAGAAAGAAGAGGGCACCTTAACAAAATATTACAGTTTTTTCATTCAGGGTCGTGAGCCTAGAAATGGACAGTAGCTTTATTGACACACCTACATTTTTGCACAACTGATTGCAAAGATATATGCAGAGATACAGATGTAATAATATAGCTTAGGGGCCAAGATAAGAAGAAAGCCTTGTTTCAGAAGTCCGCAGTGCATAGCTTTCTCTCCTCTTAGTTCTAATAAGAATGGTTACCATTGGCTGCACATTGCGTTCCTTGCTGATCCCCAACAGATCGAAATCCTTCTGCACAGAAACATTCGTAACTTCCTTTGGAATTCTTGCAAATCTGGGGACAAGTTCCAAAGATCTCACATTCATTAATGTCTGAAAGCAAAGAGAAATAAAAATAATGAGTTTTTTTTATTTTGTTTCAGAAACAAAATATTTCATTTCTGTTTGTTTCAGAAACAGAAAAAGCAAAAACAAAACACACTGTCTTACAAATGGACCTTAGCAAAGGTCCATGTAATCCTGCAGGGTCTCTCACAGTAACCAGCTTCTTTAGTTTCTTCTTACTCACATTAAGTGAGCTGCATCTAGACCTTTGGTGGAGCAGTATATCACTGTAGGAGGATCATACAGCTGGATCATGGAAGGAGAGATACTCTCACACAAGTATTTCCATTTGCAAAAGAAATTCTTGTGACTGCAACTCTTCTACTTGAGGATGGAGGTTCACCCAACAGTATGGTGCTTCACTAAAGATTTGGGTGCCACTATTGTGTTCGCTGCTCTGCTTACTCTTAACTTCTTTGTAAGCTTTAGATCTATTTAATCATGTATTCACACTTTTGTACTTGATGCTCTCTTTCTCTGGAATTTCCCCTCTTCACTCATATTTTCATCTCATTTCACCTCTTCCTTATTAGAAAAAAAAAGAAGCAAAACTCTTAAAACTGAACTGACATCTAAACACGATGAAAGAAACATGATTCTACATTTTTAAAAAACCTCACCTTGGAGTAAGATTTGGAGAATGAACATTAAAAACTGCTTTTTAATTGTAAATTAAAATATCAAGGAATTCATTAAAGGGACAAATCACTGGACATTTATATAACAGAAAACAATCTGAAGGTGACAAGTACCATCACAGGAGTTTCTGTTCTGCTCACTGGGGCTGTATCCAGGTCTGCAGGTGCATATAAAGTTTCCTTCACGTAAGTTAGTACAGTTGTGCTCGCAGATATTTTCAGCACATGTTCTACCTAATCCAGAATCTACAGGGAGAGAGAGAGAGAGAGAGAGAGAGAGAGAGAGAGAGAGAGAGAGAGAGAGAGAATCAGAATGTGGACTTTCCAGGGGGAAAAATTTACTACTCACAGATTTATTTACAACTTCTCTCAAAGATGCTTCTTTCCTATTCCTTTTCTGCACTTAGAAAATAATCTAGGGACTGAGACGTCAAAAATTAATTACTATGAGAAATGTCATTAGGCATCAGACCAGGGATGGGAGCAGGATGTCAAACATTCAACATTTAGGTGTTCATTTGTGGGGGGCTGGGGGGCTTGTTTGCAAAACATCATTAACTTCCCCACACTGTAGTTCCATAGCATATGAACATGAATGAAGGAGGTGTACTGTGGGCATTAATATTTATCAAAACCTTGACTGCAGGACTCCAGTATGGTACAGTATTCTGAGCCAATGGATTTCACAAAGTTCTCCAATAACAATCACACAGAGGCATAGAGATCTCTCACCTCACATTGATTTTCTTCTTGCAACAAATGAATGAGGGTCTCAGTAAGACTATGGTACTTACTGCAGCCCAGTTCATCAAAGTGGTCTCCACAATCATCATAATTGTCACATACGTAGTGTAATGGAATGCAGTTTCCATTTCCACACTTGAATTCTTCAGTGGTGCAAGGTTTGGGAGTAGGTTCTCTGCCTGTAAGAAGATAACACACACACTCATCACACAAATATATTATTTTGGGCAGTTCACAGATTTTACTAGACTAACAGCCCAAGCCTAGGTATGTTTACTCTACCTAGTTCCACTGTATTCAATGGGGCTTACTCTCATGAAAGTGTGTATAGATTACAAACTGTGTAGACCTTAGAAACTTGGACAGCCAAGAGGGCCACTTCAGGAATATGCCAAGATCCAGAGGATCACACCTCATCAGAGGTGTACACCTCATCCAGAGGACCACAGCAACCGTGTTTTGTTGCATGTAGCTGCTGTATGACTTTTCATAAACATGGTAGAAGTTGAACTTACAATGGGTGACTACATTGCATGGTATCTTTGCATCCATTTTCTTACTCAAAGTAAAAGCTGGAATTTTCAGCTACTAACAGTCTGCAGATTAAGGGCTGCAATCAACAAGCCTGTGGACCAGACCACTATCAGGGTGGGGGCAAATTCACACATGCATGCCTGTTGCTCAGTATCAGCAACATCGAGTGATAAGCTACGCATATGAAAGAACAATACAGATCAAGCACCACAAATGAAGTTTATATGTCAATACAAATTCAATCTCTTTCAGCAGTGGCGATTCACCCAGTTGGCTGAGATTCATTGAGCCTGCCAAACATTATGGCAAAACCATAGCTTAGTTGTTGGGAAAAGGCTTCAGGCAACACACTCCCTCCTCTTCTCACACAATCTGATTCCCTCCTTTGCCTCCTGGCTGGCAGTAACCATAGTTTTCCTGAATTCTACGAACACTGACAGACTTACAGTGCTCTTCTTTCTCATCGCTTCCATCACCACAGTCATCTTTCTCATTGCACAACTCATGGATGTAGATGCAGCGGTTATTCCCACAACGAAAGCGGAATGGTGGCTCACAGGCAACATCCACTGAAACGAAAGTGGTCAGTCATCTTAAAATATTGTTTGCAGGGCACCAGTATAACAACTTGCCTTTCAACAAGCTCTAAAGCAGGGTTTTTTTTAACCTTTTTATAATTACAGATCACCAATGGATTGCCCAATATGTTCCCATTCACCTATCGCCAGATTGTCAAACCATCATAATCATCACCAATCCTATTAGATACAAGTATGACTTCAACTAATGTTAATAAGCTTGGTTTTACTTTACATATGTATAGCGAGGAACAGAATACCTCAATCTGTTTTGATAAGGGTTACAGCTAATTGAACATTTCTTTTTAATTCTTCAAAGACTGGGAGCCCAATCCTATCCACACTTTCCTGGGAGTAAGACTCATTGACCATAAAGGGATTTACTTCTGAGTAGACATGCATAGGATTGGGCTGTAAGGGCACAGACCTAACCAACTTTTCAGCACTGAGGTAAGGGTAATGCAACTCTGAGGTAAGGGAACAAACATTGCCTTACCTTGAGGAGGCCTTCGTGACTGGCCCCCAACTGCAGCATGCAGCACACGCCCCACTGGCACAGCTATGCCAATGCTGGAAAATTGGTTAGGATTGCACCCTAAATCCCATACCCCCATCATTTGGTTCCCATACCCCAAGGGGTATGGCTATCCTACTCTAAAGGCTAAGAAAGAATCCTAAACTATAATTATAAGCCACATATTTTAAAGACATACACTCTTGATTACTATAAGCAAGTTCAGACATAAAACACTGCTGGCTTTAATTATGATCAAAGGTGGAGAGCAGGCAGGAGATTTAGGGGCTCTCCCCCAAGTCTCTCCTGTCTCTCCAGCCCGTTTTCATATTTTTTTTAAAACCATGGTTCTCCTTTATAGCTGATCAATGTTAACCTTTAACCTTTCTGATTTAACACAAATTAGAAAGTGCCACCAAACCAGCTTTGGGAAGCCATGGCCCACGGACCAATCTTGACCCCTTAGCTCTAGTTCTGGGCAGGAATTACAGTAACTCTGCACCTGAATTTCACTAGGACTAATTCAAGGTATTGGGCATCAAATCACACTAGCAGCCTAATCCTACCCTGGGCTCTTAGCACTTGCTATGTGGCATTGCTCTGCCGGAACTTGCATTGGCTGGGTGGATGGTGGTGGTCTGCTGCTCAAATAAATGAAAAATTCCCACTGGGTATATCCGAGCACTTTGGTATTCCCAAAGAGTTACTTCAACCCTGGCCATAGCTTTGAACATATCATCTAACTCACAGCAGAGGTTAAGTTCTTCATCTGAGCCATCTCCACAGTCGTCATCACCATCACATTTCCAATATGGCTGAATACATACATGGTTTCTACACTCAAACATCATGGGATGACAGTAAGTGCCGTTAGGGAAACGGGTGGCTGAGAAAAAAAATTTCATTTTTAATACAACGAATTCACTACGTTCTCATATCATACAGATATTAAGGATTCTGCTTCCTCTTCAACGTCCTTATGTCACTTGATCTTTGTTCATGTAGTAATAACTTCCCAGCTACTTGTTATGTGAAATCCTGGCCTCAAGTAGGCCAGAGATGATGCAGCCGTTTTGAGAGCTGAGTTGGCCTGCAATCCTACATGCAATCATTTGGACATAGGAGGCTGCCTTCTACTAGTCGTACCACTCGCCCATCCAGTTCAGTATGATCAACACTGACTGTAAGCAGCTCCCCAACGTTTGAGACACCACAATTAAAAAATTAGAACGATTTCCAAATTCAAATTTGACTTCTGAAATTCAACTGTGATTGATTCTTTCTTAATATTCTAAAATCTGATGAGCAGCCCAATCCTAAACTTGGATTTTGTTCTAATAAGATAATAATTACAACATTTGAGTAACAGAGAAGCATTACATAAATCTCTTAAATAAATAAACGAACAAATGAAGTCAGCCATTTCCCAAATACAATACTTGTACAATTTGCAGCCCAATCCTAACTTGCGCTGGAGCAGGTAGGCCAGTGGGCCTGCACTGCATCCAGTGCACTTTTGGGGCCAAGCACGGCACAACCTGAGGCAAGGGGAAACCTTTGCCCTTACCCCAGAGAGAGCTGCAGCAGTCCCAATGGGTCTACTCGAATCTGCGTGACCTGACTGGCGCCCGCCGTCCCCCAACCCCAAAACACCTCCTCCCTGCCTCCTCCCCACTCTCCCCACGCCCCCCCCCCCAGACCACTGAGTTGGCTGAGCTTGGCTGATGCAAACTTACCGCGCTGCGCCTGGATCTAGAGCAGGGAGGCCAGGGCAACTCCTTGCACCAGCTTCCCCGACTCCTAAGCCAGCGCATACATGCCTTATGGCACATTTGCAACAGTACTGGGCCAGCACATGGAATATGCATCTGCCCAAGTGCTGGTTTAGATTGCACCCTTGTTTGTTCTAGAATCCCAATATCCGTTACCAGTTATAACTGGGCATGCTGAAAAGAGTTTAGTGCTACGAAAATATAAATTAAAACTTTTTCAAACAGTTTGTATTAGGTCTAGTTCAGCTCTAATTATTTCCTAGAACTTGGTCCATAATAGGGAAAAAACTTAAATGTCTATCTCAAAGGAAAACATTTCATAGGAGACCTATCAGCCCTGGAAATAACCACCACAATTCTAGGAACTCACGACAAGACGCTTCATCAGAGAAATCCAGACAGTCTGCACTTCCATCACATTGGAACCGTTCTGCGACACAGTGTCCACTGTGGCACTGGAAATACCCTGGGTGGCATGTCCTTAATTCTAAAAATAAAGCAAGTGATTCATGAAACACCGCTTATGCACAGTCTTTTTCTGCAGTTTTGTATGCAATGTCTCACACAAGCCTTGAAGAGCCTCAAACTGCAATACCCACCACAGTCACGTTCATCTGAATTGTCCTCACAATCATTGTCATGGTCACATATCCACCTTGAAGGAATGCAGCGCAGATTGTCACACCGAAATTCACTTTCTGTGCACTCACGGGGACCTTGTGAGAGAGACAGCATTCAAATAACCACATGTGTAAAATCATCCCATTTTTATATAAAATGGGCATTTAAATGCACTCTGAGACAGGCTATCAGTGTTGAGGTCAGCTAGATAGACTGAACAGATTACAGAACAATACATTTTCAGTGCTAAAAATGGACATACATTTTTGTTTGTTTTTCATATCTATATGCTGCCCTTTTTGCAAAGCACTCAGAACAGCACACATAGCTCCTCCCCTTCCTTTTAGCTTCGCAACCACCCTGCAAGGTAGATTAAGTTGGGATAAAGTGGGAATTTCACCCTTGTGAAGTAAGAGAAGTGAAGTAACCTTCTTTGTAGAATGGCAATCTGAACCCATGTTTTTCTAGTCCAAATCAAACACACTAATTGATGCAGTGATTTTCATTTCCTGCATTTGTGGGGACCCGTCCCTATGTTCAATGTTTCTGAATGATAAAAACAATCAATTATTTATTTAATAACTGGGGTCAAACTGAAGTCAGATCATCAGGAAATAATTGTCAATTTGTATGAGTTATAAGATGTATAATCCTATAAAACTGATCAGGGACCTGTAGTTAAAGCCAAGATTACAATAACATAACAGTGAAGATTCAGTACGCCTTTATATATTGCAGATTGGTTTAGGAAAGTAGTATTTGTTGTCAAGATTGAGAAAAGTTAACAGAACAGAAAAATCTTCAAAACAAAATTGGTAAATGGAAAAGATTTGTTTCAGGCAGCTCAATTCTAACCTGTGCTGGTGTAGCTGGGCTTAGTGGCCTATGCCATATCCAGAGCAGGGTAGGAGCAGGCTGGACATCTCAAGACAAGGGAATATTCTTCCCCTTCTCCCTTGTCAAGCCCTAGCCTGCTTGATGGGATCACTTGGACCTGTGCTAGCTAATTTGCTGGTTCAAGTCTGAGAAGTCCCATGTACAGGATACGGTGGAGGCCTCCTTCACTGTTCCCAACCCCTTCCCGGGCCTGATCCACCCCCTCCCACTCTCCCCTCGCCCATAAACACTCCTTCCCTGCCTACATTCATACTCACCCAGACCTGAGCTGCTTGGCAGAGTACTCACCTCCACTGGTGGCCAAAAATCTGGATGTAGCACCAGTAGGCTGGCACAGGCCTTCCCACCAGCATTGCCTACACGTGTTTACAGCACTTTTGCAACGGTTAGCACCAGTGCAGCACCTCCTGCACCAGTGCTAGATAAGATTGCAGTATGAGCTGCATATCTTTTATGGCAGTGGTTCTCAAACTTTCAGCACCGGGACCCACTTTTTAGAATGAGAATCTGTCAGGACCCACTGGAAGTGATGTCATGACAGGAAGTGACATCATCACGCAGGAAAATTTTTAACAATCCTAGGCTGCAATCCTACCCACACTTACCTAGGAATAAGTCCCATTGAGTATCATTGTTCAAAGCGTATACAGAGTAGCCTGTTAAAAGTACAGATCTGTAACACTTCCCCAAATGCAGTAACATACCATGGTAGCATCAAGTTCGATATATTAAAAATAAAATACTGAAATGAATGGGGACCCACTTGAAATTGACTGGTGACCCACCTAGTGGGTCCTGACCCACAGTTTGAGAAACACTGTTTTATGGTATGCTGGAATAACCACTTTAAATATCTAAAATTATAGAAGTTGTTGTCCTATGTTTGATAGAGTATGACTTCATAACAATGCATGAAGTTTTTTTCATGCGCAACATAAAAAAGTTTGTAGCACTTGGACTAGCACTTGTCAGCAATTTTTTCCATGCTGGAGAGGTGCTTTAATACAGTATTTTAACTGAGTGAGTTTAAAACAGAACAAAAGAAGTGAACTATTCAGCAGCTACAGATAGAAATTCTTCATTTACACAGTAAGCATAAACAGGATTTCAGTTCAAGGTTATAGATTGAAAAGAAAGAACTTACTGCAGTTTCGTTCATCGGATTCATCCCCACAATCATTATCTCCATCACATTTCCATCGCAGTGGAATGCAGCGGTGATTGTCACAGCGGAAATCTCCCGAAGGATCGCAATTCATTTCCTCTGTAACACACGATTTACAGACTCAACAGTTCATCCTCAGCTCACATCAACAGGCTCTTCTCAAATAGGACTTAAAAGGACTACGGCTACAGGATGCAGGAGGAATGTGGACAGGAACAACACAGGTGGAGTTTTGTAGAGCATGAGCTAGGGGTCCTTGTCCATGCAGGGGCCCATATCCAGTCGAGGTCAACACCCAAGAATGCTGGCAGTGTAGGCTCACTGCTGGTGCTGTTCTCCACTACAACCCTGTAAGCCAGAGGTTTTCAAACTCTCTGGGAGTTTGAAAAATGCTGTAAGTCCTTGCAGGGGAAGGCAGCAGCGTGATCACCAGGATCGTGCCACTCAGGGGGCTGCAGGGGCTTGGGTGCACTTACCAGAGCCTCCTGCAGCCTCCCAGGGCTGCAGGGAGCCCTGCGCAACTGTCTGCAGGGTTCCCTGATGCTTCAAAAGTGAAAGTGGAGTGATCAAGCTACACTTCCGGTTTCGTGGAAGTGGAGTGCGATCACTCCACTTTCACTTCTAAAGCATCAGGGAGCCCTGCAGACGGTTGCACAGGGCTCCCTGCAGCCTGGGAGGCTGCAGGAGGCTCCGGTAAGTGCTACCAAGCCCTTGCAGCCCCCTGAGCGGCCCGATCCTGGGGACTGTGCTGCTGCCTCCTTGCTGCCCCGCCCCTTAAGGGGGCAGAGGCCAGGGCCCACAGGCTGGGGTGTCGTGATGCCCCAGTTTGAAAAGCCCTGCCGTAAGCTTAGGGAATGCTTACTGGGCAATGATGGTGAAGCAGTACCTGCAGCAGACCGTCCTACCTGTCTTCCTTCCTCAGCAGTTCAGGAGTAGGACATCCAGTTATTGCTAACAGCACTGGGAGAAAACCAGGAAGATGGTTGATTGCTGACAGGTTGCTCCCTACTGCTTCTGGTATGCCTCTCCACTGGACCCTGGGCCCATAGAAGCACTATCTAGGGATCAGCAGATCAATAGCAGAAAAGCCTCCTTTTCTTCCTTGGCTCCATTTTACAAATCCCTGATGTCCCAACCACAATGCAGCTTAAGCCAGTGATCTTTTTCTTTAAGGTTTGCTGCTCTGCTGCTGACCTTGGAGTACAAGGAGTACAAATCTGGAGTACAAATCTGCTGCAAGTTGAGCATCGGGAAAAATAAATCCACATTTGACTCACTAGCTAGGAAGCTGAATACACAGCTATACAGTTTTAACTTGGTGAAGGATTTTACTAGATTATTATGGTCTTAAGTTTCTGTTTTCCACTGAAGCATCCAAGACAAATGCAGCTGGAAATCATATGGTGGTTAGACCTAACCAAAAGGGGAATGATAAAGAAGAATCACACTGACCCACTAATGAACGCAAGCAGAACTAATTGAGTGTTTAGTGCTGACCAGGGGACTAAAGGTCTGCTTCAGAGAATTCAAACGGTTTTACATGAGCAAGCGGAAGGGTAGCCAAGATTTGAACTGCAGGAAACAATCTCCAAGGCTATACAAAATGACAGGCAATAATTATAACAAGAGGATTCTCATGGCAGCTGAATTAATTTGTGACCTAATATGTAAAAAGAGAATCAATGCAAATGTATGAAATGATTAGCTCACAAGATTACAGTCTTGCACTACATCAGTAGAACATGATACTTTCCAATTTCTTTTGTCGCCTCTAAACATACCACAGCCGTGCTCATCAGTGTTGTCTCTGCAATCATCACGACCGTTGCATACAGCCCAGTAGGGGATACAGCGATAATTTGTCCTACAGCTGAATTCTGTGTGGTTATCACATCGATAACTGGGACCCACTAAAATCAAAGCAAGAGGTAGTATTTAATTTTTTAAAAAATATATCACTGTAGATCTAAAGCATTGCTTATATAAGGGGAATGGGAACAGAAAGGAAAAAGAGTAAAACAGCTCTGAACTGCTGCTGTTTAAACTTCTGCCTCATTCTTCCTGGATGTTTGCCAGTCAAAATGCCAAGAAAAAGGAACACTAAGAAAAAGGTAACAAAAGTGCCCAGAGTGACCAGAGGCGAAGGAGGATAGAATCCTGTATCTTCACTAGTTGTGTGGAAAAGGCTTTTCTTACACCTGCTGGAATTTCCTCTTTTGTACAGCCACTAACATTCCTGGAGGGGGAGCAACGCTAAGTGTTTCAGGCACCTAAACACCAGTACAAAGAGGCCCTTCCCCCTCGCTTGCAGAGTCATTCGGAGCAGGGAGAGTGAAGTGGGGAGACACCTCCACTTTGCTTTCCCTGCTCCAAATGGCTCTGCTGGCGAGGGAGTGGGGCCTCCTGACACTGGCATTTAGGCGTCTGAAACACTTAGCATTCCTCCTCCCCCCCCTCCCACACAGAATGCCAGTGCATACAACATCAAGTTACAGGAGTCCAGTTCCCCATTGTGTCTATCTGTTCATCCTAGAAGTAGCTGTATTTGAACCATAGGATATCCACTGTGTTTTGTGGTCCTTTGCAGTAGTGAAATGAGAGGCATTTCCCTTTCTTTCTCCAGCTTCTTCCTCCAACCCCACTGCTGAGGGTGGAATAGGAAGGAAGACTTCCAGGTACATGCACACCTGATTACCAATTGGAACAGATTTTCCTCAAGCAGATTCCCAAGAGGTATGCCTTGTGTCTCTGACTAGCAATCCTTGCTGACATGGGATTGTGAAAAAATGAAGTACATAGTTTTGTAAGACACAGTCACTGATCTTTAAACAACTGCATTCTGCAAGGAAAACCTGTTTGAAGCAGGTAGACCAGACCAGGAACCGGTGACCCTCCATTACAAAAGCAGGAGGAAGACTGGCCCTAGAAAGGAAGTAAAAGGTGCCTCATAATCTGTTTCTGGACAAGTTTTTCTTCTGAAAAGAACCTGCCTCCTAGTGGATGGAGAGCAGAGTACCCCAATGTCTGGGTCACTGAATGATGACATATAGGGAGAAAGGAATGCACTCTGCTAACTCACTTTTAAGATGCAGGTAAAGATGCAAACCAAAAGTAGGAATTGCACATTTAAAAAAACCACAGAGTTAGTCTGGATTACCCTGGAGTAAGAAGTTTCTGTTATTGATGTGGCAGCAATATGCCTGTCTGTTGTACATGAACCTTTCCTGGGATACTGATCCTGTTTCAATGTGCTCCACTGCAGACTAGATTCTACTGTGACTAGTGCTTGCCTTATACATCCATGCCATCCCTATGAGCAAAGGCAACCCATACCTCCCAACTTCTGTAACAAATATAAAAGAACAAAAGCTGTGCTCTGCTTACTGCATTCGTGGATTGGCTCATCTGAATTATCACCACAGTCGTCATCCACATCACACTTCCAGGACTGGGGGATGCAGCGGCCATTGTCACATTTAAACTGGCCTGGAGGGCAGGTCCTGCTGGCACAATGAGCACTGTCCTCATCCGAGTTATCCCCACAGTCGTTCTCTCGGTCACACTGCCATGCTTCTGGGATGCAACGTTTGTTGGCGCATTGCCACTGATGGGACTCACACTGGTGATTGGCTAAAAGAAACCACAATTGTGATATTGATAACATTATTGCACAGTATGCTCTCACATATCTGGATTAGTTAGGGAACAGTTACAGGGTTTGAGTAATCAGATGTTCCCATAAACGGGAATGCTATTTATACAGAGAAACTCTGATATGGAACTACATCTAATGGACACAAAGTAACCAAATGATTTAAGATGATGAAAAACTGGATAGTGGGAATGTCCTATTCAAATATGTGAGATTTTGTCTGTATTTATTCATTCTAAAATTTTCTAATCTGATAATTCACAAATGTTCAGTGCAGCTCAACCTATCATAAAAGTCAGTAACCATACTAAAACAAGCTTAAAAACACAAAATGTAATAATAAAGTAGCAACAATAAATAAATAAATAATAAACAACAACAATAAAGTAGCTTTAGCAACAACCATTCAAACAAGACAGAAAATTAAATTTAAAAAGTTGCATCAATAGATTTAAAACTCGGAAGCACTAAGAAGTCTCAACAAATCAAAAGATCTTGGTCTGATACCTAAAAAACATCACACGTGGTGCCAAGTAAGCCTTTCCAAAAAGAGCATTCCAGACATGGGGTGCCATAATGAAAAAGCCTTTTCCCTTGTTGCTACCCACCTACCCTCTGACATTAGGGCACCTGAAGACAATTCTCAGGTAACTAAAAATTGGGCAAGTTCACGTTCACGTAGAAGGAGGCAAAGTAGTAGAATAGTGGAAATTCATGTAGAAGTAGAAGTATAGGTGCAGCCTATTTATCCATGCATTTTTTTATCTGCGGATTCGTCTCAACTGGAATGGGGTGGGGGAACCGAAAGTCACACACACCTTTGCCTCCTTTGCCCTGCACTGGCGTCTTGCTCCATTTCCAGGCAGCCCAAAACACTGCAAAAAGGCTCTGCCTTGCCCAGGCAGGGAAATAGCCCTGAGCCCTGGAAGAGGTTCCCCTTACAAAGGAACAGTAACACTCCTGGAGCCCCTGAGCCCGCAAAGAGGCTGAAAAGGGGACAGGGGGGGGGCCAAAAATCTCTGTAGCCAGAACACATGCAGCAAGGTGGAGCTCTCTCTCTCTCTCTCTCTCTCTCTCTGGGGCAGGTGTGGTAGCAACAGAGGGGATTGCTTTAAAAAACCCAGGGAATGTTTGCCAAATCCCCCCCCCCCAATGAGATGGTGCAGGCTATCACCGACACAAGCAAGCCTTCCCACCAAGCAAAGCATGAGATATAGCCTACAATCTGCCCATTCCCTGGCTGCCCATTCGTTTCCGGGCCCAATTCAAGGTGCTGGTATTGACCTTTAAAGCCCTATACTGCTCTGGACCAGGGTATCTTAGAGATCGCCTGCTCCCGTACAATCCGGCTCGCCCTCTCAGGTCATCAGAGAAGGCCTTTTTACAAGTGCCACCGCCTAGGGAGGTACGTGGGGCGGCTGCAAGAAATAGGGCCTTCTCAGTAGTGGCACCAACGCTATGGAACTCCCTTCCCCTTGACTTAAGAATGGCTCCCTCTCTTGAGACCTTTCGGCAAGGCCTGAAGACCCTTCTGTTTAAACAGGCCTTCTGAGTTCTTGGCCTTTTAACATCTTTTTAACATCTTTTTAACATCTTTTAATATTTTTTTACAGGCCTGATTCTTTTATGACTTGCTGCTGCTCTATGCTCTTTTTACCTATTTTTTTTTTACTCTGACTGCTGTTTTTAGTATGTGTTAATATGTTTTTATTTGTTTTTTAAATTGTTTTTAATATGTTGTAAGCCGCCTTGAGTCCCTTCGGGGAGAAAGGCGGGGTAGAAATAAAGTTGTTATTATTATTATTATTATTATTATTATTATTACAATCCTCTCCACACTTTCCTGGGAGTAAGCCCCATTGACTACAATGGTGCTTACTTCTGAGTAGAAACGCATAGGGCTGGACTCTTAAAAGCTCAGCGGGACAGCTGGCAATGGGGAGGACTGAGTATGGAGCGGAGGGGATTGATAACCACTGCCTTAGTTTCCTTCCATCCGGAAGTATCAGGCTGCAGTGCATTTGCAGCCTGACAAATTCCTCTATGGAATTTAGCACAACACGTTTTTTGTTAATCGCGCCGAGTCACGGAACGGAACTAACATGGATAAATAGGCTCCACCTGTAATATCCTTAAGATAGCTACCTGTCCATAAAAAGGAATAATTCTCACATTTTAAGGTCCCTGATACTGCTTGTGATGACTAAATGGCTAATATTTTTGACTTTCAATACATACATGAGCTAAGGATATATACATTAAGGGTGTATAAAGGTATAATATCTTGTTATTTTGTTACTGTATGTCACCTTGGATCACAAAGGATAAAATTCAGATAGAAACATTTTAAAATAAGGTACGAAGAGTCACAATGTGTCACATACCACAAAGCACACGATCTTCATCAGATCCATCAGGGCAGTCTTGATTACCATTACACAAGTAGTGGGAACTAGTACAGTTGCCATCACTGCACTGAAATTGCCCAACACGGCAGAATCTGTGAGGGCAGATTGAAGGTTCATCAGAGCCATCCCTGCAGTCTCGTTGCCCGTCGCATTTCCACCAGATGGGGATACACCTATAAAGAGACAACAAAAATATTGTTTTGTGAGGATCCACCAATGCTTTTGACTTTACAGAACAATTCTAAGGATAATCACTTGGGAAAAGCCTCAATGAAGTGAACAGGGCCTATTTCCTGGTACATCTGCTTAGAATGCTATCCTAGAACCCTTAGCTTCCCATCGTGAGATAATTTGATAGGATTTACTGTACTTTCTTGTCCACAGGTCTTATGCATTTAAAAGCTTCCTCCAAATAAATGAGTCTTACAATAAAATACTACAGTTCTACTTGCCAAATGTATGCAAACATATTTAGCCCACTTATAGGCATCATTCGAAATATAAGTCACAGGGAAACTAAACTTATAAATATAAGTCACAGGGAAACTATTCTCCCAAGTAGTGCTAGCACTACATGCTCAGTAACAGCCCCATCCTGAGCTGGCTCATAGTATGCCTTACTGAGATCTGATCCAGAATAGGGCATCCTGCAGGACTGTTAAGGAAGCTGACTACTCAGTGTTCTAACAGCAATTAAGGAGTCCCACCACACACTGTGAACTGTACAGCTCCACCTCCATTCTTCCCTTTCCACTTGTAGTCACAATAAGAAGATGATAAAAGTAGGTTTTAGAAGCTCCATAGGGACTATTAGAAAGGACAAGAGTGAGAAAGTAAATGACAGCCCAGTAAAACATAGGGGGCTTTGTTTTATCAGTGGCAGCCCCTGGGGGAATCACAATGCCAGTACAACCTATGATTCAGGAATGATAATAGGTAATCAATACCATGGTAAAAAGCTGCACTGAGGCTGAAGATACTGAAGATACTGAGGCTACTGAAGTAGAAGTGAATGTTCTCAACATTCACTTATTCAGTACTCAGTAAGACCTTTATTGGCATAAAATACAGAGAAAGAACAAAAATATACAAAACAGCACAACAAACACATTCACTTATTAATTCTATGCTTCCCACCAATCACGGGTGTGATTTTGAACATACCTTTCGCTATCTGCACACAGAAACTGGGTGCTGGAGCACATTGGAAGGCAGTGACCTGTGCTGCCAAACTGAACTACCATAAAGTTATCTGGACATTCACAGGAGTAACCATAACCACCACTTTTTATTAGACAGAGATGAGAACAGCCACCATTGTTGGTCCCACAAGGATTATTTACTAGCAAAAGAGGAAAAAAAAAAAAAGAAATATCATTACTATGAAACAAAGAAATACGCACAAGTGAAACTATTACCATTAAGCCATTTCTGCCAATGTTGCATATACACAACAGGGACCAAATGTGTACACACCTGTGTGCTGAGCAGAAATGGGTTTAAGTTGTAAACACTGCTGTAGTGTTGGAATGATCCTGCAACTTGGTCCCTGTACTCTTAATTTACAGGATAAGGTCAGGGTCAGTTCCAACATGACATCTTGCATCTACAATCTGCAGGCTGTTTCCTACTGATGCATGCATGTGGGACTTGCAATCCACTCAACATGTTAAAGGGCAATCCATTACTGGGCATACTGGGATTACTGGTCATAAGATATTCTACTTGCCAAAACAGACAAGCAGCAGCTGGTTCTAATTAATTTAATGACCCACTCAGAAAAAGTTCAATGGAACATGGGCAGTCAAAGATTTGATAGTGGCTCTGTAGTGTGCAACATTTGCACAGTCACAAGGCAAATTACAGCAGCAGATTGCTACATCCACTGCAGTAAGTCATCCATGGGATTAGGCCATTAGTTGACAAGACAAAATAAACTATGAACCTGGTTTGATAACTTGGTTTGTTAACTCACTGTAATTTGTACAAATCACAGTTTCCCAGAAACAGGAACTGTGGTTTATAACAACCAGGCACATAAGCTTTAAATCTCCTCCCTTTGCACTTGAAGGGGAGCAGAGAACACACAGGTCTGAGGCTTGCACTCATAACAGACCTTAGCCTGAGCCAGGTCTGTCTGTGTGCCTATCTACACACCAAGAAAATGTTCCCAAACCCATATGATGGGAACAATTTATCAAATCAGAACTGCACCTTTGCAAGATGCACATACGCTCTCAGCCCTGCTTTTATTGCCTAGGGCAAAAACCTCATATTAAACTAAATATATTTTTGTCCTATATTTTCTTTTTCCTTTAAAAAAGATTTAGTGTGAGGGTGTCAAGACCATGGCAAGAAGGGATGTTCTTTTAAGCCTTTACTCCTATTAAAATTATCCTCCTCCCCAAGCTGCTTTTGCCCTAGGAAGGAAGCTTATATTGATACTAAATATCTTCAGACAGATAGCTGGGCAGGGGACAGGAATAGCCTACAGAGGTCAATGTTTACTAGAACTGCAGTATAGCAAAAGGAGTTAAAATCCCTCCCTCCTTGCTGTGGTACCAATTCTGATCCCCATCCCCATGGCTGTTTAAAAAAAGAGAAGGAAATACAGAAGGGCAAACCATTTAATATAATGTGTCATTTGCCCCAGAGAGGTTTAGGCTTGGAATTCAGGGGAATAGGCTTTAAATAAGAATCATACATCCAAAAGTAATAGCAAAAATGCTTCCTTACCAATTGGCTGCCTGTATGGATGATAGACATGGATGTCAAAAGGTCTATGGGTAGTATTCACCAAAACAGCCCTGCCTGACCCATTGTATTTATTTCCCTTTTCAACTGTCCTTGTGTTCCAGTCAGTCCAATATATTGTGTCTTCAAATATTGTAATTGCAAATGGATGAGGTAATGTCCCATCATACACAGTGTGACGGTGTCGACCATCTAGGTCAGAATACCTGCAGGAACATGGAAACATGGGTAACACTGAAACAAAAATTGCAACAGCATCAACATTTTTTATGTATGGTTTCAGACGGAGTGCCAAATAAACGTAAGAATTTAATCTCTTGCTATGTTTTTCAAGTGGTTCCAGAACAGAATCCCAGGGCTTCGGTTAGTTATAAACTAATTATCCAAACACCAGTTCTCATGTGGACAGAAAGCACCCCCTCTTCCACTGGACCAACAGCGTGAGCTATCAGTTCTGACTGGCAGTATTAGGAAAGGTTTTTGTTTGATTTTTTTGAGTTATACCACCTACATCCTTTATCAGAAAATGCTGAAAACATACTGGGGACATGGTATATGCAAAACATTTGCTCTAAGTACAGAATAACAGCCTGTTCCTTCATAATGTAACTATGAAGGACTATATAATGAAGCCCAAAGCTTTGGATTCTGAACTGGGAACCACAAATTTGCCACTGAATATGGAAAAACATATTTAAAGAGCAAAGGTTTTTGAGGTCACACAAAAACATATTTTTGCCCCTAGAGATCTCTAGGTTCAGGGCTCAAAAGAGCATTCCCTCTATATGCATTGTACCTCCTGACCCTACAACAAGCTTCCTTCCACACCGTAGCTCCCTAGTAGGCACAAATGGCTTTTCTGTTCCCTCTTTCTCTTCTGTCCTGTCACATTCCTTCACCAGAGAGGGAATAGCAAACACAAGGACATACAGCTGGTACATATGACTGAGCCGTCATAGAAATGGGATTCAGACATTCTATTTACCTCCTCTGCCCTTTTAATAAACAGGCCCCTGAGAAAACGAACCAAAAACAAGTAGTGTTTACCCACTCATATACTGAAATACTAAGCGGTGGTCCAATCCAAAGTAACTTCCCCAACACTGATGCAGCCACACCAAAGCTGCATCCTGTGAATGAGGTTTGAGCTCCAGAGACCTCCTTGAGGTAATGGAACATTTGTTCCTTTGCCCTGGAGCAAGTTTTCCCTGCCCTGATGGGTTTACTCAGATCTTTGTTGGCACAAGTCAAAGTGGGCCCAGGTAGGTGGATTGACACTGAGAAGGGGTACAGAATGTTGGCAGAGCCATTGCCACCAATAATGGCCCCCTTCCTGCCCTCCACACACCCCTCTCTGTCCAGATCCATGCCCCACTCCTTCCCTCCTCACACCATACTGCCCACGCTGATTTACTGTGCTGGGACATCTGCAGTAGCAGCTGTTGTCTGGCCATTGATTGTATATGGCAGCTCTGTTCTATGGAGCATCACATTTTGCAACGACCACAAAGTGCACTGCACCACCAGAATGCACGTTCTGGCAATGCAGCATCAGCATAGGATTTGGACCAAAGTGTCTTCACTATCTCATAAAAATAGCAAATATGATCCCAAGAGACAGTTTGTGCATGTTTCCCATACTTGCTTGTGGAATGCTTTCTTCTTCAGCACGACTATCAGAAATAGTTTATTCATATAAGTCAGACTAGGGACCATGTGCTACTATTCTACACCTTGATCCCTACACTGTAAACAACGTAAATTTCTTTCTGCTATTTGTGCTCTATGCTTTATAATGTTATAGTATTACAAATATATACTATTGAGCACATAAACAAAATTTTTTCACAATCATTACTATTAAATTATTTAACAAGTGCTATTAATTATTAAAATAATTTATAGTGTTATATTAATATAAAATGTTAATACCACATCTCAACAGGGAATGATTACAAATTTAAAATCTAAACAGAAATGGTATACAGAAGGTATGAAGAAATTCCAAGACACATTAAAATTCATTTGCTATTTTCATTCTTAGTAAAACTATTAAATATTAACAAGAAAAATATAGTTCTAGTTTTGGTTATTTAGTTATCTAGTTTGGTCTAGTATTTGGTTAACATAATATAAGGATATTACGTTATATTCTGAACGTTACGTTCTGAACTTAGCAGAAAAGAAATACTGGAGAAAAACAGCAAGTAAATTAATTGCACTGAAAGAGAGTTGTATTTTCAGTGTTTCTGAACATCCGTGACAAAACAACACTAGGGTTTACTTCAGTGCCACGGACCAAACTAATGCTCCAGTTTGTAGTCTTGACAATATTTAATAAATTGAATCAAAGCTGCAGCAGGCTAACACGGTAACCCCCAAAATTTGGTATGAAGAGTTACCCAGTTGCTTTATTCTTCTCTATGTACGTACTCAATGTAGTTTAGATGGGCATCTGCCCAGTAGAGCTTGTCGTTGGTGTAATCTATGGTGAGTCCATTAGGCCACTCTAACTTGGTAGAGATAATCACCATCTTGTCCTTGCCATCCATTCCAATGCGTCCAATATACGCTCGCTCAGCCCAGTCTGTCCAGTAGACTTGTCTGTGTTAATACACATAGTATAAATTAATCCAAATAATGGGTAATTTAATTGCATTGACTTAAGGAGAAGAAAATTGGCCATACGTGACTACATATACCTCCACAATAGGCAGGTGTAATAAATGAGCTTTCACTTTTCATTCTACTCAAGTTTGAAGGTAGTTTATGAATTACATTTCCAAATATATGTTAAAAATATATTAAAACTAGTTTAGTGCTGTTCACAATGTCTAAATTAAGGTTGATGGAGACTGTCAGTCCAATCCTACATAACTCTCCGCAAAGCAATGTAGCTGTGTCAATGTTGCATGTGTGCTGAATCCTGAGAGGGAGTTTCGGCTTCTGGAGGTCTCCTCAGGGTAAGGGGACATTTTTTCCCTTACCCTGTGGGAAGCCTGCATGAACCCACTGGGACTGTTTGAACCTGTACTAGCTCTATAGCTGGTGGGAGTCCATGAAGACCTTGGGTGGGGGACTGAGGCCAGGAAGGGGGATAAGATATCAGCATGCACCACTGACACTGCCCCCTTCCAGGTCTCAATTCACCCTCCCTCAGTCAGCTGACATGTGGAACTGCCCATTCGCTAAATGGTGTGACAATTGTAAGGAGCTTTAAGCCACTGGAACAGGTGTTCCAGTGGTGTAAGGCCCAAATAGGACTGGGCCCTCAGCAACTAAGGGTGCAATTCTAAACACGTGCTAGGCTGGTGCCAGTCCCTTGCGCCAGCATAGGAGCATTGCAAATGTGCCATAAAGCACATTTGCACCTCCTCCGGAGCAAGCCACACTAGGGCATGGAGATGCGCTGGCCCACAGAAGCTGCATCCAGCCTCCGTGGCAGCTTGCAGGGTGAGGTTTGCATCAGCCAAGCTCAGCTGACACAAAGCTCTAGGGTGGGCGAGGAAGAGGCAGGAGGGAGGTGTTCTGGGGTGAGGGGAGGGTGGGGGGAGGACAATCCCAGGGGCTGTAGGCAAGGAGCAGGAGGCGGGGTTGGGACCCGGCTCTTATGCCATTTCCCAACCCCCTTGATTGCAAATAGCAATTTAAGCAAATGTGGCAAATATATACTGCAACAACAGTGGATGAAAATAAAAAAAAAATGTTCTTGTGCATTAGATGCAAACTAGCTCAATGCAGCAGGAACTTTTAAAGGCAAAAGACACCATCCATACAGAGTAGCTAGGGCCTTTCGAAGATCAGCACTGTCATACCTCCTCTGTACCATTTGCAACCTGTCAACCCTCCCTTTTCTCTATACGCCTCTCTTCAGTCCCTCATGTCTCCCTACACCTTCACCCTGTTCATCTTGGACTATGTTTCTCACTGCACTGTTAAAGCAGTTTTAATCAGTAATAGTTCTAGTTGTAACTGATGCTCCACCTCTAAGGGCGCAATCCTGATCAGCACTTATGCCAGTATAGGAGCCCTGCAGGCATCGCAAATGTGCTATAAAGCATATTTGCGCCACCTTAGGTGGGAGCTGCATTGGCACATTCAAATGCCTCCGGGAAGCCTCCGCCGCGGCTCCCGCGCCACCACCTGTGTCAGCGCGAGCACACCGACACAAGCGGCAAAGGTAGGCGTGAGGGGTGTGGGGAGGGGGTGTTTCTGGGGGGGAGGGCGGGCCCGTGGGTGGGCGCGCTGGGAGCGGGGCTGGGACCCGGCCGTTATGCAGAGGTGGCGCAGGTCCGAGGAGACCCATTGGGGAGCGCAGCCCTTACCCACGGGTAAGGGGAAGAGCTTCCCCTTGCCCGTGGCTGAGCCGCTGCAGCCAACAAACCTGTGTTGGATGTAGCACAAGCCTCCTGGCTTGCCTGTTCCAGCACAGGTTGGCATTGCGCCCTAAAAGTGATAATTACGCTATTTGTCAATATCACTGATTTTTAGACAAGAGAATTGAAGACATTCTGAATTGGTGTTTATGTTATTTTTTTTCTTTTTGTACAAACTAAAAGTCCTTTTATTATCCTCTCTGGCACATGTTAGGATGGCTTAAGGGTTTCTCACAAACAGTAGGACACTGTAAAACCACTGCATTAAAAGGAAACACACTGAAATCTCTTACCCAAATTTGGGATGAACAACAATAGCTCTAGGGTACTGAAAACAGAAGGTATTGTTGGGATCCAAACACCGATCAACTAATTTCTTCCGAAACCGACCATCAAGCTCAGAAACATAGAGACAGTCCTTGGATGCATCTACCCAGTACAGTTTTCTGAAACATTGGAGAAAAGGCATGTTATAGCAAGGTTCTTCTTAAATTATCTATTTTATATTCATGGTCTTTTTTCTTTTTAATGGCAACTGATAGGGAGAGGGAATGAGGTTAAAGGAAGGCATAGGAAAAGGGCATGAATGCTGTTGAAAAGAAGAAAATTGAAGGGAAATCTGGTACTAAGATGTAGATAAACTATACAAGTGCACTAAGGAGCCTGGCATTTAGGAGCAGAAAACTGACACCCATGGGGAACAGACAATAAAATATATGGGCCATGGAAGCTCATCAACTGATATTCATCCAAAAGTCACAGCTTTCCAAGGCCTCACCTGAGGTTATCTGTCTGTACATTTTAAAACTCTTCTCCAAAACATCAATCTGGCGAGTGACCAACAGGGCATACCTATGTGTGTCTACTTAGAAGTAAGTCCCATGAAACTCAAGATTTACTCCCAGGCCTGCAACCCTATACACACTTTCCCTATTGCAATGGTTGCTACCCTATACCCACTTTTCTGGGAGTAAGCCCTTGTATTGGAATCGAGGAAGATCTGGCGAGGAGGTAGATGTGGTGTCTGCAGTGGCCCCTTTAAGTGTTAAGGCCTGGCTTTTCTGCAAAGGGTGTGCTGCACAGCTGCAGCCACTAGAGACGATAAGATCCCTCAGGATATAAGGAGCACCTGAGGCAGGAAGTGCTGTGGGTTGTAGAAGGAGTGCAGGCTGGAGAGGAGACTGACTTGGCTTATTGACTTTGGAATCTGACCTTGGACTGTGACTTGGCTTATTGACTTTGCCCTGGATACTCTGACTTTGTAACTAACTGCTGAGACACTGGAGTTTGGTGTGTGGCTGCTGTGCCCAAGACCTGTTGAGGACCAAGGGTCTGCTGTAGTGGTGGGAGGCTGCTGGCAGGAGAGAGGACCTCTGCAGGTTGAACAGGTGAGCTACCCTGGAGGTAGGGTCCAGCAGGACTGCAGGGCAGAACCAGGGTCATTCTTGGGTGAAAAGGGGGTGCTAATTAGCTAAATGTGGGCATAATTTTCCAGGCAGAGATTGGATTGGGAATTTGGCAGAACAGCCCTATTGAATACAGTGAAACTTATTCTGAGTAGTCTTGCATAGGGTTGTGCTGTAAGAATGTGAACTGTGGAATCAGAAAATTCCTGCTTCAAACTTCCACCTTTGCCATACACTTACTAGATGGTCTCAGATAAGCTAATATTCTCTATTGCCATTATTCTTCCCCTTCCCACCAATTTGTTATGAAGGAAGATTACAGAGACAATGCATGCAAAGCTCTCCATATGCTAGAGCAGCAGTTTCCAACTGCTGTGATGCTGCACACTGGTGTGCTGTGAGACTACCTCAGGTGTGCTGCGGGATCAGAGGAGGCAGGCAGCAGCTTTGCACCTGCATGTGGGAGAAGCGGCTACTTTGAGCCTCACATGGCAGGGAGAACAAGCAAGGGAGCAGCCAGGGAAGGGGCTGGTCATGACCACTTTGCATCCCATGCAGCAGCTGAAGAGTTCACTTGGAGCTTGCTCCTGCTACTGAGCCTGACTCAGGCTGCAGCCTGATCATCACTTTCCTGGGAGTAAGCCCCACTGGCTACTATGGGGCTTACTTCTGAGTAGACATACATAGGCTTGGGCATGAAGGCGGTTGTTGCCTGCCTGCGTGCTGATTGCCCAACCAGAGAAGCCCAGAGGAGCCAGGAGGTGGGAGCTTCGGAGTGAGTGAGAAGAGGGAGCCAGAAGCAGGCAAGCAGGTACACAGCAAGCGAGTCTGCTGAGGCCCCCAACCTAAGGACTGGCTGGCTGAAAAGCATTCCTGAAAGTCCCTTTTCCTTGCCAGTTTGCCTGCAATTCCCCAAAGCAACACTCCTTGCACTTTGGGGCTTTTAGAGGAAGGGCACTGGGCCACAATCCTATCCACACTTACCTGGAAGTAAGCCCCATTGACTATAATGGGACTTTCTTCTGAGCAGGCATGCATAGGACTGGGCTTTTGGTTGCACTCTTTATTCTCAAATACACAAGCAGGCAATTGGCACTTCTCTCTCCTCTTTTTCCCCACCCCACCCCCTTCCCCAGGCATATTTCCCACCATCTCACAATCACAGTTAGCAACTCTCTTTCTGTCCCTCCCCTCACTTGTCAGCACCTTCCAAAGATACAGAATCAATGCCTCACATTCTCTCTCTCCCCCACCTGTTTAATCCTGCACTTGTTTCAATCATGTTTCCTCACTGCCCCTCACCCACTATGGGATCAACCTGCCCTTTCCTTGCTAACACTTTCTGGCACTTTTGATAAGAATTTGAACATAGGATTTTTCCTCCTTCTCAGAAACCACATATACTTCCCTCTCCATGCTTGTTAATTTTTTTGTCATGTAATGATTTAATTGTATTAACTTTATTAATTCAAGTTTAACTGTAATGTAGTAATTTAATGCAAGTAAAAAACTGGTAGCGTGCCTTGACAATTTTAGTGCCTTATCAGCGTGCCATGAGCTGAAAAATGTTGAAAATGGCTGTGTTAGAGAAACAGAAGATGTGTATATCCTTGACATATATTCATAATTTCTTATTAAAGAGAGAGTAACATAAGTTGTTAACTACATGCAACACATTTCCTCAGTATGCCCCTGCATGCCACCCCCATTGTCACCCTTATGTTACCATCAAGATTTTAAGTCTGGGGCAGAGGCTTGTCTTTTCAGTACCGTATACATTGATTGTACTGAATAAAAAAATACATTTTAGAAAATGGGGGTTAAAACATTAGTCTCCTACAACGATCAGACTTGCAGCAATTACTTTAAAGATGAAAAATAAAGTTACTTACCTGCCAACCCAGTCAACAGCGATACCTTCCCCACTAGGCACACCATCATTAATGATTATTTCCTTGCTTGTCCCATTGAAAAACATCCTTTCAATGACCTTCCTGCCCACATCAATCCAGTACAGCCTCTTTTCCACTCTGTCAAAGTCCAGTGCCACCACGTTTGTGAGTCCTTGCAAAATGAGAGAGTAGGACTGGCCATCAGTAGTGAGGTTTCTTAGATAATAGCGGTTGCTAAAGATAAGGTAGGGTGAGATGTTACTATTTTGCCGGCAGGTTTTCCCATCAGGCTCACGGATGTAGCCTGATGCACACTTACAGATGTAGGAGCCCACTGTATTCTCACAAATCTGGCTACACACTGATGGTGTTTCACTGCACTCATCAATGTCATCACAAGTCCTTTTGTTGGACATGAGCCTGTATCCAGGATGACAAGAACAGTAGAAGCTAGTTTGGGTGTCTGTGCAGTCATGATCACAGCCACTGATTGATGGGTCATTACATTCATTAATGCCTGTAGTCAGAAAAAAAAATACTTTATTCAACATGCATGGCTTCACTGGGAAATCAAGCTATCTACTCAGAAAGGTTAGACATGGTACCTGGTCCATTTCTGCTCATACATTAAATGTTTATTCTGCAACAGCCACAATTTTAAAAATGGATCAAAGTTTTAAGTGACAGGCTCTAAAATGATTTTTGTGTTTGTTAAGCTGTGTTTGACAAAGGTAGCAACTATCCAAGTTGTACTGAACTGTCACAGTTCTAGAACCCATCAATGTATTACCCTAAGCAGTATAGGAAGACCAGTAAGATGTGGATGCTATAACTTTGGGAACAATCTCATCAAGTCACTTACGAGTTCCAAAATGGGTATTAACTGAAAGACAGATCATCTGGATTACCCTAAGTTAAAGACAAGTACTTAGGATATGAAAACTGGTTTAGTAAAAAAGGCTCTATACGTACCACAGTCTTTTTCATCGCTATTATCAAGGCAGTCATCTATCCGATTACAGACTTTGACTAATTCAATACAGTTCCCATTGTCACACTTAAAATAATGGGGAGAACAGGTTGCTTCTGGTGTAACACAGAGGTGTTCCAGTTCATCTGATTCATCACCACAGTCATTGTCCCCATCACAAACATAGGCTTTTGAGATGCAGCGGCCATTTTCACAGGTAAACTGGTGCTGTGGACAGCGTGGATATAGGCAGCCCCTCTCATCGCTGCTGTCCCCACAGTCGTTGCGCCGGTCACATCTGAAAAAGAAAGCCACTTCTGGAACACCACAAAAAGATGGTGACTGCTGCCAGGCCTGAAATAACTAGAGAACAACTCTGTTTTCTTCAGACACCATTCATTTTGTTGTTGCGATTGCATTTTGAAATTTGTTGCAAGCTGCCTTGGGGATCTCTTAAATGGAACCAAAGATTAGGAGATATGCATTTCAAATAAATAAATAAATAAATGCCTGGCTATTGCATTACACTATGGTCTGAAAATCCTTGCAGACGTGATAGGTCCTTATCCAAATGAAGTCATTATACAGCCCAATTCTATCAAGGGCCTACAGTGGCAGATTTTGTGATCTACTGTTTTAGGTCCCATTTTGGCAGCACAAAAGGCTGGAGGTTCCTTGGCTCATCCAGGCCACACCAGAGCAAGTAAGGTGATAGAGGGCCATGGTTGGTTTGGGGGCAGGAAGTGGGCCAGGCAGAGGGTGTGTCAGGGAAGGGAGGGGCTGCATTTCGATAGTGCCAATATCCTATTCCCCTGTACCTATTCCCAAACACTCCTTACCTCCCTTGGACTTATGCCAGCAAAATAGCTGGTATAGGTCCAAGAAGACCCACTGACTGCCAAGTGGCCTACGGAGAGGTAAGGAAAAAATATTTTTACTTCTCCTAGGTTGTCTGACCTCCCTCCCCCCCCCCCCATAGCATGCAGTGTGTGCTTCATTGGTAGTGGCTGCATACAATGGGAGATAAGATTGGGTGCCTAGAGAGGTATCCAATTGAAGAAGTTCCCCACCATGGGAGTTAGATGGAAAAACAATATTTGAATGACATTTGCTATATCTGAATACACTGAACTAGATTCAGATAAGTTCCTTTTGTTACAGAAAGGAACCCTTAGGATCCCAGTGCTGAACAGCAAAGCCATAAAATTTCTCCTCTGTAGTACAGGAGAAGGATGCTGGAATCCTATTCTAGTTGGCTTGGCAAGGTAAAAGCAAGTCACAGGCAGAGTAACAGAGTCCTCCCAGGCTCTTGCTAATGTTTAAGCACATACAGTCTTTCCTGCCCTTGCCTACCTCACTCTCTTCAGGCTCTATTCCTTTCTGAGCAGCAGGTTACTGCTTGATTTTATACTATGCTTACTGTTTCTCCACTGAGAGGTAAGAGTATGCCTCCCAGTGCCACCAAGCAGCTGCAGTATTTTACCACAGAAATAATAAGTGGCACAGGACCGGAGAGCTCATGCCTTGCCTAAGGCTAGCCAGTAAGCATAGACCGACTTGGAACTCTGGATCTCAGGGTGGGCTAAACACTCTGCCTGCTGGGCTGCACTGGCTGTGAGCAGTTGACTCTCTTCCCCTTACAAAGGTTGCATTGAAACGAACCTGTAATTGCTGCGGATGCACAGTCCATTGCTACATGTAAATTCGTTGTCCATGCATGGCCTCCTTGTGCAGTTCTGATGCTCATCGTAAGCGTCGCTGCAGTCAGCATCCCCATCACAGACCCAAGCTCGAGGGATGCACCTTCTTCGCGGAGGCGCATCGTTCACACAATTGAACTCGGATGCTGAGCAGCTGCGATTTGCTAGAATAAAGCACAAGATCTTAGCAACTTGCCACATACATCTTATTTGATGATGTCATTTGAACATACAGATGCGTCCCCCATATCCACGGGTCCGGTATCCACGGGTTCAGTTCTCCATGGTTCTCCACACCATTACCTTTGTTTTTCTTCTTACCAGTGGCACCAGGCAAGCAAGCAAGCCTCTTCCTTTCACAGAGTGCTAAAAGCAGTCCAGCTTATAGAATGACAAGCAGGCAGACAGCCAGCCTGAACACTAGAGGAACACAGGCAGAACATTCACAGTAAACTTCGTGCTTCCTGTCAGCGTTTTGGCTGTGTCTCTCTAGTATTCTGGCTGTTTGCCTGCTTGTCTTTCTACAAGTTTGCCTGCTTATAGCAGGGGTCTCTAAACGTTTTGGCTAAAGGGCTGCATCAAATAGCAGGTAGTGTTGAGGGCCGGGGGGAAAAATTAAATACTAAAATTTAAATAAATATATTAGAGATGGAACTTAGATGAATTAATAAATGACCCCCACCCCAGAAGCCCAACTCCAGTTGTGTTTGGTCAACTGGGCCAGAGGCTCTCAGGGGATTAGAGGCTGGCCGCAGGCAGGATAGAGGCTGGTCACAGGCCACATCTGGCCCCCGGGCTGGGGTTTGGAGACCCCTGGCTTACAGTGTTCTATCAGAGGAAGAGACATGCTTGCTTGGTACCACAGAAGAAAAAAAAAGGTAAAGGGCACAGGGGGCTGCAGAGATAGGGTTTCCTCTTATCTGTGGTTTCTGTATCCGTACAGGGAGGGTACTGGATCATGCCCTAGCAGATACAGGGGACACGCGTCTGTATCTATCATCTCATTCTCAGTGTCTCCTTTAGTAATGAATTAAAACTAAAACACAAAGTAACGACATTATCTGACACTTTTTATGTGTAGTTGGCACTTACCACAATTGTGCCTTTGATCCTCATCACTCATATCACCACAGTCATTATCACCATCACAGATCCATGTTGCTGGGATACATCTGCCATCATCACATCTGAACTGCTCACTAGAACAGCTCCGCACTGGGGGAACTTAAAAAAGAATAGGATTGTTCATTTGCCAGCCATCCAGTACCAATTAGCAATAATTATATTATTAGCATTAGTAATTTCCACCTTTTTTAATGTAACAGAAGTGCTTAAGAAAAATCACTGATTTTTCTAACCATAATTACTATGCAAATTATTAACATGCATTACTGCCTTCAGTGAACACAAGGGTTTGGTTGCGCCATTGTAGGCCCTGGTTCTATTTAACTAACAATGGAGTGCCTTGCAGGACCACTTCTGCACTAAAAAAAGGAGAAATGTGCAAGCCAGACCTGAAGCAAACTATGCTTAGAATAAGTTTACTACTGGTAATAAACCAATGCTCAAACGTTAGATCCCTGCTCCTGACTTAACAAGGTGAAGACTCATGAACTGCAGACCTGCTCTATGTGCATCTTGAACTCCATACTTTCTTCAAAGTATACAGGCGTTCTTTACTCAGCATGTAGTTGGTCAGTGGAACTCCCTGCTACTGGATGTGGTGATAGCATCAGGCCTAGATGCCTTTAAAAGGGGATTGGACAAATTTCTGGAGGAAAAATCCATCACGGGTTACAAGCCATGATGTGTGTGTGCAACCTCCTGATTTTAGAAATGGGTTATGTCAGACTGCCAGATGCAAGCGAAGGCAGCAGGATGCAGGTGTCTTGCTGTCTTGTGTGCTCCCTGGGGCATTTGGTGGGCCACTGAGATACAGGAAGATGGACTAGATGGGCATCTGGCCTGATCCAGCAGGGCCGTTCTTATGTTTATGTTCTTAGGTAGGTTTTGCCTTAGAATTTGGACTCAGTCAGTTCACATATTTTGAAAAGCTTGCTACCATTGATGTACAGTGAAGTTATAGCACAAGAAAGAACAGTTCATGCCTGTTGATGTGCGAATGGTGTTTTACATCAATTGCTCTACCTACCTTTTCAAATCTGAGACCTACTTTTAAATCCATTCTGCAGCATGGGATTCATGATATATACCTGTCTCATTCCTTCTGTCTGTTTCTCCTTGCCTTCCTCCCTGGTCTCCAATCTTTTTTATCCATCTCTTTTCCTTTTCGTTTGAAACATGATAGCTCTTAGGCCTGGTTATGGCCCAGAGTCAGGTCTGTCCCACACTATCCAGATTCCCAGTTCAGCAATCTAGATACAAAACAACCCCTAGCCCAGAATGACTATCTAGATTTGATGTGTGGCACACTTGCCACACATCAATTACCCACATTCACTTTCCGAATTGTTCCATTACTTACCACAAGATGTAGGTTCATCTGAGCCATCGCTGCAATCTGTTGCCTGATCACAGTACCAATGAGCAGGAATGCAACGTCCCGATGAGCAACGGAACTCGGCATTAGTGCAAGTCAACGAGACTGGAATGGAGGGGGAAAAAAATCTGTCTTTCCTTTTTCTGAGTTTTCCAAACTGTTTAAAACTGCTTTTGAGTCCATGATGATACCACTAGCAAATAATATTGCGCTTTTGAGCACTCAACATGATTCACAACCATTGCAAGGGAGGTCCATGTTATTATCCCTGTATTGCAAATGACGGAAGATGCTTAGACTGTTGGAAAGTGGCTTGCCTAAGGCAGTGCCATACCAAGATCATTTGGCATCCAGGGGCCATAAATTTTTGGCATTCTCCCATGATAAAATTATTTAAATGAATAATAATAACGGCAAAAGAAGAAGTGCAGGCAATGTACTGTTTTATTGAACTCTGTGTGAGTGTGTGTGTGTATCCACAGCTGTATTAACACACAACTGTACTAAGTTTGTATATTTAGATTTGTATGTTTATATATAACTTTGTAACTTCATATAAATCATACCAATAAACATGCTTTTCTTATGGTCCGCTGTAGCCAGTGCTAGCCAAATCATGTCTGCAGTCAGAGACACTGCCATGGCCATCTTGCAGCTGCCTCTTGGACAACATCCTGCAGCTTGGCACCAATGGCTGGAGGGCGCCCTGGCCACCCTCTTTGCATACCACTGGCCTAAGGTTGTGAGTTCACAGCAGAGGAGAGACGTAAACCAAGGACTTCTTGATTCACAGCTCGGTTTCTTAGCAACTACACTGTACAGTGCAGTTCTCCCTGACAGAAGTCCTCACAGAACGGATTGCGTTGTTTCTGTGTTCTATTCAGTCTCTAGCATATTGCTACCACAGAATGAATGGTTAGTGATAACTGCAACAAAAAGATTTTTAGAAAGAGAAGAGGAAAGCAGTGTGCCCAATTTTACAGAAGTCTGGATTTGGAGTGATTCCAAATCCAAGTTTAGACATGGACTTGTTAGAAAACCATGGAGATGATACTCTCAGAGGCTCCAATTATGTGCACAACCAGCAAAATGGGAGCTAATGTCCTGTGGTTTGATCCCACACTGCAGGAAAGAAAGAATATATAAACACTGTGACCACAGATGGGCCAACTGCAAAGATTCTTCCATAGCATCAGCACCCCTCTGGGAGGAGAATGTCAAATCAGGTGAGGAAAAACCTGCACCTACATGCTTCCATTATGCACATGTGTACCTCTGCAGCACATGAAACATGATAGTGGTTGCACATGAGAAGAGAGTCTTGCAACACAACCCCTATATATGCTAATTTTTACTCAGAAGTAAGTCCCACTGTGTTCAATGGGATTTACCCTCAAATAAGATGCAGAAGATTGCAGCCTTAATTCTTGTATGTGGAAAACTGGCATAAAAATTAACCCACAGTAATAAGAATGTGAAAATCAGGAATTCATAAATAGCAGTAACATTTAATTTTAATAACGCTATTTCCTTTTACCTTCACTATCACCTTCCTGCATGTTAACTCTCTTCCTACAAAATTATGAGCCTGAAGATCATTTTCTCATTACAGGCTTATAACACGTGTAGGCTGTTTACCATTATGTACCCAGTTGAATCACATCAAGAATTTCCATGCCACTAGAAAAGAGCATGCTAGGGTGAAGATTTGCCACACGATTGGGCCAGCATATAAAATAGAATGACAAATGTGATGACCTCCATATGACGTATTAATCATATAGGAGACTGGGGGCTCATCTACCAGTTGAACAGGCCCCAAAACGTATGAATGCAGAGCGGTCCCAAAGTTAATTACCCTCTCAGCAGAGTATTGCCTCATATATTTAACATAAAGACTGAAGTCCCTTTTGTTCATAACTGTTTCTCTCTCAGAGAGCTGCCTTTCATTTTAAGTTTGACAGGTTGGAAAGCATGCTCATGTCACTCACTTATGCACACACCACTTTGAGGAGGGGGAGAAGAGAGAGGGGAGAAAGAAAGAGTCAAGTCAACTGTGCCTTTTTCAATACAACCCTAAAAAGGGGGGGGGGGAGAAAAAAGTGTACAAAAATGTTTTGACTTTTTACCCAAAAAAATAAGCAAAAGCATGAAGCACAGAAAGGTAATTGGGAGGCACCATTAGCTTACCACAGTGAGTGGGGCTCTCATCACTCATGTCACCACAGTCATTATCTCCATCACACAGATAAGTTCGTGGAATGCATATGTTTGTGCTCTGACATTTTGTAAAACCAGATTGACAAGTACGTTCAGCTTTAAGAAAAAAGAAGTGAAGAGTTTAGATTTCTTTTTCTCCTCTTAAACTGGAGCAGACTATGAAAAATATATCATTGCAAACAGCAATGTTTGTTAGAGTTAGAATTGTTCTGGGATGAAATTTCAAAAGGCACTCCTAAATAATGTGTAATCAAAGATCATACATAATACAGCTTCTCCAGGGATGTATTCATTTGGAGGAATTTGGCAATCCATCCACCATTCAATAATTTGTTGTTAATATATTTTCACCAAAAAAAATTGGACAAATAACTTTTATCCACTGAAAAATGCTCATTATTTACATTTGATGTATCACTTATTTAGCCATGATTACAGCATTTTCCTTCTGCTTTTTATGACCATTTGGGAAAATTGTCCAAAATTTGGTCTAAAAGTATATTTCAAGCAGAGATATTCATGGAAACTATAATTTAGAGTTCTGTGTCATCAGGATAGTATAATTATGTCTCAGATAAGAGGGACATATTGCTTGTTTAACTACACTTTTTAACTGAATTATAATTAGAAAAGTGATTTTTGAGTTACAGGTGGGACCTCCCTATCTGCGGATTTTGCATCTGTCGATCTGGCTCAACATGGATCCCCCTGACCTGTGCAGAGCCAGACTTGGATCCACCTGAGTCCTTTAGAGGTGACCAGAGCTATGCTCTAGTTATCTCAGGAGGGCTTTCTGAAGCCAAAGGGCTTCCCCGGCCTCCAGGGGCTTTCCTGGGCCTCAGAATGACTTGTAAGGCATAAAAATGTCAATTCCAGTTTCCCCTGGGAAACTGGAAGTGGTGTTTTCCTCCAGCTCTAGGAGCCATTCTGAAGCCCACAGAGGCAGCAGACAGACACATGCTGCCTCTGTGGGCTTCAGAAAGCTCTCCGGTCCCCTTTGGGAAAGCTGCGCTCAGGTCCCCTTTGGAGGACTTTAAGGGACTGATTGTGGATTTGATTATCAGCGAAATTTGATTATCTGAGAACGGATTCCTTGCAGACACCAAGGTCCCACCTGTATTTATCCAACTCTAACTATGTATTTCAAACTACAGGTTTAAAACCTATCCAAATGAGTAAGTAGTAAAGGCTCAAGTCAACGTTCCCCTAGTAAACACAAATATGCCCTTCCAAATATGTCTTTGTCTTCCCTAAGTCTCTTGGCCCAATCCCATCCCCTGCTAGCACACGGGACTTAGGGCCACCAATGCAATCTCCACTGTGCCCAGCACACCAGGAGGAGACTTGGGAGAACCAGCTACTGCCTGGTTACCTATGGGCCTACTAAGATCTACACCAGTTTATTTTCATGTCCATGCTGGGAGCTCTGGATCTGGTGGGTGACACTGCTGCAATGGCCCCACCTCTGTCCCAGCCTAATCCCTGACCTGATCCACCCATATGACCACACCAACGGCCAGTCTAAATAACACCACTGCCACCGTGCAGCCTTCCAGTCTTTGCACAAGTGGCAACCCTCCATGGACCAAAAGAGAAGCTGTTGCACCAGCAGACTTCATGGTACACCAGTGTACTGTGATGATTGGATTGGGTTGTATGTATTTTAATGCAGAACACCCTCTTCACCTTTTATAGCCAATTTTCTACAGATATGTGTTGAAACCACTAAGCAGCAATTGGACACTAGCTCCATGTTGCCCAATCAATCCATAAAGGCCCCATTAAATATACAGAGAAGTATACCACAGCTTAGTCTAGCTCAATCCTGACTAGTGACATTTCTCTAGCATTTCAACAGGTGCCTTTCCCAGCCCTCTCTGGAGACACTAGGTGTTGTATCCGGGACCTCATACAAGCAAAGTAGGTGCTACAACTCCATCCCTGGGATCAGCATTTAATGTAGACTTGCGTAACCCACCAAGGTGAGCATAGCTCATTAGCCACATATTGTCAACTAACATGTTCTTGACAACATCCTTTTTACAGTTCTAGGAAGTTAACACCAAAGAAGACCTATCAAACCTCTGGTGGACAACCATACAGGATTGGTAGTCCCGCCTTCATCCAGATGGTAGGCTGCAAGTTACAAAGAGTGCTGCCAACAGGGACTGTGTTGGCATCTGAAAGGGACCTTCTCCCAATTGAGTCTTCTCCCAATTCATTGGTCTGATTCCATTCAGATTGCACCATGTTATTTCAGCAGCCATGGCGCTACTCGCTTAAGAAAGGGAGTAGCTAAACATCACCTGAAATCTATTCTCTGACAGTTCCACTTCAGCCCAGCAGAATTACTACTGCAGGGTATGTGTGGGGAGCTGTTCTGATGCAGCTCTCACTGCTGGCTTCAGTAAGTACCTACTGCTTGACAAAAGGAGGAGGGGGACCTGTGCCAGTTCTCTGCTCCCACCTCAATCATTCTCTGATAATTACAGTCCTGTACAAAAACTGTACACAGCACAATAGCAGCAAAGACAAAGTCAGGGCCATGGCCAGCACAGTATTTCTGATGTCCACTGTTCCATTCACAGTCAGACAAAAGCCAGAAGACAAAAAAAGAACACAATCTTATGCATTTCACTGTTGGTCCAAAAAGCCACAGGACTAGATACACCATAGCTGATACACAACTGGTAAATTAATACATTCCACAGGATAATTTATTCCCATGGAATTCAATGAATTGAGGAACTAGAAAGGTTGCAAGACTACGATATAAGACATCCCATATAATACAGTTCCCATTGTCCGAAACACAGTATCCTTAACTTTATATGTAACTGAAGTTGGCAGAATACACATTATGCATGTTTCTCAGTTGCCAGTAGATCCTAGTATAATTTCCAATCAAGATGCCTTTACATTTGACATACCACAGTCAATATATCACAAAATATCAAACAGCTCTGGAAAAGTGATTTGTTCCCTTTTACTGATTCTTTGCAAGCAAAACAGTGTCCTCTTCTGTGGCCTAAAGAATCAGTATCCTAAAAGGACAATATATAGTTGTAATCAACTTACGGCAATTTCTCTCATCTGAAGTGCCATTATCATAACAGTTGTTTACACCATTGCAGACGTATTCAAGAGATATACACCTTCCATTATTGCAAGTAAATTCTGTGTGGGAGTCACAAGTTCGGAACAAGCAGCCCACCTCATCACTGTTGTCTCCACAGTCATTGTAGTGATCACAGCGATAAGAGTAGGGTACACACCGCCCATTGCCACAGGTGAAAGCTGTTGGTTGACAGGTATGAAAAGCTGAAGGAGATAAACGTGATAAAGAAATGTCATTGACAGAAAAGAATCTCAAAGCCTTGACAAATATATCAAAGGAATACACAGCACTTTGTTTTACCTGCCAGGGCAAACACGGCTGCAAAACGGACTGCATGTAAAGTAAAATACACATTTTGAATCAATCAGATAGAAGACGAAATGTTCGCTTTGTTTTTACATGGAAGATAATTCCCAGCTATTTCAAATCCCCTCAAATTCCTTCTTGCCAATCAAGAATAACAGAGAACTTCAACAGCGCACATGGGGGAAGGGAGACTAGATGCTGTAGCTAAGACAGTGCCATAGCTACAAAACAGGGGTATGATTTAAAGTCAATGGAAAAAAATACATTCATTTCACTTTGTAAATCCTGTATCTGCTCCAGTTTGTGAACTAAACAGAAGGTAAATGATGATCCAGTGCGCAGTATATCCACCCCTGCCCCTTCTGTGCAAGCTGCCAACGTATGGGTCTCTGCCCTCCCTTGTCAGCAGGCAGCTTTTCAAAGCACAGAAAGTTTTGCTCCCAGGTCAGCCCCAGTGGCATGTTTTGGGGCAGGTTTGATAGAGCCCTAAATCTGCAATGCAATTCTAAATTAAATGTGCAGAAGGAAGTGATGTTAGAAATACCTTAATTATTAGTGGATTAATCAAGCATATTTTATACTTCAGGAAAACTTTTCTTGAATCAAACCTATTATTAAAAATATTTATTTTTATCTATTAAGCTCACATCCTTGTTACTAATTTCACTGTCTAAATACTAGAAGCAAGCAAGTACTTCCTAATCTTTCCAGAAATCATGTTTTAGTCTATCCTGTTGGGATTTAACAAGATACATTAGTTCAGGGGTGCCCAAACCCCGGCCCTGGCGCCACATGCGGCCCTCGAGGACTCCCAATCTGGCCCTCAGGGAGCCCTCAGTCTCCAATGAGCCTCTGGCCCTATGGAGACTTGCTGGAGCCCACGCTGACCTGATGCAACTGCTCTCAGCGTGACAGTCAACTGTTCAACCTCTCATGTGAGCTGGGGGATGAGGGCTCCCTACACTGCTTGCTGTTTCACATCTGTGATGCAGCAGCAGAAGCAAAGGAAAGGCTGGCCTTGCTTTGTGCAAGGCCTTTTATAGGCCTTGAGCTATTGCAAGACCTTCATTCATTCATATAAGTTCTATCTGTAATATATTCATTTATGTAAACTTATTGAAATTTGAAATGGAAATTAATTCTTTTTTTTTTTCCTGGCCCCCGACACAGTGTCAGAAAGATGTTGTGGCCCCCCTGCCAAAAAGTTTGGACACCTCTGCATTAGTTCCAACACCTTTACCATATCCCAGAAGGAGTTTTAACCTTCCAATTTTCACCACAAGAATTATGATTTTATATACTTTATTTTTTTTTAATTTTTGGTTTTACAATTACAGTAACAAGATATATCTGTAATGGAACAGAGAATGGATACAACATCATCGAGCACTCTAGCAAGCACATAAGGACAAATGTTCATAATGTTCAGTTGTGTTAGTAGAGGAGAGGTGATATAAACTGGATCTAAATATTTGCATGCAGTGTTTCAGTGAAGAAGTATGGAGCAGGTTATAATTTTAAATATCCCTGGGTCTTGTACACAACTGGTATATAAAATGTATCCAAATAATACAACCAGTGGGCCTCTGGCCAAACAGACACTGGTAAACTCATTATCTTTATTGATTTATTTATAACAGCAACTGGGCAGGAGCTCCTCATTCAATTATAGAAGTGCTTACCACACACACTTTCCAGTTCATCGCTGCCATCCACACAGTCATTATCGTTGTCACACTTCCAGCGCTCTGAGATGCACCGCCCATTAAGACAGGTGAAGAGTCCTCCTCCACACCTGGTGCCATTGTCCACAATACAATGCTTGTTATTATTGGCTAAATACCACTGTCCTTCAGAAGGACATTGACACTCTGCACCAGTGGGGCCTAAATTTAATTACAACAAACACCAATAAAATATTAACAGGTCAACATCGCTACATAAAATTTCCCCCAGTTGTGAATTTTAGTCTTCATTGATGCTTACTAAAAAATAAAAGCCAAGTAAGTTTTCTTATAACACAAGGGTCTCAATCCTTTAATTGTGTACTCTGGAATTATTTCGGGGGGGGGGGGGCGCTCTACATGTTCAGGGCTATTCCTGCCCTGAAATTACTTATTCTGCATTATACTTTATATTGCTATACAAAACAAGTTGAGAACAAGAGTGAGCCTTATCAAATATTTCTGCTGAACATGGAGACTGTGCCAAGTGATTTATTTAGCACTTTTCTTTAGCATTCCGATTCTCCAACCATCTGGCACCAGTAGGAATATAACTAATGACTTTAAAGCAGACATACAGAAAATGGAAATTCTGAAAAACATTGACCAAATGCCGGACACTTAAACACTTTTACCAAATACAAACTTTGCTACTGTGTGTTTCTCTTATTCCCACTCATTTTATCACTAGTGTGGTGAAACTAGGGAAAAGTTTCAAAGAAAAGAATACTGAAAATATTTTGCAGATAACAATCCTTTTGTGCAGTTCATAGACACTGACATTTTGACAGATGCTTGAAAGGCATGATGCACAAACTGTGGCACGCTCACATACCATTCTGGGTAACTGGGGACTTTGTGCCCCAGTCTCTTTGAGATGAGCCTGGTTCAAGTCCTTGTCCAATTATGGGAGGAGCAGAGCACTACACATTTGCATCTCCTGTGTGGCTATCGCAACTGTTTCTGTACAGCAAGGTGGCTGTTAGCAGGCCACCAGGAAATGAAATATCTCAGATCTAACATGCACTCGGGGCTTGTTGATGCTTAGCTAGCAACACTAGTGTGTGCATGTATTTAAGATACTGTGCAATTTATGAATCATGCCCTGAATTCCCGGAGCAGTTAAATATTAATGGAGATTTAAATTAAAATTGCATTTACGTGCAGAGTTTGTAAATCATGTCCTAAATTTCTCATGCAATTAAATACTAATAGCGATTCAAGCTAAAATTCCATTTTTGTGCAGGACTTTGTTAATCATCAATCATTCTTCTTGTGCAATTAAAAATTAATAAGGTGATAACAAAACAAAATTCCATTCGTGTGCAAAACTTTAAAAGAATAGTTGTTCCACAGACCAGGTATTTTGTTGAAACCCAGTATTCTGCCACAGTGCAAATTTTATTCAATTCCTTATTCTTCAGGGTCACATATTTTACCTGGTACACAGATGTGACTGCAACCACCGTTAAACTGGTTACAAGGATTGCTGCACTGCTGTTGTTTGCTTTTGGCCCAAACATGAATATCCATTGGTCTGTTTGCCAGGTTTGAGATCATAACAATCTGATCTGACCCATCATATTTATTCGCTCGGTAAATACTTCGGGTGTTCCAGTCTGTCCAGTAAATGTGTTGATCAAACACAGTCATTGCAAATGGATACAAGGCAGTGCTAACAATGACCTCACGATTTGTACCCGTAATGTGGCTGCGCTCGATCTTCTGTCTAAAACAAGTAAATAATATTAGCATTTGAAAACAAGTCATAAGTCTTCAATATTTCATACATTTAAGAGTCTAGAGCTCTCATAGGGGGAAATGTTGAAAGGCACACTGAAGCTCACTGTTAATTTCAAGACAATAACAGCTGTCTTTCAACCAATAACAGTTACATAGACATTCACATTATTAATATCAATTATACCTGAAATCATAAGCATTTGCACAGAATAGCATATCATATTTTTGGCGATCTAACTAAAATTTCAACAGACGTTAATATTCATTTCAATTTAAGAATATTTAGCTTACCTTACCAAGGTAACACATTCATTACAAAAAGGCTTTACATTCTGATTTACATCACAATCATTATGCAGTTTCCACATTAGTAGTTACTTATTTAGACTATTGCTATTAGACTAGTGGTTCTCACAAATTTAGCACCGGGACCAACTTTTTAGAATGAGAATCTTTCAGGACCCACCAGAAGTGATGTCATGATCGGAAGTCATGACATCATCAAGCAGGAAAATTTTTAACAATCCTCAGCTGCACTGACTATCATTGTTTAAAGAATATGCATAATGCCAAATAAAGGTATCTGAATCTGAATATACATAGTAGCTTGTTGAAAGTACAGGTCTGTCACATTTCCCCAAATGCAGTCACATACCATGGTAGCATCAAGTCTAATATTGAAAATAAAATATTGAAATGAATGGGGCCCACCTGAAATGGGCTCACAACCCACCTAGTGGGTCCCAACCCACAGTTTGAGAAACACTGTATTAGACTATTATTTAGACAAGTGCCATAGGCAGGAATCTGATAGAAATTTTGGGAAATATTAACAGTAAATCATCATTCCAACTGTTAAGCAATTTAAACATGAAATATAGGTACATACAAACTTGCATCTGCCCAGTAAAGCTGCTCCTCCTCATAATCGAGTGCAAGTCCATTTGGCCATACTAGATCAGTGCTTATAATGGCTGTTCTGAAGTTTCCTCCAAGCGTTGCTCGTTCTATCTTAGCACTGGAACTCCAGTCAGTCCAGTACATGTACCTAATGATCATTCAGTTGAAAAAGGAGTCCTATTAGTAAATCAAAGAGCCAGTAAATGAATATACTCTGACCTAAAGGATCTATTAATAGGAATAGAAAAGTGTGTGTATGTGTGTGTGCATGCTCTTGACTGCACATGATGTACAGAGATAGTTAAATGGTTCTTCTGTGCCTTGGATGGAGGGACCACAACGGAATCTTTTCTGGAAAGTCTTAAACAAGTTATTCCCAAAACACTACCTGTGTAGTGCTAGGTACACTAATGCCTGTGGGTGTGTTGCTTGTTATCAGCTGGGACAATGATAACAGTTCCTGTCTCACCTTTCCCTCTCACCACGCACACTCTCAGTTTTCAATGTGTTCTCTTTAGGTACCTGTTGCCTTCCAGCTTTCTTGATGTGTCTGGCTGCCCTGCTCAAAGATATTTGAAAGCAAACGTTGAAGCATGCTGAGTAAGGCAGGCAGAGATGGAGAAGAGGACAAGCACACTTTGCAAAATTGTGGAGAAGAGAAGAGGTGTGGTGATAATGATGGCAGAGCACAGGACAAGTGAGGTGACAATTATTGCACTTGGTTTATGAAGAACAAAACCAAGAAGGAAAAGGCAAGGAGGATGCTGACTATGACAATGGAAGATGTGCGTGCATGTGCAGTAGTAAATGAATGGAAAGTGTGTGCAAGTGTAAGTGTACATATATGCAGAGATGGATGAAAAGAAGATACATGCATATGGTGGAAAGATTGAAGGCACGTGTGTGTAGCTGGCTGAAGTTTGTGTGGCCATTTTGTGACTGAGCCTTGCTGCTCAATAGCCATGGTGGCATCTACCATGGCATCTACCATCTTCACAGAACTTCTGTGGTGCCCACAGCTCCACAAGTTTGGAAGCTCATTTCCTACACAATCCTTTGGGAAGGGAACAGGGTAGTGAAAAGTCCAGTCTCTGGTGAAGAGCCTAATACACTTTCTATGAGAATAGGTGTCATGTGGGGCTAACTGACTGCTGGATTGTTCAAAATGGCAAAACATGACATTTTACACATGCTAAAAGGACATTACAAGACAAATGACACAATTCTTTGCACGTAGCTAGACAAAACCTCATTTGAACTTAAGTAACAATGTCAAGATTTCACAGCGTGACCTCCGCATATGCAGGATTGGCAGGCATGATGTAATTTAGCAGTCTGGATCGAACTGTATCCAACGCCAGAGGAAGTTCTCAACAATGCTGCCCCAAATGGTGACCAAAAGAGAACTGAGCAGTAAGGTCAGCTCACTCCATTCATTTGAGTAAGTGTGGACAGCTATTCCCTGCCCCACTGGAGAGGTGAAAATGTCTTCTCCTTAGCTAAATTGCTCTAGGACAGTGATTCCCAATCTTTTCAGCGCTGTGTCCCACCTCATCCTCCCCGTGGATCGCCATGCGATGCTCCTTTTAGTATAACTATACCTAGGCTTGCTGGGAGGGCCTCTTCCAGGTTGTGGGCCAGCAACCCACTCCATTGGCCTCTGCAGGCCTCAGACCATTTCTGGTTAAGCCGGAAGTTTGTCTGCAAACCGAAAGTCGCTTCCAGTCACTTCTGTGGGCCATTTTGAGGTCTGTGGAGCCAACAGAATGGGTCACTAGCCCAGCGCAACCTGGAAGAGGCCTCCAGGCCATCCCAATAAGGTTTGGCTACACTAAAAGGTGCACTGTCAGGCCCAGTGCCCGGGTTGAGATTCATCGCAAATGGGGTTCCAACACACTGTTTGGGAAATGCTACTCTTGTAAGTTCTTAAGACATTCTGCGCAGCTTCAGAACTGCAAGTGTGCAATTACTCACCCTACAATCTATTTTGAACACAACTCATTCATATTAGCTACATGAAAGTAAAGACAATAAGCTATACAGAAACATAGATCCCAAGTTCCACATGCAGAGTACAGAATTTACCCTTGGCAAGGGTCCAAGACAATGGCCCTTGGACGTGGAACACGGGCCACTACAGTGCGATTAGATCCATCCACAGCCATTGAACTGATAGTCTGATTTAGATAGTCACTGTAGTAAAGTCTGTTGTTGATCCAATCAAAGGCTATGCCATCTGGAGTTCCTAAATCTTAAGACACACAATCACGCAAAAGAGAGAACAAACAAATCTTTGCATGGAAACGCTATGAATCAAATATCGTAACATTTTCTTATTCTAGTTTCAACTGTCAGCAGTAGGACTTCACATATTTAACTAAAAGTTACTCCATCACAGTCAGGAGCCTGCTCCCAAAAAGATATATTGAAGCGTCATTCTTGAGACACTGGCATGACACAATGTTATTTCCCACTTCTATATTATGCCTTTCCATTTCTTTCGTGTTCCTTTCCTTGGATATATTGCAAGTAAACGGGGGAAACTAAGGGCCCAATCCTATCCAACTTTTCAGCTCTGGTGCAACCACAATGCAGCCCTGAGGTAAGGGAACAAATGTTCCCATACATTGAGGAGGCCTTTGTGACTGACTCCCCACCACAGTATGCAGTGCACGCCCCACTGGCACGGCTGCACTGGCACTGGAAAATTGGATGGAATTGGGCCCTAAGGGCTCTATAATACCATTAATAACAATTCTTAGCACAATTAACTACAGAAAAGCACAGTTTACCGAAATCACAAACACCTATTTAAATGTAAAAAATAATAGGATTGTTGTGCCATGATAGTCAACATTATATCTTCAAACCTATTTTGGCATAACTGCTGTATAGCTGGAGTAATATCCTTGCGAAGGAAACATCTCAAAATTCCAAACAAAAACACAATCAAACCACATTGTTCATATAAATTAAGCACTGTAATCTAGGAATAAAGCCCATTCCTAAGGTTATTTACACTGAAATCAGTCTTCCAAAAACACACGGCTATGGTTACAATCTTATCCAGTGTTTCTAAATCAGTGATACTTGTACAACCAGTGGTAATTGAGGTGCTGTCCAGTGGTACTCACAGGACCCCCAGAGCCCAGCCACCTACCAGTGAGGCCAGCAATGCAACAAGACAAGCACAGTAGGAGGCTCAGTTCAGCAGGCAGAGCCTCAGCAGCATGCACTTTTCATGCGCTTGAAAAAGCCCTCCTGTCTGCCCCGAGTCTCTTACCAGTGTTTGCTGCATTGCATTCGGCCTCCCAAACTGGAAGTCACTGGCAATGACATCACCACCAGTTATGTCCAGGGGTACCTTCAAGCAGGTGAACCATGCAACGTGGTACAGCAAGGGACAAACACTGAGAAACGCTGTTATAGTCCAACTGTAAATAGAAGACGGCCCTGCCGAGTTCAGTAGAATTTACTTACATCTGCAAGCTTTAAGTTGTCTGCAGAAAATGTCAGACAGACACATCTTTTTTTGAATAACTAAGCAAGAAATTAGAAGAACTAAGATACTTTTCCAATTGTCAAAAATCATGTTAAATAATACTTACCTGATGCAACTATAGTGGGGTTGCCAGTTCCAGAGTAGATACTAACGTAACTGATTCTTCCTGTGCCTGCTGGAGAACTCTGGGTGAAATATATGACATTGTTCATACTGTCATAATCAAGGGCTACTGCAGTTCTTAACACATTCATTGTACGGAATGGAGGGCTATGATTCTCAGGATCCAGATGCATGCTTCTAAGGGCATTCTCCAAAGCAAATATCAGGAAACTATCCGTTGAAATGGAACAACTCTTGCCATCGTTTTCTAAGAATCCATATGCACATCCACACTTTGGTATTTGTTCATCAGGAAGTGCAAAACACAAATGAGAACAGCCACCATTGTTCTCTAGACAGGGATTATTGTTGACATCAACAGGTGACACTGACTGATAATGGCTGTTGTAAATGGTTACATCCCTTAGCCAATTGATGTTGTCTCTTATAACTGTTGGCTGTTCAGTATTTCCTGGTTCCTTACTTGCTTGAAAGATTTTTTTCAAGTTCCTATCCACCCAAATCATAGAGTTTTCAAAAATAGTAATGCCGTATGGAGTTGGGTAACGGCTGCCATAGCGAACAACTTCAGGCTCTCCACCATCATGAGGAATTCTTGCAATCATGTCTAAAGAATCATCCACCCAATAAACATAACCATTACTGTGGTCCACTGCTAAGCCACGTGGTGTGACGATACCTTCTGATACCAACAGAGTCCTATTGGTACAATCAAGAAATGCACGCTCTATTTTGGGGTTCTGTCCATAATCTGCCCAAAAGAGGTATCTGTTTTTGGGGTCTACTACAATATGTCTTGGCATATCCACAGTGGTTTTAAGCAGCACACGGCGAAAAGTAGTGTTTAAACGCAGAACTTCCACAAAAGTCTCTGTCAGGAATGCATTGGTAAAATAGAGATTTCCTGTATAGAAAACATAAAATAAAACACTGGAAAAACATTGTAGCCTATAAGTTTTAGCTTTATAGTACTGTGTGTAAAACATAGAAGTTTAAAGGAAGATTCTACAACCTAGGCCCTATGCAGACATTGCTTAGCCATGGTAAATTTAAGCCACAGTCTATATCTAAATCAGGGCACTGCATGGGAAAGGAATTGACTATATTTGTTTTGTTAGTGAGAAGAGCAGAAATAAAGTCTTAATATATGCACAGGGTTTCACACATACACTTTAGATCCCAATTTCTGCTATTTTTCCACACTGTTTATAGTGCAGAAATCCTGCAGACCAATCAAGCCTCAAATAATCACATTCTCAAAAGATCACCTCATTCATTTCAGATTAAAATTATGTGCCTCATTTCAGATTAAAATTCTGTGCCTTACTGAGGAGTAATACTTGTCTTCACAATTTAAATGTTAAGTTTAATGATGAGTTTTTTACAAAAATGAATCTGGGGAACTGAGGTGAATTCCTATGGTGAAATGGCAAGGAAGTCTCATGTGGCTACCTTTGCCAACAATCACAAACGTGACAGTGAGACAATTATGAGGTAAGTATATCATTAGACCCCGTCTAAGTCCCATTTGTGTTCTATGGGGAACATCTTGGGGAAGAAAACAGAATCTCCATGACAGTGTCTCATCAGGAGTAGCGGAGCAACTTAAAAGGGAAATGGCTGTTTCAGATATCTGATCCATAGACCATAAGAACAACTTTACATGGTTATTTCAAGATGCTATTCATTGGATGGTTCTTGGCTTCAGGATTTCTAAAAAACTTACATGAAGAAATGAGTCCGCTGTAAAAGACAAGTACTGACCTGCAACCCAATCAATTGCAATGCCACGGATCCCATTGCGTCCGATCCCATTTGTGATGACATTTCTAAAATAGGAGCCATCTGGTTTGATTTTGCGGATGGCATTCTGAGAAGGAATGCTGCTGCTGAAGTCACACCAGTAAATGAAACCTGAAGGCATGTGGATATCCACATGTAGCGCATTTCTCCCTGAAACATTTTGACCAGGGAAAGGAGGCAGTAAAAAAAAAAAATTAATATTCTGTATGTCATATGTGATTTGTACTTCCTTAAGGCACAATCTTAAGCATTCTTAGGTCCACAGCTTGGAGGTCCACCTGGACTCACAGCTGCTCCTGGATTCCCAGGTGATGGCTGCGGCTAGGGGGGCCTTCGCTCAGATTCGGCTGGTGTGCTAGCTGCGGCCGTACTTGGATCATGCAGACCTGGCCATGGTGATCCTTGCCACGGTGACATCGAGGTTAGATTATTGTAACATGCTCTATGTGGGGCTGCCCTTGAAGACGGTTCGGAAACTGCAATTAGTCCAGAATGCGGCGGCCCGTGTGGTTACTGGAGGAACGAGGTTTGACTGTCAGTCCGCTTCTCCAGCGGTTGCATTGGCTGCCCATTTGTTTCTGGGCCCAATTCAAGGTGCTGGTTTTGACCTTTAAAGCCCTATACTGCTCTGGGTCAGGGTATCTTAGACATCGCCTACTCCTGTACAGTCCGGCTCGTCCTCTTAGGTAATCAGAGAAGGCCTTTTTACAAGTGCCGCCGCCTAGGGAGGTACGTGGGGCAGCAGCAAGAAATAGGGCCTTCTCAGTAGTGGCACCAACGCTATGGAATTCCCTTCCCCTTGACTTAAGAATGGCTCCCTCTCTTGAGACTTTTCAGCGAGGCCTGAAGACCCTTCTGTTTAAACAAGCCTTCTGAGTTCTTGGCCTTTTTTAAACATCTTTTCAACATCTTTTAATATTTTTAAATACTTGGTTACAGGCCAGATTCTTTGTATGATTTGTTGCTCTATGCTCTTTCTACCTGACTACTTTTTATCAGACTACTGTTTTTTATGATATGTGTTCATATGCTTTTGTTTTTAAATTATGTTTTTAATCTGTTTTAACCTGTTGTAAGCCGCCTTGAGTCCCTTCAGGGAGAAAGGCGGGGTAAAAATAAAGTTATTATTATTATTATTATGTCTAATCAGAAGTAAGTCCCACTGTGTTCAATGGGGCTTACTCCCATTTAAGTGTGTATAGGATTGCAACTTTATGACCCAATCCTATGGGCCTTTTATGACAGTGGGACTAGCATCCCACTGGTGTAAAAGGCCCAGCGACTGCACAAGGATCGTGCCGCTGCTGGACCATTTGAGGCAAGTGCTGCAAAGTAGCTGCAGCAGTGGATCCCCATTATTGAGGATCCCAGATGGCGCTGAAGCAGGTATGCTGGTGTGGAGGGCAGTTCAAGGGTAGGGAGGAACGAGTGGTGTGTCAAGGGCAGGAGGGGGTGACTTGGTGGTAGCAGCTTTTGCCGGATCCTACCCCCCATTTTGCAACATGACATGCCCTTTGCCTCTCCTTGAATTTGTTTCAGCAAAATAGTTGGTGCAGGTCCAAGGAGATCCATAGCCAGCCTACCAGGAGGCAAGTAAAAAAAGTTTTTCTTTCCTCCTGCTGCAGTCTGTCCAATTCCCATGACCACCACCATAGCACCCAACACATGCTCCATTGGCACGGCTGCATGATATAATGTGATGGGACATAGCACTGGGCCGTTGGATGATTCTGGGCTGGAGGCCAGAATGTGATACCAGATCATAAAAGGATCCATCTGAAATGTTGTGGTCCTTGAAAGACAGAACCTTCTTCAATTGTAAAAATCCCTATAGGGATTTAGTATAGCCTGCCTGTGTAAACCACCTTGAATTAAAGTCTGAGGAGAAATCTGACGACCAAGAAAGGCAGTATAGAAATACCTGTATTATTATTATTTATTATTATTAACAAGTTGAGAACTTCATTGCTAGCCTTTTGACTGGTTTTTCAGTCTTGTGCTAAAAAGAATCCAATCAATGTTGCTTGTTTCTGAACAATTTTTTTTTCAGCTTTAACCTCTGACATACAATGAAACTCCCATGATCCAGTCTCTCCTGCTTCTTTGTCTCAAATTGCTGCAATCCTGGTTACCCATTCACAAATGTCCTCTATTCTCTCAGTAGTTTTCACTGGCTTAGCATCTCCCTTCACATTACAACAATATTTTCAGTGTTCAGATAAAACTTACTAAATATTCTTCTAAGTGTTTTCAATTAGCATTTTGATAAAATTCATTTTACTGAGACATAATGAAGGGGATAGGATTGGGCCATAAGGACCCTGACGCTGTTAAAAGCTGCAGTGAATTAAGTTAAGCTGGTACAGTGTCATTGGTTTTAATTCCAGCTTCATATTTCTCTTAAAAAGATTTTAAATGGGACAAGAAAATTGATTTGCAACCCAAACAAGACAAATGTTGGATATAAACTTGAATATGAAGGATTTAAAATTAAAACAACTCGCAGCACAATCCTAAGCATGTCTCCTCACAAGACCTATTGAGTTCAGTGGTACTTATTGCCAAGTAACTGTGTATCGGATTGCAGACCTAAACCTAATTTAAATGTAACACCTGCCAAAAGGCGGGAGGACCGCCAAAAATGCATCTTCTTATAGTTGTTCCGTATAGGGTCATTAACATTTGGCATTCACTCACCATATTGTAGAAAACTCTACTTCTACATTGTAGTCTAACATTCCAATCCTAATTGGACTTTATGACAAGCAAACTGCTGCCACAAATGGCAGAGGTGTCGGAAGCCCATGGATGCAGCCACCTATGTGTTGGACCACAAGTAAGCCACTGCGGGAAACAAGTGGTGGGGGAGGAACAGGAGAGTGTCTGGTTGAGGAGGGGGTAGGTGGTAGAATCGGGAAGGGAGAGATGGATTGCAGGGGCATTGACATACACTACAGACCTCTCCTCGTTCCTCTCCCCTTCCTTCTCCCTTACTCTCCTCAGTTATGCATCAACAAAATGACTGGTGCAGTTCCAAGAGAGGCAGTGAAGGTTTACCCCAAGGTAATGGAATTTGAACAGGCCTCTGGGAACCCGCCCTCCCCCCCCTCTGCTGCAGCATCAGTGATTTATTTATTTTTTTAAGGTTAGGATTCAATAGTCAATAATCATTTTAATTAAACTGGCTTAAATCCCAATCTTTCTGCTCAGCTAGTTTGCACTTCTGATTTTAAGCTTTAGAGAATTTTTAAAAGCACTCGTATGTGACAAGAAGTACACAAAGCATTATCCATCTGCAATGGCAGATTATGACATTAGACATAAAAGGATTTTGTTCATCTCCTATAATCTTTACTTACCCCTTCCTGCCAATGGGACCATTGCTTCAGAGTGGTCAGATGTCTCTAAGCTAAATCCTTTAATTACAGTCAGCATGGAAACAATGACAAAGGAATTGTATGGGGAGCAAGTCCTGTTATCAGGATTTAATTGAAAGCCAGTAGCGCAGGCACAAGAGAAGAGTCCACCAGGCACAGGCAGGCACAGTTGCTGACAAATCCCAATGTTGTTACTGCAGCCATTTGAGGAACCAACAGAATCTAAAGCAGGGAAAGACAAATGGATATATAAACTGAAACTGACTGCAAGTTGCAATCATTCACCAACAGTGAAGAAAAGATGCATTTTATAAGAGACAAATGTCTCGGATTGAACATACAAGCAACCTACCTACAAGCAGAGAACAAAAAAATGAAAACAGTATTTTTTTGTGTCCAATTAACATTTCAAATGCATAAGAATTACCAAATGATCCCTTTGAATCACCTCACTCGCAGTGGACACATTTACACTTGAGATCCATTTGACAGTAGCAAGCTCTAGAGTTTCTGTTTTGTGGGATTCCTACACTAAGAAAGCTTTCGTGGTGAAAAATTCTCTTTTCAAAGAGTTCTTGGAACGGTGACTCAGGCTACAATCCTATGCATGCTTTCCTGGGAGTAAGCTTCATTGAACTTTTGAGTAAATATGCATAGGACTGCACAATAGCAACTCACTGCTATAGTGTTGTAATATGCTGCTTTTTTTACTCTAATCTGATTTGTACAATTATTATTTTTATTTGTAAAGTACCACAAATTGTACTGATTGTACTAAACTGTGTTTTTCTGGAGATAGAACTTTTAAAGATTTGCAAATAGACCTTTGGTGCAGTGGTTTGAGTAGCTCCTTCTGTGCATGAATTGAACTCTCCTTCTGTTCAAAGAATGATCTTCCATTAACAGTGCACCTATGAACCAAAGGTCTGGATGTTGCCCAAAGTAAATAAATGCTTAGCTGAAGAAAATGTTTTTCACTTCCCCAGCTCAAAATGGATGGCTTCTCCCAATTCAGAGATCAGACCCTGCTGCCAGCACAGCTCCTACAACAGATGGTGAAACTGTTTTCTTCTGGATGTTTACTTATTTACTTAACAGTACCTATTTACTTAAAGCAAGATAGCACAGATATGAATATGCTCATTTAGCATTCACTATTAGGGCCATGAATAAACTGTCCCATGTCACATCAAATACTTACTGTCTCTGTAATATACTCGAAGACCTTTCAGTCTTGCTATGTTGTCTCTCAGTACCATTTTATTTGCTCCAGTGGACTTGTCAACCCGCTCAATTACTTCGTAATCCCGGTCAGTATAGTACAAATAAGAACCATGGACAGCCACACCCCATGGGTGAGAGAGGTGAACAACCAGAGTTACCCGATTAGTGCCATCTACATTCCCTCGTTCAATCTAGGAGATTGAGGATATTAAAAATTACAAACGACAATGAAATTATTGCATGAAATCTTTGTGTCCAGGAATTTGTTTTTACTTTACACACACACACTTTTGCGTGCATATTGACAAAAAAATGGGTATAATACTTAAAGAAGTATTATACAGAAGTGAGTATCTCATTTTCTGTGCACAGGAATTTCATGACTGATGTTAAGGAAGCACAATTGGTTTTCATAATTGTTTCTGCTCCACCTCCTAGAATAGATCAAGTTTCACACTTCAGCCCAAAGTCATCCCAAATGATTAAGGGCCCCATCCTATCCAATTTTCCAGGGCCAGTGCAGTGGTGTCAGTGGTATGTTAGCTGCATCCTTTGGTGGGATGGCAGTCACAGAGGCCTCCATGCTGCATTGTGGCTGCACCGGTGCTGGAAACAGGAGTAGAATTGGGCCCTAAGTCATAATAAACATTAGCTGGATCAGAGGTATATATTTTATTACATCAAACAAATGCACAGTGAAGCCAGTATTCACCTATATTTCTTCTGCATAGAGCTGTTTCTCTTATTTTTAGCTACTGCCATGGTAAGGAGAAGAAACAGTATACTAACACAAAACAGGCAATGTGAGTTAAATATATGGGCAGTTTTAAGTTGTTAATGGCTGTTTTAATTTTTTTTAAAGATCTTATGAACTATGTTAGAGAGGCTCTGGATCCAAAACAAAAGAATATAAAATAAATAAAAGCACAACTTTTCCCCTTATAATTTTTGAAACGACATTCCTTTGAAAATGATGGCCTGAGTAGGAGCCATAAACTTTTTCCCCTCCCCCACCGCCATTAAAAAGGTCATGATATGCAAATTCACATTATTGCTGCACATAGGACACTTTTAGGTTAAAAGCAGAACTGGGAGTGTCATTTATAGGCAGCAGCAGGAGACGCTTAAGCTTTCCCTGTGATTTTGAAAAATCATCCTCTAGAAATTTGCTTCGCAGAGTTTGTTTCAGATCTATCAGACATGACATACTGAATATAAGGTTGCATTCAACTGATCGGCTTACAAAGACACAAGTGCAGATATGCATACATACCACTCCAGTGCTCGTTACCGACCAATACAGCTTTTGTTCTTTCATGTCTATGGTGATAAACTCTACATGGTCTAAGTTACCAGTGAAGAGGATTTGGATATCTGAGCCATCCATGTTTGCACTGCCAATCTTTGCTGGGACTCCACTGTCAGTTCCTTGGTCTGTCCAATAAAGCTTCCTAAACATACGTAATGTCAACAGTCACAAAAGCTGATGTAACAGGGACCTCAGTAACTGAAGCGTAAATGTATTAACTGGTTTCACTTCACATCACTGAATTTATACCTATAAGAACTGCTGGATCAGGACAAAGGCCCATCTAGTCCAGCTTCCTGGATCTCACAGTTGGCCCACCAGATGCCTCAGGGAGCACACAAGAGACCCACATCCTGTTGTCCTCCCCGTGCATCTGGCATTCTGAGGTATACATACATACAGGAGTGTATCAGTCTACCATACAAACAAAACAGGGTTAGAAAAGTAGTGATGTTCCCTCCCACTACTGCACTTTATCTGGAGTATTTAGAACCAACCAAGAAGCCACCATAATGAGAGAGAAAAAAAGAATCAACATGTTAGTACAACACGGCAGCAACCCAAGACGCTCTTACTTGGAAACAAGTTCAATTCAGACAAATAAATCAAACTACCACGAAATGAGTTTAGGATCAGGGAGACAGGAAATAAAATATTCAACAATGTCAGAAACAATGAACGAAACTCACCCTTGGATTGGATCAACAGCCAAACCAACTGGAGTTCCAGTTCCTGTAGAAGTACCATCATTGGTAATCAATGTTTTTCTGTAAATTACTGGACTATGGAGCTTCAGTACCTATAAAACACACCAAGCTTGCTGAGTTTAGTATACCATGCAATCAAATTATAAACTGGGTCACATATACTGATGTGTAAACTAAGTTGAAGAACTCAGATATACATACAAGATTCACACTAGAGTAGCTGTGCCTATAATATAGGATGACTATAGCTGCAATCCTAACCACACTTTCCTGAGAGTAAGCCTCAATGAACAAAATAGGACTTACTTCTGAGTAGACCTGGTTAGTATTGCGCCCTATGTGATAGGAGCATAAATTAATTCTATCTCAAACAGCGTTACATAGCTTAATTCTAATCCTGAAGTTGTAGTGCTTACCTCAATGGACTGTGTGCCAGGGTTACTGTAGTACAGGTTTCCAGACATCCAATCTAAAGCCAGGCCCATAGGGGCACCAATAATCGCTGCTGGAGCTAAAACTGTCCTGTTTGTTCCATCTGACTTCACTCTATGAATTTCACCCTTAGAATAGAATGAAATTATTCAATTAGATTCCATTATTCACCCCATCTAATGGTTGAACGTGGTATAGCATCTATACCAATGCATTCTGGGGCGACAATGGAGGAGCAAGATACCCAAAGTGTGTCTATCTTTAACCCTGAGAAGTTTGCAACCAGTTTAATAGCGCAAAGGTAGGAAATTAGATTTTGGTGCTTCCCCCCCCCCCATTACAAGGCATTTAAAGGTGGATCCCGGTATCAGCGATTAGTCAAATCAGTGGATGGTAAATCAGTGGATACCGAGGTCCCACCTGTAGTCTGAAACAAATATGGTACAGGAAGAAATCAGGCAACATTGCCATTTTCTCTGTGTCAGAAGAATGCAACCTCAAAATCAACTTTGACTTTTCCTCCACTTATGATAAGGGATGGCAAAATCTTGCCACTACTTTCTTTCAACATGTCCAAGATTTCATGGCACTATTCCTTTGCCTTGAAATTAATAAAATATGCAAAGCCAACATTTAGCAGCTCTTCCAAGCAATTTTAAAACTAAACAAGGAATTCATCTTTCATCTTTCATAATACAAAGGATCACACCTGACAGACAGCCTCACAAGATGACATTTCCCCATTAGCCCAGTGCAAAGTGACAAAATTGCTGCACTGACAGAAGCCGATTGGTGCAGCACCACAGCTAAAATAAGCATACCCAGCTACTACTTACACACTATCAATTTCGTGCACCAGTTTTACAAAACAGAATCTTTCTGACACCTTTACAAAATAAAAGCAGTTACTCACTGGATTTTCAACCCAGTAGATCATCTGTTCTGAGTCATCAAAGTCAACATCAACACCATTCTGTACTCCTGCTATTGGAACCATGGCATCATTGGCCTTCTCCTCAGGGTTCAGAGAAATACCATAAATTATGTTATCCCTTACTGCTATGAGGAATGGCTCTTCAACTGTAAAAACAGGACCACAAATTGCAGAACATTACTCCACCATATTTTCTTCAGATAAAAAAACAGATGGGTTAACAAAGTGATTCAGGGGCTTTTTAGTTTGAGGGGGGAAAAAAGGTGAGGGGTGGAGTTGGGAACTAAGGGTGGGGGAGAAGAGAGATGTTTATGAAATTAGATATCATTTGGAAAGAACCTCAAAAAGTCATAATACAAGTGGTGCCTCCGTATTCATGGGGGATCCAGATAATGAAATTCGTGGTTTTCTGGCCCACCAGGTCTCCAAATGCGACCACACATGGCCTCTACGGGCCTCAAAAGAGCCTCCAGAGCAACCAAAGCAGAGCTCTGGTCACCTTTGGAGGCTTCAGGTTGGGCCAAATATGCCTCAACACAGGTCTGGCAGATCTGCGTTAAGCCAGATCCATAGATACAAAATCCGCAGATAAACAGGCTCCACCTGTATAGTAATATCTCTGTTAGCACCAGACAGAAGGACACAACACTTTATGGAGGTTCCGTAAGGATAAAGGTCTGTCTTCCAGCTTGAATCTTTGAAATATCCAGGGAAGACTGGAATTTCTCATAACAGACCTCAATTTAGGCTACATTCCTTTAGATACTTTCCTGGCAGTAAGTCTCACTGAACACAATAGAACTTCTGAGAAGACATGCAGCAATTTGTGCTATAAATTTGTATTTCAGAGAGTATGATACTATTTTAGCATAATACCTAGCATATAGAAGATAGTTTTAGGCAGTTTGTGTCATTCATACAGGTGTAGATGTATGAAATACTGTATGCCATGTATGTAAAGGTTGAATTGATAAGATAAGCACAGCACCAAGTTGTAACAGCAATCACAGGTAACAAAATCCTTCTTGCATTGCTAAATTGTATTAACCTGTAATGTGCATGGTTAGGGGTATGACACGAAAAGGATTTCCATGTAAAAATCTATTACATGGCATACTTGAAATACTCGGTTTCTATTCAAATTACTCAGAACATGAGTTCATCAGGGTATGGGCCATACCACTGTCCTGTGTTTCATAAGCATCTCCACATTACTTGTGTTACTAGAAATAATTATTGCTTCTAATGAATGCATTCTTCATATATGGCTGAACAAGTTATATATTGCAGTAAATGGGAGAATAGACTACTTACAGAATTCATTTAAGGTTTCATTCATTCATTTAAAAAAAAAAGCCAGCTACAAACCAATTACATAGTTTTTTATTGTGCCTGATAAACATGCCGACTGCTCACTTTAGTTGTGATGCATTAGCACAACTCACTTACTGCCTGGTGGTCAGTCTAGTCACTGCCCACTTTAAGATTACATGCTCAGGCTGCTAAAATGCTCAGGTTGCACACTAGGGAGGGAGCACAGGGAACGTTGATCAGTGTCCCAATTTTCCAACCTGAGCTTCTTTCACATAAGGGTGCCAGACATTATGACACAGGCCCGTCATAAAAAGAAAAAAAATCAGATAAAATTTGTCAATAGAAGGAGAGAAATATAAAAATGTTAAAGGATTGCATCATGGATCAAATTGCCAATCTTACAGATTACAGAAGGAAATAGAGCAATTCTGGAATTAGCATTTTTCTGTCATCATAACAATTTGTAATATTAGCTCTCCAATTAGCTGTGTAGAATTTAACAATATCACTGTGAAGAAAACAGCCCAAGCATAATGAGGGTGGCACAATTGCTGAAGGTTTCTGTTGGCAAGCCAAGCTAAACAGTGTCAACAAAGATTACAGTCCTAATCTGTGAAGGGGGAAAGGGTCAAGTACCCATTGTTTTGGAATCATTAATGGCAATTACTGTTTGCCTGTTTACACCTCACAATGAGAAGTGTTAGCACTGTGATGTAATATTTGGGCCTGTTTACATCTGATCTGCTGCATAAATACTACTATCTAGCACAATCTCCTATGTTTACTCAGAAATAAGTCCCACGATGTTCAGTGGGGTTTATTCGCAGGTGAATGTGCAATCCTGCACCCACTGAACTGGGTAAAACTGATGGCTTAGCTGCGCAGAAATTGGAATACTACTTATATTGAAAGAATCTAAGAACAAAGCAATAGCCTGCTTTCTCATTTTTCCTTTCCAGTTATAGCTCTTGAGATCTTACCTCTCATGCAGTTCACCTTATCAGGAGAGAGAGTCCATCCAGAAGGACAAGCACAAGAATAAAATCGTGGCCCCGATGAAGAAAGCAAGCACAGGTGGCTACAGGGAGATGTGTTGCAAGGATTGGTATCTGAGATAAAAACAGAAGCAATGATGAAGCTAAAAAGCAACCAACTAGCATGGTGTGCAGAACTTTTCTTGAAATGGGAAGTTCACAAGTATCCCTGATGTCTAGATCTCTACACGCAGCTAAGATCAGTCATCAAGACTATCTTCACAATTTCCCAGGGAGCGTGATTATGTTCAATGCCTCTCATTAAGCCACTCAAAAGGGGCATAACCTTATCGTGCTTTTCCTTACAATACGTACCCTTTTTCTCAAACATAGACCTGTTTTTTTTCCAGAAGAATATTTGTGAAAGAAAGTTGCCTTTTTGTTGTTATTTAGGTCTGAGGTATAAGATGGTTTGCATAACTTTTTTCTTATCTCAGGGTGAAAACAGATGTTAAAAAAAAGAAGGTGCACAGCAAGTGATTCCTAGCTTTGCAACTGAACTGATAGACAAGCATTCCAGTGAACTGAATGCTTAAAGGAAACATTGAGGGTATTCACATTAAAGATACAGAGGACCAATTATATACTGGGATTAGCATTATTTACTTTAAAATGAGGCTAATCTGCACCACAATCTACATTTAACATTTATGATAGACTGACATTTAAGATCATGATTTGATTTATCACAAGGGTTTTATAAGACTCTCTCTCTCTGGCCAAGATCAATCGATATGTGTAGCAGCTAGATGTATAAATATTCTTGTCATATTTACACAGCATAGTTTGTCTTTCTATTGCAAAAGTTAGCTTACCCGCAGGCTGCTTCACAGGGTGGACTGCAACAAGACCCAGAGGCTGGTGAATATTGTAGATCATGACTGTTTGATTTCTGCCATGCCACTTGTTGGCTCGAATGACTCGATTAGTGTATCTGTCACTCCAGTATACAAAATCTTCAAACAGTGTGAGTGCGTGAGGATGCTGTAATACCTAAAAAAATCCCAAGTGTTAGCTTCTGTAGATGTTTTGGTGGTGGCTGTTTTCCAGGAGCAGTGCAGAACAGAAGGACCAGAGAGTATAATGAATGATCAAGCACAACCTACACCTACTTAGAAGTACAATTTCATTTACAACCTGATAAAATATGAATCAGAATTTTGGAAATATTAGAAGTATTGGTGAATACAAGCCTTACTCCTTAGCTCTGCTCTTCTGTAGTTGAGGTACAAAGTTGTAGTTGAGGTTCAGATAGTTCCACACTCCCCCCCTTTTCTCTTTTCTTCATGCATCCAGCTGAATCAAAAGCTTCCAAATTGTGACAACTGAAACTGTGATTAAAGGCATCAAAACAAACCAAGATATAAAACCATGATTAAATGATATCTTGGCTTAATGGGCTCGCTTAAACCAGATTTTCCGGTTATGGTTTCAGATGTCACAGGAAATTATGGTTCAGCAATCCAGGAAATTTTCCATTTAGTTGGGCATGGGAAGAAGGGGTTAGGCAGGGGCTTGACAATCCTTCCTTGCTTGTTCATGATTCAACATATTAGGGTCAGATGCCCAATGGATGCTTTGTTCTCACAGCACCAATTTCCCAGTGGTCAGTGTAGGAGGAAGAAGAAAGAGATTACTGACAATATGATCACCTTTTTTCCCCCCTAGAATGCCTTAATGATGCCTCACAGATTCTGTATCCTTGATTCAGACTATCTACGTATTAGCTAGGTCATAGCCTCTGAACTTTGTTCTGCTTGCCCTATGGCATTTGACCTGAATTCCTTGAGTTCCCAGGTCTGTTCCTTTAGCTCTTGCCTGGTTGTTAGCTACAGCTGAGACAGTACCTATTCCCTATATCTGTAACTGTATCCCTATATCTGTACTGTTAAGCAAAATAGTATAGCGCTCAAATTATGGAGAAAGGGTAAGGGACTCCTAAAGAAATTCACAAGCTCCAATCACTGAAGTTGCCTAATTTTAGCCAAATCATGGTCCCCTTACAGTCTTTCACAAACAGCAGATAAGGGAGCTGTCACAAATGCTAACAGGACTAAGCCCCTTCTGACCCTCTTGTAATCTGAGCACTAAAAGAAAAAATGCAGAGGATCAGGAGGTTTGAGGCACTGACGATACCATCAAAAAGACAACTTTACCTCTCATGAGAAAAGCTAGCTTTTTCCTCAAACAAGTATAGTTGGCCCGCATCTTACACAAGGGTTATGTTCCACAGTCAGCACATAAAGCCAAAATAGTGTATACTCAAAATTACCTTGAAAATCTCTTACATCTGAAAAATACATACTGTCTTTTTAAAAATTACAACAGGCTGGCAGGAACCAAGTCTGAGAGATGAGAGAACAGTAGCTTCATTCTTCAATCTCAGGCTCACTCCAGGGCCTTTACAGTGGTCCTGCCTTACCTGCCATCTCGGTATCCATAGATTCTACCATATGTCGATCCACAGATCCCATGACTGTGTGCCAGGGGGCAGTCTCTGGTACTCCCAGAAGTCACTTACAGGTCACACTAATGCCCACAACCTCTCCCTTGGCCCTGGCACACCCAGCGAAAGTGTTTGGAAATTCTTCCATAATGCATTCTGGAGTGTGCTAAGGCCAAGGTAGGGTGGGGCAGGCCTAGGTACAGCCTGGAAGTAGCTTCAGGGAGCATGAGAGATTGGCCTGCAGCTGGCACAGTTTGCAGCACTAAGATTGGGAATACAGTTTAAAAAAAAAATTTTCCTTTAAAAAACATTTTTAAAGCAGACTTCACTATGAACAAATTTTGGCATCTGCGGGGGTGAGGGAGGTGTCCAGGAATGGAACCCCCCATAGATGCAGAGGGTCCACTGTATTTTGTAAATGGAATGGAGGGTGGAATTGCTTTCATTATTTAACAGTTGTTTTTCCTCTGGTTTTGTTTGTTTGCCGAGAGCGTGTAGTTGAATTCGTGCAAGTAAAGTGAATGTAAGAGGCAGGCCAACTGTATATAATTTGAGAGTCTTTAAAAGGTTACAATACAGGTTTTTTTTTAAACTAACAGGGCTATTGTTTTAAAATGTACCGTCTTCTACATCCGTTTACACTTCACCAATACAAGGCAGAGAGTGTTGCTCCAAAGACTCTGCTAACTGTATCTGCCACTAGCAGCCTTCCCAGTCTGAAAGAACATTTCAACATTACCTTCCCAGTCTGAAAGAACCCAGCAAATATGTGGCACAGCTGCACCACAGTTTAAGAAGGAGTGGCAGCAACAGCAATGTCTCAACACTGATGGTAGCAGCTGCACCAGCAAACGGAATGGAAGAAGCAGAAGTAAAGGAGTAGAAGTCCAATCCTACACAACTTTCCAGCGCTGATGCGGCCGTGCCCATCAGGCATGTGCTGCATCCTGCTTTGGGGGTCTCAAAGATCTCCTCAAGGTAAAGGAACATTTGTCCCCTTACCTTGGGGATGCATCAGCGCTGGAACGATAGGACTGGGCCCCAAGTTGGCTTCCACACCACAGCAAAGCACTGGACAGCAAAAGCTCATAACACAGTGGGTAATGTACTCTTTCGTACCAAGTCACTTGCCACTACTTGTCGCCTGTTGTTTCCATTGTAATCACAGAAATCAATGTAATCAAGATAGGCATCAGCAAAATAAAGCAGCCTGTTTGGGTAGTCAATGGAAAGTCCGTTGGGCCAATAGACCTTGTCAGTGACAATGGCTGTTCGCATTGTGCCATCCATGCTCGCCCTTTCAATTCGAGGATTCCGACCCCAGTCTGTCCAGAACATCACATGAGCACTGTAGAAAGCAAGTGGTTAAAGAGCACAGGTAAGACGGCAAAGACCACTTCTACATTCAGAAATGTCAGAATAAGTGTCAGAATAAGCTTTTTGCCAAAGACTGAAACAGGTTCCTTGGCTTGTGAGTCAGAAGCCATGGAAATTCATTGTCAGATGAGTAAAAACATTTAATAATTAAATTATAAATGACACATTTAACTGTAATTAGCAACTTATTCTATACATTTATGATTCAAAATTTGGCTAGTAATGGTCCTTTGTCATAAGGTCTGTGTGTGTGCATTGTGGAAGAACAGAGTTTGGTATTGGGCAAATAATTCAATATCTTTGAAATTTCAGCTTTCTTTTTTTTTAAAATGCGAAGTTCATTTTAGTCATTCATTCAGGTAGATAAATAGATACATCTAAGCAATGATAAAATAATGTGTAGAGACCCAGAGACACATTAAAAAAGGAAGTCTTACTCCATCCTGGGATCTAGCACAAGTCCCCTTGGGTTTGTTACATTTTCACTGATCAGCACAGTCCTGTGGCTTCCATCAAGTCTGGAAACTTCCAGAGTTTCCAAAATAAAGTCCGTCCAGTAAAGATTGCGGCCTACCCAGTCCACTGCTATACTTTCTGTTACAGTAACGCCACTATCAAAAACCTGCCAAAAACAACGAAAGAATGAATTGGTACTCTTGTAATGCTTAACGGTCAAAATGAGGAAAAATTAATCATCATCCTATGGAGAAAATGGGTAACTTTGTCCAACTTACTGACCAACACACTTAAGATATACTACATGCACCATGTTCCAAAAGAGGATAAATAACTCATCCAAACAATTGATAATTACTGTTCTAAAATTATTCCTGTAAAACTAAAATGTAGCTAAAAGCAATCTCCTATACATATATGTAGCGACTGGAATAACGTTAACCATATATCAGTATATAAAGAAAAAAGTACAGAAGAGCTGCACTGGGAGCACCAAAGATACCAAAATATATCCTACAAATTCACAGGTACTACTGCTGAGGACCAAATTAGGTATACATACCCACACATGTGCAAGAGGTATGTTTCCAACTAGAAGCACCCCTTTCCCTCAAGAATAGTCACATGGAGGAAAAACAGGTCAGGAACCAACCTGTTCAGGACATTCCCTCCTTGCACGCTGCTTTCATGCTGAACTTCATCCCCCTAAAGCAGCTATTTGCCCATTTGTTCATTTTCCCATTTATTCAATGGAACTGCCGCTTTTGGAGCAAATCACCATGCAAGTGGAGACAAGAAACCTCCTCTCCTTGCACATCCCAGTTCAGACCTGTTTTGCTACCACTGCCCTACATGGTTGTTGAAGAAAAACAGGTGTTTCTGGTTAGAAGCACACTTCCTGTGCACCCATTCGTGTGCATATCTATTTTGACCCTTACTTAACCCTACATATGGTGCCCTACATAAGCCAAGCTGGCACTCTTCATCAAGGGCAGAATCCTTAAACAATAAAATTATCACATTATACCAAAAACTCCTTAAGTAATGAATCACGCTAAGGGCGCAATCCAAACGCGCCCTTGGGCTGATGCCAGACTCTTGCGCTGGCCCAGGAGGGTCACAAACGTGTCATAAGGCACATTTGCACCTCCTTGAGAGGAAGTTGGGCCAGCATGCCGAGAAGTGCTGGCCTACGGAGGCTGACGCAAGCTGCGGCCCAAATGGCCTGACACAAGAAGAAAAGGTAGGCAGGAGGGAGGCGAGGAAGAGGCAGGAGGCAGATGTTCCTTGGCAGGGGGTGGGTGGGCGGTGGGCAGCCCCGGGAGCGGGAGGCGGGGCTGGGATCCAGCAGTTATGCTGGATCCCAGCCCCCATTCCTGGGGTGAACGGAACGGCTTCAAGTCACTCCACTCTCCTCGCACTTGCGCCACCTCAGGAGGTGGCGCAAGTCCGAGGAGACCCACAGGTGCCAGCAGCCCTTACCCAGGGGTAAGGGAAAAATTTCCCCTTGCCTTTGGCTGAGCCCTTATGGCCACAATCCTGCGCTGGATATAGCACATGTCTCTTGGCTTGCCTGTTCCAGCACAGGATAGGATTGTGCCCTAAAACTGAGAAACAGCCACCCCTTTAAAATCATTATTTAAAATGAGAAAACATTCAATATTACATGTGACTCCTTTGCTTTTCCAGCTACACTGGCTATTAATTCATTTTGGGACTCTGAAATGCTAATTGTGACTAATAAAGCCTTAAATTGGCTTGGGACTGGGATACTTAAAGGATCACCTTTTCCAACATGATCCTGTCTGTATTTGGAGGGCTAATTGGGTAGACCCTCTTATGAATCTTCCTTGATCAGATATTTATCTAGCAGAAATGCAGAAAGAGCTTTCTGTGGCAGCACCCAAGTTGCAGAACCCCCTCCTCTGGAAGAGCTGTCTACTTTTATCTGACAGCTTTATATTCTCCGACCAGTTTTTATGTGGTTTTCTTCATTGTTCCTGGTTAATTTTTCAATTGTACATTAATTGCATTAATTTTATTAACAGCTATGAAAACCTTTATAAGCAGAAAAGTAAGATACAAGTTCTCAATAAATAAATATTCTTACAGAGATCAGTTCAGTCAATCACAAGCACAACAGTCATGAAAAGATTTCAATAGGTCATAACAGAATCCTGTTTTCTGCCCCCTCACTCAACAGTACATTCATTTTGGTATGAGAGTAGGCACTGCCACAGGAAATGGAATTGTGTGCCTATCCAATCAACCCATTTCCTTGGTCAAAGAATACGAGCTACAAAATTTACAAAGAGAATCCATCTGCATTCAACAAGAACTTACTACTTTTTTGTCAGTCCCATTTTGGTATGCACTCCAAATTTTGTCCTGAGTGGTGTCAGACCAAAAGATTCGATCAGTCACTGAATCAAAATCGATAGCAACTATATTCCTTCCATCTCGAATCAAAGAATAAACGTGCTGTGCTTGGGAAGTGATGTTGTTGGCAACAATCTGGTTACGGCTTGCCACTAGCAAGAGAAAATTCCCAGATTCTGCAAAAATAGGCAAGTGAAAGTCAAAAAATAAGCCATTAACTAACAACTGTGGCAGGTTACTTCAGTCACATAACTGCTAGACTGGATTAGAAGAGGCTTCCTTTCAAAAAAAGAAATGGTAATGTTCCATTCATGACACAACCAATCAATAAAAACACAATATTTGTATTACGCCAGAACAAATGTAGCAGGGTGACCAGGAAGAAAAAAATGCAAGAGGATCAGCTATAGCAACAGCATGAGGAGGAGATTGGGAAGGGGAAGATTAGAGATGAAAAGCTATTGGGGGCATGGTAAGGGAGGAGTAAGCCCTTTCGTGAGTCAGAGGAGAGGAAGTCACTGGGCAGTCCAGCCATATTGCAATGGCTTTATGTGATTTTTTAAAACAAATGACCTTCAGTATTAAATATCGTAGCAGAGGTTGTCATTGTCATAACATACTTTTATTGCGTAACCATAGATAATAAAAATGCAGTAACATAAAAAACAGCTAATTAAGACAATCCAGTGAAATATCAAATTGTTGTGCTGTTTCAATACTGATCAACTCAACAAAACATGCAATCCTGCTGTTGCCAACAAAATACTTTTGTACTGACGGGGCTAGAAGCTCAGCACAATTTATTTGGTTGCTGAATACCAATTTGCTGAATTTATTTGGTTGCACATACACAATTGTAAACAAGCCACAGACGCACACTGCAGCCATACTGAGGCCAGTGCCACTGGTAGAGACACCTCCACTAGCGTTGGTGCTACACCCACCAACTGGGATAAGTACACTGCCAGGTGGCTGGGAGAGGGGAAATGGGGGTGGAGAGTGCGAGGAGGGTGGATCAGGCCTGGGAGGGGGTGGCAGCAGAGGCTGCCACCACATGCTCTTTGCACTCCTGTCCCTAAAAGCCCTACAGGGGGCTATTCGAATCTGCGCCAGTGATTGCACTGCACAGTGATTGCAGACCCACATGGACTGCTGGGGCCTGACAGAGGGTAAGGGAACAGACATTCCCTTACTCCAAGGAGACCTTCAACTGTGACCTCGCAGTATACAGTCGCAGCCGTTTCAGTGTCGCTGTACCGCATGACAAACAGCCCCAACAGGATTGAGCTGTAAGTAACTAATAGCTAGGACACGGTGTTATCATTGCATGTTCTCCACCACCTACTCTTGGTGTTCCTCACCTGCTACTTTGCAAGTCTTCCCATTAGGTTCTAAAACATAACCTTCATCACAGTAACACCTAAAAGACCCTCTTTCATTGTGGCAGTGTTGGCTACAAAATCCTGGGGGATCACATTCATTGATATCTTCACAGGTCTTGGAGTCATTGGCAAGTTGGTATCCAAATGGACAAGAACACTGAGCTCCAAAAGGCCCTTGGATACATTCATGTGTGCAGCCTGCATTACTATCAGAACAACTCTCCTGGTCTGTAAAGAAATGGTAAAAAGACATCAGCCAGTATTTACATAAAATAGTATTCATCACAAATGTTTAATAACAGGTTCTGCTCACCTGTAGAAAACTTGTTAGTATTAAAGACTACACAAAAAAGATGAGTAAAAGGATGGTATACTGATCAGTATATTATATAATTAGTATACTTCAGAAAAAGTTAAGTCAATTGACAACTGCTACATACATAACTAGTATGGAAAGTTACATTCCCAGTGGGATGTCATAGCTGGGATATCATCTGTTGGGTGTCAGGAAAATAACTTTATGAAAATTATCACTAGTTCACAGATATCTCTAAATAACAGCAGTTTTACAAACAGCACACTAAGAAAACTGGCAAATGGTAAACTTTACTTTCTTGGGTAAAGCAAGATTATTTTCCTTCAAAAATCACAGCTACAGTTTCCCCCATTAACCTAACAGTCTCTTTGCAATAACAGTTTGTAACAGATTGCAAATTTTGACCACTGTCCTATGGCCACCTGAATTTTCCAGTCAATTAAGGTGAACAAAAGATTGTTTTCCTTTTCAGGATATCTAATTTGCCATGCATGATTCTTTCAAAAAAAAAACACAATCACATATTCCACCTCTTCTCAGTATATGTGAAATCTATAATCTACTCCCCAAGAAAAAAACAAAAATGGACTTTTAAAGTTTCTAAGTACACACTGCAAAAAAAGCAAAGGCAGTCTTTATTGTCCAAGCTATCCCTACCTTAATTCATAAAATGAGCAATTAAGGGCTAACATTATAGAAGCAATATGAGATTTAGGCTGCAATCCTAACCACAATTTCCTGTGACTAAGCCCCACTGAACAAAACAGGACTTACTTCTGAGTAGACCTGGTTAGGATTGCACCCTTATTTACACAAGCAAGTATCCTGACAGAACACCACAAGTCCTAAGTACTTTAAGCCTCTGGGCTAGATATGGTTTGAACAAAATCCAGAAATTCATTTCAGACTAAAGTGAAAGCAAACAGGAGCTCCTGGATAATTAGGGGCTCCTTGCTCTTCTTTGCATCCTTTTGGGATACGTGATTGTGGCTGAAATATGAAAAGCTGGATGTGCATGTTCCATGCATATACCAGGATCATCAAATGCCCTCCACAAACTGCACCCTGTTGTATCATCCTCCCAAAAATGCTTCTGAAAGTTGGAGAAGCCTCCACAATGGCATTTACTGTGGCACAGAAGTGCAGCTGGAAAGAAAGACATTTGCTTCCCTGTGATTATGAAGAAACACTTTGTATGCACATAAGGTCACTGGATCCTGGTCACGCAGAGGTGAATGGAGACTATTCCCTGAGCTAGTGAGTACAGTAGTAGTGTGTGGCTGAAACACTCTGAGATTCCCTTCTCATCTCAACAACCCTCAACAAAGATAATTGACTCATAAAAACAACCCTGAAGCAAGCCCATCTGAATCCATCACGGACCTCTTTTTTTATAAACAAACTTCTAGTTAAAAAATGCCATTTGAAACTTTGATCAAAACATTGAATTTAATATGATTTATGATCATACCTGGCTGAGGCTCATCTGAGAATTGCATTGATTAGAAATAGGAAGGAAAGAAAGAAAGAAGTTAGAGTTAAGTATAAATCAACACTGAAAGTAATCATCAGAAGCATTACCTCTGGCTATTTGCAAGTCTTAAGATTTAATAACAGGTAAGAGTTAGAAATATTCAAGAAAATATTAAAGACTGAATAAAATTTCATTTTAAATTAAAAGCAACTATTGATTAAGTTCCAATTTCAAGTGGTAAATTTATAATGTATTTAATACATAAGTAACCATTTTAGAGTTAAGCAAAGCACTTCCCTGAACAAAGAATAATGCACTCGGCTCATACTTGCAACACACCTGTCAGTGGCCTCATAACATCATGTTGATGGATTTGATATCATCTGTTCTTTCAAACATTAGGAATAGTACACAACTGTATGGAAATGCTGGATTCAATATATTAACTTTCATCGCGCACCAGTGCTTTGTATATTATTAATATATTACATTTTTATCACATCCTTCCTTCAGGCTCAGGGTAGTGCACGTGGTTTTTCTTATTTATCTTCACAACAACCTTGTGAGGTAGGATAAGCCAAAATAATGAAAGACCAAGTTGTGCTTTGTGGAGGACCAGGGACTTGATCCTAGGTTTCCCTGGTCCATGTCCAACATTCAGGCTGCTACAACGCAGGCTCTGAAGACCTGCATGCATGCAAAATGATCACTTACTGCAAAGAGGCGATTCATCAGCTCCATTAGGGCAGTCTGCTAGATTGTCACATACTTTGCTCAGGTTCACACAAAGGCTGTGGCCTGGACACTGCCACTGCCAACTTGGGCACCGGAAGGGTTGCGTGGGACAGTCTCTCTCATCGCTCATATCCCTGCAGTCGTTGTCACCATCGCAGATCCATGCACGATAGATGCAGTTTCCATTATCACAGCGGAAAAGAGATGGAGGGCAGGTCCTGGGTGGACACCTGTGATGTTCATCTGAACCATCCACACAATCAGGGTGCCCATCACATTCCCAGTTTGCAGGGATACAGTTGCCATCCGACTGACACTGGAATTCATTTTGGTGACACATCCCAGGTGGCCTTGTAGCTGAAACAGCAGTATTAAATATTGGAGACGATATTTTGTGAGTCTGTGTGTACACTCTATACACATAGGTGCATGCACACATACACACACATAAATAAAAGCTGCACACGCACACACACACACACACACACACACACACCCCATAGTAATTGATGTACACTTGTTTCTGGCATGAGTGGTAGCAAGCCTTAGAAATAAACGGGAACTGCAATAAGAACCAACTCTGATTTTAAAAAAAGATGAAATTTCTGCTCAAAGAGTGTAGTGGAAATGCTGTGCAATATCAATGGAATCACTACTGTACTAATAATAAAAATATTGGTTAATATTTTTGCGACGTTTTAATACAGAACTTTGCACATATTAAATTGCATACATACATCAGGGTTGTGTTCAAACCCTTCTTCTGCTTGAACTGTCTTGGGCAAAAGGTGGAGAGGCACAATTTTCCGCTATTCCCCCTTCCTATTTTAACTGCCTGCATTCCCCAAAATCTGCTCCTGAGAGTTGGAAGACATTCAGGAACAAGATGGAATGAGGCAAAATGGGCTGGGGACGGAAGCAGGATCCATTGAAAAACTGCACACACAGTCCTTGCACGAGGCAGTGAGAGCAAAAGAGAGGATCTGGCTACAACCCATAATGTTGCCTCACAATTTTTGAAACAGCAATTATAATCATTCTATGATTTATAACCATAATAATATTACATTTGATGAAACACAGTTCTCTCAGAAAGGTGAAATTAAGATTTAATCTCATTTAAACTAAACAGAAACCACCCACTGACATTAACAAGTCCAAACTATACTTGTTTCGAAAGTCACACAATTGGTTCAGCAACACAAAATCTTGATTCAAACTTAAGGTGTACAAGGGATGCCAATTCTAACAAACTATACAGTCACTGGAGAAAACAGTTTACTGCCTGCTTTAAGCCAAGTTATTGCAGACAGCCTAATCTTGTGTGCAGTAGATTTCAACCCTTTTCCATAAGATTTCACCAACAGGGTACTTTTTTCTATTCTTATAATGTACTTACGACAACCAGCCTCATCAGAGTGATCATTGCAGTCAAAGACACCATCACACCTGTAATAACTACTGATGCATCGGCCTCCATTTGCACATTTAAATTCAGTAGAACTACAGTTGTAGACTACAATAAAAAAAAGGAATTGTTATCTTAGGTTTCACTTTATAGGGGCAAAGTTCTAATCAGGGTCTTAGAAGTTGTATTACAGACTGAGAACATGATAAACAGCAACAAACAAATGTGTCTCTGAACAATCTCACTAGTTCCTCTGACAAACAAGAGCTTCCTAAAGTGAAAAAACTGAGATATCTAGTCACATTCTTCTTCTCTACAAGCCAATATAGCAACTGCCACGCATCCTGAGAAATTCTGAAAATAAATACTGAGAACAATTACCACACAGTTAACATCTCTAACAAGTGGAACAGCGCAGTTAACCAGGGTTGGGAACTCGAGTCATGTGACTCCAACTTGAGTTGCAAAAATGCATGTTTGTAGCAATCACGCATTCCTCCACAGCAATCACGCATGGCTGTTACTTGAGGGAAAGAACTCTCATTGAATGGCCAGTGCAAATGGGACTACTTCTGAGTAGAGCTACAAAGGACTGGGTCATCTTGGTAAGCCTTGCAGCTGTTGCGTGTGACCCTTCTCCCTCTTGGTGCTTCTGTCCGCGCTCTCACACAGTCCCTCCCACCCTCTCCTGCCCTCTTTACAGATGGGATGGGGCAGCAGGGGAGTCTTTTAAGTGAACTCTCTCACACACACACACAGAGTCCAGCAGCAGCCTCATTTTTTTTCACAGCAGGCTTTTTAAAAGGGAGATGACTTGACTCAAGTCCTTTAGAGTCACAAAGGGATGACTCAGCGACTTGGAAAGTGCCCCCGTTACAACTCGTTTTCAAGTTGAGTTGCAGGGGGTCGTGACTCTAGACCAGAGGTGTCCACAAAGTTTTTGGCAGGAAGGCCACATCATCTCTCTGATACTGTGTCGGGGACCGGGGAAGAAAATAATTTACATTTAAAATTTGAATTTACATAATTTTACATAAATGAATATATTAAAGATGGACTTTAATGAATAAATTAATAATAATAAATGAATGAAAAAATAATAATAAATGAAGGTCTTGCAATAGCTCAAGGCCTATAAAAGGCCTTGCACAAAGCAAGGTCGGCCTTTCCTTTGCTGCTGCTGCTGCATCACAGATGTGAAACAGCAGGCAGTGGAGGGAGCTCTCATTCCACAGCTCACGCAAGTGGTCAAACAGTTGCCCTCACGCTGAGAGCAGTTGTGTCAGGCTAGTGCAGGCTCCATCAAGTCTCAGGAGGGCCAGAGGCTCATTGGAGACCAGGGGCTCCCTGAAGGCCGCATTGGGAGTCCTCAAGAGCCACAAGTGGCCCCAGGGCCGGGGTTTGGGCACCGCTGCTCTAGATTCTAGTCAAGCCCTGCTGGATTTTCCCATCCCATCAGTTAACATCTCTAATGAGTGGTAAAATTAGTATGATTTACTATTCACATTGCACAAGGGCACAAGTGCGTATTTAACACAGAATTGCACAAGTAGCAACCCACAGAGAAATACTGCTGTGTATCCCTAAGGTAGATGGCTCTCTCAGAAGGGTCACCAGAGCATTTGCCATGTATCCTCAGCATTTCAAACATGTGTATTATGCATGTCTTCTTTTTCCAAACAGTACATTGCTTCCCCAAGCCTGGTGGAAGTAAGGAAGATTTCCCTGCCCTTCTGCCAGGAAACCCATCCTCATTCCTGTGTGTTCCTCCCCCCCACAGAAATTGTCACTGTCACTTTAAGGCCTCTTCTCTCTCCCTCCTCTCACCCCGGATGCCTGGAAAGAACTTCCTTGATCCTTCCTGCAGCATGACTCTAAGGCAGTGTTTCTCAAACTGTGGGTCAGGACCCACTAGGTGAAATTGTCTTGAACCAATTTCAGGTACTTCCCCATACATTTCAATGTGTATTTTAGTTTCAATATTTTAGACTTAATGCTTCCATGGTACATGACTGCATTTGGGGAAATGTTATGGATCTGTACTTTTAAGAGGCTACTATGTATACGCTTTTAACAATGACAGTCAGTGGGGTTTACTCCCAGGTAAGTGTGGATAGGATTACAGACTTTGGGATGTTTGGGGAAATTTTTAAAAAACAGATCAGCAACTGCTTGGGAAGGTTAGGAGGGTTCTCCTTTATTTTAAATAAATGAAATGGGCTGTAAGACAGCACAAAATCAGTATAAAGCTAATTCATTTGAAGTCGGAGCTACATTTATTGCAAGCACCCCACTTAAAAATACTTAAAGATGATACTTAACTGCAATCATGTTCATCTGCTCCATCTACACAATCCTGATCACCATCACAGACAAAAGCTGGATCAAGGCACCTATGGTCAGGACACTGAAACTGACCAGGTTCACATGTCTCTATTAAAGCTATAAAGACAAAATAAACATTCTCAAGTTAACACAATGACTTGGTTCAGAGGTCATATAGAACCAGGATAAAACCATAGGTCAGGATGACATCTCCAAGCCTCAGATTTGCAAATGCCTTCTTCCAGTTCATGAACAAAGAGGGGAAGATTTCTGTATCAAATCCTGTCTGTACAGGAGATGTGCAGAAGTGAGACAAAAAGAGCCTCCTTCCAGACCCCTATTGGGCAAAAGGGCTTAAAGTAAGTGTAAAAAATTAAGTAAGAACTATGATAAGTCACTATGAGTCACATAGTAGGATAAATCACATAGTAAGAACTATGACAAGTGAATTTCAAAAAAATTCATTCTTTAGATGGAACTACAGCTTCATGCCGAAGGCAAACCAAAACACACCATTTTGTTCTAATACTTACTGCAGTTCTTTTCATCTGATCCATCCCCACAATCATTGTCTGTATCACATAGCCAAATTCGGGGAATGCACTTGCTGTTATCACAGGTAAACATAGTCATCGGGCATGACGTGGGGCCTTCTGTGGGACAGTGCTGTTCATCACTACTATCAAGACAGTCATTATGTTTATCACATCGCCATCGGCCGGGAATGCACTGGCCATTCCTGCAGGTAAAGGCTGATGTGGCACAAGAATAGTCTGAAAAAGAAACAAAACACTAGGATGCTTGAATTTCTTTCAAAACAGCTTTCCATGCAAACATACTAAGAACATTTAATTACTACAACTAGATAACCACAGAAAAAAGCTGAATCCTTAACAGCGCAACCATATCTTGTGCTGGAACAAGTAGGCCAAGAGGCCTGCACTGTATGCAGCACAAGATAGTGGCCCAAAGTGGCTCAGCTGGTGGTAAGGTAATGAAACTCTTCCTCTCACCCCCGGGTAAGCCACCTTAGCCCCAGTGGGTCTCCTTGGACTATTGCCACCTCTGGCGGTGGCATAAGTCCAAGGAGAACAGAGAGGCTTGCAGCCATTCCGCGCCGCTCAGGGAACAGGGTTGGGATTCGGCATAACTGCCGGGTCCCTGTCCCACCCCCCACCCACTGCCCTCTGCCCACCTTCCCCTGTCCTGAAATGGTCCAGAGTGGGCTAAGGCTCTGTGACATTTGTACTACTATAACAGGACTTAAAGCATGGGATCTTGCGATCCACTGACATAGGCACTGCACAAGATTGGGCCATCACACAGAGAATGTTGTAACTTAAATGCCTTGAGACAATTAAAAGACCAGAATTTTCTCAATACAAACTTCATCTATGTAAAAGGTTCCACAACTAAAAGACACAATGCATTAGTCTGCATGTAAAGTCACAAGGCTAAATTCTCCACATCTTCATCTTTCACATCATAACTTTTGCTTATAAACATCCTCAAACATCCAAATAACCAGTTAATTAACAGAGCAAACAAGTTCAAGGAACTGTTGTAAGATCAACATTTACTCCACCCTTTAGCCTTAGCTCAGAGCATACTGGATTGTTTCCTAATGTTTTGCAGAACATTGTTTAGTTATAGGAAGCTCCTTTTGGGAACTGAAGCAGCACTCCATTCAATGCAAGGCCCTTTCTGTTAGTAAAACTCTCCTTCTGTTCCCAGAAAGAGCTTTCTATGACTAGGCAACACTCTGCAAAAAGTTAGGATAAAACCCATTTAAAAAAAATAAATCCTACGAGCTATCTATAGATTTGACTGCACATCACTGTGGCTGCAGTCCTAACCACGCTTTCCTGAAAGTAAGCCCCACGGAACAAAATAGGACTTACTTCTGAGTAGACCTGGTTAGGATTCTGCCCTTAAGTTTGTTTTGCTAGTTACACTGCAATAGTTTCAACTAGCGCAGTGTTTCTCAATGTTTGACCCCCACCATACTACTTTGAATATTCCACCTATTGGAAGTACCACCAGAAGTAACTGACAATGATGTCATCGCCACTTCCGGATTGGGAGGCCAGACACTATGCAACAAACAGCAGTACGAGGCTCAGGCCAAATGGGAGGGCTTTTTCAAGTGTATGAAAAGCGCATGCTGAAACTCTGCCAGCCAAGTTGGGCCTCTTACTTCTGCTTGTTGCGTTGCATTGCTGATCTCACTGCCAGGCGGCAGGGGTTTGGGGGTCCCATACCTACCACCGGACACCATCTCAAGTACCTCCAGTGGTACAAGTACCACTGATTTGAGAACACACTGACCTAGCTAATAAATTTGAAAAGTATAATAAGACCTACAGAGCAACAGGAAACTAGAATCTAGCATTGAATCATTCCAGAGCATGTATGTATATATATTTGACATGTATCATCCACACAACATGATCAAAGCTAATGAACTGGATCAGCTACACAATCATTTCAAACACACATACACAGAAACACACACACACACCCCATGGATGCAAAATTTTACATGAGAACCAGCCCTATCAAAGCCCATGTATGGTCAATTTCTCTATAAGCACAGGAGTTCCAGTGCTTCCATTTTTCTGGTGTGTAATCAACACTTACTCAGAGATCCACAGTCTTGTTCATCACTGCCGTCATGACAATCATCCATGCCATCACACCGGTAGTGCCTGGGTACACACCTTCCATTGCCACAGGAAAAGGAATATGAACCACACTGTAAAGTGGGGGGCTCATTGGATGGGTCTTCAACACAGGTCAGCTGATTAGAACTCAGTTTCATTCCATAGGGACAGCCACAAACCCTCTGAAAGTTTGGCACTGGAAAGCAGAAGTGGCTGCAGTCTCCATTGGGATTTGTTGGTCTATTACAATAGTTATTGCCTTCAAAAATACCAAAGACTGGTAAGAACATACAAACAATTCGAATAGCTTTACTGATTAGAAACAATGTACATTAATAAAAAAAGTTGCAAATTCTATTGCATAAAACTGAATTATAGCAGTCTCGATTACATAAGAAACTGAGGCATCCTTTTCCTGATCTATGTTTCTAAGGGGCCTTATAGTCAAAATCTGAAGGTTCCCCTGAAAACAATCAAAAGAGTTTAGCTTGCAATCCTGGTGCAAATCAGTATGTTTCAACATACATCCTTGTAGAAAAATAACCGACAAGCTTACCTATTTGAGAATGAGCATTATATGCTTTTACATGCATTATATTATTGATTCCCCTCCTAATAACAGTCATTTCTCCACCATCAGATTTCCGCACTCGTACTATTCCACCAAGCCTCCAATCAGTAAAGTAAGCATAACCTGCAACAAAATATACATTTAACATTTCACAGTGGTAATTACTCAATATGAACGACAAAAGTCCCTAAAGTGGATTGTGTAAATATAAAGTATTTTCACTCTTCCTAAACTCTTCTTAAATAGTAATGTATTTTGCATGTACCAAAAGTGATCAATGATTTAGCTGGCACAGATCTGAGTAGCCCCATTGCAGTGGTTGGCAATGCTACAGATAAGGGGCAAAATATCCCCTCGCCCTGAGTTGCGCCACAGTCACCTCCAACCCTGCACTGGATACAAAGTTGGCCAACTGGCCTGCCTGTTCCAGTGCAGGTTGGGACTGGGTTGCCCGAGGCTCACAGAATAATTCTGCAATGCATCTCACAGAAAAATTCAAGATAACATAATGTGCAATGTGATCCTCAATATGTGCACACCAGAACGAGATAGCAATGAATGACAGTAAGGTCTTTATATTAGGTGATGTCTCCAAAAATTCTTATGAACAAGAAGCGAAGTGTGCATTTTGTACATAGAGTTTTCAAACTATGATTGTATTTCCTCTATTCACATTTTAACAACTTGTGCCACAGCCCATGCACAAAATAGCCCAAGCTGTGTTTGCATTGTCAAGAGAATCAGACTAAAAAAAACTTCATTACTTATATGCTTCTCTGTACGTATCCTTAAAATGTGAGAGAATGAAACCTGTAAGCAGACCTTTCACAGAATGCTGCACTTGCATGGACTATGTGATTTACATTCCAACAAACTGCCATGCAGTTTCACACTGTGAGAAATTCGAGAACTGCACCGTTCATCTGAATGCATTTTCATGCCACACTCACCTCCAAAGATAGTTAGACCGAATGGATGTGTCATCTGACTAATGCGTTCAAGTGACTTCCTGTCTAGTCCATCAAAGGTACTGTGTTCAATTTTATCAAAGAAGGCATCCACCCAGTAAAGCCTTAAGGAGCTGCAAAGAACGACAATATTTAATATAAGCTTCTAGAGATAGTTCTCATGTCTCAATAAGCAAACTGCCTGAAACTATGTATTTATTTAAATAAATAAGTATAGCCTACAGGAAATTGTTCCCATTCAATGCAAATTCATCTCAATATTTCTAGAAGGACAATGCCTGTAAGAATGTAAACAGGGCTACACTAACTGTTCTCTCTTCTTCTTCCAATTGGAGCTCACATAGTGAAACAATGGTTTTACAGTGCCATGCAGCTAACCAGGTATGGCTGTAGGATAATATCACAAAACCAATTCAGAGTGAGAGAAATGCATCCTGAACCAATACTGTCCTTACTCTGAATGGGTAAACATATTCATGTTCCTTCACAGCAACTTCTCCATTAAAATAACACCAAAAACCGACTGAAATTTTTGCAACTGATGAACGCTTTCCTGAAATGTTGCCTACCTCCCAGTTCTGGCTCAGCCCAAATTGTAGACAAACATGTTCTTCAGAATACTTTTGAACAGTGGTTCTCCAAGTTTTAGGGAGATTCACTCCCTAAGTAAATCTTTGTAGGGGGGGGGGTAGCAATGCGATTCCCAGGATCGTGTTGCTAAGGGGCCGAAGGAGGGGTGCCTTCACTTACTTTCACTGAGGGCCGCTGGAGGCTCCAAAAGGTAGGGGGATCTCGGCACAGGCAGGGCTCTGCAGGGCTCCTCGAGGCTTGGAATCTTCAGAAAAAGTGAACAAAAAAGCTCCTCCTAGTTGTGTTCGCAAACAGGAAGTGCTTTTGGGCTTGCATTGTCTAAAGATTCCAAGCCTCAAGAAGCCTTGCGGAGGGCTACGCTGGGCTCCCTGCACTTCCTGGAGCCTCCAGCAGCCCTAACTAAGTGAGATTAAGTGAAAGCACCCTCCTTCATGCCCCTTGGCAAAGCAATCCTGAGGATTGCATCACTGGTCTTGTTCCTTCACCCATCCCTTAAAGGGACAGGGACCCTTTACACAAACTGGTGGGTCTCAATCCACCAGTGTGAGATTCTCTGCTTTAGAAGTTCTTCCTTAAAGATTTTGCATTTTACAGTATTTCACTTTCTGGTTAAGAGTTAAACCCAGATTTATGAGAAAGTATTCTTGCCACATTCACTCTAGTGGAGAAGGTATTTCTCTAATACCCACTGACTTCTTGAACCTATGCTCAAAAAAAAAAGTCTTTGTCTTGCTTACCTCCAATCAATAGCTAAACCATTAGGCCAGCCAAGTGTCGTGTTCACAATTGATAATGCATGGGATCCATCACTCCAAGCTCTCATGATTTTAGCAGGCCGGAACCAATCTGTCCAGAATATATAACTGAAAATGAAAAGAACTTGTATTAAAAGTATGAATGGTCATCAAAATACAGGTGATTTTTTTTCCCTTAAGGAAAAAATGTAAATGTAATTTACAGGGTAAACACTTATTTCCCCCCAGAAATAGATCATCAATATACCGCTGTCCATTCAGATTGTGACTTCAGTACAGAACCTAATGCAGTGTGTACAGTAGTGGTGGGCATGTTTCAAGCTTGTGGGGTCCATTTTCATTTTTTTCCTAGAACCCGAAGATTCACGATATGAAGTCATGAACTCAAAAGAGTACAGTCTCTCTATATGTCAGAAGTGTGGAATTAACTAAGGATAGCACATGCTAAGTTCACGAATTCACATTTCGAGACTCCTTATCCCTATGGGATGAGGAGAACAAGGAGAAGAAATTGGGAATGGTAGCACGATGGGATGTGATAGACGGCTTGGCACAATGAGAGGATGCGGGGACAAAGGAGCGAATAAGCAGCCCATCCTGGGGCATTCCGTGTACAAATGCTTTTATGCGAATGCCCGAAGTCTCCAAGCAAAGATGGGAGAACTAGAATGTCTGGTGACAAGAGAAAACATTGACATAGTGGGCATAATGGAAACCTGGTGGAATGCAGAGAATCAGTGGGATACCACAATCCCAGGCTATAAACTCTACAGGAGGGACAGGGAGGAGCGTGTTGGAGGTGGGGTGGCCATTTATGTTAAGGAAGGGACAGAATCCAGCAAAGCAGAGACTGAAGGCAGGTCCGACTTCACCACAGAATCTCTGTGGATTAAAATTACCATGCCTGAGGAGCAACATAATACTAGGGGCGTACTATTGTCCTCCAGACCAGAAACCAGAAGGGGACCTTGAAATGAGGAAACAGATCAGGGAGGTGTCAAGGAGGGACAGGGTTGTAATCATGGGGGACTTCAATTATCCTCATATCAACTGGGTCAATTTGTGTTCTGGTCACGAAAGAAAGACTGGATTCGTTGACATGCTAAATGATTGTGCCTTAGAGCAGCTAGTCATGGAGCCCACCAGAGGACAGGTGACTTTAGATTTAATACTGTGCAGTACTCAGGACCTGGTTAGAGATGTAAATGTTACTAAGCCATTGGGGAACAGTGACCATGCTGCAATCTGTTTTGACATGCATGTCGGGGGAAGAGTACCAGGCAAATCTATCACAAAAACTCTTGATGTCTTCCGACGAGTGGACTTCCCTCAAATGAGAAGGCTGGTTAGAAGGAGGTTGAAAGGGAAGGTAAAAAGAGTACAGTCTCTCCAGAGTGCATGGAGGCTGCTTAAAAACAACAGTAATAGAGGCCCAGCAGAAGTGTATACCACAAAGGAAGAAGGGCTTGATGAAGTCCAGGAGGGTGCATGGCTAACCAGCCAAGTTAGAGAGGCCGTAAAGGGCAAGGAAGCTTCCTTCTGTAAATGGAAGTCTTGCCTTAATGAGGAGAATAAAAAGGAACATAAACTGTGGCAAAAGAAACATAAGAAGGTGATACGGGAGGCCAAGAGAGAGTATGAGGAACACATGCTATGAATTCTATGCTTGGGATCATTAGAAAAGGTATTGAGAACAAAACGGCTAATATTATAATGCCGTTGTACAAATCGATGGCAAGGCCATACCTGGAGTATTGTGTCCAATTCTGGTCACCACATCTCAAAAAGGACATAGTGGAAATGGAAAAGGTGCAAAAGAGAGCGACTAAAATGATTACTGGGCTGGGGCACCTTCCTTATGAGGAAAGGCTACTGCGTTTGGGCCTCTTTAGCCTAGAAAAGAGGCGCCTGAGGGGGGACATGATTGAGACATACAAAATTATGCAGGGGATGGACAGAGTGGATAGAGAGATGCTCTTTACCCTCTCACACAACACCAGAACCAGGGGACATCCACTAAAATTGAGTGTTGGGAGAGTTAGACAAAAGAAAGTATTTCTTTACTCAGCATGCGGTTGGTCTGTGGAACTTCTTGCCACAGCATGTGGTGGTGGCATCTGCCCGAGATGCCTTTAAAAGGGGACTGGACAAGTTTCTGGAGGAAAAATCCATTACGGGTTACAAGCCATAATGGGTATTTGCAACCTCCTGATTTTAGAAATGGGCTACCTCAGAATGCCACATGCAAGGGGGGCACCAGGATGCAGGTCATGTCTTGTGTGCTCCCTGAGGCATTTGGTGGGCCACTGTGAGATACAGGAAGCTGGACTAGATGGGCCTGTGGCATGATTCAGCAGGGCTGTTCTTATGTTCTTATGAATTTGTTTTCGTGACATAAACTGGAAGTGGCCCCTTTTCACTATTTTCAGCAGTTTGGAGGCTTGGGGTGCACCTGCAGAAGGATTTGCAGGCTCCCTGGATCCTGAAGCCAGCACTACCTCAGGTAAGTAAATAAAAAACCTTTTAGCCCCTGGCAGTGGCACAATAGTAGCAACCATGCTACTGCCTTTGATGCTCCCCTGCAGGAACTTACAGCGTTTCCCAAACTCCCAGAGAGTTTGGGAACCACTGTAAGTTCTTGCAGGGGAGGGGCAAAGGTAGCTGCATGGTTGCTAAGATTGTTTGGGAACAGCTGTATTTACAGTACACCACATGTAAAGCAGAAAAGGAGATGGGGAGAAATTCTCTTCCATACTAAAGTCAAAGTCTGACAACACTAAAACTGAGGTGTAATCAGCTAAGGTGAACAGGAATTGTCCCCAGCCAAATGACAGATGAGGAAGTCCCAGTCAGGAAAGGCAGAATGCACAACCATGATAATCATATTCACATAGCCTTTACATTCTGGAGTTCTAGGACATTTTTCTCCACCATACAAGAAAGAACACCAGTTGAGAATTATTAGCACTCAGAACCTATTTTTGTGACAACTGATAAATTCTATTTAATTCTGCAGAAGAACCTTCAGTTTGACTAGGTAAATGAAAGCCATGCTGTAACACTCTTCAAAAGGAATTATTTATAATGATAACACTGTAGAGATAACAGCAAGGGTGTGATAAACAGTTTTCCAATCCAAGAAAAGAGCGCAGAACAAACACTTCTTGGTTTTTATAGATAATCCTGCTGAATACCCCTTTTGTGTTGATTTTGTACCACTTTGTATTTTGCTCTGGGTGTCAGAACTGGTGCCAGCATTAAGGAAGATATTTTACACTGTTAAAGAGGCCCTTGGCCTAAGCATACCAAGAGGTACATCTTTAAAAATTCATTTTAAAAACCTTCAGAAAATTAGAACCCAACTAAGGATTCACAAAGCCATGTAGTACAACCCTTCTGGAACTAAAGATCTTCAAAATGGGATATAGGAAATAGTCTTTGTATTTGAATACTTGCCCTTACTGGGGGAAAAAATCATTCCTACACATAGAAGAGTGTGATAGTCGTACATTAGATAATAGTCCAGAGAGAAACACTCTCACTAGTATTCAGGTTTTCTATTGGAGCAGGATTTGGACACGGGAAAAATAAAACACATGATAACCAGCATTTATTCTAAAGTAAGAGTATTGAGCTGTAGTACGTGTTACTTCTGTACATTTGGTTCAACTCTGAGACTTACCCAATAACTGGATGAACAACTATTGAACGAGGGTTATTCAGATTCTGAACAATTGCTCGTCTTGATTTATCAGCCAGCCTCATGACACTAATGCTCCGATACCGAGGATCTGTCCAATAAAGGTTCTTCGCGATCCAATCAAAAGCCAAGTCTTCAACTCCTTCCACTCTGTTGGCTGCAAGGACTTCCCTGCCTAGGGTTTAGAAAAATATATAGAAATATATCAGTATAAAAAGAATAATGGACTACTTTATTCACAAGGCATCTTCTTATATTTGGGCTGCCTATGATAGATTCTCATGAACTTATGTCAGTTTAATTATTTCTCCTTGGTCACCTAAAAGGTGCGAGGCCACAAATAAATAGCAGAATACATGCTCTGCATGCAGAAGTTCTCAGATACAATCCTTGGCATCTCTAATAAAATGCAACCATGGTAGTAGGGGTGAGAAAGGCCTCTGCCTAAGTCCCTGGGAATATCTGCTAATCAGAATACACTGTACTGAGCTTAGTGGGCCAATGATCTTACAACAGAAGGCAGTTTCATATGTGGTTATAGCTAACCCATAAAGATGAACATTTCAAAAGTGCCATCTTAAGTCATAAGGACATGCGGGGGTTTTCTTCAAAATACAGGCGTGTCCTCATATCAACGGGGATTCATGCCACGGATCCCCATGGATATGAGGGACGCTATATAAATAAAAGCCTACACACCACCACCCCCACACCCATTAACATTTTTTAAAAGCTTACTGGGACCAAGTTTTCTTGTTTTTACAGGTCACTATAAGTAGTTAAGCTTATAGCACTACAGAGCAGGCTGCCAGCAACCTGAATGTTCAATGAAACTAGCTCCAATGCTAAACAGGAAGCAGAAGTTAACCACATCCTGTTTAGCACTACAGCAAGTTTCATCAAGTATTCAGGCTGCTTGAAGCCTGCTCTATAGCGCTATAAGCTTAAATGCTTACAGCAACCTGTTAAAACTTTGCCCCAGTGAGCTTTTTAACAATGTTAATGGGCGCACAGGCCCCTCCCCCCAATTGTGGATAACCAAATCTGTGACTATGGGAACTGCGGGTATAGGGACCCACCTTTATGAATCAATCAACTGAATCAATTTTTAGTAACTTGAATTAATATACCCCCCCTTTTCCACAAGTTTGAACAAGATCCTCCCATCATAAGTATATAAGACCAAGAATGGGTTGTTTGAACAACTGAAAAATATTGAAGTTGAAGATACTTAGTTGAAGATACTAAGATGCTAAGACAGATGGACCAGGAAAACCAAATATTTGCATCATACCTGTCCCATCAGTTTTTTGTTTACAAATTATATCTTTAGTGGTGTCCGAGAAAAAGATAGTGTCCTCCTGCGCATGGAAGTCAATTCCAATAAAGTAAGATGGGGTTCCTGTTACAGGAATGATCACATCTTCCTGGGTGGAAAGATTAAATGGGATTCCACGCACAGCTAGCTGGGATGAAAAGAGCAGGAACTGTTGCACAGCTATAAGAGAAAGAGGCAAAAGTAAAGTGCATTTATTTCAAGGCTTCAACAAATCCGAAATAATCATTTCTGATTTGTGGGCTGTGGGTTTGTTTAATGCTCAAAAGGATACAACTTGGGAACTTTATGTATATAGAATACAGGCATTGAGAAAGATGGGATATACAGTTGGTACAGGCAGCTCTCGATTAATGCCGGCTTAATTTGCATGTTTACGGATTAATGCTGTAAATCTTAATTTATGCTAGCAATTCTCAAAATAAAGCAGTCAGCTGCTAATTAGTTACTGCCGTTTGATGCTGGCAGCTTCCTGTGAGGAGGAGAGTCTCCTCTAATGTCAGAAGATAAAAAAAGAAACACTTCAGCATTGTGGCTACATCTGAGCTGGAACGGTGGGTAGGACTGGGCCCTTATTCCCCAGCTCAGTTGGAGCCTTCCACGTCACTAGAAGTGGCATGAACAGCTCCTTTGGAGCTTTAAGTGGTGCATGCCTCCTCCAAAATCAAAGGAGACATGTGCCGCTTCTTGCCAGGTCGACTCCCTGGCCATTCTGAGGGCCGCCCTCCCTTCCCCTTTCTTTAAAGAGGAGGAGAGGAGGGTGGCCCTCAGATTGGTTTGGAACTGGCCAACAGTGGCTATGCTCCTGCAGCCACTGTCAGCGCAGTTCCCAACCACTTAAAAAACCAGTGGCGGCGGAGGCGGCGGGGGGGGCAGCAAGTCACAGTGCTGCCCCTGGTGCCTAAATTTCTGGCACCAGGAGCATTTGCACCTCCTGCACCCCTGAGTCCACCACTGCATGTGTAGCATTTGTGTGAAAGTGGTGGTAAACCCTCTCTTCAGATAAACATCGAACATAAGGAAAACCAGGGGAAGAGCTAGTGTGCACATTCTTGACCAGTCCCTCACATGTTCATTCTCCACTGGAGTGAAGACCTGAAGAGGGCCTGTGGCACCAATAAACATCTCTAGATTGCAGCCACCACCTGTAATGTCATCCACTCATGAAGCTGCTTGAGATGCAATATATCATGTGCCCAAATCATTAGTCAATGAAAGAAGCTATTGCTTACCCAGTATATTCCGAGGATGTCATCTCTGAAACACAGGAATTAGGAACTGCAGAGACACAGCTCCATCATCAGAAGTTGACGTTTTATGCTACTTGAACAAAATTATTTTCCCTCCAAAAAACAGGATAATAAAAAGCCTCAAAGGAAGCTATAAATTAAAGCTAATGAGAAATTGGGTCAAAGCATTTGCCACACATAAAGTGAGGCCAGAAAATTCTACAGACTCCCACACAGTGTTTCCATAACAGATATATTTCCAGAGTGTTGACTGTGTGTCTCATGGCAAACACTAATATCTGAAAGGAAGACATGCACCTGTGAATACATGGTGCATGCAGAAGACAGAAACTAGGCTGCTGAGATAGACTGAAGATATGGATCTCCTTTAAAATCTGTTTTTAGTTTACTGCATGAAACATTTCTACAAAATGTAGAGAACATGCAAATCATATCGGAGAGAAGTGGTAATTCCACATACACTGTGCTGTTTCTCAAAATGGTGGATTTATTGTTCTGAGATCTGAAGTCTACATATACTGAAGTAGAGGAGAAATTGCAGCTGTACAAGCATCCACAGAAGTAGAACACAAAGAGTCAGTACACATTCTTACCAATGCAACGTCGCCCATCTGTGTGTAAGTCAAAGCCCAGCATGCATTTGCAACGATAGCCAAGACCATCATTATCTGTTCTGTGACTGAGCACACAGATCTGCTCACATCCGCCATTGCCACTGCAAGGGTTTCTTACTGAAAAACAATACCATCATAAGCCTATCATATAAGTTTAGGTGTTCATGGTTTGCTTTATTTTACCGATATTTTCCATCAACAGCACATAAACCATAGGAACATATCACAGCTTGCTTCTCCGCCTACAGCATTCTGGGTACCCCCTATAAAACACGGAATATTCAACCTCCCACCAGAGCAGGCACACCTGCACAGAGGGTCAGAGGGAGTCAGGCTAAATGGGGAAGGGTGGATGCAATGGGGGGAGGGTGGTTTTGGGCCTGGGGGGGTGGGTTAAGTGGCGGTACTGCACATTGAATCTCAACTTCATTCCCAGGCCTGATCCATACTCTCAGATCAAAGCATACTTGCATCAGAAATATCAACTGAGCTGACCCACAGTGACTGCTGTTGCTTACCCCAGAGCAAGGGGACAAATATAGGAGGAGAGCAGGAGGTATGTCTAGAGGGTAGAGCTTCCGTTAGCCCAAAGATAACATCAGAAGGTTGCCAATTCGAGACTACCGGCAGCTGCCTGAACGGCGAGACCTTGAAGCAGCTGACGAGCTGAGCTGAGTTATTCCATCTGCTCTGAGCGAAGAAGCGTCTTGGCTGCCCTCTATGTGAGAGATGAAGGAGCTGCTTGTCAGCCTAGGTGGGAGGCACTGGAGGCCAGAAGTGAGATCAGACCAAGAAGATCCATCTGAAATGTTGTGTGGTTCTTGAAAGAGAGAACTGTCTACGATTGTAAAAATCCCCTTGAGTGATTTAGAAACGCCTGCCTATGTAAACCACCTTTAATAAAGTCAGAGGGGTAATCCAATGACCAGAAAGGCGGTATATAAATACCTAGTTATTATTTATTTAATACAGGATACAGTGGTAGCCATGCCAACGGCACTGCATTGCCACGCAGGGATTTAGGTAGGATTTGGCTATTAATCTACTATGAGCCTAAACCCAAGAGAAAATAGTATGAAAAGGCCACACAGTGGTATTTAACACGACTGAAACTAACACTGCAATTCTATGCATGCCTACTCAGAAGCAGGCTGTACTGAGTTCAATAGAACTTATTCCCAGGTCAGTATAGGATTGCAGCATTTTTTTTTTTTAATAATGGCAACTGCTAGCATTCTTGTGCAGAAGGAGCAAGCTTCTTTCACAACTTTGCATGAAGGTCTAAGATTCCTAGAATGTGATAATTCAAAACATGATATCCATCTCAAATATTCTTATTCCAATACATCCACTTTTTTGTGTGCTCAATTCTGTGCCAAAGGTCTCTCCAGTTAAATTACAAAAAGTAATCTTAAATTCTCAAGTTACAGATTAGTCTTTGCCAGGCACTGAAACTTCATACAAGACAATAAAACAAGAAAGGTTGAAAAAGTTGCAGGAAACCCTCTTGTTAGTCAAATGAATAGCTTATTTCAAGTCTCAAGAAATTCTGTTTCTCTTGATAAAAATGTTTAGTTGCTGTTATGATCTCCTTAATTGCATGATTTGTATTATTTTTTTAATTTACAAAATTTTTTACAATTTTTTGTTGTAAGCATCCTTCAGTCCCCTAGTGGGGGAAAAATGCAGAATATAAGTTTTTTTTTAAAATACACAAATGAGAATTGTTTCTTACACTGAATAAAATCCGGGGTCTTGTGTAGGACATGAGTTATTTATTTTACAAGGTAATTTCGAATGGCTTAAATTCTAAGTGACATGAGCTTCTTGTATTTTTCTCTGTAGTGAGTAACATAGTGGGCTCTTGCCTTCCTTTTTAACCAATTTTTGCCCAACCCACAGGTGTTTGGTCCTTGCTGCATATATGCAATGTTCGGCAGAAATGGCTTAATGAAAGTGTCCTGTATGACTACATTTTCTATTTCTTTGTCTTTTATGTGTAGTTTTGTGATTTTTTAAAAAAGGTTCAGAAATTGACTGAAATCTCACAGCCCAATCCTAAACTGCCCGGAGTTCTGGGACTGCTGCAGTGCCAAAATAGCTCCCATGGTATCCTAAGCGCACCGGGCAGCCACTGGCAGCTCCTTGGCAGAAGGGGACGTTTGCCCCTTCCCCCAGATAAAGAAATTAGTCCCACAATGGGGCGACTCCATTCTGTGGCAACTCTTGGATTGGCATAGAATTAAGAGTTTCCGTGACAGGCCGAAAGGCCCGCCACAGGGCTCTGGATCTGGCAAAGCGAAGCTCTGCCAGTTCCACCCCCTCCCACCCAACTCCCTCCCCTGCCACACCTTCTTCCTGCCCCCCACCTCAGAACACCTCCTCCCTACCTCCCCCATGCCTCCACTAATCTCTCCACTGCACAGCAGTCTGGGCAACTGCTGAGCAGCGGCTTCCCAACAGTGCTAGCCCAGCATCGGCTGACACTGGGTGAGCACTAAGTATCTCTTCTGGTCATGATATCACTTCCAGGTTAACAACATCACTTCTGGTCGGTCCTGACAGATTGTTATTCTAAAAAGTGGGTCCTGGTACTAAAAAGTTTGAGAATCACTGTGCTAGATGTATGCGTCCTTCCTTGTACAACACTCTGTTGCTGCTCACAGGATTGCTACACTTATCTTTGATTCACCAGCGACATATTTAGAGTAGCAACACTAATTTCTATGGGGTTACCTCCAACAAGTACGCTCTGAAGTACATTTCTTTACATCCGTACTAGGTTAGCCTTGATATAAAGGATTCAAATGAATTCCATAATCCGAATTATGGAATGACATATCCCAAGCCTATGGCCATGATGCATTCCATTCACACACAGTCATTGCCACAGCTCTTCAATAGCCAAGCCCCAAACAGGGAATCTAATCTTACCCACAGCAAGTTTAAAGAAGCTACTCTTTCGGCTTCCTTATTGGACTTACCATAAGGCTGTCTGAGGGCATGATAAACTGTCACTCCATACGGACGCACTGAAGACTGATAAAGTACTTGTGGGTTAGAATCGCCAAATTTATTTGCTTTCAACACTGCCATCTTTGTCCAGTCAGTAAAATATACATTATGTTCGAAAAGACTTATGCCATAGGGATGTGGAATCAATGAACCTCCATGAACTATTGTTCTCCTGTTTTGAATCACAAAGAAACATTTTTTGTCATATTGAAAAGGAAGGTCTATTGCACTGCCATGTTTTATTTCTGATAAATGAGGCTACACCAGTGACTTTAGAGCCCAATCCTATGCATGTCTACTCAGAAGTCTCATTATAGACAACTGAGCTTACTTCAGGAAATTGTGGGTAGGACCGCAGCCTTAGTAACAATCACATACTGTACAGAGGCCATCAGAAGAAAAGAAGAAAAATACAAAAGAGAGAAAGGAGAAATGATGATGCAATGCAGAGGTGCAAAGAACAAAGAATGGCTTACATATATTGTTCAGAAAACTAAGAGGAAAAAACACATAATTACATTAGTTTAGTTTTTAATGGGGAAGGGCTTACAGTACGTCAACAAAAAAATTTAAGTTGACACTATGTGCAATTACATGGTCAGCATCTGGACTAGAACTTCTGCTGTTGGGAGCTCTCTCAATTAATGGAAGCAGTGTTCTGCTTGCACAAGGCATCCCTGCACAAGTGAAAGAGCTCACTGCACAAGCAAAATGCTCTTTCTATTCACAGAGGGAGCTTCCAACAGTGGAAACACTAGTCGGGATGCTACCCAATGTAAATCCATATTCATTGGCATGAGTGCTTAGAATGGCACTTCTCCAACAGGTTGTCAATACAAAAAAAAATGTTCTATAGGAGAAAAATCAAACTATACTTTTATTTTAACAAATAGACAGTCACTGCTCACTTGAAGAAATATTACATGTGTATTTTAGTGCAGCAATAAGTAATAAAGAGGTTTTCTATCTTTGAGAAAGAAAGATTATCAAAACTATTTGTATTCCTAGTTCACTAAGGAATGGAAATGGCCTTGACAAGTACAGATTGCAAGGGAAAACAAAGATACCAGCATAACTTCAAAATGAAAACATTTTCTGCTGTAAACGAATGGCGTAAAGTGAAGGACCTGACTGGAGGGGTGTTAAAGTGGTGCAGGAGTGAGTCTAATTTAGGAATCAACATGAGCAGTGAGATATCCTTCCCTTTTCTTACCTAGACAATCAACACACACAGTAAACATATTCCCTCACATTGACCTGTTACCACATTCATAGATCTAGGGATGGGGTGAATGTAATGAAAATCAAAGGTTTCATAATAACATTTAATCTATATTCATTTGGAGATTTAGTAGAAATGTGGATTTAAATCTTAATTTAATGGAAATCCATAATATTTCACAACAAAATTAAAGCTGAATCCTCTGCATGTCTACTCAGAAGTAAGTCCCATTAGAGTCAATGGGGCTTACTCCCAGGAAAGTGTGGACAGGATTGGGCTGGTAGTTGTTTGTCTCACGAAACTCATTTTATTTAAAAAATGGTTATTGCAACAAACCACAGTACACTTAAGAAACCAACAAATATGCATGAATTAAAACCTTCTCTCACCTCTGTAGCCCATCGTAAGTCACAGTTTCAATGTAATCATAGCGGCTATCCACCCAATATAGTCTCTTTGATACAATATCCAAAGTTATCCCAGCAGGCCAACCTAATTTTGTTTTCACCAAATCTAGACGGTTTGTTCCATCCATGAAGGCTCTCTCTACTTTAGGATCACTAGACAGACTATCCCAATCTGAGAAAAATAAATAACTACAAAAGAGAAAAAAAAATTCTTTTGAGAGTCCTTGGGTCTTCACATAAATACAACTTTTGCATGGAATAGTTTCATGATTTAAAGAACAACCAGTTTTTAAAAATCCACAGTTGGGTCTTATATAGCAAATTCCAATCACATACTTGAGCATACATTACAGTGTACTCAACTAGAGTTTCATCCAGCAAGGGACATGAGGGCTAAAATGTGAAATAGTTACAAAAAGATCTGTCACTCTTGCAAGTCACCATCATCTTTAGAAAATACATTTACAAACCATACACCAAACAAATGCTCATTTTCACTAATTCCAAAACTTCATACCTTTAGATTCAATGTGTTATTTCAAAACTACATAGAATGAAACATTGTTTCTGAAAATAAAGAAGCCATCTTAATGTTTCCTCTCCAAAAAATTAACATGCTGTTAATTAATTCAAAGCACAGTGCACTGTGCCTTTTGTAATTATCCCTCACAAGTTAGGTCTAATTCATTGCCCAGTATTTGCCAGAATGTGTAATGATCAACAAACTGGCAACTAAGCATTTATTTTCCTTTGAAATAGTTTTAATATACCCAGGATAAAAGAAGCATCTGCTCCTTAAGGATATCTGCAAGTGATATATTCTCTACCACTTATTTCCAAGATTTCTGAACATAATCACTTTATATAGGCTTAGCAAATGTAACCAAGCTCTGAGATTGTGCCCAGTCATATGAGACAGAGGTAACTTCCTATGCTGGAGCAAGCAAGATGTCAACTCAAGATGTCAGATTCACTGACGTATGTGCAGCTACCCCAACTGGCAAGAATCAGTCTCTAACTTAAAGATCACTTGAACCAAGAAGTAGAAATCACCGCTTCATTCCGGACTCTCTTTTTCAGGCATTCCTACTCCTGCAGGAAATATCTACAACAGACCTGCCACCCCTCACCACAGACATGAGTGACGCAACATGCTTCTTTCTCTTCTCCTGAACTCAACACAATGCCCAGACTAGAAATTTAGTAACTTCTGCTCGTGTTAGCAATGGCAGCAAAAGTGAGCCCAGAAGTATAAAATGGAAGAATTTCACAAGGGACAAAACAAAGAGCAGAAAATCCCAACACCTACAGCTCCTCTTATTAATATTTATTTCACAATTTGTGTCATTTCAAATAGTATATTCTACAATTTATAAATGAAAGGCATTCTGTTTTACTCAGTGTGATTACTTACCCAACAGTAGGATCAACTGCTATCCCTCTTGGGTTTCCCAAATTTTCAGCAATAAGAGTTACACGATTGGAACCATCCAAATTGACCATATCAATTCTGTTGACACTGGTCTCTACGACATACAGCTTGTTGTTAATCCAGTCCACAGCTACATTTTCAGGTGTGTCAACTGAAACATTTAAAACTTCATGGATATCTGAGCCATCAATACCAACAGAAAAAACCTAAAAATAGAATTTGAATGATAACAGTGAGATCATGTGAGACAATGCGAGCAAATTTCCTGTAGAGAAAAATTCTGCGTAGCACTTACGTGTAGGAAAAAATGTGAAAATTGTAGGCCATTGCAAAGTTAGCATTACAATGAAAGAGAATGTGCCAGCTAAAGATAGAATTGTGCATGGAGCCTGCTACATAAATACCTGAAATTCCTGGAAGTATTACATAATTTCCAATTAGCATTTAAAGCTTTTTACCATTGTCCATCAGGCTCAACATTGTTTATAATGAGTGATAGCATCTCTCTAGGATATAGGTGAGCAATTCTCAAACCAGAATTTTGGTACTCAAACCAGAATTACTTTGTTGCAGGGAAAACATGGTTCCCAGTGCCAACTCCAGTTGTAGAGTGCAGTGAATGCTTTATAGAATGTGATGATGCAAGTTTCATATACACCTGTTAGCTAGTAACTGACACATGTGGCACATTTTGGTGAGTGATACATTTCCCATCACAAGTTCACAACATTTCTTGAGCTCTTATTTTTTAAGAAGTTATTTAGAGGCTAAAATATTGACAGACTGCCGATGTCTACCACTAATGGCCCAATCCTACTGGGCATTTACAGTGATTCCAGGTCTGCCTTTGCAAATGCCCCTGTGGTATTATAAACAGCTCACTCCTGTCATGTACTGTGGGGCAGTTGGATCAAATGGCTGGAGGCTCTTCTCACATGCCAATAGCCCTCAGATGCCATGGTGGTGCAGGTAAGATAGTGGAGGGGGTGTTGAGGGCAGGAGGGGGAGGATCAGAGCAGGAGCAGGGCAGGTGAGGGTGTTTCCTCACCTGGGGGGAGGGGTTAGGGTATTAGATTCATAAACCCTCTAAATTCCCCTTTCCTGTCCTGCTGCCAACTTACCAAGACCAACAGAGCCTCCAGCTTGTGTACCCACCAGTGACCTCTTGCAGCAGTAGACTGGAAACACACAACATCAGCCCAACATGCATGCCACCATAAAGGGACAAATAAGATTGGGAAAGAGCATTCTGTTCTTTAAGTAAATAGGTGGTGGCTGCCACTAATTTTTTTAAACATATTTGTGGGCAAATTTAGTCTCAACAGTAATGATACAGAAACCAGACATCATTCAAGTTTGGTTTACTACCGAAGAGCCCAATCCTGAGCTCGTGGCACAAGTGCCGAGTGTCACAAATGTGCCGTAAGGCACACCCGTGACAGCGCTGGGTCAGCGCTGGCACCAGCTCAGCGCCAGTCCACACTGAGCCCAGTACCAGATGGAAGCTCGCCACACAGAACAAGGGAAGAGCTCAGGCAGCAGAGAGGTTCGTCAGGGTGGGGGGAGGCATGCCAGGGCGGGGCAAGGCAGGAGGGGGGCGGGGCTGGCAGAGCTCTGCTCCACTGTATCGTGAACCCTGTGTTGAGCCTTTAGAAGTGACATCGACAGCTGTCCGGCATGCATTTTGGCGCTGCTAGCGCTCTGGGCACTGGGCAGCTCAAGATTGGGCTGTGACTCTCCAGGGTGCCTGGTTTAAAGAGTCTTCAAATAACCTACTGCCTGCGAAGGCGTTATGTTGAACAGTGCCTGAAAACAGTTTATGGCACAAGCAAATAAATCAAGCCATATGCTGAAAAAGAAGGGTCACTGTTAGTCAGTTTGACCTGAGAAAAAAATTCCTTCCCTGTTCCCAATACAGTGGTTTTCCAGAACTGGAAGGTGAATTGATTTTTCGGTCTTTTTTCCCCACAGTTCATTTGAGGGGCACGAAAGAATGTGGGCCCAATCTTATTCAACTTTCCACCAATGCAGCCACAATGCAGTCCCAAGGTACGGAAACAAGAGTTCCTTTACCTTGAGGAGGTCTCTGTGACTGTCTCCCCACTGCAGGATGGAGCACAGACCCCCTTAGCATAACTGCTTCAGGGCTGGAAAGGTGGATAGGACTGGGCACTCAAACTTTCTATTCTTTAATTTCTAGTCACAATCTGATGATTCCAAAAAAGAAAAGAAAAAACCACACTTTAACAGCTTGGTTACAACCTGAATATATCTATTGGCTCAAATGAAATCATCAAAGCAATGCAACAAATGAAAAGATTGGAATAAAACATTGGCCCAAAGTACAAAATGCTGTCAATATTTCTTACCCAATGCTCAATTATCTATAATATACTTGAAGAAAATCTGATTTTTATCTTCCTGGAGAACACAGTACTTGCACATTTTAAATGATCAGGTTTCAAGAAATTGCAAAAGAAAAATACAGTCAGTTTTGAAAGAATGTCTACTATTTCTCTTAATTAGGTTTTTGGACTCCATTTCCAATAATATTAAGAGTTGCCCAAGATAGTGCCATAGCATAAAAGCATGCTTTGTTAAATATATTACATGTAAGAGAATAGCTCGCAAATGTGGTAATTATCATAAAACCATCTCAAAGTTCGTTTTTGTTGGGAAACAAAGAAAAGCCCTGCATCTGTTCACTGAAATGAAAAGTTATCAACACTGTCTGCTCTACCTCCAAAATATCATTTTGCTTGAGGTTTTCGCTACCTTATCTTGTACTGTATCTGTCCAAAATATCCTGCGCAGCTGAAAGTGAAAGTCCACACCAACTGCCACTCCACGATTCCGGGATTGTACCAGGGTCCGGAAACTTCTTCCATAAAGATCTCCAATCAGCAAATCACGGCCATTGGAAAAAATAACTGAGGCAACTCCGGCTGAAAGGATCATCTATGTTAATCATTTATATATTATTTATGACTTTATTTTGCAGAAAGGCACTAATTTGCAACTTATTTAAAAGGGTAAGACTAGTACTACCATGATAATTAACTCAAATCCTAACCAACATTTCAGCACTGATACAGCTCTGCCAATAGGGCATACACTGCATTCTGTGGTGGGAGGGCACTCATGGAGGCCTCCTCAAGTTAAGGGAATGTTTGTTCCCTTACCTCAGAGCTGCACTGTCCTTACCTCGGTGCTGCAAAGTTAGTAAGGATTGTGCCCTCACAGTCCAATCCTGAGCTGCCCGGGCCGCCCAGGCTCAGTAGCACCGAGAAAGGCTGCCGCAGGATCCTGCACACCCCGGGCTACCACAGGAGGCGCCTCGAGAAAAGGGGACATTCATCCCCTTCCCCCAGGTAAGGTAAGCAGCCCTGCAATGGAGCTACTCACTTTACCTCCAACCAAAAGGTCAGCAGTAAAGTAAAGGCGCTCGTGTAGGGTGCTGAGCCCTCCACGAGCACCTTGATCCTGCGGAGTAGAGCTCCGTGGACCTGCCTCCCTCCCTCCTCCAGCACACCTCCAAGCTGCTCCTCCCCACGTCACACCTATGTGTCACGCCTCCCCCCTGCCCTCTCTCCACCCCCACACCGGCCTCCCCCCTCCCCGGAACACCTCCTCCCCGCCCCATCCCCCCCGCTTACCGTGCCGCAGTTCAGCAGTCCATGAGACCGCCAAGCCGCGGAGGCTGGGCGACCTCCCCACACCAGCCAGCACTGGGCTAGCACGAACAGGAGCCCGGCGGAGAGGCTCGCAAACATGCCTTATGGCACGTTTGCGACAGTGCTCGGTGGCACAAAGCCATGCCACCAAGCACAGGACTGGGCTCTCAGTCATCCCAACCAGTTATTTGAAAGATATATAATTATGCAATTCATGCTTTTCAATCAATTTTTTTTAATGAACCATAAGGCAACCCTAATATTAAGGCCTAATTTATTCATTACAATGGCAGGATGGCCATGGTCATGACTCTCAAGCCTACCTGTGCAGTTATTTGCTTGTATAAACAGGTACCAACATAGTTTGATGGATGTATAGACACAACCAGAAAGGCACTGATTTTCTAGGGGGGTTCCCAGGCATGTTTATAATCAGACCTAACCCCAAAAGTACCTATGCAGACAAATAGCTATCTATGTGGACAAGGGGTATCCCTTCCCTGTAACAAATAAACTCAGTCCCAGTCTCAATGGGGAGACAACACAGAATCAATGCATATTTTAAGTAATCCAGAAAAATCATTGTTTTATCTTTTAGGTAGGGGTGTGTGCGCGTGTGCATGTGCGCGTGCATGTGACAGCTCAAGTTTGGCACATTCAGACACCACTGATTCCAACGGCAGAATTAAACTAGTGCTCCAAACCCCCTCTGTGAAATCAATGGGGTTTCAAAAGTACATTGTACCTTCTGCTTTAATTACCTACTGGACGGAAGCAAGGATTGAATTCACTTCCTGGCATTCCAGCAATAACTGGCTAAAAGTAAATACATGGGACAAGCAATGACAGAGCAGTATTAGAAAGTTCTGCAGCATTTTAAGCACAGCTACATTATATTCAAGGACATCCCATTTATCACAAGCTTATAATTGGCTTTTCTTCCAGGTGCCTGAGAGATGACGAGATAATATTAGCTTTCAAAGCACTGTTCAATCAAAAAACTCCACTTCTGGAGCGACTGGCTTACATGAGGTATTGGCTCGGCAGTGGCGGTGATGCTCCAGGACATAACCTTCTGTACAGCGACACTGATGGTGGCCAACACGATCTTCACACACTTGATCACAAACACCCCACATCTTGCAATCATCAAAATCTATGGCAAAGACAAGATCACCAATGTTACTGAGCACAAGAAAATGTATCATTTTCCTTCTGTCTGTTTGCAGAATTCAGTCCACAACAAACAGAACTGGCCTTTGTAAAGCCAAAATTCCAAACCTGCAATTTTATTCAATATCATTATTTTACAAATTTGCTTGACATGTATGTCAGAACCTGTCCACCATGTAGTTGGAGAATATATGTGCTGTGGTAGGAATAGATCCTAACACAACTCTTTGCTACGCTAATTTGGGGGCCAATTTTCACCCACTAAAACACCTCCATTCTGCTACTCACTCACACACAGACCTCAAAAGCCTTTTTTAAAAATTAGGTCTTCCTTGTGACAAACAACCTTCAAACAATCACTTATTTTCTTGAGAGATTCAGAGACCCTCCACTGCATTCTGCTATGCTCTCATCACTGGCACCAGGTTGCTGGGGGCCTTGGGGCAAAGCTCTACACTGGGTTCCCATGGTGTGCCCTGCCTCCTGTTGGCACACTAGGCAGCACCATCAGTACTGAAGCTTTAGGCATTGGAAAATATAGCACTGGCAGATTAAGAGACTATGTAATGAAGTTTACATGTACTGACTTGATTATCTCTAACAGGCAGTACAGCATGCAGATTGTCACATATGGACATGGATTTCAAATTAAAACATTTGCATTTCTGTATAGGACTGGTTCCCAACCTGTGGTTCAGGGACTACAGGTGGTCTGCGAGACTCTGAGAAGTAGTCCATGAGGTTCCAGGGGAAAAAATCACCTTTGATCACTTCCAGTGTCTTGCTGTGCAAGCAATCTCCCATAGACCACCAGAGAGGGCAGAGAATGGACTGCCCACAGCCACAACCATTGAAGTGTCAGCTGTGGCTGTGGGCAGGCCATCCTCCGTCCTCTCTGACAGTCCATGGGGGAGCACTTGGGAGACGGACCACCAGAGAGGAGAGACCAAACTCCACAAGTGGTCCATGACAATTCCAATTTTTGTCTTAGTGGTCTGCAGGCTTCTAAAGGTTGGGAACCACTGCTGTATGGCCATGAAGCAAACCAAGTAGTTCTGGGCAAATCACTATCCATCATCTTAATTTGATCTACTGAAAAATTAATGAGTTTTCCCAGAATGCTTAAAATGAGTTGGAAAGAAATCTAAATAAATAGATATGTGCCACTCAAGAATTTACACAATTGAATCCTAGGCACTCTGTCGGACATATTTCATGAAACAAGCTCACAGTAGCTCTGAGCCAAAGCAGAGAGTAATTCACTTGCAATTTGGAAAAACTGCCTTTCTTAAAATGACAAGGACCATTACTCCAACAGTTTCAATATGTTCCTTATCTAACTGGAAGGGATGAGCCTAATTTGTCTCAAACTATTTTGAGGGTTTTCATCACAATGGCAGGACTAGTTTCACAGCAGCAGCACCATTTTAAAGCAAATCAAACTGTCAAATAGTTTTGTCTTCAGTCATTTTAGAAATTGCCCTGAAGCTAGATTGCTTCTCCATTCTCATCCCATGACATTTATAACATGAGCAACCAGCACATTATTGACACTAATTTGGGCTCAGCTTTTGGCATTATACTACCCCAAACATTGTAAGGACAACTGGATTACTTTGCAGGTAAATAGCTTCTCAGCTGCTGTGTGAGTAAGACAGAGTGAACAGTGAACCATGAAACAAAGGCCTAGCTCTTCCAAACACAGCAAACCTCTGTATCGTCGTTTCTCAATGCTGTTCCCCCGATGAACCACTTTTTGTTGCACTGTCCTCGGAGGTACCATTGGAAGCAACTGGTAATTACGCCAGTTACTTCTGGATTTGGAAACTGCGACAGGAGCTTCCAAGGTCAGTAAGACACTCAGGGCAAGTGGGCAAGCTTTTTCTTGAGCTCAAAAACCACGCTCTAGAACCACTAGAGCTCTGACCATTGGCTCAAGCTTCCTATCGCCATTGGAAGCTCCCATTGCGGTCTCACTGTTGGGCAATGGGTGCGTTCTCACTGCTGGGCAATAGTTTCACTGTACTGGTTGAGAACCCCTGCTTTGTATGGGTTACATTATTTCATTTTTTTATTATTTTATTTATTTATTACAGATACAGGTGAGGAAGGGTTGCATTATTTCAGACTGCAGGTGAGCCTTATACAACAGAATGCTTCTCCATACAAGTACATTATCTCTGCAGCAAAAAAAAAAACCCTAGCATATCAGTGAGAAGGTTAAGCTAGTGCCCCTTTCCCCAATATCTAGTTGACTGACAGCCCAATTTATTCAGACACCATGAAAATGTTGCACAGACATCATCATGGCATCCATCACATCCTAAGCACATCTCATAACACAACAACAAAGGTGTACCAATGATAGCCAAACGAGGTCCTAATGCCAAGCCTGTCCTGGCAAAACAATGCTAGTCATCATTGGCATCCTTCAGTCTTGGAAGACTATTGTATCGCGCTATGAAAAGTGGTTCTGGAACAGCATCTAGTGTGGCTAAAAAGGCCAATTTGGGAGCGACAATTCCTTCCACACTGGGAGCAAATGTAGTCTGTCCCTGGTGCGTCTCCCTGGCTATGGGCCTTCCTTCTTTGCCTCTTTGCCTCAGTCTGTTGGGCAAGTGTCTCTTCAAACTGGGAGAGGACATGCTGCACAGCCTGCCTCCAAGTGGGACGCTCAGAGGCCAGGGTTTCCCACTTGTTGAGGTCCATTCCTAAGGCCTTCAGATCCCTCTTGCAGATATCCTTGTATCACAGCTGTGGTCTACCTGTAGGGCGCTTTCCCTGCATGAGTTCTCCACAGAGAATGCTAGTGCAGCCCTTCCAATTAACACCCCCAGCGTTCATAGAAATACCAGCAAAGCCTGTTATCCATGGAGCGGCGTCAGCACTGTGACACTGAAGTGTCATCATCGTGTCATTGGACTGACATCTGGGTTCCTCAACAGAAGACTATACAGTATACAATCAGGAAGTTGCCTGAGTTCTGAGTCATCTGAGCTGGGAAAATTCCCCAAGCTTATCCTTCGAGGGTAACTCAAACAATGTTTAACTTCTTCTGCCCAAGGAGACTGCAGTGCAAGGTCTCTTTAGAGCTCATTTGATTCCGCATCAGGCCTGGAAAAGTACTGTTTCCCCAACACTGGTATTTCCTGGGCTCTTTTGGGGACTGCACACCTCTATTTGGCAAGTTCACCCAGCTTGTTTGGGGGCTCGTCAAGGCCCCTTGAAAATTTGCTAGCAATGTACATACAGCTGGCAAAGTGCATACAGTCAGCCCTCAAAACCAGCAGCAGTGAGCCCTATACTGGAGCTACAACCAGGGAGGATGAAGGGTGCCTGAACACCCACCCCTGAACTTGTCTGAGGCCACTACTGCCCAGGACGGACCTTGGGGGAAACTGGGGGAAGCTCCTCCTTGATATTCCTTGTCTCTGGACACAACCCCTCTCAATGCCTGAAAGTCCAACCACTCCAGGGACAGCACGCGCCACCGTGCTGGCCCGGACAAAGTCATTCAAAATCCTTGGATATCTTTTCAAGAATATAGATGTCCCACCATCTGAGACAGCTGTGGGGAAAGGTATAGGGACAGGTGTTTGATCTGCATCGAGCCCCCAGCTGAGTGGACTGGAACAATACAACACAACAGCTAGCCAAGCATAGCAGTGCCTGGTGGTGAAATTATCATCAAGTGCCAACCAGCTGGAGAATGGGGGAGCCCAGAGGCATGCCAGAGAAGGGCATGCCAGAAGCATGCCAGAGAAGTCCCAACTGCTGGTGATCAGCTCCCCAATGGAGAAGGGCATGGCTTCAACACCAAAGCTATCAGAATGAGAAGGGGTAGAAGCACAGAGAAAGAAGAGGAAGGGAAAGGTAGCAGAAGTGGGAGAAGATGCAGAGGTAGATTGTTTGGGCTGTCCAGTATCCCTTCCCTAGAGAGAACTGATCAGCCTTCACTTCAGCCCAAAATCTTACCACAGCAGAATGTCCTATATTTAAGGGGTGATGTAACACCTGAATCAGTGCGACTGCAATCCTGCCTTTTGTTTGTATGTTCTGTGGCCTGTGAGGCCGGAATAAAACCCTTGAGCTTCAGCATTTGCCTTACCTCCTGCTCTGTTCATGAGAATGTCCCTCAATAACCCATTTTAAGAGGAGTTGCCCACCTGGAGGGAAGAAGAAGAGACCCTCATAATCACAAGATGATCCATATATCTTATTTCTTTACTTACCAATGCAGGTGCGACTGTCATTGCTGCTGATTACATATCCTGCAGGACAATAGCAAGTTCCTCCAGACGGGGAAGAGTGACAACGATATTGGCAACTCAAAGCTGCACAGCGAGATATGTCTACAAAAAATGAGTCAGTATGAATACTGCTTTTGACTGCTTGGTATCTACAACTTTGATCTAGGCAATGAGTCACAGAAATGTCTTTGAGCAATTATGGTTTCAGCCAAAATTACTATGGCCACATGAAGCCAGACAAACAAATCACTTGTAGTGATGTTACAAGTTGGCAATCAGAGAACATCAACTATGGCTCAATAATCAACTGAAAAGACATCACTTAAAACTAAACCATTTTGTACCATGAATCCCAGCACAGCTCAAACATCTGTAATCACAGCCACTTTCAAGCACTTTTGTATGTGTGATTCAAATGTAAGAGTTGGATGTACGACAGTCCCAAATAAACAATCTTAGAGGTTTGCAATGAATCCTGTACACTAATCAATGGATCTTATTCATGAATACAACAAATCTCAAAATAGAATTAAATAAAAACCACATCATCTGCTTCCAATGTATGTGAACATATATGTAAATCAGGAAGTTGTGAGAGTCATTTTGCATGCAAGTCAAAGAAAACGTTCCCACTAACACTGTGTAGTTTTTTTCTGTCATGGTTAAAAACACCTTCCCTTTTTCCCATGCAATGATCTCCAAGGTGCTCTCATACTGATGTTCCATAAAACTTGCTTGTACTATTACTCACTGCAGTGTCTGCCTGTGGTTATGTTTGTTTCATCCTCTCCAGCAGGACAATCTGGAATTCCATCACATACTTTTCCAAATGGGATGCATTGCCCTGACACAGGGCAGGCCCATTCACCTGGGTAGCAATCTCGATGGCCACTCTCTAAGGAACAAAACAGAGAATCATTCAGCATTCGTGTCAAATTGCATTGCAGGTTTGCAGCAGCAAGAGGTAGTTTCGGAGGAGAGAACATTATCTCTCTAGCTATAGTATGTAGCCTGGGCAGACTTTAGCAGATCTTGTTTTCTCAACCCTTCTCTTTTACCTTCCAAACACATAAGAAAACTTTATATACACAAAGAGCAGAGCTTTTCTAGTATTTTCACAGGTCATTTTACACATTATGCATAAATGAACCTGGGTTTGTCACCAAGTATACACTCCACAGGGAGCTGCATCCATTCTCAGTTTCCTGACATGTGCACCTGTAGGACATACACGTTCCCAAACATATATCAGTCACATTTGTACTTTGCATTTTTAGGAGTAAAGCTTAATATCTTTAAAAATGCACGCTTTAAAAATGTGTTCAATGTGAAACGGTCCTTTTCTTCAGGAAAAAATATAATTGCTGATACAATAAAAATATTAACACAAATTGGATTAAAATGTTACTGAGAATTGTATGCAACAATATATACTTAACAGTTAAGTATATTTTAATGCACATAATTCTCAGTTACTTTTTAATCCAATTTGTACGAATATTTTCTTATTTCTTTTTCTACGTGCATAGCATGTGCACACAGGAATTTCTTTTTTCACTGTCTGAAACCCTGGAGAGCCACTGCCAATCTGTGTTGATAACACTGAACTAGATGGAACAGTGGCTTGATTCAATATAAGGCAGCTGTCTACGTTCCCAGGCAACTCACTGATTCCAACAAACAACAACAAAAACACCACAACTTGATAGGATGGATTAGGAATAAAAAACTGCGGTGATACATAGGCCACAAAGTTCTTCCTCTGTTATAAGTGTGCCAATAGACCCTGGTACTGGTGGAGAGGCTCGCACCAGCCTGTTGGTACCAGTCAGAGACGATCGGGGCCTGGAGTGGTATTATGGGAAGGGGAGAGCAGTAATGGGGCAGATTAGGCCTAGTAGGGGGGCAAATCCCCCTGCTGAACCTTTTCCCCAAACACGGGCGGCTCGGATTTGTGCCAGTGAAATCACTGGTGCAGATCCAAGTAGCCCTACAAAGACTGCTGGGACCTTACCCAGGGTAAGGAGATGAATGTCCAGCCACTTCTAAACCCTCGCTGGATCATAGCATGTGACCTTCAATAGGATTGGGTTATAAATAAAAAAAATTTTTAAAGTATGAATAAAATTGCTTGAAAAAAAATACCAATTTCAAAACAGGATGTAAGATTTTGGGCACATTCTCTTCTAAATGCCAATTCTATGCTTGGGATCATTAGGAAAGGTATTGAGAACAAAACGGCTAATATTATAATGCTGTTGTACAAATCTATGGTAAGGCCACACCTGGAGTAATGTGCCCAGTTCTGGTCACCGCATCTCAAAAAAGACATAGTGGAAATGGAAAAGGTGCAAAAGGGAGCAACTAAGCTGATTACCGGGCTGGAGCACCTTCCTTATGAGGAAAGGCTACAGCGTTTGGGGCTCTTCTGCCTAGAAAAGAGACGCCTGAGGGGGGACATGATTGAGACATACAAAATTATGCAGCGGATGGACAAAGTGGATAGGGAGATGCTCTTTCCACTCTCACATAACACCAGAACCAGGGGACATCCACTAAAATTGAGTGTTGGGAGAGATAGAACAGACAAAAGAAAATATTTCTTCACTCAGCGTGTGGTTGGTCTGTGGAACTCTTTGCCACAGGATGTGGTGATGGCAACTGGCCTGGGCACCTTTAAAAGGGGATTGGACAAGTTTCTGGAGGAAAAATCCATTACGGGTTACAAGCCATGATGTGTATGTGCAACCTCCTGATTTTAAAAATGGGTTATGTCAGAATGCCAGATGCAAGGGAGGGCACCAGGATGAGGTCTCTTGTTATCTGGTGTGCTCCCTGGGGCATTTAGTGGGCCGCTGTGAGATACAGGAAGCTGGACTAGATGGGCCTATGGCCTGATCCAGTGGGGCTGTTCTTATGTTCTTATGTAAATGCATTTATATAAAGCTTCATTAGAGAACTCAGGGCCTAATCCTATCCAACTTTCCACTGCCAATGCAGCCCTGAGGTAAGCAAAAAAATGCTCCCTTATCTTGTGGGCACCTTATCTTATGAGAGCCCCCCCAACTTAGGATGCAGTGCACGCCCCATCGGCAGGACTGCATTGGTGCTGGAAAGTTTGATGGGATTGGACCCTTAGTAAGCTTTTATTTATAAATGTGACTGCTGAAGCTACTTTGCTTTTTCTTTACCACATCCTATTTCATCCTCATTATCTTCACAGTCATCATCTCCATCACAAATCCAGCTCTGATGAATGCATCGACCGCTTGGGCAAGTGAAGAAATTCCCTTTACAAGTTGCATATGCTGAGGAAGAGAGTAAAATTACCTATTACCAAAGAGGGAGTAAAAAACTTCTAAACAAGCCTCTTGGCCCAAAACATATGTTTATGGATATAGAATAAACTTTCAGCAGGACATACTGTATGCATACCTTCTATCCGAGCTTGGACTTATTAACACTGAGTTACTCCTGACTCCAAAACTCAGGATGAGAGCAACAGCATTCAGTGTGCACACACCACTTTAAAAATGGTCTCTGTCCAAGTATTCTCATCCTCCTATGAGCATCCTATCTAACATTTTAAATTGCAAGTAATGAAGCTCAGTCTCTGTGTTCAGTGGAGTTGTTTCTGACAATCAGCATCGGTGGCTACTATATTATTTATGACAGTCTCATCCTATCCATCCTTTGTGGAGCTCATCCCCCAATTTTATCCTCACAACAAACCTGTGAAGTAGATATGGCTGAGAGATGGCAACTGGTCCTAGGTGAGTTTCAAGGCTGATGAAGAATTGAACTCTGGTCTTCCAAATTTAACTTTAATACTCTATTCATGAATCAGTGGTTCCCAAATTGTGCACAGTGGCATTCTTGGGCACTGTGGCAAACCCCTGGCAGCCTCTTCTTACTAGGTCCCCCAGGCACCACTATCCTGAATTGTGCAAGATCTTGTTCAAGATAACGGCACCCAGCAGTAGCCAGAGGAGGGATGGAGCTGTAACTGCGCATGACTCAGAAACTCGCTGTGTAAGCTTCCCCACCCCCTTGCTGCATGAGCCATTCCGAGGAGGAGCAAAAGCAACGTGAAGGCATCTCCTCCACTTTGCTTTCACTCCGGAAAGGTTCTAAGATCGGGGGGGGGGGCAGCTCACACTACAAGTTTTGGAGTCATGCAGCACTTACAGCTCTCCCAGCTCTCCCCCCCCCCTGTAGCAGTAGCAGAGTAGACAGTAGACAGTAGCAGAGTAGACAGTAGACAGTAGCAGAGTCCAAAAAGGGGCTCTGCTACTGGTGCCTGGGAGAAATGGGTGATGGCAGTGCTGTAACAGTGCCCTGTGATCACAAGTAAGCTTGGGAACTGTGATCACAAGTAAGCTTGGGAACTGCTGCACTACGTCATGCTGGTTCTCTTACAAACATTTCAAAACATATTTTAAAGTCGCATTACGTTTCTCAAGAGGCACGTGCTATCCAAAGTTTTAGTCAGAAAGTAAGTGCAACTACTGAGGGAAACAGACTACGACTGTTACACACTGAGATGTAAATCAGTGAGAAAAGCCAAAGTGAAAACCACCGTACTGCAAGATTGTTCATCGCTCCTGTCTCCACAATCATCATCATGGTCACAAACGAAGGATCGAGGGATGCATTCTCCATTTCCACACTGAAACTGGGTGTTGGAGCATCCACGAGCTGAAAACCATGAAAAAGACATGAATGTGTCATGGATACAAATTCCAGCATTTAATTGTGATTGGGTGTCAATTGTTCTGGGGTATGCTAATGTACTGTACATTAAGGGTACTTACTACAGTTAGTTTCATCAGAGGCATCTCTGCAGTCCACTTGGCCATCACAGTGCTGGCTTGCATTAAAGCATGCTCCATTGGAACAAGTGAGTTGATCACATGTTGGATACTCTGCAAAGAGAAAAAAGTTTCATTCTTATGTATTAGAGTAAACATCTAGACTATTATGTAATTAACTGCATTTATTGTTGGTTTTTGCAACAGAGGATAATGGAATCCCCACACTGGAATAGTTTAGGCAGTAATCAGTTTCTTCACTTTTATTTGCTTGTGGACTTTGGATTTAACTATCAATTCTTTTTAGGCAGATACTTACAAATAGCAACAATGCAACTGACATCTTTAAAAAGTAATCATTTCAACTATATTTTAGATTACTTCATACTTTCATTCAGATTCCACTACTCTACTGGCAAGTAAACCTTCCTTGTCTTTCAATCATGATCCTAGCTCACCCCAAAGCTGGGATCTACTCCAGAAGAAATTAGTCACTACTTAAATCTGGTTAAAATAAATGGGACTTTAGATAGTAACGTTTTCCGCTGAATTCAAAAGAGATTAGTGGCCCAATTCCATCCCCCACCACTGGCACATGCCACAACGAGGAGGCCTGGAAGAGGCAAGGAATTATTTATCCTTCACCTCTCTATGGGCCTCCTGGTTGCCTATGGATCTCGTCACACCTACACTAGCTATATAACTGGGGAAAATCTGAGGAGCAAAAAGGGGAAAAACACGTCCAAAAAGAGGCGATCTCATCCTCTTGCAAGTCAACTGCAGCTGGGATTTCCCTCTTCCCTCCCCACCACAAAACTCCCCTTGCACTCCCCCTTCCATCCAAGACATGACCCCCCCTGCCAACTTAACAGGAGTGGCAAAGGGCCCAATCCTATCCAATTTTCCAGCACCGGTGCAGTCGCAATGCAGCCCCAAGGTAAAGGAACAAATGTTCCCGTACTCTAAGGAGGCCTCTGCCCCACCATGAGATGCAGTGCATGCCCCATTGGCACAGCTGCACTGGCACTGGAAAATTGGATAGGATTGGGCCCAAAGTTTCCTGGAGCTGCTGCCGCATATACAGCGCCTCTCGCTGCTTGTAGCAGCAGCCTGGAAGCATGCAATAGTAGCCTGGTTTTTGTGACATGGTAAAGGGTCTTGCATTATCAGACCATGAGTTTTGGCAGTACAGGCCTAAATAGGATTGGGCCCCTAATCTGACAATTTCCTCTGGATCATGACCACGCTGGCCATAAATCCTGCTGGATTAGGCCCTAGGCCCATATAGTCCAATATCCTGTTTCCCATAGCAGCCAATGAGATGACTCTGCAAGGCCTACAAATAGGAGATAAAATGGTAAACCTTTATCCTGCTCCCTTGCAACAGGTATTCAAATGCAGGCTGTCTCTGAACCCAGAGGTAGTGCATAACCATCAAGACTATTAGCCATTGATAGACTTGTCCTCCATTAATTTGTTTAATCCCCTATTAAAGCCATCCAAACTAGTAGCCATTACCACATCTTGGGGTAGCCAATTCCACAGATTACTTACGCCTTGTATGAAAAACACTTCCTTTTGCCTATCCAGAATCTCCCACCAATCAGTTTCATTTAATGACCCTAGTTCTAGTGCAGTGAGAAGGGGAGAAAAAACTTTTCTAATCTTCATTCATACATCCCCTTAATTGACTTTGTTCCAAACTAAAAGTCCTAAACATTATAGCCTTTTCTCATAAGGAAACCATCCAGCTGTCAACCCATTAGCTCCAACTCAGTGGCTTCACTGCACATGCTGTAAGTCCAGTGTTCATATACTGTGTTCATATAATGTGAATATTCACATTCCTTGTGAATAATTGTGTATTGTGCATACAGAAGTCCCCTTGACATATGCCCATTGTAGCTAGCTTGTACCAGTACAGTAGCTTATACTTGTACTAGCTTGTACCAGTGATCGCAGTAGAGCTTGGCATAACAGTGGCAGGGCAAACAAAGATGGAGGGTGGCAAATGGCAGTACATGCACTTTGCACATGTGTGCACAAATGGTCTCAAACTGGCCTTTGGTCAAGGGCCCACGATACTCTGACACCATCACTGGTACCAAATAGCTACAACATGAACAAGAATCAGGTTGCAGCCAACCACTTTCCAACTTGCCCAGTTCTGGTGTATGATAGCTAGAAGACGAAACATTTTTTAAAATGTTATCTTGAAAGTTTTATATATTGCTTTTCAACAAAAAAGTAGTTCACAAAGCAGTTTACATCGCAAAAGATTTTCCAAAGTGGTAAAATTTTAAAGCTGAAAGAATGGAGGGAGGCAGGGTTTGAGGAATGTTACATTTTATTAAATAAAGAGTTATGAAACAAATCTGTGATTGCACAATTAAATTATACAAACTGCAAAGATATTCCCAAGGAAATGACAGCTATGCCTTAGGAAGGTCTCCTTTCCTTGCATGAATTCTGACTTCGGGATTTTTAAAAAAATAGTTTTAATTGTAATTTTCTGGAGAGAAAAAAATACTCAGGGTTCTAAATCACAGCAATACATTTACGTAACTGGAAATAACTGTCATTTTTATGAGGCAGAAACAGCACCAATACACTAATTAAATGGCCTGGAGCTGAACATTAGTCCGATGTTTATCTTAGCCTTTGCATGGGTAGTTTTTTCTTGCTGTTAATCCCATTAGCAGCAAAATGGGCTGTGGCTTTGAATCTGCTCATTCCATTTTATTTTGTGTATAACTGCTGAGTTACTTCCAGAAGCACTGTGCATTTGACTGGTCTCTTAAATATCACTCCTCACTCAGAAACAGTGTTTATCTTCTACATAATTTAAACCTGCCTCCAGCAATGCCAACTGACAGCTAGAATAAAACCCAATCCTATCCCCTGCCACTCCAGAGCATGCTGTCACACCAATGGAGCACACACCACATGCTATGGTGGGGGGCTATCAGACAGCCTGGGAGAGGTAAGTAAAAATAATTTTTGCCTCCCTCCAACAGGGTGCCTAATGGATCTCCTCAGACCCACACCAGCTATTTTACTGGTGTAAGTCCAAAGAGATGAAGCAGGTGGGTCTGGGTTGGAAAATGGAGATAGGATCCAGCATGTGTTGACTGCCACCAAGATCCCCTTCCTGTCCGCAAGCTATCTCCAGCCCTCCCACTTACCTCCCTGAACATCCGCTGAACTGCCCACAACCTGTCTCCATCACCAATGTACCTGCCCTGGTGTGGGTTGGATTATTCACTGGTGGACACACAGAGCTGACAGCCATTTGCTCTGACAGCCCTGATGCACTTGACAACAGCACACAATTTACTGTGCCATAGTAAATTTACGATGAGTTCTGCTATTGTAAATGCCCAGTAGAATTGGACCATAAGGCTCTGCGAATTCTGCTGGCATAGGCCGAATGCTTGAATTTATTTTGCATAGGGTAGGGCAGCAATTTTCAACCTTTTCCATTTCATGGCACACTGACAAGGCGATAAAATTGTCAAGGGACACTATCAGATTTTTACAATTAACAAGGCTCACCATGCTGCTGGTAGGGGGCTCAAATCCCCCAATTACCCTACTAATAAATGACCCTCCCCAAAGTCCTGTGGCACACCTGCAGACCATTGTAGCACACCAGTGTGCCATGGCACAGTGGTTGAAAATCACTGGGAAGAGGGAATGTGTAGTGCAAATCAATAGGGCCATGTTGTGGAATAAACTGGCCAGCTTTGGGATAGATCCCCGTCTACTTTTTCTAATCTGCCGTCTTCACTCATTTAATTTTTGTAGGGTTCGGCTGGATGGTTGGGGTTCTACTTCAGACAAAATTTCTATTGACAAAGGAGTACGACAAGGCTGTATACTCGCCCCTCTCCTTTTTAATTTCTTTTTGGCTGACCTACCCCCTCACCTTTCTAGTGGCCAGAACTCCGCTCCCTGTCTCAATGGTGTTCCTCTCCCTATTCTTCTTTAAGCAGATGACGCAGTCCTATGATCTGTTACAAGATTGGGCCTCCGTCACTTGCTGTCTTCCTTTCATGACTATTGTTTATCTAATGATTTATCAGTTAATTCGGAGATTTTAGTTTTCGCTAAATCCTGGGCCCCATCCCCCTGGAAGATAGGTACCCTTTCTTTTCAGCAAGTTCAAACCTTTAAATATCTAGGGATTACTTTTCATTTTTGTCACACCTGGCTCCCTCACAGGAAATCTATTATCTCCTTATCATCATTACACTTAAATGCGATTGCCCGCTTTCATTATTCTAGTGGCAACCAGTACGTCCCTGTTGCTCTCCACATATACAAAACCAAAATTCTTTCCCAATTATTGTATGGTGTCCCTATTTGGATAGAGGCTGCGAACCATGATTTGGATAAATTCGCTGCCTCTTTCCTTAGGTAAATTCTGGGAGTCCCCAATTTAATTAGATTATCTACTCTCATGCTTGAGTTAGGGATCCACCTCCCTTCTACCATCACGTGGTCCCTTACTTTTAAATTTTGGCTTCGATTACATTTAAACACCCACTCTGAGTCTGTTTTAGAAGACCTATTAAAGGACTCATATCTCTAAGTGGTTCCATCTTATCGATCTCAAGCTTTCATCACTGGGTTTGTCCCCCGAATATCTCGCCAGTATCAATCTCCATAGGGCCCATTCGATCATTAAATCCAAACTCTGGGAATCTGAATCCATTCAACTTTTTTCCAATCTTAACCTTATCTGTTCTCCTCAGTTTTTTGGCCTTCTCCCTTCACTTGGTCGCTCTTTTAATTATTTTAGTAAGTTGATTGACCCTATTAAGAGGAGAGCGTTTATGTTAGCGAGATTTAACATCTTTCCTTCAGCTGTTCATTCTGGCAGATTCTCCAAGATCCCACATGACTGCAGACTATGCCCTTTTTGTTCTCTAGAACAGGACACAGTGGTTCATATACTGCTTCGCTGTCCAGCCCATCATTCCCTTCGAGACACACACCTGATCCCCATCTTATCTTCTTTTTCTGATCTTTCTGTTGATCCTTCATTTGTCCTATTAAGTGATAGCTCTGTGGCTATCACTAATGCTGTAGTAGATTATCTTTCCGCTGTTTCCAAGTTAAAATTCCCTCCCTGACTTGACTTTGCTTTTTTATTCCCCTTCTGTTTTTCCTCTATTATCTCCCTGTTGTGATTTTCTTTCTGGTATACAGTCACTCTGTTGGCTCTGTTATTATTGCTATTATTGTCTTTGACTGTTTTTTTTTTTTAATGCCAATAAAGGTTTACGGATGATGATGATGGTAGTGTAAATGCAAATCATCATTGCCTGGTATTCAATAAATCAGAACCACAGCAAAAGTTTTTCATTTAAATACTCTTTCTCTGAAAAAAAAAATTAGCAGCCTTCATACTGCAATGTTCTTATAAGAATAGCCCTGCTGGCTCAGGCCACAGGCCCATTTAGGCCAGCTTCCTGTAACTCACAGTGGCACACCAAATGCCCCAGGGTGTACACAAGACAACAAGAGACCTGCATCCTGGTACCCTCCCTTCCTGGTACCCTGCATCCTGGTACCTGCATCCTGGTACCCTCCCTTCCATCTGGCATTCTGACATAGCCCATTTCTAAAATCAGGAGGTTGCACATACACATCACAGCTTGTAACCCATGATGGATTTTTCCTCAAGAAATTTGTCCAATCCCCTTTTAAAAGCATCTAGGCTCAATGTCATCACCACATCCTGTGGCAGTTATTTCAGTACTGTGAAGGTAAGGGACTGACTGGAAACAAAGTGCATACATTTGCTTACTGCTAACATTTGTTAATTTGTGCTCGTTTTTAGATATGTATATAAATATATTTATAATTAAGTATTTCTAAACAGGTGAGTGTTATTTAACAACCAGGATCTAAGCAAGGCCCCCAAACCCGAAGCCTCCCTCTAGAGGCTTTTACAGGAAGCCACGCATGTCCACCCTAAGAGGCAGGCAGAGGTCGCGCATGTCCACCCTCATGGTCGTGTTCACTCGTGAGTAGGCAGACGAGCCCTGGCTGGTGGTCAGGCCAGGCAAAGGGGAATGTGAAGACACCAGAATGGTACCGATCCTATGGAACTGCTCCAGAAGGCTGCTCCAGAAGGCAGCCTTCCCCCCCCCCCCCAAAAAAAGGACCAAAAAGAGGCTTCAACTGGTAACACAGTGGTTTTCAAACTCTCCAGGAGAGTTTGAGCCACTGTAAGTTCTTGTGGGAGCGGCGGGGAGACAGCAGGGGTGGGTGAAAGGCAGAGGTGTGATCCCCAGGATCGCACCACTCAGGGGGCTGCAGGGGCTTGGGAGCACTTACCCAAGCCTCCTGCAGTCTCCCCAGGCTCTAACCTTTGTTAGGGCTCCCTGCAGCAGTGAATGTAAAAGCGGAGCGATCGCACCCCACCTCCGCTAAAGCGGCAGTGGAGTGTGATTGCTCGCTCCACTTTCACTTTCACTGCTTTGGGGAGCCCTAACAAAGGTTCGCACCAGGCTCCCTGCACCCTGGGGAGGCTGCAGGAGGCTTGGGTAAGTGCTCCCCTGCAGCCCCATGAGCGGCACGATCCTGGGGGTCGCGCCGCTACCTGCTCCCTGCCTCCAGGCTGCCCCCTCCCCTTAAGGGGGCAGAGGCCAGGGCCCACAGGCTGGGGTGTCGTGATGCCCTAGTTTGAAAAGCCCTGCAGTAAGGGGAAGTTTTCTATTTTGCACTTGAAAAGCCAGGAGGGTCTTTGTCTTGATATGCCTGAAATAGAAGAACTTTAAACTGGGCACTGGGAGGGCTGGAAATCTCACTGATTCTTTTTTTTGGAGGGTTGTTATTGCAGGTAGGCTACAGAGAAAGCTCCACTGACCACTATGGGACTTAGTGTCTCTGAGTAGACATGCATAGGATTGGGCTCACAGGCTGCAATCCTACCCACACTTTCCTGAGAGTAAGCCCCATTGACCACATTAGGACTTACTTCAGAGTAGATTCACTTGGTGGAACAGGATTGGCTCCCCCTTATTTAATTATTTCTTTTAGTTTAATTTAATTATTTATAATTATTTATTTTAATTTGCTTGATGATGTCACTTCTGGCCATTACATCACTTCCAATGGGTCCTGGACAGATTGTCATTTTAAAAAGTGGGTCCCAGTGCTCAAAGTTTGAGAACTGCTGCAATAAGGTGTTAGTAAGTTGAGACGGGTGTGTCTGTGTCTGTGACTCCACAAGGTTTCAGAATCGCTAAAATCAGAATTTGGAGGAATAAAACCATCATGTTCTATATCAATCAATGTGTAATTTCATGCAGAATGCAATGAAACAGACCACATTGAAATATCTGTGTTCTAACAAAAGGTACAGCCAAAACACCAGTTGGGGCGGAGCGATGGTACATCACCACGCACACCACCTGGGGCGTTGCCCTGCCCACTGCATGGGGTGACGCGCAGGCCTCCCACACCAGGTGATGCGAATCCTAGTGACGCCACTGTTCCTACCCCATTGCCTTTGCAGAGGATAACTTACTGCATGCAAAAAGCTGTAGCAGAGATACTACCAGGCTGTGAAACCTATTAAATGGCCCCACTTTCATCACTAAGACCCAAATCCTAACCCACTTTCCAGCACTGGCATAGCTGTGCAAATGGGATGCAGCATCCTGCAACTGGGTGGCACTCATGGAGGCCTCCTGCAAAGTAAGGGAACATTTGTTCCCTTACCTCGGAGCTGCATTCCCCTTATGTTGATGCTGGAAAGTGGGTTAGGACTGTGCATCTTGCCATGTCTGGAAATATTCCCACATAAAAGATGCTGTGAATTGGGGATCTTCCCACTATTGAAGGTCAATAGCAGTGCTTAGATTTGTCATCACTTCTTCCTCTTAAATTTGCCTCCGCTGAGAGAATGTATGGCATGCCTTCTAATATGTTCACACTCTTTTTAAATTCACATCTGTGACATTTCCCATGACCAGGAGCAAGACTCCAATCATGAAAGCTCTGTGCTCACAGGCAACATTCTATTGACTGGAAAAGTTTGTCAACACAACCCTTTAATTAGCCAGAGTGGCTGTTGTTGAAAGATATAAAGCATTTCCTCAGTCCAAGGCTGAGTATACCACTCCATAACAACTCCAGGATCTTTAAGCCCATGGAGCAATAAACAGAGATCAAGAGCTGAGCCTGGCATTCCTACCCAATGGTGCAAAACACACGTCACCTTAAAACAGTGACAGGTCACCTTAATTTACTTGCCTCAAAAGTGGACTTTAAGATGAAACAGAACATTTTGTACCTATACGGTTATTTCAGACTTCACTAGAAAGGTCTGAAATAGCTCCAGAATGTCTTTATGCCTGCGGTCTAGAACATAATGCCCTATTCAGATTGGAGCCTTTGCTAGGTTGTACAGTATTTGTCTGAGGATGCCTCAGTATGTCTCTATCCTGCTCCTTTTAGATTCCTCACAGCACAGAATGTACATGAGTACCATGTCAGAGACCAAACGTACCAACTGCATACACCTATTAGATGTGTATGTAAACATGTAATTCAGCCCAAGAGGTGGTGGTGGTTTGTTTTATTTAGGAACCCAGGGGAGGTACAAAACAGAATAGAAACATAGCGGGGGGGGGGATGAGGGCTTTAGGGCTTTATCTCTGCTATTGTTTCATTCCCAGTTGTGCCTCTATGCATAAATAGGAGAGAATCTTTCAAGTTGAAGCGGAAGTTCAATGGAAGTTCTTTTCTGTTTAAAACAGCACAGGGGACATAATCTGAAGTGAAACTATGGTAGCGGCAACATTCTAACACCGTCCAAAAAAAACCCATTTCAGTTATGTGTTTCATGCTTCCCTGTTGCTATTTAAACAAACAAACAAAAAGGACTCGCCAGACCACATCACATGTTTAATGTTAACATGTAATTTGGTCCTAAAACTTGTGTCCAGAACAAGAAGCAGAAAACTGCTACATCCAGAGGCAATTCTGCCAAGAGGCATGGTCAGACAGTGGCCGAAGGAAACAAATTCGCAATGTTACTAAGCAAACTAAGAGATAAGGAGCAGTGACACATTGCTCAGGGAATTTCTCCAGTACAAGCCACACTGAAATGAATGGAAATTACACAAGAGCACAGCAGAGCCTTTGTGTAGCTCCCATTTATTTAAATGGGGCTTATGCAGGACAATTTCAGGTGCCTCATGGTAGTGGGATGGTACCATTTTGATTTTCCATCTTAATTACTAACATATTTTGGGCTAGCCCTGTCTGTTCCAGAACAGACTACTAGAGTTGGTGCTTTCCTCTGATGGTGCATCCAAGCACATACTGGAAGGCAGAATGCGAGGAGCCCCAGATAAGAGAGAGTAAACTAGGTTTTCTCTATTTTTAAGGGTGGCAACTACTGCATATTCCTGAATTTGCACATGTCAACTGTGCATAAGGTGCAGACCGATTGTTTGTATTGGCAACCTTCAGTCTCGAAAGACTATGGTATCGCGCTCTGAAAGGTGGTTCTGGCACAGCGTCTAGTGTGGCTGAAAAGGCCAATCCGGGAGTGACAATCCCTTCCACACCGGGAGCAAGTGCAGTCTGTCCCTGGTCTGTCTCCGTGGCTATGGGCCTTCCTTCTTTGCCTCTTAGCCTCAGACTGTTGGCAAAGTGTCTCTTCAAACTGGGAAAGGCCATGCTGCACAGCCTGCCTCCAAGCGGGCCGCTCAGAGGCCAGGGTTTCCCACTTGTTGAGGTCCATCCCTAAGGCCTTCCAGTTCTATATTGGGTTATATCTATACCTTGTCTTCCATGAACAGAACTTCTCTCTAATTATGGAAGGAGAGTTATGCTCATGAAGGACCTCTCCATGAGTGCAATTCTCTTCATGGAAGAGTTTTGCTTATGAAGAACAAGATTAGGAAATAACCCAAGGTCCATTCTGAGATGGAGCAACCAGGACGATTACACAAGTTCCCATTCTGAAAACTGGAATTTCTCTCTAGGATAGTAAGGTGTAATAATAACCAGCAAGCATTAACATACTGTTTTCCAGTGCCTTATTTCATTCTTAAAATAATTAAAATGATGCAAGCAGATGCCTGTAATTACTATAATGCCATAAGCTTTTTGATGTTGTGCTCTTTCTGCCCCACTGCTGACATGACTGGCTGAACCAACTCCCTTTTGCAGGGCAAACAGGTGGCAAGTCTAGGAGAAAGGGCAGAAATGCCAGGAAAGAAAGTAACAACAAGAAATCTACATCAGTCGGTAAGTCTAATGGTTAAGAAAAGTAAGGAAAAATTGAGGAAAACACAAATCTGTCCTCTTCTGCCAAAAGCAAACTGTATTTACACCCGTGGTTCTCGCACATTTTGCAGCAGGACCCGCGTTTTAGAATGAGAATCTGTCAGGACCCACCAGAAGTGATGTTATGACCAGAAGTGACATCATCAAGTAGGAAAATTTTTCACTATCCTAGGCTGCAATCCTACCCACACTTACTGAAAAGTAAGTCCCATTTACTATCATTGTTAAAATAATATACATAGTAGCTTGTTAAAAGTACAGGTCTGTCACATTTCCCCAAATGCAGTCACATGCCATGGTAGCATCAAGACTAATATATTAAAAATAAAATATTGAAATGAATGGGGACGCACCTGAAATTGGCTCATGACCCACCTAGTGGGTCCCGACCCACAGTTTGAGAAACACTGATTTACACTATATCACTTTACACCTAGAAAGGCCAAGCATGCCAAGTATCAAACTTCATTCAAGCCCAAGCATCTGGCTCCTTAGACCAGCAATTTTTTTATCAAATAGCACACAGACAAGGTGCTAAACTTTTCAGGGCAAACCATCAGTTTTTTTGACAATTTACAAGGCACACTGCACTGGGGAAGATTAACCTTCTCCAAACTCCTGCACACCCGCAGACCATTTGGCACACCAATGTGCCACAGCAAACCAGTTGATAAATTACTGTCTTAGGCACTGGAATATTCTTTAGTCATTGGTGCTGCTTTCCAAGTTTCAAGATTCTCCGTGATTCCTTTGCTATATGAAAAATTGTGGCTGGCTGTCTCAACTACTATTTATTCCAGAATATTGTTCATGCCTGAATCATTTTTCATTTTGCAATGGTTACTAATTTTAATTCATGTACAAGCATGAGATAGAAAGTATAAGCAATTGGCTCATCATAAATAAACGGCACAATCCAGTGGACACCTAACGCCACTATAACAAGTGCTTCAGCTGCATTAGGCGCTTTCCTGCTGTTGCAAAAGGTGACACATCAGAGAGAACAGTATGGCCTCCACCAGAAGTGGCAAGCAGCTAGCTTTGCTCACCCATGGATGATGGACACCCACCAGCCCCAGTAAGTGCTTGCAAGGGGTGGGGAGGAGGCAAGAGTGGCAGAACAGGGCAGTGACAGGGACACAGAGCATGGCAGACTGGGACCAGGAAAGGGGCAGGTTCTACCAAATCCTAACCCCCTGGCCTTGGTCTATTTGGATTTGTGCTAGCTCTATAGCTGGTGCAGGTCTGAGTAGATCCAGTAACCCAGCAAGGGCTTACCCTGGGGAAAGGAAACAAATGTTCCCTTGCCTCATGGAGCCATCCAGATGCTGAAACTCCCCTGTTGGATACAGTGAGTGCCACACCACTGACACCATTGCATCACCACGCAGCAAGTTGCATTGGATTGGGATGAAAATCTTTCCTTATATAGTCCATTCAAATGCAGTTGGCCTCATGAATAAAACTCTTAAGGACCGGCTATCTATATCTTCATAGCAATTCAAAATAAAAAACACTGCTAGCTTTGAACGGCACATTTCATTCATTTTATGTGTCACAAGGACTGTACTTGTGATAACGGCCACTCTCTATGCACAAAGTACTATCACCACAAACCACAAAAAAGAATTTCCATTTGGAAATTTAGAGTATCAGTCCCAGATGGTGGTGCTGGGGGATGCCTCCTTGTCAACCTGGCCCTTGAAGTGTAGGGTGCCACAGGGTTCGATCCTGTCCCCCATGCTATCTAACATGTACACAGGAGGGGTTATCTGGGATTTGGAGTGGGGTGCCATCAGTACGTTGATGACACCCAGCTCTATCTCTCCTTTACTCTAGACTCCAGGGTAGTGGTTGAGGTCCTGGAACACTGCCTAGAGGTGGTGGGGATCTGGGTGAGGCTAACAAGCTGAAATTAAACCCAAATAAGACAGAGGTTCTCCTGGTTCGGAAATCCTTGATAGAGGCGCTGGAATATCATCCTGCACTGAATGGGGTTGCAGTCCCCCTGAAAGAGCAGGGCTGTAGCTTGGAGGTCCGCCTGGACTCACAGCTACTCCTGGATTCCAAGGTGGCAGCTGTGTCAGGGGGGGGTGCCTTTGAACAGCTTTGGTTGGTGTGCCAGCTGCAGCTGTACTTGCATTGTGCAAACTTGGCCACGGTGATCCAGCAGTCCCCCTGCTGCACACCAAGCCGCAGCCACGAGCAGGCAGGAGCGCCACTACAGGGAGCCTACAGGGAGGAGAAAAGCTGGCTGGGGCCTATGCCCCTTTAAGCCTGACAGAGCAGGAAGGGAAGGGGCCAGTGGAAGGCCACGGATGACAGGCAGTTCTGGAGAGGCAGGGCAGGTGGCTAGAGCTGGAGCCCCTGCCTGACAGCCCAATCCCTGCCACGAAGGATGAGGACACAGGTGCCGCAAACCCCCTCCCGCTGGCTTGGTCTGAGGCCTTCCCTGCAGGAAACTCAAGGGGAGAGGCCACCCCAGCCCGGTGAAGCCCTGAGGAGCCCAACCAGCCGCACACCACAGCGCCCCATCGGACAACGCCCCCGAGTACCACCCCCATGGGGCCCCACAGTGGGGCTGCCCTTTATGACAGTTCAGAAACTGCAATTAGTGCAGAATGTGGCAGCACGTGTAATTAATGGAGGTAGGTGGTTCGACTCTGTTGGGTCGCTTCTCCAGCAGCTGCACTGACTGCCAATTCATTTCTGGGCCCAATTCAGAGTGCTGGTTTTGATCTTTAAAGCCCTATACTGCTTGGGGCCGGGGCATCTAAGAGACTGCCTACTTCTATATAGTCCGGCTTGTCCCCTTAGGTCTGGGCTTTTCAAACTGGGGCGACACCCCAGCCTGTGAGTCCTGGCCTCTGTCCCCTTAAGGGGTGGGGGTCGCCTGGAGGCAGGGAGGAGGCAGCAGCGTGATTCCCTGGATTGCGTCACCCAGGGGGGCTGCAGGGGCTTGGGTGCACTTACCCAAGCCTCCTGCAGCCTCCCCAGGCTGTGGGGAGCCCAGCGCGACCTGCAGCAGTGGTCCCCACAGCAGTGAAAGTAAATGTGGAGCGATCACGCCCCACCTCCACTAAAGCTAAAGCGGAAGTGGAGTGCGATCGCTCCGCATTCCCGGGGATCACGCTGCTGCCTCCCCCCCCCCCCCGCCCACGCAAGTGGCTCTCAAACTCTCCCAGAGAGTTTGAGAACCACTGCCTTAGGTCATTGGTGAAGGCCCTCTTACGAGTGCTGCCACCCAGTGAGGTGTGTGAGACCGCAGCAAGAAATAGCACCGTCTCAGTAGTGGCACCAACGTCAAATAGTAGCCTTTCCCCTTGATATATGAACTGCTCTTTCCCTGGAAACATTCCAGCGAGAAAACACTTCTTTTTAGACAAGTCTTTTGAGTTCTTGGCCTTTTAAACATTTCTTAACATCTTTTTTAACATCTGGTTTTTACAGGCTTGGGGTTTTATAAAATTGCTGCTGATGCTCTTTTTATTGTATCAATGTCTGATTGCTGTTTTTAAGATGTTTTTAATTGTGATGGTTTTAATATATTTGTTTTAAGTGTGATTTATAATTTTGTATTTCGAGTTATGTTGTAGGGCTGCCCTTGAAGACAGTTCGGAAACTGCAATTAGTTCAGAATGTGGCAGCCCGTGTAGTTACTAGAGACAGTAACTACATAGGACCCACACAGGCCCCCTCGGGTCCCTTCATGGAGCAAGGTGAGATAGAAATATAGTAAGTAAGTACAGGTGTGCACCACTTAACAACAGGTATGCATTCTCTTATCCCCGCTGTTATGTGATTAGGTCATTAAGTGAACATTCAGTCCAATCTATTGCCTTTATTGTGTAAACAGACACTCGCTGCCAGAGACTAGCTAGCTGCACAGGCTACTGGAGATAAGATTGCCTCTTCTTTGCATAAGAGCCTCTCTGTTGTGTAAACAGACACTCTTGCTGCAGGCTATGGGAGACATGATTGCCTCATTAAAAGCATCTTTATTGTGCTTTGACCACCATCATATATGCGGTACATCATTAAGTGAATTGATGTTAAGTGACACACACCTGTAAATAAATAAGCAAGCTGCCTGCCCTTGCTAGAGTTTAAACCCTAGTGACACATGCTACACTATATGTACACTCGCTCCCCAAATTACAGATGTCTGACTTACAGATGGCTGCATCAGTGCTTTCGCGCAGCACAATAATCCTTTTGATGGTGCTTTTGCACAAGCACAGTAGCATCAGGCCAGTAAGAACCAGCTGCTTCAATATACATTGGTTCCAACTTACATACAGACCACAGAAACCTAACCTGTGCGTACATCGGGAACTTGCAGCTGAATCCACCCAGGGCTTACAGTGGTGGATCTCATGAAAGCCAAGCCACTGTCATGCACTTTGGGGCTATCAGAGTAACCAGTCCAGGTCCATGCAACAGTAGCTCCCAGACGCCATGCCAAAGCAGGAAGGTCAGCAGTATAGGGCGGCAATGCCAAGCAGGGGGCAGGAGGAAGGGGAAGATCTCCGCAGCAGCTACACACACCAATATCCTTGTGACCTACGCTTCTCTCTCCCTCTCCCCCTCTCCCTCTCAGGGCGCAATCCTTACGTGGGCTTGGGCCCTGCGCAACTCCCTTGCGCCAGCCCAGGAGTGTTGCAAATGTGCCATGAGGCACGTTTGCGCCTCCTCAGGAGTCAGCTGGGCCAACACAAGGCTCTAAGGTAGGCGGGCAGGAGGCATTCTTGGGTGGGAGAGGGCAAGCGGTTGATGGCCCTTGGGGTGGGCGGGCGGGGAGCAGGAGGCGGGGCTGGGATTCCCGCCCACTCCGATCCAACCCCCGTTCCTGAGCAGCACGGAGTGGCTTCAAGTCGCTCCACTCTCTTTGGATTTGTGCCATCTCAGGAGGTGGCACAAGTCCGAGGAGACCCATAAGGGCTGCAGTGGCTTATCGGGGGTAAGGGGAAGAATTTTCCCTTACCTTATACTGAGCCACTTTGCAGCCCTATCTTGTGCTGGATACAGCACAAGCCTCCTGGCTTGCCTGTTCCAGCACAAGATAGAATTGCGCTGCACGGGTGCAATCCTAACCTTGTGTTAGGCCAGCACAAGCCATAAAGAAAGTTTGCATCTCCTTGTGTGTTGGCTGGGCTAGTGCAGGGACTTGCGCTTGCCCACAGAGGCTGCATCCAGCCTCTGCACTGATGCTGGAAGGGAAGGTTGCATCGGCCTAGCTCGGCTGACGCTGGGGTCTGAGGAGGTGGGAGGGAGGCATTCCAGGGCAGGGGAAGGTATGTGGAGAGCATTCTGGGGTTGGGTAGGGAGTGGGAGGCAGGGCTGGGACCCGGTGATGATGCCGGATCCCAACTGTTCCCTGAGCAGCACGGAGCAGCTCCAAGCCACTTCATTCTCCTTGGACTTGTGCCACCTCCTGAGGTGGTGCAGGTCCAAGGAGACCCATTGGGGCTGTGGTGGCTTACCCAGGGATAAGGAGAAGAGTTTCCCCTTGCCTTCAGCTAAGCCACTTCTGGCCCCAAACTTGCGCTGGATATAGCACAGGCCTCCTGGCCTGTCTGTTCCAGAGCAAGATAGGACTGTGCTGTATATCATTCAACAAGTATTTCTACAAGGCCTGCATGGAGAGAGAACACACACACAAACTCCACAGGCTACCTTTACTCATGAAACTCACAGTCTCTGCTCTCTGGTTCTTACACACTAATGGCTTCATCAATTCTTCAGGAGTTTCAAAACTCTCCCTATCCATTTCTGTATCAAATAAAGAATTCCAATTTCTACTTTCTGCAAAGAACAGAATCACAAGCAAACCAAAAATATTCTTGACTCCCATTATTTGTTCTAGGTGAAGAAAATTAATTCTCTGGAATTTTGTTCTGTTCACAATTCTAAGTCCACAGCTTATGTTGTAGGAGCATTAATGATTTTAACTCTTTATATGCCCCGTTTCCTTTACCCTGCAAGCAATGTGCTCATTTCTCCAAGCCAAACTGTCTTTGCTAGCCTTGGGCTGTAATCTCTCTGTTTAACATCAGAAAGAAAGAAAGAGAGAGAGAGATTCTCACAAACCACACCCAGCAACATAGCAATAGTGCAGTTAATAAGTCTCAAAACAATGTAACTGTTATTAGAGCATCAGCACTAATCCATGAAAGAATCTGCAATGAAATTTTGATAACAAGAAGCATATTGTGGCCATTTCTGTCCATCAACAAACCTCTTAATCTTACAAATTGATTAAAATGCCAATGAGAGAAGGGATGAAACCAAATCTAGTGCTAAGGGCTGAAAAGTACTCACGGCAGCTTCTCTCATCTGTTCCGTCGGTGCAGTCCTTCACTCGATCACATTTGTATCCACTTGGGATACACTGTCCATTCAAACATGTAAACTGCTGACTGGAGCATGTTCTCCCAGCTGCAAGAAACAGTATGTTTAGAAGGGCAGCAATAACTCGTCCCTTTCATTCCAGAAAATAAGCTATTTTATTCTAGATGAGTTGGCAACCAAAGAACCACATAGCCCTTCTTTTTGAGTAAAGCCCCCCACCTGCATACCATCTAACAAGCCATTTCTAAAACAGGCTGCCTGAGGAGATGCTTTCAGAGGGGAAAATAGTGGGAAATCCCTGCTGATTTAAGCCATTTTTGCCCAACGTTGCATATACGCAATAGGGATTAAATGTGTTCACCTGTGAGTTGGGCAGAAATGGGTTAATGAAAACCTCTGCACATGTCTCAATGAGGTCTTTAGATCCTGGCCATTCTGTATGAAATATGATCTCATGAAACATGATCTCAAAGTGTACTTGGGAAGGTTAAAAAGGGGGCAGAAATAAGGGCAGCTTTCAGACATTTTAAAATGACTGCAATTTAGTGATCCCTTTGGCTAAATTCACAGGTGCCCATAACACTGATGAATATCATCTCTTGTTAAATACCAAGCAATTACTTGATTGTTTTTGAGCAGTCACTGAAAAGCTGTTGAATGGTTTCTTAGCACCAGTCATGACCACATTATAAACATACATACAAGGATACCTAGTTAAGTGGATTCACTTTGAATGCTGTAAAGGTCAATTCCCATTCTCATATTTCTCATGTAACAACTTCCAAAACAACTGTGCAATTGGTTAGGCTTATCATTTATCAGTAGGAGAGCTTTTCCATCATGGGTACTTAGAACTCATTGATACTAAAGAGAACTGGCACAGGATCATAGATAAACCATCCTTAGCATCCCCAGGAACATCAGCATGGAGAGAAGATGTAATCTTCAAGTGGAGATGTAATCTCAAGGTGATATCTTCACAGTAGTGTAGCAATCAGGGGTCAGGGAGAGTGGTCCTCGCCAGGTGACATGCCCTGGGGGCTACAGGTATGCCTCCCAGATGGATGCAACTGGCAGTGGACAGACACTCCCACCCCTCAGGCTCCATACAGCAGCAAATCGCTGCCCTCAAAGCAATTTGATGGTGCGCCTGATGATGTCATCATGTCACTGCAAAACCACTTCCCAGTGCTATGAACTGCTTCTGGTGAGTAAAGAGGTATCGCACAGCATGAGGGGGTGACCCCCACCCCAGGTAGTGCCCGTACTAGCAACTCCATTATGTCTTCATCTTCCTTATCTAGCTTGGTTTGTTTCTGCCTTCCAGCTTCCTGTTAAGTGTCATTGTTTATTTAGACTATACTTACTCTAAAGCACAGGTTTTGTATTATATTGAAGAATTCATACATTCATCAAAACATCATATCTGTGAGCATCATTTAGGCTTCACCATAACAACAGATAATACAAAAGCATAACAGAGACATCCAATGTCATTTTTGGAATTATCTGTAGTAACATGCACACTGCTGCTTAATATTCATTTTCTACCTAATATTTGCAGGGGAGTTATCTGATTTTTCCTCCCAATGCAGCAGACCATGCCCTTGTGTGTCTTGTTATATATGCATTAATGCATTACATTGCTCCTTGGATCTGTTCATGGTATCATTGCCTGCTGATGTAGTGGTTTAAAGCTCCCTTGGCTAGCTACCTTTGTCTGCAGGGCAGTAAGAGACCAGCCCATAAATGAAAGAGGCAGAGAAAGTGTAAAAACCATATTTTGCCATACTCTAGTCCCTTTCAAGGACAGAATATTAAAAAGCTCTGCTTGTCCAACAGTCATCCCCTTTCATCTCCTATTTCCTCATGGTTTTTACAGCCTTGTTCACAGTTGTCAGCTGCATCTTCGAGTGTCAACGAGTGTAGCATCTGCTCTGGTACTTGAGTGATATTCAAATGACCATAGCAGGGTAAACAGCAAGTGTACATTCCTGAAAATGACTTCAAAAAGAGAAGCAGGACTTTGCTTCAGAGCCACTTTCCAAGGCCTCTGAGTTAATGAGCACACATGTAGGACGAAAGCAAGCATTATGTCCCAGTTCAAGTTTGGTGCAGAAATATTACTGGATTTTGCTCTTTGCTGATTCCTTAGTAGATAAGTAACTAAATGGCTGTAGGCCCCTTCCAAATTGGGTTGATAAGGACAAAGGACAAGATTACTTTGTTCTCTCTTCTAAAGACAGCTAACATTTAAAAATAACATCTTAAGGTCTTACCCCTAGGAAACGATTTGAAGTTTCATCTGCATCATAACTGGAGAACCGACTTCTCAGAAAGTGAGCGACTGAGAAATATTTGGCTTGGCAAGTTCTATAAATACTGCAGAGCACAGGCACACTCTGAACATTGTCAAAATATCTAGCCATAACCTCAAAATGTACAATTCACAGTCTGCCCAAATCCACAGTTGGGCTGACACAATAAGGTATCTCAAGTCATTTTTTTACTCATTATGGATGACTAGGTAAGTGATTAAATACAAGTCTGGATTATTGTGAGAATTATTCACCTCATATTGCAGAAACAATATTTACCCTCTTCGTTTCACAATTTTAAACATTTCTCAACAATGTTGATGCCTACTTGCATTTGCAATACAACTTCATTTACTTGGGACAATCAAAATATTTGCATAATCAAGCATTAAAATAAATGGGAATACCATTTATGCACGACAATATAATGGCATAGGACCACACATAAATCTCATGATCCACTACCATAAATCCCAGTGTGGGGCAGCAAAAGGCACACTGTCCTAGACTGCAGGACTCCAAGCACAAACAGTTGGGAGGTCCTGGTCATACATCAATAGCTCAGGTTGTGCTAGAACAGAGAAGGTGGAGACAGGGAGAAGTCACTGGAGATTCTGGGGAGGATCAGAATAGGGAGCGGGTCAGATAGGGAGTGGTAGTTCGAGGCAGCAGTCATGCATACCAGGATCCTAGTCCCCTTTTCCCAGTCCAACACACCCTTTGAGGTTCCTTGGTCCAAGGAGGCCCATTAGAGGCCAGGCAGCTTACAAGGACGTTAACATATTTTTACTTACCTCTCTCAGGCTGCCTACCTCTCTTGCAACGTAGAATGCAGTGCACTCTCCACTGGTGCCACTGCATTCTTAGGTGGGGACAGAAATGGGCTTCCCATACACACAGCAGAATTTACAATATTCAACTAACTGTTCAAATACATCAAAATGATATTCAGCATGAAGCAAACATGACAAGGAGATTTCAGGACCTGTATTTCCCTGCCTGGCAGCTGAGATCTTCATCAGAGGCCCATCTGTGGGTGTCTTCTCTAACTAGACTACTTTGGTGGGCAACTTCTGGGGGAGGAGGCATTCTGTTAACTACCTAGAACAGTTAGCAAAGAGGTGGTAAACAATTGCTAACTAAATAAAGATTTGGTGATACTTCATAACTTACGGCATTGCTGATGTTCATCAGAACCATCGTCACAATCCTCTTCATTATCACATACCCACAACTGAGGGATGCATTCTCCATCACCGTGACACTGAAACTGGCTTGCCTCACAGGAGGGATGTGCTAGTGTAGACAAACAAATAACGTTCAATTTCATTTGTTTAGCTCTTACCTAAAATAAAGAGAACTGGCTCTTAAAAATGGTTCTACTCCTATTAGTTTGTACTCCTTCCAGATCAGAGCAGCCACTACAGCACTGCAGATGGGGTTGGCAGAATCAAGCAGGTTGGGTATTGGTATATTTAAGTATTATGTGCCATTTTAAAAGGGATGTTGTGAGGGAATTGTTTCTCTTGCATTGACGTTTGTTTGGGTAGGTGGGTGTGTATGCTTGATGATAAGGCTTGTGCCAATCTACTGGTTCCATTGTCATCTGGAATCCAAGAAGGGCAAGAAGCACTAATAAGGGGACCCAATTCCCCCACGGAACATGGGGGATGCTATTAAAGACAGTTGTATTAGTGTTTGGAATTGCCTAGGAAGGGGACACTGCCTCATGCTGTACTGGTGCATTTCAGATAGAATTATTTGGAGCAGTCACTGGGATTTGCACTGAGTCACTAGGCCATGATGAACCTGAATGTGATCAGGAGATGCCTACCAGGTTTGGAGGAAAGTTAAGGGCTGTGTACCAAGCTAGAAAGATTAATAAGGACTCTGGGATGAGAAATGATGCAGGTACAGGATGTGTTTATTTCACATCCCACCATATTACACTCCAAGGCTTGTTTGTTTAGCGAAACAGAGTCAGTTTAACACCTGAGGGTTGCAGTTTATTCTGGGTGATCTTCAGCAAAGCCTGCTGCACATGTAGTGGGCGTCATGGCAAGTTAAACGAACTCCACCTGTGTCAGGCACTAAGGTGGGGGAAGTAAAGTGATTTAGGGTTGGAGAGCACCCTGGGACACAATTGAATTGACAGGAGGATTCTCCGACCAATCTCTTAAGGCTTAACAGCAGGTCAGTGGAAAAGAGAGAAGGGGTCTTCTCAGACAGCAAATTGGTACCTCAAAAGCTGGCAATCTTGCAGTAGGCCTCAAAGCCTGGAAGGCAGCACAGAGTGGAGCTTAGACAACAGATTGTTTAATTATAATGATTAAGCATTATTACCATTTGACCCATATATGAACCTCAGGTCTTTATTGGGTGTAGGATAATGACCACTGATCAACCTCTCCCCCAAGAATTTGTCTCATCTTTTTGGAAAACCATCTAAGCTAGTAGCTCTTACCACATAGTTAATGTTCACATCTTCTACCTACTGCCAGACAGATCCAGCCATGTGCAATGATTAGTAGTGTAGTCACAGTGGCTGCTGGATTTGGAGAAAAGAATAAATGTTTTGAATGAGCTTAATTCCACTTACAACAACCAGCTTCATCAGAGTCATCTGAACAGTCCCTTGCTCCATCACATCTCCAGTCTGCAGGGATACAGCGGCCATTTCCACAACGAAACTGACCAATCTCACACCCTGTAAGCAAACAGTAAAGCTTCATTTTAAACAAGAAGAGGATACTACTGCCATCAATAATTGAAGCCAAGTCATATTTCTAGGCAAATGAACCAAATTTTTCTTTTAACTGTTTAATGTACGTCGTAGGATGCAACCACAAATCAAATCTGAATTAGAAAATCTCATACCACAAGTTACCTACTTCTCATACTTTTGAACAGTCACATATTATTACTAACTCGGACGAAAAACAGAAGTGGGTTACAAACGCATCAGGGAGCGGTTCTGATGCATGAAGCCTACAGAGGGGGCTACTGGCTTCCCATAATCTCTGGAGGGCCATAGCAACCACCAGGCATGTCTAAAAGCCCCTTTTATTGCAGTGGTGGGGGTAATGACCATTTTTCACTGGCTGGGGCATCAGAACGTCCTAGTCTGTAGCTTATCAATTAATATCTCAACATAATTTATATGGATATGCAGAAATCTTTATTCAGTCTCTTTTTTACCCAAAGCTATTTGATTTACCTGCTGTGGAAATTTTGTCAGACATGCAGAAGTACATGACTTGACAACACCTAAGGACTAGCTCAGTGGTTCTGAAGTCCTCCTTGGAAGGAGGGAAATCTTTGCAGGGGCAGGAGGATTGCAGCAACACGACCCCCAGGATCACACTGTTGCCAGAGAAAGATGGGCGTTTATGGCTTACCTCAAGCCAATGATGGGCTCCAGGGGGTGCAGGGAGCCCTGGGGATGCTTCTGCAGGGCTGCCCAAGCCTCAAGATGAATAAAAATCATGATCTGAAGTCATTTCTGATTTCCAGTCAACAAACAGGAAATGGCTTCTGATCATGATTTTTATTCATTTCAAGACTTGGGGAGCTCTGCGGAGGGGTTCATGGGACTGCCCGCACCCTCCACCTGAAGGCTGGCACTGTCTTCAGGTAAGCCAGAAACATCCCCTTTCCTCAGCAGAAGTGCAACCCTGGAGATCCTTTTGCTGCAATCCCCCTGGCCCTCACCCCTTAAAGAGCCAGAGCTAAGTGCTTCCCTGGCTGGTAGGTCACGACCCACCAGTATGGGAGTCACTGGACTAGCTAGATCAATACATACATCAAGCAGTGACTTGCCTGTATGACAGCACAATCCTTTGCTTGTCTACTCAGAAGTAAGCCCCACTGTGTTCAGAAGGATTTACTTCCATGTAAGCCTGTATAGGATTGCAGTTCAAATGAACCATCACAAATCAATCACTAGAGATATAATTTTCATATCACTCAGTATCAACTTGAATACAATGCATTTCAACAGAAGATCTGTGCATTCAGCTGAGAAACATAATGCATTGAGTAATCAAAAAGTGAATGATCAAGTGGCGGACAGGCATGTATGAATCATTCACTGGCATCCTTCAGACTCGGAAGACTATGGCATTGCACTCTGAATGGTCCAGAGTGCGAAGCCTAAGTAAAGTAGATATAGAGGACAGACTGTTTCCCATGCAGCAAATCCCCCCTCTCCACGTCACTGAAATGGTCCAATGGAAAGGCAGAAGCGAATACGACTGGTTCCAGCAGCGTCGCAGAACCTGCCAGAACATGACTGTGTTCAGCCATGAACTGCCTCAGGGACTCCAGCTCTGGATTTTGCCTCAAGGTTGTATGAATCAGCCGTAAATTATTTTATCCTTTAGATAAGCAAGTATGTCTTCCATCCATACTTTATTATACTTTTAAAAATCATAAAAAAGGTTAATTCTGAGACCAGAGCATCAGTCAAACATATTAAGAAAGTAACTAAAGGATTTGACTCTGCAAAACTAAAACCTATGAAGACTGAAAGTCTCCGCAGCAGCAAAACATCTTTCCTTATAGTCTATCAAAGCAAAAATCTCTTCTTGTCTTATTAACCAGTTGTTAAAAATTACCTATTTCAATTACACTAAACATCCGAAAGAGGCAATGCCAGTAAATCCCTGAACTCACAATGAGACAGACAACAGGTTATCCAAGCTGACAGAAAACCAGACATATCACCACTCATAAACAGAGCGAAGTGATGCACTCCTTTGGGATATACCGTAGGCAAACTGCTTTATGTGAGGAATGCTCAAATCTGATTGTCTGGTAGTGACATCCTGATTTATAATGTATCCTGCAAATGGTCAGATATTTCCCTTGGATAAATGGTGGTACAGAGTGGTACAGGAACATGTACACCCAAATACCTTCTAGGCTAATGCATGATGGTGGTTGGTGGTGCAGGTCTGGGGTTGGTGGTGCAGGCCTCTTATCAAGTACCTTTAAAAGCACAACAACCTCCCTTGCAAAAATGCCCTGAAGGAATGTACAAGCGCAGGCTGGAATCTCGGGCCTTTGATTGAATTCTGTCTTGCAAATGAGAGATTCTTGGGGATACTTAAAAGACTTACAAAAAAAAAATAAAGCTTACCATATTCATTCATTAGCTTAAAAAAATATAACTACGTACATGTATCATGTGTGTATTTTCTCTTCTTAGAAAAGTGTGCTGGCTTTAAGTACAACCATCAGATTTTATGAAGTAAACAACAGCAAAAAGTATACCTGAAGTTTCACAAAATAATACTACCTTATATTCTTTGATCTGAAAATATGTACTTTAAACCATTCATACCTAGTCACTGAATGTGATGTCCTTATGCCCATTTATACAATTCACCATTAATTCATTCAAGAGGCAAGCCTATGCACACTCTCCTGGGAGTAGGTTCCACTAAATTCAGTGAGACTTACTTCTAAGTACACACGCCTAGGATTGTGCTGTGAACTATGGTATGAGTCATTCCAAAGACACTCTTCTAAGCTTTTAAAAATTTCATCTTGGGGCTACAGCCTCAAAGTATCACACAAAAGCCTTCTGCAATTTTTTTTCCTAGTCATATAGTAATCACCTACAAAGGGAAAGCACTATTCAGCTAAAGCAATTCATCCTTTGGGGTGAAAAACAAAGGATAGTAACATATAGGTTCAATTGCAAAACAGCAATTACATGGCAATCCTGTGTTTGTCTACTCAGAACTAAATTCCACACCGTTCAAGGAGCCTAACTCCCAAGCAAGAGCATACAACACGGCAGCCTAAATGTATATAGAGTATAATAAACAATAGCCACTTATGCCAACTATATGTCAGTATACACATACTGCACAATATATATTTATACTAATATGCAGAATTAGTAAATAAATACTTTAACCTGCTTTGGGCATTTCTCGATGGGGAGGAGAAAAGATGGGCTATAAATATTTAAATAAATATAGTAGGCACAAACTTTAATATTATGATAAAAGGATCCAATCTTAGGGTGCAATCCTATATACACATTTTGAACAGAACGGGACTTACTTCTGAGCAGGCATGTGTAGGATTGGCTGTAAATATATTTCATTGAAATCTTTGACATGGTAATGTTTAACTTGGAAGTGTATAGCAAATGAATACATTTCAGTTTGTCAGGGGTTTCACAATGAACTAGTCTGGATAGAATACAGTTGGCCTGCATCCTATGCAATGTTTAGGTTCTAGAGTCAGTGCTGAAACCTAAAATAATGTGTACACAAAATTACTTTGAAAATCCCTTACATCCAAAAAATATGCACTTGTCTCTTTAAAAACTATGAGAGGCATGCAGGAATTGATAACAACTGAGGGTACAGTAGATTCATTCTCTCACACTAACTCTGAGGCACATATTTGTTGAGTGGAATGGTGGGCAGAATCACTCACATTATTTAAACTTTTTTCTCTGGTTTGTTGAGCGCATGTGGTTGAAATTTGCACAAGTAAAGTGCCTATAAGATTAGGGCTGATGTATCCTCTTGAAAAATGGTCATTCAAGAAGCAATAAACAGGGTCACCTACAGAAACACATCTATTGATTTAACAAAGAGACTCACATCACATTCACAGGACAGAAATGAAACCTCCAATGCCTTCCTGTTTATTTATATGGTTAAAGTGGAAGGTAGGCCAAAGTAAAATGAGACAATGATAGACGTGTATCTTTAAGAACATAAGAACATAAGAACAGCCCCACTGGATCAGGCCATAGGCCCATCTAGTCCAGCTTCCTGTATCTCACAGCGGCCCACCAAATGCCCCAGGGAGCACACCAGATAACAAGAGACCTCATCCTGGTGCCCTCCCTTGCATCTGGCATTCTGACATAACCCATTTCTAAAATCAGGAGGTTGCGCATACACATCATGGCTTGTACCCCATAATGGATTCTTCCTCCAGAAACTTGTCCAATCCCCTTTTAAAGGCGTCTAGGCTAGACGCCATCACCACATCCTGTGGCAAGGAGTTCCACAGACCTACCACACGCTGAGTAAAGAAATATTTTCTTTTGTCTGTCCTAACCCGCCCAACACTCAATTTGAGTGGATGTCCCCTGGTTCTGGTATTATGTGAGAATGTAAAGAGCATCTCCCTATCCACTCTGTCTATCCACTTAAACATTTAAACATGGGTCTTATCCATTTAAACATGGGTCTCCTTCAATTATTTATTTATAGGTATTTGTAACCCATTTTTAGAAGCCCAACAAGCAGCTCAAAGAAGCTTACAACATGGATAAAACAATATACAACACTGAAATAAAATTAAAGAAAAATACAAACTCAAATAAAAACCAACAACTTAAAACATTACATAAATAAGCAGCACAGTTCAAAACCAAACAACGAAGAACCAAAGCAGCAAAAATCAATTGAATGTTCACTGAAACAAAAACATTTTAACTCCATGAGTAGGCATGGAGTCAATGCATGAGCAAATCATGGTCAGGTCTGACTGGCCCAGGAAAGGACGCAGTTTGCAGGGCAGCTACGTTGGTGAAATGCACTCTGATCACAGACGCCACCTAGATATCCAGGTTTAAGGCCGGTTCCAAAAGTACCCCAAGCTATGAAACTGATCCTTGAAAGGGATTACAGCTTCATCCAGGACAAGTTGACAATCAAATTCCTAGATTGCAGATATTCTCACTAATAGCATCTCTGCCTTGTCTAGATCTAATTTCAATTTGTTAGCCCTCATCTAGTCCATTACCAATTCCAGACTTCCAGAGCCTCCTTAGCTTAGGAAGGAAATGAGAAATAAGCTGTCAATCACATATTGGTGATATCCAACCCTAAATTCCTAGCTGACATGAAACGAGCACATCCTTGATCGCCTGGGGATCAGTCCAACTGATCCAGACAGTTGCTGTGCAATTAAGAGGTGTGACAGGGTGTGCAGGCTTCTTTTCTGAGCTACATCATCAGCTCTAGCATTTGTAAACAAGCACTAGAAAAAAATGATCATGCATTTTAACAGCCTCAATTTAAGCAAGTCTAGGTCTGGTCAATACCTGGATGGCAGAATGCCTAGTAATCTTATGTACACAATCTTGAATTCCACCATGAAAGAAAGGCAGGATATCAATGTGACTGACTGACTGACTGACTGACTGACTGACGAAAGAAATTAAATAAATAAATAAATAAATAAATAAATAAATAAATAAATAAAATAGCAGATGTTCTATCTTGATTTTTAGTAGATAAGTCGGCTGGAGTTTCAAGATGCGGAATGGCACTATGAAATACTGCTTAGCTGTTATAGTTTAACTGTATGCTTTTGTGTTTGCATTACATTATTGTCTGCCCCAAACCACTGGCATGGGGAGGCCACAACTTAATGAATGAAATAGTCATGTGGATTTGGCTCAGTGTTTATTCCTGTCTAGGTCAAAGACAAAGCGCCAACTTAGCCAAAACCACTAGGTATGTGAAATGTAGAAGGCTATGAAGGACCCCCTCCTCAGCATATTGCTAACCAGAGCAGAGAGCAGGGACTTCAATGGGTCCTTTTTATCACAATGTTTTTGCTTGCTTGTGTCATTCCATTGGAGATTTTAATTAAAGTACTAGGTCCTTGTGGACCTACTGCCTTCCTTTTCCCTTTGATCTGCTTGCCGTCATGCTGAGGACAAAATTAAGCATTATCATTTTGTCTTGGTTATATTTAAGCAACAATCCAATGCACACTTCAAGCTTTTAAAATCCTCAAATGTCAATGAATACTTGTAACTGTGAGTTAGACTGTGGCCTAAGGAGGGCTGGGCCTCACTATCAGACAGCTGACAGAGCTGGTGAACAACAAGCTCAGCACTAAAGGAAAAACTGGATTTACTGGAAGGCTAATACGCACACTCCCCAAGTTGTGGACATCCAATTTATGGACGCTCAAGTTATAGATTGCTGTGTTGGCACTTTTGCACGGGCAAAATACATACTATGCTGGTGTTTCCGTACAGGGACAATAGCACTAGGCCAGCAAGAATAAGCTGCTCTGACCCAAGACAGTTTCAAGTTAAAACAGACTTCCAGTACCTAACTTCTCTGTATGTAAGGGACTTGGGCCCCAATTCTATCAGGCCTGGCGCCCCACCAGCGTCTCTGGCCCGACCGTTGCAAAAAGTGCACCATAAGGCACTTTTGTGCTGGGGATACAGGTGCATCGGCACTGGGCCCAGTAGCAGTTGGTGCAGAGCCATGGCACCAGAGGACATGCAATGAGGGCTCCTGGAGGTAGGTTTTGCCTCCGGCTGGCAGCAAGCCATTTCATGGTGGGGGGAGAGAAGCAGGCCTGGGAGGGGGCAGAGACGGAGGCAGGCTCTGCCGCCATACCCTAACCCCCTCCAAAACCAGGAAACCCGACACAGGTATCCTCAAATCCGTGCCCACTCAATAGCAGGCACATATACGAGGAGACCCATTGGGGAGGCCTGGGTCTTGCACAGGGTAAGAGAACATACATTCCCTTACTCCAAGGAGACCTTTCGGTGCTTCCCTGGCCCCACTGGATGTGGCAGTCACCATTTGGGCTTTGTTGCATCCCTTGGCACTAGTGAAGTTTAGGATTGAGCTGTTGGAGCCCAATCCAATGCATGTCTTCTCATAAGTACATCCTGTTATAGTCAGTGGGGTTTACTTCCAGGTAAGTGTGGATAGGATTGTGACCTTAGCGTAATTGCCAACATTCTTTTACGGACAAGGTTTCACTTTAGTAAAACCTGGCAAGGTGGTACATGAATCTGAAAAAGAATGCCAACTAAATGATGAGTTAACTTGCTTGCCACAGACATTTTGAACGACTTTGACAGATGCTGATAAAAATCAGGAACTTGGTTCAAGCAAACAATCCTGGGAGCAAGTTTTCCGCAGGAAATTATCAATATGTTTCAAATAAACAATAAAAGATCATTTTAACACAGTTCTTAAAATCACCCACAGATAAGCTATTAAGGGCGCAATCCTATCTTGTGCTGGAACAGGCAAGCCAAGAGACTTGCACTGTATCCAGCGCAGGACAGGTGCCCAAAGTGGCTCAGCCAGAGGTAAGGGAAAACTCTTCCCCTTACCTCTGGCTAAGCCACTGCAGCCCCATGGGTCTCCTCGAACTTGCACCACCTCCTGAGGTAGCACAGGTCTGAGGAGAGCAGGGAATGGGGGTTCCTCCACACTGCTCGGAAACAGGGGTTAGGATCTGGCATAACAGCCGGATCCCAGTCCCGCTTCCCGCTCCCCCCCACCAGCCCCCAGGACCACCCTCCACCCACCCTCCCTCCACCCCGGAATGCCTCCCTCCCGCCTCCTCCCCGCCCCTCAGACCCCAGACAAGTTCGGTCAACGTAACTTACCTGGGGGAAACTGCCACAGAGGCTGGATGCAGCCTCCATGCTCCAGCACACCTCAGTGCACTGCCGCAGCTTCCTCCTGAGGATGGGCAAATGTGCTTTATGGCACTTTGTGACCCTTTTGGGTCACATGCACTTAGGATTGCACTGTAACTTAGCTAAAAATGTTGAAAACGGAGAGGGTGTGAAAAAAGAGAAACAATGGCTACAAAGAAAAGAGTGAATCTTAATTTGGTTGCAAAAATCATCCCAAATCTCTGCGACAAACAAGTGGACTACGAATTCTTTATTTGAACATCTTACTTAAATGCTGGTGTGGAAAAAAATGCCTGCACTGAGGGCATTCTTTAAGACACCATACCTTATCCATCAAGCCAGCCAGCCATCAGGACATCAGTTACTTGAAACCCAGCACTAATACTGACTGTATCAATCATTTACTGGTGCCATATACCCTCTCCAAAAAGATAACCAAGTGACAAGATCTTTCCTTATCATTCTGGTTGAACATTTTTCCTCCCACTCTAACGCTGAAGGCTGCAACAGGAGATCAACATTCCAAAGAGAAAAAAAAGAATCAGTGGCAGACCTGAGCTGTCCTTTTCTATGGACCCGAGGATGAGGCTGTTTGAGATAAGGAGCATATCTGATGCCTTGGAGTAGAAGATATCCCTTAAAGCAGAGTACCACTAGAGCGACTTCTACACTGATAGAGGACAGGGTAGAGGGTTTTTAAAATCATGATAATATTTAAAACAACTTTGGTGTCATGTTTGTTTTTGTGAATTAATTTTCATTTCAATGCCTGAGCTTTTAAAACTACACAACACAAAACACAATCTAAAATCGTTGCACTGTATGTGATTCAGCAAAAAAAAACCACAAGAAAAACTGCCCCAACAACTCACTTCTTTTTTTCATTTCTTTATAAGTCATAATCATTAACCATTATAATTAATAACTTGTTGCCACTATTCTCAGAATGCATATAAAACCCATGTATTCTGGTTGCAGATACTGCTGAAACATTCCGCCAATGGCATAATAAAGCCAATCTCATGGCCCAATTCTATCAAGACCTTGAACTGAGGGAATATGTATTCTATTAGTACAAGGCCTAGGCCACTAGCATGGCAGCCACAGCTATGTGCATGGACTGGGAACACCAGCACAATGGCCTGTAGCATAGGAGACACCAACAGATCACCCAGCCCCCACTGAGATAGATAAGTCCACAGGGGGTATTCTGGGGCATTGCAGGGAGGACTGGGGTGGGACTCAGGGTCGGCCAGGAACACCTCGAGGGCAGGCTGGGGGCTGATAGCAGCAGCATCCTATGCCCTGGTCCAGTCTCAGCACAGCCCCCTGGACCCACTTGGATTTACACCAGCCAAAGAGTTGATGTTGATTCAAGCAGGCCCATGACACAGCAGAGTAGGTAAGAAGTTTTGTACTTACCTCTCTGTGGCTACCTGGTCCCCAGCCAGCCCATAGCAGAGGCTGCACCAGTGCCATTGCACACTATGGGCTAGCTCAGGGTAGAATTGGGCTGTTCGCTCCCCACCAGTTATTATGGTCTCAGCTCCATATCCATTCCCATTCAGTATATGAGCAATCAGGGATAAAGCTCACATAGATATGCTGTACACATTAATAACTGTTGTCTTCCAGAAAAAACTTTTTCTTCCTTTATGGATGCAGAAATATTTGTCATTGCAAAATATCATGCATCCTTCACAACTAAATTTCTGATACCCATAGTGATTTGTTCATATTTAACATGTACAGAATGAATGAGTGCCAATTCCCAAGATACCTGTGCGTATATACTGAGCCACTTCTTTTTGACTCTGGACAGCGCTGGGAACCAATACAGAAAAACTCATTGTCTGAAACAGTACACCTTTGCTTCACCTTTTTAAAACAAACTGGTGGTGACATGCTTTTGTAGCCCATATAGGGAGAGAACAAGTTTAAGGAGCTGTAGACATGCAGAAGAGCAAGAACTGGGAACAGTAAGATGCCAAGAAATTGAAATCCAAAGAAAAAGGTGAAGTACCTGTAAAAATCTTATACTCACACTTATCATAAATGTTTTAGCAGAGCAGTTCACCAGGAGCATGTTATTAATTAATGTTCAAGCACAAAAGGTGCCAGATACTACTTGTAGGAACTAACTCAAAGGATGTGAAGGAGTGCATGAACTTCCCTGATAACAGAGCAGGAAGCTCAGTAAAAAATCAATTCTACTGCTCACTGGCAAATGTTGCTCACAAATACTTGCTGTGTTTGTACATCATATCATTTTTATCCCCAGTTTAATGTAGTACTAAAAGACCTATAGACACCTATTAAAGAGACCTATTATAGAGACCTATTAAATCCTTAGCATCAACCCCAGATTTTAAGAAATTCAGAGTTTAATCTGCTGAAACTAAGCATGAAAGCTTTTTGTCTCCCAAGGGAAAAAAAAAGTTAAGTCTCTAGCAAGCATCAAGTTCAAAAGAGTGACATGGTAAATGCCTCCCACAAACATTAAAGAAATTCATAAGCTTCACATGCCTCTTTCAATTGCCAATTAATACTGCTACAAATGAAAACAGCCTCCTAAAAATACAATTTTTCCTCTGTTTTTGAAAAGAACTATATAGTATTTATCTTCAACTATACTGTTGGTTCAGAAAGATTAGCTATTAGTTTTGAGAATTTTTTATCACGATTCTAAAAAGCAACAGAACATATTGAGGCATTTTGTGCATTGCCTATTTCATTGCCATTCAAATTCCTTATAACTTTCCTTCAAACATGAGGACCACTGAAAGCCCATCTGAAAAACTACTGAAGGTGCAGGCTCCTCTTCTTCTCTTCGAAGCTTCTGATTATGGTTTTAAGCAAACCAGTTTTACATTTTGTCTGAATATGGGAAATTGAGGATTATGCACATCTTTGTTCAGAAACCTGAATATTAAACCTGAATAAAAGTTTTTAACATACTGGTCACAATTGGAAAATCCTCCAAACCTTAAGGGTCAGGAACAAGTAGGCACAAGCCTCAGGCTGGTATGCTCCCTTCTCCTTTTCTTTCCTTCTGGTTTAATATCCTTATTATGAACAAAGCCTGCACAAAACCCAATTTCTCATATATGAGTGAAATGGGAAACTGCAGCAAACCCCCAATCAGAAGCTTCTTACGCACATGAAGGAGGGGCCAGACATTCCCCCAATCTTCCCCACGTCGCTCCTCTCACCATCAATTTACTAGCGTTGGCAGTGGGTGACTCACCCCTTCATGAACACAGCCACCAATCATGTGTATGCTAGCGACTTCATCATGCACACCCTCACAGTGATACTCCTGCTGGCGGAGCACATGTTCTGCCAACAGAATACTTAGTTAGGATTGGCCCCTAAGTGAGAAGGTATTGCTTCTCCAGAATGGGGCTTCTCTAAGGCTTCACTGTTTCTAGGGTTATCAGTTATATTCTCTCCTTCACAAACCGCTGTAAGCCTGCATGCACTGCAGAAGCACAGATGGACAACCCAATCCTATCTGGGATTGGGCTGTTGTATGCAGCCATTTAATATGGAACAAAATTCCGCTGTCATAAAATGGCTATCAATGGAGCGCTCCATCAGCAGCCATTTGGGGAGCGCTGCCACAAGAGGCAGCACTGCTCCCCAGATATCAGTGGATCTCCCTGGCTCCACCAGAGCAAATAAGGCAGTGGGAAGGGGTAAAACTGAAAAGTGAGAGGGGAGCAACAGGGTAGGGAGGGTGTGGGAGGGGGTGTTCTGGCAGCAATGATAAGTACTGGATCCTAACTTCCATTTTTGCAGCCTCCTCAACCCCCCCTCTTCAGACCTGTGCCAGCTAAATCAGTGGTATATGTTCAAGGAAACCATTGCGGAGTGGGAGGCTAGTGGTGAGGTAAGAACTTTTTAATTCCCTTTCCCTTCTTAAGCCTCCCCATCAGCCCTCATTCCACGCTGGATATGGGCTGCACCTTTTCAGCACAACTGCCACGGGGGGGGGGGGGAGGACTGGGCTGAAATCCTCTGATACATAACATAAAATGCCATGGAATCCAGAAAAATCATATTTGTTAAGATTAATTACTACAGTACATAAACAGAGAGGTAACAGAAAGAGTGCTTTGATGCATTTGCACATTGTAAGAAGTGAAGAGAACTCCAACTGTGGAATGAGCCATGCATTTAAAGGGCACCCTGTAGCTAGCTTGAAAGGTAAAGAAAAAGGCAAAACCGGAAAGGCTGACAAAGAAATCTCCTACCATTCCAGTGCCAAGTATGTAGTTCATTCACTTCCAAGTGTTATAGTTTAAAAAAACTAATATACTTCACAATAGTTTAAAGAAATGGATGTATGAATAGGCTTCTTATAAACCGAGCTTCTGCAGTTTGCAAGTGTGTGTACATACAGGGAGATAAATGTTTGAGCATCTTTTGGGGGGTTATTGTTACTTGAAAATAAATAAATAATTTATTTCTAGATCTTTTTTTAAAGTTAACTTAGATGGGTTAGAGATAGAGATAGATAGAGAGCTGTTTTTAAAAGTGGGTCCCGGAGCTAAAAAGTTTGGGAACCACTGAACTAGTTTATTTTAATATCACATGAGTCACAACACCTGCACCTACTTGGAAGTAACTAACAACCCAATCCTTCCCAACTCCTACCACCCACCCACCAATGCAGAGCACCAATAGAATATGCACTGCATCTTAGGGTGGGGGGGGCAGTTGAAGAATTTACTCCTTACTTACAACTTGAACAACGTACTCTTCCGGTAAGTTGTTTGCTTGCTTTGGAGAAAGTCTCCACTATCCCTATGGGTCTCCAGGGACCCGCACCAGCTATTTTGCTGGCACAGGACCGAGAAGTGTAAGGCACCAGAAGGAGGGCGAAGTATAGGATTCTGCTGCGAGTACCACAGAACCAGCCCTCTCCCTCCCTCCCCCACCATCACCTCCCTGCCCACAGACATCTTCTTCTTCCCACCACCAGCCCCCACTGCCAACTCACCAACACCAACAGGCACAGTTAGCCCTGCCAGTCAGCGCACTTGATGCACTGGTGATCTTGCAGTACTCACTAGTGAAAGTGATAGTCCACCAAAGTCCAATAGGCTCAGGTTGTAAACTGGGAAGTCTTTTAGCATTGTTGCTACCAGTTGTTCGATTTCTCTGAAGTGATTCACTGCTATAGTAGCAGAAGTTAAATGTATTTCTTCCAGGTAAGTTGCCGCCTCTCCCATGGAAAAAGAAGTTATTTCTGTTTGCATATATTAGCATAAGATGACTACACTGAACCTGTACCAAAAATGTGTAGAGGCCCAATCCTATCCAATTTTCCAGCACTGGTGCAGCTGCAATGCAGCCCCAAGGTAAGAGAACAAACGTTCCCATACCTTGAGGAGGCCTCTCAACACAGGAACTCAACTCTTCCCCCAACACAGGAAGCAGTGCATACACCATTGGTACAGCAGCACCAGCACTGCAGAATTGGGCAGGATTGGGCCCTAGGTAAGCTAAGAATCGGGTACTTCACAATTCTTAAATATTAATACAGTTTTCAGATGTCACATTAACTCATGCCCTGGCTTGGCCACTATCAGTTAATTATGTTTCTGGTATGCATCCTAGATTAGAAAATATTAATGGTTCCCTACCATTTTTACCTGCTGGCCATGCTGATGGCAATATTGAAAGTGTTCAACACACACAACGTACAACATTTTACCAGGACAACTTACCAACACAGGAAAAACAATTACAGTATATGTCAAAATATTATCATTAGTTATGTATACCAATCTGGAAATAAAATGATATTATCACATCCACATGAAGCTAAATACATTTTGACTGTCAACACACATTCAGCTATTAGTTCTGTTTTATGAGAAACAGAGGGTATCTTGGGTTCCACCAAGCAAAATGCAGCCCACAAGGTTATATTATGGCCTGCTAGATGCCTGACAATCTACAGTTTTTATACTTCCAAGTCTCTGATTCACCAGTCATAGCTGAATACTGTACAAACCGGTATGTTCAGTCTGGTGGCCCCAAAACTATGCAAATCTGGTATCAATCAATAATATAGAATTAAAAATAGGTCAATGCATATGGACATAACACATGCATCTTCACGTGGATACAACATCATGAATACTGCTACTTAGTAAGTGCTACTTACTTCTAGTGTCAGTATGCATGTACTGTATGATTTCAGTATGCATGTAAAAAATTTTAAAATATTATTTTTCTGACAGATACACTTTGCTGTGTTGTACTGAAAACCTTCAAAACACTTATGCAGTTCAGCCACAAATAACTGAACAAGCACAATGTGTCGATATCACAGTTGCCACAGGTCTTGCAACACCACAACTGGTAGTTCAAGAAGGGAATTACAGTATAAGAACTTGCAAAAAAAAAAACTGATAAGGAAGAGGAAGACATCAGGTGCCTACTACTTCGGCTGGTTTTCAGTAGGTCTTCCTTACCTGCAGAGGGATCTGTTCCAAGATCCCCCACTGATACCAAATTCTACAGAAAACAAAATCTGCAGGATGGGTGTGGTGCTGTAATTACTTACCTGAGGGCCTTGCCCAGCCCTCCACAGGTCACGCACGGCTTCCTGGCCTGCTGAGAAGCCTTCTGGACAAGGCGAACTGGCCATGCATGGTCTTCTCTTACCTCAGAATACCTCACCTCAGAACACCTTCCGACATAACTGGTTCACCGGGACAAACATGACATGGCTTCCGGTTGTGTCCACGATGCCTCCTGGGGCATGGGGAGGCCAAGTGTGGACCACTGGACGTGACCAGAAGCCACTTTCTGGTCACAATCATGAGGTTCTCTGAGGTCCTTAGAGCTGCAAGCTTGGCATCCACAGATATTCAAATCCACGGATGCCACACCTAAGGATAAGGAGTGCTCACTGTGTTGTTTTTAATGCAATGACTCCATTAAATGACTGCTTACTGTGAGCTGCTTTGGAGGCCTCAATCAAAAGGTAGAATACAAACCCACTCAATAAATAACTAAACAAACTTAATCCAGGTAAGAACCTGCATGTAGGTTCTATTAAGAGGTGAATCTTTCAAGTCAGGGAGTCAGATGTAAAAAGCATTTCATTCTACTGTACTCTAAAAACAAAAGGATTTTTAAATGCATCCTGAACCCCTCCATTTCTCCTGGAGCTTTATACAAAACTTTATTTTTTCAACAAGCCATGTCATGTTTGCACCAGTGAACCAGAAATGCCTTCCAGTCATGTCAGAAGGTGTTCTGAGGCAAGGTATTCTGAGTTGAGAGGAAGCCATGCACGGACAGTTTGCCTTGTCCAGAAGAGGCCAGGAAGCCGGCTTTTCTCCCAAATGGGCACCCAAAGCAACTATAGCATGCACAAGCTATTATAAGTTTTTTATTGAGTAGCTACAAACATTAACAAGAATGCAATAATTACAATATCATCGTTTTTCAAAGAAGCTACTCTGGACATCCACAACTAGCAATTCTACGTAGTCTAAGCACAGAATGCATTCTTTGAAGTGTGGCCCTTTTTTGGCCCTTAATTTTGAATGCATACAAAGTTATCCTTTTCATCACATTGTAAAATTTACTTTTAATTAAGTAAATTGGATTTCATACAGGCACCATGCCTTACCTTCATAAGAAACGAAAGGTGTACATCAATATTATTAAACAAAACTAACAAGATTACTAAAACAATGCGAAGAAAGCAAAGGCATATTGCAGTTCTTACACATAATTTATCTGAAAAAAATACAGACCAACACTGATCCTTCCATCCCTAATCGGATTTAAAAAATTACAAAACAAAGAAACCTGTAAAAGGGTTATTGCGAGTTCCAGAAAATGCCATCCACTCACTTTGGCATTTACATGTTTACTTATTAAAATTGAGCTTTTGAGTTCAAAGAAATACGCTAAACTAAAGGTGCAAAAAGCATTTGACTAAAAAAAGATCATCAAAGTGAGCTATTAAAAGACCTGTGCGCTATTTGCTTCTAATGTTTAGCCCTGTTCTCACTGACATCCCTCAGAGTAAGCCAGGTTTACTTTAAGAGACATAGGCCCAAATCCTAACCAACTTTCCAGCATGGGCCTAGCTGTGCCAATGAGGCATGTGCTGCATCCTGCAGTTGGGTGGCACTCATGGAGGCCTGCTCAAAGCAAGGGAATGTGTTCCCTTACCACAGAGCTTCATTGCCCTTATGTCAGTGTTGGAAAGTGGGTTAGGATTGCACCCACAGTTTAACTCTTAGACACTTTGAACACCATGGCAACAAAGACAAAGGCAGGACATAAAATAAATAAGCCAATACACTGAAAAGGTAATATGCTGAAATCAAACCTTCAAGCAGAATGCCGAGTGAGCAGAATCACCTATTCATCCCTTTTAGATCAAATGAAGATAACTCACAGCCCAATCAAACGCAACTTCCCATGCAGTGATGCAGCAGCACCAATAGCATCTGGAGGCCTCCTCAGATGAAGGTCAGGGGATCAAGGCTGGGATAGGGGTTAGGATTTTGATGTGTGCCAATGCCACCAATACTGCCCCTTTCCTGGTCCCAACTTGCCCTCCTGCCCACCCCATTCCACCCACCTCCTGCCACATTCCATCTATTCCCTTCTCTCTCCTTCATTCCAGCAGCATAAGGCTTGACTAAGATTGGGCCACCAGGCAGAAGCACTATATCCTGAACAAAGCTCCCACCACAAAAGTTCAATTAAAACATTTCAGCCACACATTCTTAAAGTTCACATCCTTGGCTCCCAAGTATTTCACACAGATGGCTGGCCACAGATGGATGCAGTCAGTGATACAGCCCCATAAATTTTATGTAGCAGGGAGAATATTCTTCTGTACATGGTAGCCTAAAAAGAGACATGGGGCATGGGACATCCTATCTGATTTTCCAGTGCCAGTGCAGCCATGCCAATGGGGCATGCACTGCATTCTGTGGTGGGGAGGTAGTCACAGAGGCCTCCTCAAGGTATGGGAACATTTGCTTCCTTATGTTGCACTGCACTGCACCTGCACTGGTGCTGAGAAGTTGCGTAGGAATGGGCCCATGGTCAGTTATCAGAGCCAATGCCAGATTGCTGGGGGCAGGGCTGCCCAACCATGGGGATGGTTGAACCTCTCATTTCAGAGAGGAGAAGATGGCAAGTTTGGGAGTAATGCTCAGCATCCTGTGCTGACCACTATTTCCTCCAATCCACCACCTATATCCAGCTATCCACTCAACTGTCCCATCTTCTTCTTGTGCACTATCTAGGTGCATGAGAGGGCAGGAAAGGCTTAACTTTTCCTGCTCCAGTTCCACCTCTACTTCTTGTAAAACATTCACTTCTTGACAGTGGAGTGGCTCTGGACGAAGATGGTGAGGTGTTCAGTAGTGTTGGTGGGGTAGTGCACACATAGAATTTGCAGAGGGTTGGGTCACTGCTTAGCTATAGGTCCTTGGCTGGAGGCCCTGGGGCAGCATGTGTCCTCTGTGTGACACCCCCACCACCACCACCTTGATGGCATATTAGGAGCTTCCACTGCTACTGATATTCAGGTTGAGGGGTTGATCCAGTCAGGCAGGAACTGAAACAGTATTCAACCTGGCTAATCACCAACACCCAGTAGCGTAGCTAGAGCAGTGCAAAATGGTAAGTAGTACTGGTCCAGCCTATTTATACACGGATTTTTTATACATGGATTTGACTCAACACAAATGGCCTCTGAAAATGAGAAGGAATGTGCTGATCCCTGGAGAAGGGAAAAATGCATCCCTTTAAAATCGGTTTTAAAAAACTGAACAGTCCTTTAACAACAGCCTCCTTAATAAGAGGGGGGAGCAGCTGGCTGACAATCCATCAATCCTTCTCCCTCCGGGTGACCCCTCCCATCCCCCCTATAGTGAAAGAAAAGTGATTTGCATTAGTGAAGGGAGGGGCTGAGTGAAGGGCTTTGTGCTTGGAGGAAGACTGATTGATGGATTGTCTTCTTAATGACTCTTATCTTACATCACAAAAGTCAGCAAGGCTGTTTTTAAATCACAGGAGCAAAGAAACTTTTGTTTTTTAAATTGATTTGCCATCCACTTGGTGAGTGCTTGGAACCCTGGAGAATAATGAGGCTCAACCTGTACAGGCTTTCAAATGCAAGTGTAAGCAGCCCTTCCCACTCACCCTGGAAGAAATTCAGGCAGCAACAGCAACAAACAGCTGTTGCTGCCTGAATGGCTCAGTGGGAGGGGCTGCTTACACTCACATTTGGGAGCCTGCACTACTTACCATTTTGCACCACTCTAGCTACACTACTGCTGACACCACCTGTGCCAATGATCCTCTGAAGCAGCAGTTATTAATGCACTTAGAGAGAAGAAAAGAGAAGGCCAGCACAGGAAGCAAGATGTGCATATATAGGTGACTGTGAAACTTGGGGCTCAATCCTATCCCGCGCTCGAACAGGCAAGCCAGGAGGCTTGCACTGCATCCAGCGCAGGATTGTGGCCATAAGCAGCTCGGCCAGAGGTAAGGAGAAACATTTCCCCTTACCTCCGGGTAAGGGCTGCTGGATCCAATGGGTCTCCTCAGACTTGCGCCACCTCTGGAGGTGGCACAAGTCCAAGGAGAGCGGAGTGGCTTCAGCCACTCCGTTCTCCCCAAGAACAGGGGATGGGATCCAGCATAATTGCCATATTCCAGCCCCGCCTCTCCCTCTGTACAAACCCGCCCCCGGGGCTGCCCACCACTCGCCCTCCCCCTGCCCAGGAACACCTCCCTCCCACCTCCTCCCCGCCTCCTCCCCCCCCCCCGGGTCTACCTTTCTTCATTGCGTCGGTCCAGCCGCAGAGGCTTGCATTGGCCTCCGCAGGCCGGTACTTCTTTGAGCGCCGGCCTGGCTTCCTCCTGGAGAGGCGTAAATGCGCTTTATGGCACGTATGCAACCCTCCCAGATCGGCACAAGTGACTTTCACTGGCCAAAGTGAATTCTAGGATTGCGCCCTTGGTAGTTATTAAGCTACAACAAAACCCTATTCTGCCTATTGATTAGTCAATATAATTTTTAATCTTGCCTAAAGCATGTTATTTTCCTTACCGCACTGATTTCTAGTTTTCTCTAGAGCAAATTGAGGACATACCCGAAGAAGGCAGTCTCTCTCAAATACACTTGTTCCAAGCTGTAAAGAGCTGTTCAAAGTCTATGTTTAATTCATGGTTAGTCTCTAATAAGCGTGCTCAGGATTGCAGCCTTACAGCCCAATCCAAACAGTTCCACTGTCATAAGTGGCCTTACGGTGGTCATTCCAAAAGTGCCACCAGCTTATACCATAGTCTTTCGAGACTGAAGGTTGCCAACCATCCAACCAGAGGAAGAGCAGGTAACTGGCAGAGGGATGGGTGAGAGGTGGCTGGGAGGGGTGTCTAGGAGTGTCTAGGAACAGAGGAGTGTCTGTGTGGGAGGTGGACAAGTGAGAGGCAGGAGAGGGAAGGAATGGACCCCGGCAGCCCTAGCCAGCACTCAGTTTCTTCCTTAGTTTCCTCTCCCGTACTCCCCTCAGTTCTGCACCAGCAAAGTAGCTGGCATAGATCCAAGGAGATACATGGGGTTGTGGAAGTTTACCCCTAGTTAAGGGAAGAAAAGTTCCCTTACCTTGAGAATACCTCTGGACTGCCCCCCTCCCGCTGGATTCAACACACACTCCACTGGCACAGCTGCATCAGTGAAGGGGGGGATTTGTTCGTATTGGGTTATAAGTAGTTTAATAAAAATATCTAACAGTTTTTATCAAGGTGATAACTTAGACATCATTTATTAAGAATATTTTGGGTTTCCAAAAAGGCAGTTTTCCTGGAAACTTAACAAAGATGGCCTATCAGCTTTTAAATGTGTTTGTCAAAACTTTTAAACTGAGAAAATGTTTCAAATTTCTATATGGCAAAACTGTGTTGGTCTTTTTTTTTAATTCACGCATTCGGTTTATTTATTGATTTATTTTACTGTGTAAACCACTTTGTGAACTACTGTCACTGAAAAGCAGTATATATGTATTCATCACCATCACCAATATTTTATCCTCTTGTCCCCATCAAGGAACCCATGGCAGTTCAGAGTTCCTAGAAGTCTTCCATACAAGCACTGATGACAGACGTACAGGATAAATGGTAACAAGATTGTTGAACTGTGTACGTCCAAACTACACTCTGCAAATGAACTGTTACAGCAGTTTTATCACATGATTTTTTTAAAAAGTCCAAAATTGCAGTTTTCCATTTGGTTAACCTTACATTAAGGTTGTATCAGACATGTAATGCAAATTACTGGGGGTCAAATTCTGAAAGTTTTTATTCAGTTCACTGCATTCAGCAGAATTTTAAATGAGTTAGTAAGCAAAATCCTCAGCTAAAGGCCAGAAAGTTTAAGACTACATTATGCAAAAAAGAAAAACAGTACTGATCTTTCCAAAAATCTAATGCTTCAGGAAGGCAAAGATGTAGCTCAAATCACCACTATTTTAGGCAAAGGAGTCTAGAAAAAAATATATACTGACTATATAAGGCTTGGCTGGATTGGCTATTTACCACTTCCCCTCATATGACTGCTGTTCTCATTTCTCATCGACCACATGGAAGGTAAATCTGGATTAAAGTGGTGTTTTGTTGCTCAAATTTCCAGTTAGCTTAATATGTGAAAGAAGGGCTGCCTTTCATGGAATGAAGCATTGAACAGATTGCACATCTATCTTAGCGTAAATCTCCTTGGATGCCCAGTACCTGTTTGTCTTGAGTTCTGCAGCTTAATAATTGACCGCAATTCTAACCATCAGTAAAGAGGAATTTAAATCTAACCAGGTGCCATCTAGTTACTGGTTTCAACATTTAACCAAAATGTTGTCTTCTTGTCCTATTCTCCACTTTAGGTGATTACTTAGCAAATTCCTGACACACATCACTGCCTGGGACAAGAAAAAGGAGTAAATTATTAAGGAAAGATGAAGGAAGATACAAAAACCAAGTCCACTTCATCCAAAAAACAATCACTAATATTGACTTTCTAGTTAACTGAAATTTAATTTGTTTTCAAACTATAGACAGCTCACTGCTTCACTGATTTCTGTATCTCTTTTGCAAAACTCATGATAAGACAATGAACTTGTAGCCCTTTGTTATACTTATTTTGTGCCAGAGTAACTCTAAATTTATATTCCCATCATTAAAATTCACCAAATTCTAAAAAACTAAGAGCGCAATCCTAACAGTGCTCTTGGCTGGCATAATTTCCTTACACCAGCCCAGGAGTGTGGCCAACATGCTGTAAAATATGTTCGTGACTACTCCGGAGTTGGTCTCATAAGCACACATCTGTGGAGGCCGCATTCAGCCTCTGTGCCACTGAAAACAGGCAAGGTTGCACAAACCAAGGGCAGCCAACATGGGAGATTGGGGAGGGTGGAACAGGGACGTTTTTGCATGGGGAAGAGTGGGCCAGTTGGCAGACCGGCCCCGTGAGGAGGGTGGGACCAGCCTGGACAACCTAGGCTGTATCCTAACCCCCCTCCCAGACAGCCCAGCGTTGAACCAGGCTGCTTGGATCTGCAACGGCTATTTTGCTGGTGTAGATCCAAGTAGCCCCATAGGGGTGGCTGCTGTACTACATGGGGTAAGAGGAAATAAATCCCCTTACTCCAAGTTGTGCAGTAGCCATCTCCTACCCTGCGCTAGATAACAGCACAGGCCAGTTGGCCTGCCTTTTCCCGTTCAGGATAGAATTGGGCTGCCCATGATTAAATAGAAATTGAAATAATACTGGCTATTGCTCACACAAGTACTGGCCTAGACACACCCTGGCACAAAACAAATGCAAAACTGCAAACAGTCATAATGGAAGCAACACTGTCTAAAAATCTGCATTTAGTGTTCATTAAAAAATGGATAGCCCAAGTATTTGTATAAGGGTGAAATAATATTAGATGTTTTATTTTCAGTCCCTTTCCTGATGGCCCTTAGCATAGAATTTGCCTTCTCCATAGCAGCCGTACACTGGGTCAATGTGTCAATTGAACTTTTCATTACAACCCAAAAAAACTGGAGGGGGGGGGAAGAGGTTTTTTCCAGTGTATCATGTGCATCATTACTTACATGAAAACAGATTTGCGAATGTTATGTTGAAACATTTGCGACTTCTATCCACTACCCAAAATACATAAAAGGGTAAACTTCGTGGCCTATTTGTTTCGGTACTGGCACTATCACAATAGGGGCATCTGGCTATGAGGACTCCATCCATGGAGGAGGAGCCGACAGTGGATGAACAGGCATGTCTCCAGGGGCTCCTGAGAAAGTGTTCTCCCCCCAAAAACTGCATGTCTGAAGAGGATCTGAAGATCTTTATCAGGAGAGATAAGATCTGTTCACAGTGCAGGTACCACAGATTTTGAAAGCCCGAGGGGGGGGCTTACCTCTCAGAAACCTAATCGTCAGGGACCATATTGGGGGAAGTGCAGTGTCTGCAATCAAGCTGCTGGCTCCCTGCTAAGACACCATATGGAAGAAAAAGCATTAAGCATAAAGTTTAAGTTGGAAATTTAAGATAAGTATGTGTTAATATTGTCCCCGGCTTTGATTGACTGATTTGGCTAAAAGCCCTGGATACGCTGAAGGCGTTAATGAGAAACTTTTTAAGGATGTTGAAAGTGCTCTTTATCTTTGTAGTGGAATAAATCGGTTCTGGATTATAATTATAAATATAATTTGGTGGACTAAAATCCAGAACTATTCGTGGACATAATTTTTATTAGACTTGAAAGAGTTTTGTCTCCTTGAGACTGTTTCTTTCATTTTGTTTTTCTCCATTAATCACACTGTTATCTGTAAGAAAAATTCAAAAAATGCCTGACTGAAAAAACATGTGGTGCAAGTAAGGAGAATAATACACTGTGGTCATCTTATGGATTAGAGATAAATTGCAAGATGCAGCCTGTTCCAGATATTTGGACTCAAATGATCCTCAAAAATTCGGAAAAATTGCTCACAATGAGAAGACAGCAGTTGAGTTGGTCCTTGCAGATTCAAGCCAGTTTAAAGACTCTCTCTCAACAGATAGATGTGTGCAAGGAGCAATTTGAAGATGTGAAGAAAACAGAAGATAAACAGAAGGAGAAAGCGGAAAAGATGGTGGTGAGGGATGAAATCATCAGAAGAAGAATGGAAACAGAAATTAGGAGAGTAGAAAATCAACAGGATCTAGAGGGGACGCTGATGGAGATTGAAACAGAGAAGATGGACAGATTAACATGGGTGCACAAAATACAAAATTTGTTGGAACAAGAAAAGAAAACATATCCCAGTTAATTGGAAGAATGAACATACCTTATACAAGAAAGTGTGGGCTTACTGGATTCTGTTATGGAGATAAATTATTAAAGATATTACAAGAGAAAAAATGGAAAGAAAGAAAAAGAAACCTGATGGTTAACCTGAGGGTTAAAAAAAATTGGAGGATTTTATTTAGTTAATAACTGGTTTAAATTTACTTTAAAAATAAATATATACGAAAGATATATATGAATTAGAAAAAATAGCTGGAAATGTTAGCGTGTGAATGAATTGTTTTATAGATGGTTTTTACGTTAAAGAAAAAAATGTAATCAGATTGGAGAATTAGATTGAAGAATGGTAAAGAACATATTATAAGAGATTGCTGGTTTTTTATAATTTGGAAATTAGATTATTATTTGATATTAAAGTAATTGAGCTAGTTGAGATGATAAAAAGTGAATATTTAGAAAAGATATTATAGGGAATTAGGAAAAAGCTATTATATTTGATATAAGAAATATATAAATGAGTAGAAGAGTTAGAAGTAGATGGCAGAATTGTTTTATATGTTGTTATTCTTTGGTAATTCGATTATTTTGTTTTAATATTAATGAGTAATTGAAGTAACTTTATGTTTGATAGAAAGTGAAAATTTAGAAAATATAGTACAGGGCATTAGGGAAAATTTAGTATATATTATAAAAATAAATGGATAATAAGAGGCAGAAGTTAGATGAGTAGTAGATTAGGAGATATAGTATGATTAATGAGTAATGGTATATGCTATTTAGCACTCCTAAATGTGTTATATGTTTGTATGTCTATGTGTGTTAATTTAAATAAATAAATAAATAAAAAGCACTCCATCCATAAAGCTTGAGCTTCCAGTGTCCCCCTAGATAGGCTTCTAGAAATCATGCACACAGAAGCTATGCAGTATACATTCGCGTTTATGCCAGATGCAAAGGAGGGCACCAGGACGCAGGTGTCTTGTTGTCTTGTGTTCTCCCTGAGGCATCTGGTGGGCCTCTGAGTTACAGAAACCTGGACTAGATGGGCCTTGGCCTGATCCAGCAGGGCTCTTCTTATGTTTCTCCTTGAGGGTGATGCCCAGTGGTCCGCATGGGACCCGCAAGATTCCCACTGCTTGGAAGTGAGACCAGCAATGCAATGTGATGAGCATCAGCAGGAGACTCAGTTTAGCAGGCAGAGCTCCAGCGAGCACTTTTCATGCCCTCGAAAATGCCCTTCAGTCCGTCCTGAGCCTCTTACCAGTATTTGCTGTATCATGTCTGGCCTCCCAACCCGGAAGTAACTGGCAATTACATCGTTGCCAGTTACTTCCATGGTACTTCCAATAGGTGGACCACTGTGGACCAAAAGTGGTACGACAAGGAACAAATGTGGAGAAACACTGGAATACGCCAATATCTCCCTCTACAAACTATCAGTTTGCCCTGATTTATTAGCCCTGATTATATCATAGCATATCTGGCCACCTAACTATCCCACTTTGTCCTTACAATTATTATTAACAGTATTTATATACCGCTTTTCAACAAAAAGTTCACAAAGCAGTTTACAGAGAAAAATCAAACAACTAATGGCTCCCTGTCCCAAAGGGGCTCACAATCTAAAAATATATATAAAAGATCTGGGAGCAACTTGCATCTTCAGGTCAATAGAATTACCACGAATACCTCGAAAATTCCACAGGATGCTAAAATATTCATATCAGTCTTGAAGCAATACTTCAGTGGCTCTTGTTCCCGAAAGCCTCTTCTTTCTCAGACATAAAGCAATTACATCTTTATTATTTGGACCCACAAGGAGACCCTTGAGCTATTACACCAGGGCTTAAACAAGTTCTATCCCCCCATCAAAGTGAAACTGGACTAGCCTACACATTCCTTTCTGGATGCAACTAGGTACCTGACATATAATCACCCTATATATGAAATGCACCAATACACATTTCCAACTATTACCCAGGACATACCACATGATCTGCTGGCTATTGGTAAGCTCTGGGATACAACTATATTTGTTCCAGTTACTCAGATAGGGACCCACACCTGAAGGATTTGCCTTAGGCATTCTTAATCCTGCAGACCCAGGTCACCACTGTCAGAATAGTACCCAGGAGAGAATTTGGCATAGTACTTGTCAATTTCAGTTTCTAGCTAAAACCACTCCAATGATTCAGACAGCCCCCCTAATTCAACAGGGCTACTCAACACAGATAGTCTAGCAACAATGGACTATCTACACAGACACAAAGTCAGGTGCAACTCAGGTGCTTTTGTTGTCTACACAGGATAAACAGTTCTATGCAGGAAAACAGACAGACCCAGATCTGACATCAAAAAATGGCTTCACTAAAAAACCACAGGGAGAACATTTCAGTCTCATAGGACATTTTGCTATTCACCTCAAAATCACTGTACCTCACTGAAAAGAAGGCGAGAAACTGTTGAACTAGAATTTATGAGTAAATTCTATTCAATTCCATTCAGACTTAATTGGGACTCTGAGTTTTCATACCACTAGTTGTTAAATTAGCATAGCTAGAAAGATAGCATTATCACAGTTACTTCCATTGTGAATGTGTTTTATCTTGTATACATTTGGGATCTGCATAGAAATCTTTGGTACTGTTCTGATAGCAGTCCAACCCAGGCGCCTAAATGAGGAGCATGGCCACACACACATCTCTACTCCACACTGCACTGGTGCCTTACACCATGGGGACAGGCTGTTTTATCCAAACGACCCTTTTATCTGCACTTCAAATACTATTTCAAAGTGGTATTTGGACAACATTATTAAGAATATTTATATACCACTTTTCAACAAAAAGTAGTTCACAAGGCAGTTTACATAGCAAAATAAATCAACAAAGGCAGAGGAGCAGTTCAGAAGAATCCCCTCACGCATGCTGAAGAGTTGGAGCACCTATATTCCAAGTGGGTGGTACACATGAGCACCCACACTCCTGCTTCATGTGATAGAAGAGCACAGCACACTTTGCATTTTTATATTCACAAAGCCACACATATGGCCTTCCTCCCCCACCCTTCCCTTAATCCTCAGAAGAACCCTGTGAAGGACATTAAGGCTGAAAGACAGCAGTTGGCCTGATTAGTGGGTGACCTTGGGCCAAACTTTGTGGCTGAACAGAGATTTGAATCCAGATCTCCTCAAGGCCTAATCCTATCCAACTTTTCAGAACTGATGCAGCCATGCCAACAGGGCATGCACTACATCCTGTGGTGGAAGGTCATTCACAGAGGCCTCCTCAAGGTAGGGGATCATTTATTCCCTTACCTCAGGGTGACACTGCAGCTGCATCCGTGCTGGAAAGTTGGATAGGATTGGGCCCTTCGTCTTAGTCCAATGCTCTAACGTACACCACACTGGCTAGAATTGTCAGATCTTGCTTCATACTAAATTTCATAGCCTTTTGGCACCACTGATATGATACAGAGAAAGTTCAGATAGAGCCAGTGTAGTGCAGTGGTTAGAGTGTCAAGAGTAAGACTAAGGAGACATATTTTCATGAACCTCACTGGATTACTTTGGGTCAGCCTTTTATTGTTCACTACCACATCTCATAAGGTTGTTTTGAGATTAAAAGGGGACGAGGAGAACAGTGTTTGCTGTGTTAAGCTCCCTGGAGAAAAATAGTATATTAAAAATTCAGTAATAATAGTGAGTACACATATACATACCGAGGATCACACAACATACAGCTTGCAAAATGGACTCTAGCGCACAAAAACTATTGTCACAACAAATCTGTTCATCTTTAAGGTGCCGTAAGACTGTTGTTTTTAGCACAACACACAAAGTGGGCAACTCCTCTTGAATGTGTCTCCAAGGCTTGATATTAAATTCCAAGCCCCAGAAGTTTTCCCCCAAAAATAGATGTGGGGCAGAAAATACCCACTCACAGTGGAAAAAATATCTGAAAACTCAAGACTTGCCAACACTTGGCTTCAGCCACTAATGAAAATAATAACTGCAAAGGAATTAGCTTCCTGCTCACTCTGCCCTTCTCAGCTGGAGCTTTTGGAAGGCTCCTGGTGTACATCAGGTATCTGACTAACTACTTCCTTGTTCAAAAAAGAGGGTGCTGTTAGCAGCGGTCCCTGTATAATTACTTACTTGATTCCTCCTAAGGAGCTTATGCTAAGAGTTGAGCAAAGAAAGCAGATTAACCATTTGAATGCATCCACATAACACACACACTAGCACTGGGGGGCCCCAGGCCTATATTTGTGCCCCAGGAAATTTACTTCTTCTAATCCTGCTCCCACAATAGGGTTTTTCATTCATTGTAAGGTAATTATGTTGTGTTTGTGTTTGAGCAGGAAAGAGAAGAGGGCAGGGAGAAAAGGGCTGCATTGACAAGGTGGGAATGGGGGAGCCAGTGGGAGATAGAGCTTTTCCATCCTCAACAACTAGATTAGTACCAAGGGAGGAGGAGGCGATGTGGCCTATAGCTCCACAGTCTGCCCTGCTCTGCCAGTCACATGCTTCCCCTGCATTGCCTAGCAACATCAAAGCTCAGAGAAAAAGTTCTCTCTTCCAACTTCAAATCTGTCTGAGGCGGACTGAAGGAAGCTTATTGTGCGCTAGACAAAACATCTGTTTCTTGCTTTAAAAAAAAAAAACCCAACCCCAAAAATCATCTACATGGTAATACACACACACACACACACTTCTCTCCCTCTCTTTCACCCTGTGTAAATGCCTGTATGAGCCTATGTGCCTTGCCACCCAGCACTCCCTTGCTTGCTAACCATCCCCCTCCACATGGCATAGAATGGATGCACCTGGTTGCAGTCACCAGGGCCCTACCCACACACTCCCTCCACACACACACACACACACACACACACACACACACACACACAGGAGACTGTATTAATAGTAAGCCTTTGCAAAAATAGCAAAGCCAATTAAATGGTCAGAAAAAAACGTGCGTCTGGCTCCAGGCTTGACCAGGGTGACCAGGCATCCTCTTTTTCCAGGACATGTCCTCTTTTTTAGCTTCATGTCCTGGAAAAGAACTTAAATGTTCTTTTCCTTGTAAGCTGGAAGCACAGAGTCTTCTTGTAGTTGACAAATTATATAAGTTATAGGTAATATAGTTTTAAATTTAATAGCAAGTAATACAGTGTTTAAATTAACCACATGAAATCAGTGTACAAGTGTTTTTTATTTTGTCCTGCCTGGGATGTCCAACACTTTGGGGTGCCTTGTTCTCCTCTGTGGTTATGAGATCTGGTCACCCTGGGCTTGACCCAACCAGCACTTTGAGGAACCTCAAAGGGCAACGTTTGCATTTAAAGAAGGAACTCACCGATACCATCTGGGAGCTTAACCTAAGGGGTAAGCCATGAACATACTTCTCATTCACAGGACTTGATCTAGGCTGCAATCCTGTCCACACTTGCCTGGAAGGGAGTCTTATTGAGTCTGATGGAACTTGCTCCTGCTGAGTAGACATGAATAGGACTGGGCGCCCAGTTTACCTGAAAAGAGTGCTTAATGGGCACGTTTTCAGGCTGCAGTCCTAACACACTTACCTGGGAGTATGCCCTATAGAACACAATGGGGCTTACTTCTGAGTAGACATGCATAGGATTGCACCTTAAATCCCCACAGCAAAAGGAAGGAGCAGAACCCTCTTCCCCCGACCCCCTGCCCCGAATCCCCTCTTTGTCAAGTACTTTGGTGAGTTCCTTCTTTAAATGCAAACGTTGCCTTTGGAGGGCATGTCCTGGAAAAAAGTAACCACCACATACATAAGACCTGTTACATGGCTGCATTTTGAAAAGGATCTCTCCGCCATACAATGTCTCAAAGGAGATTCTGAGAGTGCAGCAGTCCCAACATGTTTACTCAGAAGTAAATCTCACTGGAGCCAACAGGTCTTACTCCCAGGTAAGTGCGCATAGGATGGCATGTAAGACTGCAGTCTGACCCACGTGTGTATAAATGCAATCCCAGCTACACTTACCTAGGAGTAAGCCCCACTGACTGCACACGACATGGGTGGTTACTTTGCTGGTGCGAGGCAGCAACTTGCAAGCACTTCTGACCTGCAGCAGGGAGTCGCAGGGTCCCGCTGAGCACGAACCGGGGGCGCTTGGGGGCTTACCTTGGCAGCTGGCTTGCAGAATGCACGCAGCGCCCAAAATGAGCAGCTTGCAAGCGGCGGCCGCTCGCCGGTCCACGCGCCGGTGCGGTCCCATCGCGGCTGGGATGCTCCGTTCAGCAGGCGCGCGACTCTTCGGCACAACTTCGCTCCCTCGTCCCGCTAGTTGCCGCGGAAAGGCGTGCTCGTCAGCTGAGGCATCGTGCCTGCGCCCTGCACTCCCACCCGCCGGGCAGTGCAGAAAGCGCTTTATACCCGACGGCCCCGGAACTAGCATGCGGCATTGCTCCAGGGCCTGGCCTGGCCTAGCCAGCCGCCGCGGGCAGGGCCGCCCCGCCCTCTGCACTTTGCAACGGGGGCTGGGTGGATGGATGCTGGCGAGCAAAACTTCCGCGCGCTGCGCACTCGACGGGCGCTAGTGGCAGAGCTGGCAGCGCTGTTGCGCCAGGGACAAAGTGTTAGCCGACCTCTCTCTCTCTCACACACACAGACGTACTCACACTCATCCACGCACTCACACACAATCTCCCACACACTCTCTCACACACACGCGCGCACAGACGCTCTCTCACCCACACACGCACTCACACACACTCTCCCACTCACTCACTCTCATCCACACACGCACCCACACACTCTCTCTCACACACACACACAGACTACTCACACTCTCTCATCCACACATACACTCACACACGCACTCACTCTCACCCACACACACACACTCACACACACACTCTCTCACCCACACACACACTCTCCCACACACACACTCACACACACTCTCTCTCACACACACACACAGCATGCATCGAGTTAAAAAAATACATCTCATATTTAGCACAATTTAGTGTTAAAAGTAAATGGCAAGGCTTCAGTTGGAGCTCTGAGAGGACTTGTGTGTGTGTGTTTCAATCAGTTTCTAAGGGCAGCAAACTTCAAGGTTGTGACAAAAATGTAGTGATATCATTTACAGCAATGAGTATCAACCTTTTTCATCTCACAGCACACTGACTAGGCACTAAGATAGTCAAAGCACACCATCAGGTTTTTGACAACTGACAAGGCACACCATGCTGCCTATGGGACTCACATCCCCAATTGGCCCTACTAATAAATGACCTTCCCCCAAATTCTTGTGGCACACCTGTGGACCACTGGTACAGTGGTTGAAAGTGATTGATTTACAGACTCATCTTCATTGGGAACATGCAGGAGGGGTGTTAAAGCTTCAGAATTGCTCAAAAATGGGTCCCAGTGTGACAGATTAATATAGTTCTCCCGCCCCCCAAAAAGCCTTTCAAAGTCTGACTCACTTTTTGGATAGTACCTTGGTGCCAATAGAGAACTAGTCTCTCAGTCTCAACTTCTCCATCTGTGAAATTGGATAAAATTGGCCTACTTTACAGGACAGTTGTAAGAATTACCCAGATAATGTGTGTTAAGTGCTTTGAAAACTAAAGTTGTTTAGTATTATTGTTAAGTAACTAAGTACTTAACAATAATATAATCTCTGTGGACATATATTATCTCTGTGGACATACATGCTTTTTCCAATTTAAATTATCTTATATGTACTTACATTTTGTATCAGTTTTGCACTCTTGCACAGTTTCAAACCAATTTAATTATTCCCAGTTTGCCTGGTGTGACCTATGCTATTTCCCTTTCTCTTTCTCCTCTAACTCACCTAAAAATTAAACCAACATGGCAAATATAGTGGGTCACATTTGGGTAAAATGGAAATAATTAAATCAGACTGAAACTATGCAGGAGAGCAAAACTGAAGCAAAATTGTTTTGATAAAGATAAACAGTGAAGGGCTATTGTAGAATCAAGTGCATGAAACAGGAGTGTACAGTCTACACAGTGTCAAGAATATGTTGATTCTGATATATCTAGGTTATGTGGTTTCAGATTGCATATTTAGATGGGATCAGAAGTGTGGTCAGCACAGTTTAATGTTATTGCGCTTCTGCATAGAATATTTCTTTTTTACAGAAAGCCAGGACAGTACTCTAGGACAGTAGTGGTTACTATCCTGAAAGATGATCAGTGCAAATTTGCACTTACAGTCTTTCACAAGTGAGCCTGGGATGATTGGAACCATTGTGGGATATATGCTTTTATCAAAATGTTAACATGAGAATTGGAAAGAGTAGGTGGCCAGGACAAGGATACACAACAGCTCAAAGTGATTATATACCCTTCCATTATAGATATATATCCTACTGTAGTTTCTATATTAAAAATAACATACAGTACAGAGCAAGTATGAATGCTCTCTAACTATAGAATCAGAGTAACTTAGGGCGCAATCCTAACCCCCTATGTCAGAGCTTTCCAGCACTGGCATAGCAGTGCCAATGGGGCATGTGCTGCATCCTGCAATTGGGTGTCACTCATGGAGGCCTCTTCAAAGTAAGGGAATGTTTGTTCCCTTACCTCAGAGCTGCATTGCCCTTATGTCAGTTCTGGAAAGCACTGACATAAGGGGTTAGGATTGCGCCCTTAACTAGATGTAGTTACTGTGGTTGTTAAAGGTATGTGTGAATACTTTAGACTAGAGCAGTGTTCTCTTTCATCTCACAGTACACTGACAAGGTGCTAAAACTTTCAGGATACACCATCAGTTTTTTTGACAATTGACAAGGCACACTGTGCTGCTGGTAGGGGACTCAGGGCCCAATCCTATCCAATTTTCCAGTGCAGTGCTGCAATGGGATATGCACTGCTTCCTATGTTGGGGAAGCAGTCACAAAGGCCTCCTTAAGGTATGGGAAAATTTGTTTCCTTACCTTGGGGCTGCATTATGGCTGCACCAGTGCTGAAAAATTGAATAGGATTGGACCCTCAGGGCCCACTCCTACCAAACTTTTCAATGCAGTTATGCCAATGGGTCATGTGATTACATCTACATCCTGTGGTACATCCTGTGGTAGAGGGACAGTCATGGCCTCCTCAATGTAATGGAACATTTATTCCCTTACCTCAGGGCTGCATTGTGGTTGCATTGGTGCTGGAAAGTTGGATTGGATTAGGCCCTTACATCCCCCATGGCTCTACTAGTATATGACCCTCCCCCAAACTCCTATGGCACACCTATAAACCATACACAGCACAGCAATGCACGATGGCACACTTGTTGAAAAATCACTGCACTCGAGGGCACCAAACACAGTGCAGCCCCTCCAGCTCTGAGACATTTCCATCGAACACAGAATACATGAAATTTTTTTTAATGTTATTGAAACACTTTCTACTCTGGAATGTGTTGCTCATTCAAATTACTGCAAGATTACACCTAAATTTAATGAATTATGGATTGCATTTAATACCAACAAAAGAAAAGGGTCAAAATTTTGTTTAGAACACCATAAAATATATGGGTGTGAGCCTAGTTAAACAGATATATGAATCTTGATTTCTCTGCCTTTGATTACAGTTGATGGCTGGTACCTGATTCCTCTGGAAAGTATTGTGTTCCAAAGTAAGGTGAAGAGATATGGAATCTCCATCTACCATGATGTATTTGTGATGACCCATTCATGCATACAAGTCATAGCTGATGAGGCAACCATCAAGTGCTTAACATGCATGCATAAATCAGTCCATAACAAGTATCAACCCATAACAGGTAGCGCAAATGAGACAAGGGAATATCCCCCCTCCAGAATGTTCTGATGTCATAAATATAAAAGAGGACAAGGCGCTGAAAAATGTAGAACATCAAAGAAAAATGCAGGACATAGCAAAATAAAAGCTAAAAACACTCATATATTGATTTCATAAGGTCAGATTAAATATTATTACTTATTACATTTAAAACTACAGTACATGTAACTTATTACATATAATTTATTAATTACAAGAAGGCTATGTGCGCTACCTGCAGGGGCCCACTCACAGGGAAAAGGAGGACATTTATGTTCATTTCCAGGACATGAGGCCAAAAAAAGAGGACATGTCCTGGAAAAAGGAAGTCTGGTCACCCTGCCCCCCACATACACATACACACATTGCATGATAAATATGATTTAAATGTTATTTTAATTTTTCTGAATTATAGAAAATAAATATAATGCGCATGCATAAATACTGCATGCACGCATGAGAAATTTAAATGATTGCATATATGTATTAAAATTATATGAAAAAATTGGTGGATTGTCATTATAAACTTTATTTTAGTTTAATGTGAAAAAGCCAGGCTCAACCACCCCAGTTCTCTAGTGAGGTGCACAGAAAGATCCTGTAGTATATAAGAAACACTTGTGAATGATTGGAACTTGATGGACCATTGATTCTGCTGAAAGAGGGGCAAACGTGGGTTTCTGGACTCCAGCATTCGGTAGGCAGCCTTTCCAATGAACACAGAACATATTGAAAGTTTTCAGCTTTGCAAACTTCGATCAATAACTGCAAGCAAAAATCCAGATCTCTTTCTCCATATGAACTCTCTGCTAATATGTAACAAACAAGGAGGTGCATAATTGTGCATTCACGTGCTACAGGTCCTGCCAATAAATTTTTGATAATTTTGTTAGGCTTACAAATTACTGAATTTCCCTTCCTTCATGTCAGATCCTAAGCACAAAAAGAGCCAGCCTGGACATCTCCCCCCAAAATCACATCCTTTTGATGGTTTGTTGTTTACCAAGAAAGGGACCCTCTTCCCCTCTCCCTCCTTCTTGATCCCTCAAGGACTCTAATCTCACAAATGTTTCCATTAGGGAAGGGAGAAGAAGAAAAAGCGCAAGTGCCTGCAGGTTTTGTGGAGTTGTGATTTATGCAGGTTCGGGGCTGCTTGGGGTGGTGGTACGACACAGCATCGGGGTCAAGCCACAAGAAACACTGGGGGCAGATCAGAATATTCAATTAGTTTCCTGGCACCTTTGAATGACAAAGGAGGGATAAGATCTCTCCATCACAAGATCCAGAGCTGCTGAGATTGAGGCGGGGGTGGGAGGAGGAGGGAGAGAGGGAGGGTCGGTCTATGCAAGTCTCCTTGCCTGCCTGTCTCCATTCACTGTCGGGGAACAGCGCTTGCAACATTCCTTTCTGCACGAAAGGGCTTTTCCTATTGTTGTTTGCTCTTGTGTTTCAGTGTTGCCAGTGGAATTCTTGTCGTGGTTTCACAGCAAGGCACAAGCAGGCTGCCCAAACAGAACCAGCTTCTCTCGGAGGGGAAGAGGATTGAGGTGGGGGAGGTGTTGCTTTTAATCCCAAAGCAACGGGGAGAAAGGAGCAGGAATCTAAGGAGGGCAGCCGATCACTCTCCGCCTCTCCCCCCACCACCCCCCAAGGCAAAGAGAAGCAAAGTCACAGGTTGGCTATGCGCAGCCTGGCAAGCCGAGCCAACTCCCGCCCTGGCACATACTGTAGCTACCCATTTTCTTGAGCACGTGGGTTGCACGGGAAGAAGAGAGCAGCCAGAGGCTTCTTTCTTTCTTTTTTCTTTCTTTCTTTCTTTCTTTCTTTCTTTCTTTCTTAAAATAACTCAGGAAATTGAAGATCGTTTGTCTTAAAGCTCAAGTCTACAGTGGATTGCCATTTGGATTGCAAATTTCCCTGCCATGTGACTTGGTGAATATCTTTCTATAACCATTTTAATCTCATATAGATTACAGGTTGAGTCTATTTATCCATGGATTTCAGATCTGGCTCAATGCAGGTCCCCCAGAACTGTGTTGAGTCAGACTTGGCCCAACCTGAACCCTCCAAATGTGGCTGGAACTGTGATCCAGAGGGTTTAAAGGGGCCCAAATCACTGATTTCCATATCCGTGGCTTTTCATATCCACAAGGAGGGGTCCAAGAATGGATCCCTCATAGATATTAAAACGCCACCTGTATAGCCAGGGATTGAAACAGGTATGTGGGCAATCCTTTCAGACATGGATTGCAGCTCCTGTTTACTAGCTCAGTGTTTCTCAAACTGTGGGTCGGGACCCACTAGGTGGGTCATGAGCCATTTTCAGGTGGGTCCCCATTCACTTCAATATTTTATTTTTAATATATTAGACTTGATGCTACCATGGTATGTGCCTGCATTTGGGGAAATGTTACAAACCTGTGCTTTTAACAGGCTGCTATATATGCTTTTAACAATGATAGTAAATGGGACTTACTCCTGGGTAAGTGTGGGTAGGATTGCAGCCTAGGATTGTTAAAACTTTTCCTGCTTGATGATGTCATTTCCGGTCATGACATCACTTCCAGTGGGTCCTGACAGATTCTCATTCTGAAAAGGGGGTCCCAGTGCTGAATGTGTGACAACCACTGTGCTAGCTTTTTGCCCCCCTCCCAAGGCTGGTGCAGATGAAAATGACTTCTGCACTTTCACAGGCACTTAGAAGTATTTAGAAGGAAATGTGATATACTAGCTCTGCAGTACAGCTTCATCTGAATTAATTCATTCAATCAAGAGTACATTAAAAGGCAATGGAATATTCTTTAATGGAGATCAAATAAGGGTATATTGGTATTCTACTTGAGTGTGAGAACACTCGTGTTTTGGTTCGGTTTGGTACACATCAGCACTTATTTAAGATCTGGCCTAAATCTGCAATAGAACAAGTTGGTAGAACATAGTACTATCCCACTTCACACTGCAGGTATGCAACTATATTTGAATGTTACCCCACATTAAAAAGTAACAGCACAAGTTACAAAATTAGCACACCAGGGAGAATGTTTCTAGCCCACCCTGCTTATTTCTGTTTACATGGAATTGTTTGTGTAGGGAAGCATTCAAATATAGTACATTATTTTTACGTTAAAGTAAACAATAAACTATATACTTCATATAATAGTTCAGGGCGGCCTATCCATGCAGTGAAGTGATAAAAGTTGCATCAGTAGACTGCAGGGAGGGGGCAAGGAGGAGGTGGAGTCCCTTCACCCTGAATCTGCTGCTGCCTTCCTCCATCCCACTGCAGATGCAATCCACATTGATCCACTTTCTACCCACTCACAGTTAGCAGAAAGGGGATCAGCTGCCTCCTAACCTTGTTCCTGGAGTGGATTCTTCAAACACAGAAGTGCATGGCTTCTTTACAGAGATCACTTGGTGTGTTTAAAACAAACCAGCAAGCTTTGTGTGTGTGGCAGAGACTGCAGTGGCAAACCCAAACCAGCATTGGGAAGTGTTCCAGTCATGCTGCTCCGTACAGAATTATTAGGCTATCACTTTGAACTGCTTAATTAATTTAGATTAATTAATTAAAACCCTTTTGATAAACTAAAAAAGCATCCCAGATTAATTGGGCAACACCTTGTTTTAAAGACGTGGGCATTTTCAATGCAATAAAAACAGCAGAAAGCAAATATTGGCTTGGATGTGGCATTCCCATTCACTCTCACACAGAAGGAATTATTGATCCAAGGTGGCACCTCCTGCAACATGTGCCCACACCACCTAAAAACAAAATATGCTTTTTATCTTCAGAATTACAATATTGTTTCAGTCATATGCATATATATGCAGATTTAATCAATGACTCATTTCAAATTAATTTGGTTAATAGACTAAGGGCATGATCCTAACCAACTTTCCAGCACTGGCATAGCTGTGCCAGTAGGGCATGTGCTGCATCCTGCAGTTGGGGGGCAGTCCTGGAGGCCTCCTCAAAGGAAGAAATGTTTGTTCCCTTACCTCAGAGTTGCAATGCCCTGATGTCGGTGCTGGAAAGTTGGTCCTATGATCCTCATCTGCTTCATGGTACAGCTGCACCGAAATGGATGTCGCTGTATCCTGCGAGGCAGGAGAAGCAGCCAGAGGGCTCTTTAGGGTAAGGGAATATCGGTAGCGCCTCTGCAATAGTGCCTCCGCAGTCCCAATGTGTCTACTCAGATCCTTGCCAGCTCAATCACTGGCACAGAACCAAGGGGACCCATCTCAGGCTCCAAGGCTTGGGAGAGGGTATAGGATTCAGCAACAGCCTCTGCCACCATCCCTGCCCCCTCCCAGGCCCAATCTGCCCTCTGGCCCTCCCTCCCACTGCCCAGTTTCGACCCTCCTGTCTTCCTCCTACCCAAAAATGCCTTGCTGCTGCTTGGCAGTGAGCTCACTGTGCGCCACTCTCGCTGCTCCTGCCACTTGCAGGAAACCCCAGCGCCAAGTGGCACAAGCCTCCCCACTGGCAACGCTCACCTGGCAGCCACCACAACGTGCCTTGTGGCATGTTTGCAACAGCTGTTGCCGGGGCAGTGCAGGGGCTAGTGGCACTGGCCAGGCTCAGGACCAGCTGTAAGATTTGTTCAGTCAGGTGACAACCCTAATCACAATCTTTCTAAATGTTTCCTCAAAGAATGAATGTTCACCTTTACTGAGTTCAGGTTAACCTGTGTCTAAAACAGCATTTTTTTACAAATGACTTCAAACACCACCAACCTAAAGAAGAGTTCTTTGTTAACTCATTAGCATTTGAACTTCAAATAATAATAAATCTATAGCATCAACTGTTCTGTGGGGTCATAGCCTCTGCTCAAATTGACCTAAGTGAGGGTTATCATCTATGTTAACAAAGGAGAAAATCCATTATCATAAGAATTTAACAAGAGAGACAACAGTCCAGCTGTTAGTCCACCTTTGCTTCCTGCGTGAAAAATGTTTGTTTATACACTTCATAAGTAATCCAAAAAGCCATTAGGAGTTTCGTGTTCAGAGCAATCCATTGCTCATGTTGTCTGCAAATCAAATAATGCCACACTTCTATATACATTTACCTGGGAGTAATGCCCACTGAACTTAGTCTGAGTGGATATGCATGGGATTGTACTGTCGGTGGCCTGATCCTTATAGTTAAAAAGGTAAATTTGGACCAGAATTCGCTTTTTAAAAATTGTATCAAAATGCAGCAAATTCTTCTGGAAGATATTTGTAAAAATTCAGAGACAGCACTGTTAAAACAGGTAAAAAAAATATATGCCAGAGAGTGAAAAACAAGAGGTGCAGTGCAAGCCTATGAATGTCGACTTGAAAGTGTCCCACTTTCAGTTGAACGGGTAGCACAATCCTAACTAAATTCCCCTGTGCCAATGCAGCTTAGACAGTGCAGGCTATGCTGCATTCCACAGGAAAATTTCAGCTGCTGGGAGTCTCCTCAAAGTAAGGGGACTTTTGTCCCCTTGCGCCAGGGTAAGCCGCAACAGGCGCAAGGGGTCAACTCTGACCTGCACCAGCAATATTGCTGGTTCAAGTTTGTGTTAATCCATGTCAACAGATCAGGCACAGGAAACAGAATAGGATACACCATGCACCAGCACTGCCAATCCCATTCCTGTCCTGGGCCCAATCCGCTCACCCCTGCCCCCATCACCACCCTTCCCTCGCCCCATTCCACACCCTGAAAACATCCTGAACTCATACCTGCACAGTTGGTGATCTAGCAAAACAAACTGAAGACGTCATACCAGCCATGTATGGAAGCCCAATGGAGACCCTCTCTCTGAAGCTGTCATTTTTGGCTTGTAGTTGTCATGATGCTGAGTGCATCTAGCTCAATATTGTCTTCTCAGCAGCAGCTGTCCAAGGTCTCAGGGTCTTGCTCTAGTATTGAAATCCTTTGAGTGGAGATTCCAGGAAGTCAGGACACAACCTATACCCTTATCCTGGGGCAAGAGGTCTGGTCTAGAGGGTAGAGCCTCCGTTAGCCTAAAGATAACATCAGAAGGTCGCCAGTTTGAGGACACCGGCGGCTCCCTGAACAGCTGAGAATGGCGAGAGAGACCTTGAAGCAGCTGACAAGCCGAGCTGAGTGATTCCACCTGCTCTTGGTGTGAGCAAGAAGCGTCTTAGCTGCCCTCCATGTGAGAGAAATGGAGCTGCTTGTCAGCCTGCATGGGAGAACTGGAGGCCAGAAGTGAAACCAAACCAGGAAGATCCATTCTGAAATGTTGTTGGTTCTTGAAAGAGAGAACCTCTATGATTGTAAAAATCCTCTTGAGGGATTTGGAAATGCCTGCCTATGTAAACCGCCTTGAATAAAGTCAGAGGAGTAATCCGATTACCAGAAAGGCGGTATATAAATACCCCATTGTTATTATTATTTATTCATTATCCATGCAAAACATGTGCTCTGTCGCATTCTCCACTTTTGTGCAGCTGTTGTGCTTATTGGACAGTAGAACATTTCCAATTGAAAAACTGTTCTTAAGAGTCGAAAGTTCTTGTCAACACTCAAATAACATACAAATACACAGGCTGTAGCACTGATGATGCAGAGACACAGGAATTGCTGACACAGAAATGCGGAAGATTCGTGCTAGAAGGAAAGATGAGCCAAACAGCAGGGTTAATGCACCACTTTGCCACATTGCGCTACATTCCAAGAAAGTCATTTTAATCCTGTGTGTTTTCTGCCAACACAGTCATGACTGCCCCAAAGTATCAGGGCATTTATAAGGGACACTATTGAAAATGGCCCAGTTCCCCTTAATCCTTTGTTAATGACTAGGTACGGTAGAAGAGCTGTTTTATTAGTTCAAAGTTCATGATAAGGCTTTGTACTAGCCTCCTATTGATGGCTATTGTATTTAGAAAATAATCAGAATAAAAATCTGAAAACTTGACATCCTGTAAGTGAAACAACTGGGGTGATAAGATCATATTCCTTTTGATATTGCAGTATTTCACTTTGATATCAAAGGTGGAAAGTGCATTAGTAGTTTTGGGCATTATGTCAAACACACATAATAGATTATTGACATTCCCAAACAAAACTATGACAATCAGATTGAAAAGGTGTTTTGCCTCCTTGTCTCTATCACACAGAAGATATAATGGTTTTTACTAGTCAGAAGATCATAGATTAATGCCAGGGCACAATCCTAACCCACTTTCCAACACCAACATAAGAGCAAAGCAGCTCTGAGGTAAGGGAACAAACATTCCCCTACCTTGAGGAGGCCTCCGTGACCGCCCCTCCACTGCAGGATGCAACACACATCCGATCGGCACCACTATGCCAGTGCTAGAAAGTTGGTTAGGATTTGGGCCTTAGAGAAATCAGTGATTGTGGGGCCCAATCCTATCCAACTTTCCAGTTCCGATGCAACCATGTCAATGGGGAGTGTACTGCATCCTGCAGTGGAGGGGCGGTCACGGAGGCCTCCTCAAGGTAGGGGAATGTTTGTTCTCTTACGTGGAGGTTCCATTGTGGCTGCATCAGCATTGGAGATTTGGATACAATTGGGCCTTCAGTTCTGTATTTTCTCCAGTATTAAACAAGATTACAATAATACATAGGGTGTATATAACTATTCAATGATACAATATCACTGCATAATGTTTATGGTCAGTCACCAGACACCAGTGTAGTGCCAGCACCATCTCTTGGTGACTTCACGGTCTTCTGGCAGTCTGGAAAATCTGTCCTATTCAGCTACAGCCCAGAATGGAAACTATGACTTCTTACGCAACTTCTATTTGAACCACTGTGCTTTGGAGTCCTTGTTGTTGTATCTACAAAAGTATGTTGGCTCTCAAGTGCCAAGGAAGCAGAAGCTTCATTCCTGATAAGCACATAAAAGCCTCAAATCCTGTATCCTTTGTTCTGTTTCCTTCTTTCTCCTAATCTTCAGTCCAAACTCCATGGCCTTTCCTTAGACACACTTCCAGAGTGTACTCGTATTAAGGGTTCTTTCCAGCATGGATGGTATTGGTACAAGGTTTTTGTGAGGGAAAGTTTAAAAGGGGTGAATGTGATGATGTAGCGTAGTTCTCAATTTTGGGGGTTCATTAAGGCTTTATTCAAGTGAGACCCAAACCTGACACAAAAGCTAAGGGTATTCCTATCACATTGAGGAATAATTGCAGTGAGGCTTATTAATTTGTTGCCAAGAATTTTAAGGAAGGCACCAAATTAGATAACAGACATTCAAAGGATTTGTGTAGGTCTTATAGAGATCATTTTCTCTCTGCTCTGCTGAAGATGTTAAAAAAATCTGTTAAATTTTTATATCAGCTCATGTAGATTTATGATAAAGCCATTCTGCTATCACAGCACTTACTATAGCATGGTAATTTTAATCCACTACTGTCAAAGTGTCCAAAAATGATGTTCCTTTTGAAAGACTTATTAGGAATTTTGAGCCAGCAGAAAACATTTATCAGAAAGGAAAACCCATTCAACACAATTTATTATATCAGCATCTAATTCATGTATTTCTAGTAGAGTAAAGCAAGCACAGGCATAAGAAAATTGTGTGTGCCTGTGGAAGGTGGTTGATAGGAACATTCGTATTTTCACACATATGAGCTTGCAAATGTGTGAGAGACCTTATGGGAGAAAAGTCAACCCTCAGTTAACCACAAAATAATGGCTGTATTTATGTCATGACTTATGTCTCTATGGAGGACAAATTAGCATTTCATTGGCAACTTAGCTCAGGATGCTTGAAAAGATATTTCTCTCACCAAGAACAGGAAGAATTCTGTTTTGTTTCACAAGGGGCAGTCTACTAATGGTCTGTATAGCTTGTGGATGGTGTTGTCAGTACTCAACTCAAGCATTTAAATGTTGGAGAACATTCAGCACTGTAAGTCCATTTGCAGCCTTTCTTTTTGGAATCCACTAACACCTTAGTGTTAGGAACTGCTTTAGTTCAGTGGCCTTGAGAGAACAAGAGAGAAGAAGGAAATTGCAGTCTCAGAACAGGCATGTGGCCTTCTAGGCCAGTGATGGCAAACCTTTTAGAGACGGAGTGCCCAAACTGCAACCCAAAACCACTTATTTATCGCGAAGTGCCAACACGGCATTTTAACCTAAATACTGAAGTTTTAGTTTAGAAACAACAACTCATACATTAACATCTTTTACCCACTATTACTTGTAACCCATAATGAACTTTTCCTCTAGAACAAGGGTCCCCAAACCCCGGCCCTGGGGCCACTACTCCCCATCCAGCCCACAGGGGGCACCCAGTCTCCAAGAAGCCTCTGGACCCCCAGAGACTTGCTGGAGCCCACGCTGGCCCGACACAACTGCTCTCAGCATGACGGCCAACTAATCAACCTCTTGTGTGAGCTGTGGGACGAGGGCTCCCTCCACTGCTTGCTGTTTACGTCTGTGATGCAACAGCGGCAGAGAAGGAAAGGCCAGTCTTGCTTTGTGCAAGGTCTTTTATAGGCACCCCGCTCTAGAAATTTGTCCAGTCCCCTCTTAAAGGCATCTAGGCAAGTTGTCATCACTGCTTCCTGTAGCAAAGGGTTCCACAGACTAATTACATGCTGGGTAAAGAAATATTGGCAGGGAGGGGGTGGCTGCAAGACCTGGCCACTGCTCATTTTCTCAAACATGAAAATTTTTTTTTTTTAAAAACCCCACCCACAGAAGTGGGTTCTAAGGCTGCAATCTCAGCCACTCTTTCCTAGGAGTAAGCTTCATTGACTCTAATGGGGCTTACTTCTGAGTAGACATGCACAGGAGTGGGCTCTATGGCTGCAATCCCAGCCATTCTTTCCTAGGTGTAAGCCTCATGGACTCTAATGGGGCTTACTTCTGAGTAGACACGCACAGGAGCAGGCTCCAAGGCTGCAATCCCAGCCACTCTTTCCTGGGAGTAAGCCTCATTGACTCTAATGGGGCTCACTTCTGAGTAGACACTTGTCTCAGCCTCTGCTGTGGAGGAAAGCCTCTCCCGGCGCTCAATGAGGAGCTGTTCTCAAGAAAGGCGGGCTGCAAAGGCTCTGAGGTTTTTTCTTGCAATGGTTGAGGAGGCGAGGCTACAGGAGGGCACTCACAATTGGGTGGTGGACAGCCAGTGAACTGACCTGAGCCATTTGGGAGAAAAAGATGGACCTTAGTCAAGCAGAGTGGGCAAAATTCAAAAGGAAAAGAAAAGGTGGGGCGGCAATGGGGCAACAGGAGCAGAGGGCAGTGAGCTCAGGGGGCGAAGGGAAGCAGCCCGCCCTCCCCAACACATGGCTCAGAAAAAGCCTCCGTTTGATTTAAAGTGACACATGCGGGGGGGGGGGAACTGCAGCTTCAGCGCCCCTCTCCAGGCTGCTTGGCTCAGCACCGCGTGCCCACAGAGAGGGCTCTGAGTGCCCCTTCTGGCACGCGTGCCATAGGTTCGCCACCACTGTTCTAGGCCATTAAGTAACGGCCTTTTGAGTGAAGACAAATTTTGCAGAACAAATCCTTTTATTTTGATTAATATGGTTTTATTTGTCTTTTATAGTTTTTATTTTAATCTTAAAATGATTGTATTTAAAATTCCAAAGAGTTAAAGAAGCCCTGACAATTAGTAAGTCATAAGGGCTATTTGGACAATTGCTGCGCTCATGATTTTGTTCTAATGCGACCCTAGAATGTACTGCAGATACTCGCCTTTTAGGTGATCTCATAGAAGAGGAGGGCAGGTTTTCAGCCAAAAATCATGGGATGTTCCATGGCCCCTGGAGTAGTGGGGGGGGGGGTCAAAGGGAATGGTGCTTGTGAGGAAGAGCTGCAGCTTGCCCTGCAGCCTGATTGAAAGGAAGGAAAGAAACTGGACTGTGTCACTGTTTTTGAAGACATTAACAAGGTCCTTATGCAGTACTCTGTGCCTTTCCCCCCTTCTGTATGATGGAACAGCCTGGAGGGATGGGGGAGGGGAGGCAGGGAGGAGGCAAAGGGAATATTTTTGATCTGCAGTTGCACTGTGTTTGTACAACTTTTAGAGCCAGCGGTAGCCTGCCTGCCTGAGTGACGTGCTGGCTAGTTGCAAAGCCTAGAAGAGGCAGAGAAGAAAGGCATGGTCAGCCGGAGCAGTTTTTACATACAGAATTCAAGGCGCATTGAGTTTCTCCTGGCTGCTGCAACACTCCTGAACTGGTAAAAAGTTCTCGCCTTATTGGCGAGTATCTGCAGTATGTTAACTTCCCTGCCTGACTGACGCCACTACCGCCCAAGGCTGGTTGGCGGAAGGGAGGGGCGGGGGAGTCAGGGATTGTCCATGGGAGACTCCGGTCTACTATCAGTCTTTGAGAAGCAATCGCAACATAGTCATTAAAAGGTTAGTTATCATTAGAATTAATTTTTTTCATTTATTGAAGTTAGTACCTAGTAGTTAGATTTTTTAAAAAATAATGTACATTTTGAAGTATATATAATTGAAGTTTCTTTAATGCAGCTTTATTACATTACAGCTAACTTAATGCAGCCTTCCAACATGAAAAGGTTCCCCACTTCTGTGCCAGAGGATCAGCAGCTTCAGAGATTTGTACCCTCTTCCACTCAGCAACAACTCTACCTACGTTAGGGGTTGGCATCATTGGGCAGTGGTCATGGGCCTAGCTCACTCAAAGACAATTCCTGAGATCGTACCTGTGCTCACCTTTTCGAAGAAACAAATACTTCCCTTCCTTCATTAGCCTCCTCCCACTTTTTGTACCTCTCTTACACTTATAAAGTGCCCAGTTTTAGTTTCTGCATCAGTGAATTGATCCAAAAGATTTCTCCCCATCAAAATACCATCCTAATTACCACAAAATGCAGAAGATATTTATTTTTTTCCTGAAAACTTTGCTGTTTTCTTGGGAAAACAGCCAACTTTTGCAGAATTTGCTGGCAAGGATCTCTTTATCACACTATCTGAAAAAGTGACTCCACTAGATGAACATAGGGGTCATCCTTTTCTTAATGGATTACTCTGCATGGTGCGCAACAGAAGAGAGTCTGGTTCTTTTACTCTTATCACTTGGGAGTGGGTGGAAACCTGCAGATAAATAGAAAATCTCTTATCTTAAAAGCTGCACTGTCAGGAAGGAGATCCATTCCATTTCAATTCTCATTCTGCATTTACATTGCCATCATTCCATTCACTTCTCTAGAGACGTTTTTGGTTTGTAAAAATATGTCTCTGGTAATGGACAGTAGACCTCAAGGTAACTGTGAGCAAGGAAAAATGTTCCTTTCTCTCCCCCTTCACCCCCCCTTTTGTCAGAAAAATAAAGGCTTTCTGTAGCTATAATTGTTGACTGTGCTCAAGGTTGCTAGAACACAGTGCACAGGGATCCATGAGCACCCATCTGTTAAAATCAAGATAATGTCATTTTTAGAAAATAGGTTTCGAGATATCATGATTGAAGTTTAAAATATGTGCCATCCATTACAGGCAGCCAAATTAAAGCTATTGCTTTGCATCTTAACCAGTGAACCAAGAATATGCAATTGTGTATTCTACAAATAGTTAACCAGATCCTTGCTTCCAGATGAGGCAAGGTGAATTTGATTACACAGGCCTACAAAACTGAGGGTCAGAAAAGTTTTTCCCAAACTTTACGGTGGTTTGATATGAATTTGGGGTGCTGATTCCAAAAATGGCATCCGTTTTGCCCTATCACGTCTAGCTTTGGAGACACGCGCTGCTCTTCTGTTCAAAAATGCATTGTGTAAAGTTTGCTTTTGTATGTATTTTAAAAAATTAGGATTTGTTACACAATATTGCATGCATATGCCTCTCAGAATTGCAGTGTGGTATTTCCAAAACTTTAAAGAAAATAAACTTTATTTTTATTTAACAGAAGATCAAAACACTATTCAAATTCAGTCAACATCTATAGGAACTCCACACATGCACAAAAAAGGGAGAGAGAAAGTGTGTCTCTACACTCCCCTTGTGCTCCCCTTGATGTCTGTTTTCTGGCTGATGGAGTAATCAGGTTGCTTATTTTTATTATTTTATTTAGTTTGCTTTAATGAATTGTTGAAAGCACTTTGGACAGTCTTTGCGGGAACACCGAAATAGGAGATTTCAGAATAAATAGTCAATTGTATTGTAGGCTTTTTGTTGAAATTTAATGTTGAATTGGTATGATTTTACAAATTTGTGTTTCAGGTACAGTGTATTTTGGGATGATCCAGTCTCTGCCTGACTCCATCCCCTGAGGGGATTTTTGTACTAACAGTCTCCCCCTCCCCCTTGCTATTTTCTGTCAGGTGAACTTGTGTCTGCACATTGCCATTTGCTGGGGAGTCTCCAGATTATCTGCTATATAATTATATACAGTGGACTAATTTTTAGATATATTATAGACAGAGCCTGTACTAACTTACTGACTATACTTTCTTACTGATTATAAAGAAAGAAGCCAGTACTTATATGATATGAAGGAACTCCAGAGTAACTCTTTGTTATTGTTCTTCATATGAATTTAAATAAATTAAGATTAGAGATCTAGGATCTTTTGGCAAAGTATTAAAGATACTTTGCAACATGTTCTGGTTCCAGGGGCTAGGTAGAAATTCAGCTAAATGGATGAAGAACTTGGCATTCTGGTTCAAGCACAAAATACACAAATTGATTTTTTTCTCAATTCTTCAGCAGTCTATAATCTCTGTGCTTCATGCTCCAGTCTGTAAAAGTGGAACAGCTCATGAACTACTTGTGATACTTAAATCCAACAGAAAAATCTTCTCATAAACAAAAGGCATTTGTTGCTACCTAATGATATACCAGGATAATGGAAAAGAATAGTTCAATGGGAATAGATTGAAAGTTTAATTAAAAGATTACAAGACCAAAGAAATCATAGGCCCAAATGTTCATCATTACTGGAGGGAGACTGAAGAACTTGTTGAGTCAATTTTTAAGTGAAGCAGGTAGGGATGTTTAATACATCCTGATGATCTGAATGTGTACCCTCTCTGAACAACTTCAACTCTGATGTTTTCGTTAGCAAAACCTTCATGACTGTAGCAAATAAGACTTTTGACTGAAAAAGCCAACCTAGTTCCCTTAACTGACCAGGGGATTAATGTATACTGAGAGAGAGAGAGAGAGAGAGAGAGAGAGAGAGAGAGAGCCAAGCTGAGGCCAAGTATTGTATTTCAAAGTCTGAAGCACTCCTTTATACTAGGCTTAAGATTATAAAACTGGTAACTTGGTTTTGGATAGTACAATCTTATTAATACTGCAATCCTATGCATGTTTTCCTGGGAGTAAGCCTCATTAAACACAATGGGACTTACATCTGAGTAGATAAGATATGCATAGGATTGTGCTAAAAAACTCGATAAGGGTCTCAAACCATCATGTTATACAGTTCAAGAATCAGGTTGCCTACACAAAACAAAACCTTCTCTTATAAACTCACTGAGTCTATTATGAGTAGTATTCCTTGTGCATTCTTTATTTAGCAATGATGAAAACATCCAAAATGCTAACTGTGACTATCTTGCTTATATGACAAAATGCCCCATTATGGCACCTTAGAACCTGTCTCTTGCTGGGGAAGGGCTCAAGCTCAATGGTAGAATACATGTTTTGTGTGCAGAAGATCTCAGGTTCAATTCTTCACGCCTCCATAGTAGGCTGTCTGAAATCCTAGAGAGCTGCTGCCAGTCAGTGTAGACTTTACAGCTAGCCTGAGTATGTGGCACATTCATATGTTGGGCAAGGTTGTGTTAGAACCATTCTCCTAGACCAGTGGTTCTCAAATATTTTAGCACTGGGACCCACTTTTTAGATTGACTGTCTGGGACCCACTAGAAGTAATGTCATTAACATGGAAGTGATGCAATGGCCAGAAGTGTCATCATCAAGCAGGAAGTGCAGTCATTGTGATGACAGAGCCTACTGCTTTCCTGAGAATGCAGCAATGTTGGGTTATTTCTCAGCCATTTTCCTATAGCAAAGTGAATCACAAAGGAAAAAAAAAAGCCTATTTACATATAACCTTGACACAAGCAAAATTACCACACAGCGACCCCCCTTTCCAGCATTCCATCTTCTCATATTTTTCATGATGGCTGTGCTCTCTGGAAGAGATTATGGTTGGCAACTCTTTGGAAGAGATGATGGATGGAAAGACTATGGTATAAGCCTACAGCACCCGGTATTCCCAGGCAGTCTCCCATCCAAGTACTAACCAGGCCTGACCCTGCTTAGCTTCTGAGATCAGACAAGATCAGGCATGTGCAGGGAAGAGAACCCCCTACATATTCCACCTGTATCTGAGTTATGACCCTAGAACTGAATTAATCAATTTACATATGTTTGCATACTAGGATCCCTTCACCAGCACCAAGACCCTTATTACTCTGATGGCATGCCTGTACACCTTCCTGTGCACAAGAGTAAGAAGAGAAGCTCAGCACTATCCAGAAAGCCCACACTGCACTCCATGCCAGATGTTGCTTGGGAATGAAGCTGCACTGGTCCAAGGCTTCTCATTTGACCCCAGCAGTGAGGGGGAAGCAGCACTATTGCAATGACTCCCATGCTGCTGGAATAGTATGCTAGGTTACATCAAGGCTGGATTACAGTAATCTATTTGGGGCTGCCTCTGAACAAGTGTTGGGAACTTCAGTTGGTACACAGTGCTGCTGTCAGGCAGTTTGTCAGTACTCAGTACTGGCAGCATGTGAATTCCTGCTATATAATCATCATTGGGTGCCTGTCCATTTCTGAGTTCAATTCAAAATACTGGCTATAGCTGTTAAAACCCTAAATGACTTAGGACTGGGGTGCCTGAAGAATCATCTTCTATTGCATGGCGATTTTTCCAGTGGCTGTTGCAGGCGTCACTTTCCCATCTCTTTTTAGACTGTGAACCCTTTGGGGACAAAAAGCCATTTATTGAATGGTTTGTTATGTAAACCGCTTTGTGAACCACTTTGTGATGAAAATTATTTATTTCTTTAATAAATTTATTTAATGAATGAATGAATGAATGATCGCATGAAGCTGTGCATTCCCTGAGGTCATAAGGAGTGGATCGCTTATGTGTCCCGCCTGTTTATGAGTCATGGTTCACAGGAACTCAGAAGAAGCCTCCTCTCTTGCTGTGCCCTGACAGTGATAAGCCCTGGCCTGGGAAGTCCATTTGGCCCTCTTTCTAATGCTGTTCCATGCCAAACCAGTCCTGTTTATTCCAGCACACTCTTGATCTGCTGTACATCTTTCTTGTTGACTTTTCCTGTTTTTTAACTGGTGGTGTTAATTATATTATTTGTTTAGTTTTTTATTTTTAGTTTTGTTTGTTAGAGGTTCTATTGGTGATCTGTTTTGAGCCACCGTAAATGTCTTGTACTGAGACAGAGTCCAAGCAATTTTGACAATAATAAAGTCATGATGAAACATGAGTACTACTGGGTCCAGGTTGCTGTGGCCCATTTCAGCTGTAATCGATTTCTGAGAGGATAATTCTTTGTACTGGGCTCTGCAACACAGCTACCCTGTGCCACAAATGGCTCCAGTGCGTCAAAATTGCTGTGTTTAAGGGAGATTCTGAGGTGTTCATTCACAATATCAATATTATTAGCTTCCACCCACTGGCTTCTCAGTCATGCACAAGTACCAAATGTCTGAATCGCACAGTCTACTTCTTGCTAATTACCAGGGCAGAGCTCCAAAGACCTTACTCATATAATTTGGGGAAACTTTCACAGATGAGGAAATCCTTTACATTTGCTTTTAGGCAAGAGAGAGTGTTCTTAAATGATACAGATGAAAGCAGGCTCTGGTGTGAAAATTCTCAGGCTGCAGAAATAGCTTCCTTCCTAAACTGAGCCACCTTTGAGTCAAGGCTGGCACCCAGTGGCTACACATGGTAACATCTTCAGTCTGAGGCCAAACTAGCTGTGATAGTGGCAGTAGAAAGCATGAGGGGATGTCGAAGAGAATGCACAGGTTAGAGGTGCAGAATCCTGACCATTAATAACAGAGCTTAGCTGAGGACAAAGCACTTGGGGAGAGGAACTGTGGGGATACGCCACAGGGAGAGAGGGTATGTTCAGGTGAATTCACCTCTATATCCTTTTATAACAATAAAAGGATATAGAGGTGAATTCACCTGATAACAATAAAAGGATATAGAGGTGAATTCACCTGATAACAATAAAAGGATATAGAGGTGAATTCAATAAAAGGATTTTATAACAATAAAAGGATATAGAGGTGAATTCACCTGATAACAAAAAAAGGATATAGAGGTGAATTCACCTGAACATACCCTTAAGATGTTACCATATTTGATTTTCTCTGTAAACTGCTTTGTGAACTTTTTGTTGAAAAGTATGTAAATACTGTTGTTGTTGTAGCCACTGGGCTACACTGTCTAGTTATAATACCAGGGGTGGGCAAACTTTCAACTTTAGGGATGCTAGACCTTTAACAATTGTGTAGGAGAGAGAACTTCAGCAGGTGCAGCTTGTGAGATGACAAGCTGCACCTGCTGAAATTCCCTCTTCTATATAGTTGTTGAAGGTCCAGGATCCATAAAGTTGGAAGTCTGTCCACTGCTTGGTCTCTTCTTATCCACCTTCTTTATACATGATTGAGGGAGTTCTGTATATAAACACACAGAATGGCCACCCACACAACTGAAAAGTGCTAGCTATAGGTCTGGCTATTGACCTTAGTACAAGAAGAAAAGTTTAATAGAGCACTTAAAGCGTGCAATAGCAAAATCCCAAAATATGTCTGTGTGCGAGTTATGTGACTGTTCTTAATAATCTGTAATGGTAAAACAGGCAGCATTACCCTTCCGAATCATTCACTGATATCTAAAAAGTTACCTTAGCCATAGTCACTGATTTTTAAAATGTTGTTTCTTGGTTAAGCCTGTTTGAGCAGGTGTGAGTAACTTGATTCTGTAGATCTCACAAAGATGTCTGTCTTTTGATACAAATACTGTATGGACAAAAAGGTTGTAAGTAGTTTAATCAGAAAGGAATGACATAGTCTTAGAATAATGGATGTAAAGGAGTTGGCAGCCCAATCCTGAGCTGCCCAGGGCACCCAGCTTCAGCGGCACTGAAAACGGCTGCCGCCGCATCCTTTGTCCCCTGGGCTACCACGGGCATCCCCTTCTCCCAGATAAGAGAAGCAGCCCCGCAATGGGGCTACTCACGTTACCGCTGACCTTTAGGTAAAGGCATTCATGTAGGGCCCCACATGAACACCTTGGATCTGGTGGAGCAGAGCTCCGCTGGATCTGCCTCCCTCCCTCCCCCCAGCACGCCTCCCTCCCGCCCTCTCCCTCCCTCCCGCCTCCCTGTCATGCCTCCTCCCCGCCCTCCACCTGCCTCCCCCCCTCCCCAGAATGCCCACCCTCTCGCCACCCTTGCTTACCATGCCACAGCTCGGTGGTCTGTGCAGCTGATGAGCAGTGGAGGACTGGCACCTTCCCGGCACTGGCCCAGCGCTGGTCTAGCACAGGAGCTGGTCTGGCGGTAATCCTCACAGATGTGCCTTAAGGCATGTTTGTGACAGTGCACGCCGGCAAGAAGCCAGCATGCCAAGCTCAGGATTGAGCTTTTAGTTATCACTCCATTGCTTACCATAAAACATTACTCATTTTGTCTCATGTACCTATTGGTACAACTGTCAAAGTCCGTTTTTAATTACTTTGAAATACATGTCTAACAGAGACCTAAGAACCAAGTTGGGCAGCTATCCCAATTCAGATTGAAGTGAATCTTTATATTTCAAGGGTGTAGGGAGCAATTTAAAGCATAGCATAGAAGGGGGAGGGGAGAATGCTGAACTCTTCTCTCAACTTCTTCTTCCCAGTGCCTATTCTCCTTGTGGAGGTTATTCTGATCTTAGAATCTACAGGAAAAACAACAGCTGGAGTATGGAGGTTTCAGGGGGGGGGGAATGGGAAGTGGGGCAAGGTACATTCAGCACCCCATCCCACTTGCCACTAGGGCACTTTAATTTGCCCCATTACCTGCTTTATAAGAATTCAGCAGTGACCTGATTCCGGCATCTTTGTCCAATACTATCATGTTCAGTTTGACCTTTAGTTGCTATTACCAAAACAAAGTCTTACTATAAATTGCTAAACATTGTTTATGCTAGCAAACATTCTGAAACTGAGTCACAGTGCATACTGTACAAAATGTGGAAGTCAAGCAATTTCATTTCCAAATATTTTTATAGCAGCCATTTGGGTGACACATACAATATACAGGTGGGGCCTCCATATCCATAGATTGTGCATCAGAGGATCTGGCTTAATGTGAGTCCCCCAGGCCTGCACTGAGCCGGTCCCACCTGAGCCATCTGGAGGTGACTGGAGTCACAGCACAGAGCTGTGCTCCGGTCACCTCCAGAGGACTTTCTGAAGCAGTGGTGGACCTCCCCTGCCCCTCCCCTTTGCACCCTGGGGCAAAGGTCCACAATGGCATCCCTGCGGGATCCTGTTGCCCCCCCTGTGCAAAAATTCCCCCCCCACACTTACCTGGAGCGCACAGAGCCTCGCACGACTCCAGGACACACTGGGAAAGCCTACTGAAGCTTCCCTAGGCTCTTGAACTGTGCTTCCGGGAAACCAGAAGCACAGTTTCTGACCACGTCAGGCTCCTCAGAAGGCTTCCTGCGTAGTCCTAGACATGCGTGAGGGTCTGTGCCCAGGGTATTTGCCCCATTCATTCAATGGGAGGCCCACTACTGTTCTGAAGCTCGCAGAGGCAGTGCACATTTGCCCACTGTCTCTGCAGGCTTCAGAATGGCCATTTTGGTTGAAAAAAAGTGACTTCTGGTTTCCCTTGGGAAACATGACTTTTTTATGCCATATAAGGCATTCTGAGGCCTGGGGAAGCCCCTTTTCTGACAAAAAAAAACTGCTTCCGGTTTCCCTTGGGGCTTCCCTGGGTGATTTTTGGTATTCGTGAGGGATCTGAGAACAGATCCCTCAAGGACACTAAGGCCCCACCTGTACTCCAATCTCGCATATGAAATCTGAAGATGTCATAAAGTCAAAATCCCCCTGCAAATATAACTTCAAATGCAAAAAGGATTTGGGTTTCTGACTGAGACCATACCTCGGACAATTAATAACAGTGCACAATGAGCCTAGAGAGGTAAGCAAACAACATGTGACATGTAAGCAGATGTCACAAAGCCCCCATGCCCATTTTATTTAATGAAAAGCAGCTTTAGGAAGGGGTCATTTTGAGTGGAAAAGCAATGAACAGGGACTCTCCTTAACTTCAGGGGAGCAAAATGGGAGAGAAATGTGTCCTTTTTTCCTATTGTGGGTCTCCTGGAGGCTGCCACTGGGCTACCATGGGAAACAGACTTTTTGCCTGATCCAGCAGGGTTTGTCTTATGTTCTTAATGCTTTCTTCACTTGTGTTCACCCCAACCCAGCTGCTATCCTCTCATGGGATTCCAGACGTATTTTTGCAGAAGTAAGTGATTGTATGTAATGTGTAGTTTGCCCCTCTCTGCAATTGTTGACTGTTTGAATACAACATGTAGATTGTTGCAGAGTAGTGGGTTTGGAGATGGGACTCAGGTTCAAAATCTGATTAGTATTAGAACCTGAACTTTCTAGGCAAGGTCCATTTTTTTGTGGTGTTGTTCTTTGTTATGGAAATGGGGAGTTGCTTTTCCTGGCTTCCTTGTTCTGGCCAGCTCTGCTGCTCTTGTTCACAATACAAGCAGCAATGAAATGTTGGAGGAGGTAAGCAAATGGGAACAAGGTGTGATGTCTGAGGGGGTGCTCAATGGGCACAGCCTTCCATCTGCACCCGTCCCAGCCCAAAGCAGCCTGCCTCACCTAACTCATGGGTGAGTTGGCCTTGAAGTGATGTTCTTGAGCAAAGCTCCTCCAAACAACCTTAATCCATTTCTGTGAAGCTTGCAAATGAACAGAAGTTGCATTCACTGATGTTTGATAAGTGCCATGCTCAGGGATCAGAAGTGCAGCAACAGAGTGTTAGGCTTGGCTCCAAATATCTTCAGTTCAAAATCTGCTCAACAAACCAGACAGAAGCTTTAGCTGACTACTAGTCCTCTCCCTAACATATTGCACAGGACTATTGTGGGGAGGGGGGAAAGTAGCCAGTTCAATGTTGTATGCTGAAAAATGCTCCAGAAACCATCAATAATTACCTTGTTCTCTGGACAACTCTGATTATATGTGTGCGCTTTTGGTATAAATGAAATATTTGATGTAAACGAAACATTATTTTATGCAACAATATCTAAAGTACAACATACAATATCACTGATTAAACGACAGCAGAGATTATAGTTTTACTGCTTGTGCCTGGATAATTGCCTGGCTTCAGCTATAATTTTATTTAATGAAGTACCTAGAGTTGGAACGACAGAACGATGCCTCAGGCCCCTTACAGCTGAAATATACATTGCATGTAACAACATATCAACATGTCACATTTCAAACATTCCTTTATTTTAAAAAATGTTTTTAAACATGATTAGAGGTGGATGAGTAGCTCAGAAGCCTCAAGGCCTTTATAGGTCTATCAGCATATGCTTTCGTCTTGTTGAACAAACACTTCTGTGTGATTAAGAAAAAACCCACAGAACTGTGCCCTAGTTTCCACCAGATAAGGATTCAATTTTTGATGCCAGCATCCCAACAATCACTCAATAATGTTTCTGCAATAAACTTTATTGCGCTTGCTTACTTCTGCTATAACAAGTGTTTTACAGACCTCAATAGTGAAGTGAAAGCCACACAAGGAACTCACTGCAGCTTCTCACAGTCACAATCTCCATTGGGAGTAATTCCATGGAAATCAATAGGATTTATCTGTGACATCTTCTTTGCTTCTGTAAATGAGTGTTCACAGCATAACAGCATTTGTACTGAGTTGAAATACCTCTGGCCAGTGGCAAACTCACCCAGCCGATGCTGCCGCCCGCTGCAAAGCCGTCCCCCTCGCTCACCTGGAGCGACATGGAGCCTCACGCAGCTCCAGGACCGATCCATGAAGCCTCCTAAGGCTTCCCAGTGGTCTTAAGCTGTGACTTCAGCAAACCAGAAGCATAGTTTCTGACCGTGTCAGGAGCTTCAGTGAGGCTTCCCACACGGTCCTAAAGGCACACAGACTCAGCGCCCGGGGCATTTGCCCCATTCACAAAGCACTAGGTCTGCTGCTGCCTCTGGCATCAGATGTCTTCATTATTGTTACTTAGTTATACAACACTTCCATGTACCTACTGAGTGATGTGTGAAAACAATGTTTGTACATAGCTCACTCTGTGCAAACTTCAAAATTTCAAGGGAGGTTATCTTTAATGCATTCATTTACAGATTGGTTCCCTGTAATCAATAGTAACTCTTGCAGGTGTGAGGGAAGCATGTATCTGTATCTCTTGACTAGAGTGCTAGTGTGCAAAATGCTGCACAACCTTTGGTCATGTGTCACCTCAGAACTGTTAGAAAAGGGGGTTGTGGGATTCTAGCAAGCAGAGGAATCAATGAAGAACACTTTTCCTATGCGAAACTCCACCAGCCAGCTAGTTTGCTGCTATCAACAGGAGCAGAGGCAGTTAACGTTTTCTAAAGAAAATAACATTAACAGTATTTATATACCGCTTTTCAACTAAAAGTTCACAAAGCGATTTACAGAGAAAAATCAAATAACTAAATGGCTCCCTGTCCCAAAAGGGCTCACAATCTAAAAAGATGCAAATGAATACCAACAGACAGCCACTAGAACATACACTGCTGGGGTGAGGTGGGCAAGTTTTACTCACAGTTTTACAATTGTATGCATGGTATGAAGTATCAGAGGACTCTCTTAGGGAACACAGAATCCTATAGCTCTTTGTGTGGGAATGTTCTTCAGCAATGACTGCCTGCCAGCCATTAGAAACAGTGCTCAGGAGCCCTGCACGGTACTCCATTTATAGCAGGGGTGCCCAAACCCTGGCCCTGAGACCACTTGCGGCCCTTGAGGCCTCTCAATGCGGCCCTCAGGGAGCCCCCAGTCTCCAATGAGCTTCTGACCCTCTGGAGATTTGTTGGAGCCCACACTGGCCCAACACAACTGCTTTCAGCATGAGGGTGACTGTTTGACCTCTTGCGTGAGTTGTGGGATGAGGGCTTCCTCCACTACTTGTTTCACATCTGTAATGCAGTAGCGGCAGCAAAGGAAAGGCCAGCCTTGCTTTGTGCAAGGCCTTTTATAGGCCTTGTTATTGCAAAACCTTCATTCAGTCATATAAGTTCACCTTTAATATATTCATTTATGTAAACTTATGTAAAATTATTCAAATTTTAGATGTAAATTAATTCTTTTTCCCCCCGGCCCCCGACACAGTGTCAGAGAGACGATGTGGCCCTCCTGCCAAAAACTTTGGACATACCTGATTTATAGGGAGAGAGGGGGGCAAACATATGGGAGGAAAGGAGGAAGTTGCGTAGAACACACCTCCTACAGATATCACAGAGGACAGACAAGAAGTGTCAGGTATGTACAATTCACTGACCTCTAGAGTCCTGCAGGTGACATTGTACTCACATTCCACCACTGTATAACACTGTATAGTACAGGGGTGTTGAACATAAGGCCCACGAGCCAGATGTGGCCCCCAGAAGCAATTCATCTGCTTTCCGTTATAGTTGGGCTCTCCCAGTTTTCTCATATCTTGAAATTATGAAAAAGATTTTGCAGCTAATGAGTCTGTTTCGATGTAAGAATAAACTACTTATTTGTGGCCATCATCTGCTTAATTATGTAAATCCCTGTTTAATGATGTAAATTCCGGCACTCAGTAGGCACCATGAATCTATTTGGCTCACTACAAGAACTGAGTTTGACCCACCAGATATAGTAGGTCATTTCATGGACATATTGCTGACATTTCAAAGGTAGCCAATTGAAGCTGAGGCTGCTGTTGACCTATTAGGAATATTCTGGAGCAGGGGTCTCCAAACATTTTGGCCAGAGGGCCACATCAAATATCTGGCATGGTGTTGAGGGCCAGAAAAAAATTTAAATATAAAATTTATATAAATAAATTAGAGATGGAACTTAGATGAGTGAATAAATGAATAAATGGGCTCATTCATTCAAACTCTCTGGCCCTTAGAACACCCTCCAGATGCAACCAGAGCACAGTTCTAGTCATGTTCAGCCAAGTGGGCTAGAGGCTTTCAGGGGACAAGAGGCTGGCCGTGGGCTGGATTGAGGCTGGCCGCAGGCTGCATCTGGCCCCCAGGCTGGGGTTTGGAGAATCATGTTCTGGAGGATTGCAGCTCCTGCTTACCCTTGGCTTCCCCAGCATCTAGGTCAGCCATTTTCAACCACTGTGCCGTGGCACACTAGTGTGCCATCAGTGGTCCACAGCTGTGCCACAGGAATTTGGTGGAAGGTTATTTATTAATAGGGCCAATGGGAGATGTGAGCCCGCACTGGTAGCATGGTGTGCCTTGACAATTGTCAAAAACCTGGTGGTGTGCCTTGACCATTTTAATGCCTTGTCAGTGTGCTGTGAGATGAAAAAGGTTGAAAATCACTGATCTAGAGAATGAGAAAACTAGATGGAATGATTCATCACAGAGTTTCCCTGGTACTACTCCACTTGAACGGTTGTTGTTTGAGAAGGAAGTATTTGAACCCAGGCTACTCAGTCTAAACCAAACAATATTCTATCCACTTCACCACACAGAAAACAAATTGAAGTCACTTGAAGCATCACAGAGAGGGAGAAGAAAAAGGAGAGGCAGAAGAACAAACAATTCCAACAAATCTCATAAGAAATTAACTGATTTCCTATGAAGATATCAAAAGTAACCAAGGATACTGGGCCCCTGGATTCTTAAAACATTCTTTGGAAGTAAGAAGCATTGACACAATGTCATGTATTTAAGATCAGGATATTATAGCGTTCACCAGGTTAGGAGTCCTATAGCTTGGAGGCAGAATGGCCCCCCAGAACATTCTCTTTGTCAGATTCTGCACATTTTATTTGCATGGTGTTGCATCGCATCACAGCTACAAGCTATAACATGCAAAAGATCCCTTGAGCACAGCTTCAGCTAACTTTTCCATTGTCAGATGATAGCTCTTTTCTTCTAAAAGCATTTAGGTCAAGTTAAAGCAATTAAAACAGTTACAAGACAAAAAGTGTTCGTAAGATTCTCAGAATGACTTGCATGAGCAGAAAAAATTCATGCAAGTCATTCTTGGATCTAACCTATTCCTTTTAATTTGATTAGGCTTTAGTCACAGTAGTGGCTGGAAGGAAGTAATATCACCATCACTGTCCTTGTTCTGTCTAAGAAAATTTGATTTCTGAACCATGAACAGAAGTTCCTCATTCACATGGCTTACATGGATCTCTGACATAACTCCACAATGGAGAAAGCAATCATATGACTTCAGCTTCCAGAAGCCAAATACTTCCTACTGGAGGAAGTGAGAGGATGCTGGCAGAAGTGATGTTCCATCAGCAAGTACAACAAGGCCACCAGCTCAATGGCTGCAGCCACTTGCAGGCTGGCAGAGAGGCCAGCATCTGCCATCAGTGAGTTGGTGGCAGGGGCAGGTGGTGGAATGAATGGGGGTATTTCTGGGCAAGGAAGAGGCAAAGGGTGGATCTGGTGGCAATGGTACATGCCAGATCTTACCTCCTCTTTTGTAAACTTCCCTATCCCTTTTCTGTTTTCAAACATACGCCACCAAAACAGGTGGCATATGTTTGAGTAGACCCACAGGCAGTCCCAGGGCTTACACAAAGGTAAGTAAAATTACACAGGCCAACACACATTTTGCTTCCTTAAACATTATACCAATTCCTGGGTGTATTTGGTGTGCTGATTCAAAAAATGGCATCCATTTTGCCCTATCATGTCTAGTTTTGGAGATATAGCCTCATTAGTGAATGGTTCAAGCAGCTTCCTCATGAGGAAGCCTACACCATGACTTCCTCATGAGGAAGCTGCTTGAACCATTCACTAATGAGGCTATACTATATCTCCAACAAAACTAGACATGATAGGGCAAAACAGATGCCATTTTTTGAATCGGCACCCCAAATTCATATCATACCACCATAAAGTTTGGAAAAAACTTTTCTGACCCTCAGTTTTGTAGGCCTGTGTTATTTTTACTTACCTCTCATGTACCCATGGTTTGCCCACCCCCACCATAGGATGCAGTACATGCCTTTTTTGGTGTGGTTGCATTGGCACTGGTGGCAGAGGATCAAATTGGGCTGCAGACCATTTTAGTCCACGATAAAATTCTCCTTGATATTACAGCATACATTGCAGCACACTTCTCTGCTTCAGCACTTCTTGAAAACTACAGAGCAAAATATTATGCGTTGGAAAACAAATGCAGAAAATACTAGAAAAATAGATACAAAGTTGTCCCAATCCAGTGTGAACATTAAAAATTTAAGATCCATTGATCGATCTATCTCACAGCCCACTTGATGGTGGCTGGCATTTAATAAATATTGTTCTTCCCAAGGACCTAGGATATCTTGAGGTATTTGTGGAATACAGTGGGCCTTTCTGAGGCTTGCAAGGCCACAGGCAGCATCTGCAAGCCTCAGAATGGCTCTGGATGCAACCGGAACAAGGTTCCAGTCACATTCACAGCCACTATGGGTCAAAACCAGTTGATTCTACTGTCCACAGGTTTTGGTATCCATGTGGGAGTCTGGGAATTGATCCCCCATGAATACCCAGGGCCCATCTATATATGTGCAGTTCCAAGTAAAGTAGCTTTTTGCAGCTCATTTGTGGTTATTTCATTTATACCTAAGGTGTGCAGGTGTTTTTCCAAGTTTTTTGGTATGGCTTATTATTATTCCTTTCTACAAGGTACAATACAGCTGACAATACCAAAGGTTTGTAAAATATGAGTACAAGATATTCTAAGATCACAATATTAAAACAAACTGAAAAAGGAATGTCAGGGGTCAAGCCCTTGTCCGACCCCTGCCTTACCTGGCTGCAGGCCAGGGGCAAAACTGCCTGGCCATAGAGCCGCCGCCACCGCCACCACCTCTCTGGCTGACCAGGTAAGACATAGGGCTGCTGGGTGGGAGAGACTGCCCCCCCCCCGCTCACCTGACCTGAGCAGGGCCGGGTCACCATTAACCACCAAAGAAGAGGGAAGCAGGCTAGGGTCAGGGCCCCTTTAAGCCTAGAGAGGGAGGAAGGGGCAGAGCCGAGGGTGTGGCTGGGAAGGATAAAAGCAGGGAGGCCTGTGATGACAGGCAGTTCTGTAGAGGGAGCTCCTGCCTGAAGACCAAGGACCTCAGGTCCTGCCTCCAGGGAGGAGGACAAGGGTGTCATGACCCCCCTCCCCCTGGCTTGGTCTGAGGCTTCCCCTGCAAGGAACCCCAGGGAGGTGGACACCCCACCCAGGGGTCCCAAGAGACCATCCAGCTGACCCTTGGCACTCTGCCAGGTGATGCTCAGAGACCCCCCCCTTTTGGGGGCACCCCTCACAAGGAGCAAAATCAAACAGCATTAGTAGTTTTAATCCTCATTACATAAGAACAGCCCCACTGGATCAGGCCATAGGCCCATCTAGACCAGCTTCCTGTATCTCACAGCGGCCCACCAAATGCTCCAGGGAGCACACCAGATAACAAGAGACCTGCATCCTGGTGCCCTCCCTTGCATCTCAGTTCATTCAGTGCATCATTCAGTCTCAGTTCAAGTAAGGGAAAGCCCATTAGAACAGAACTGCCTGCCTAAAGGAAGGCACTGATAGAGCCAGGCATACTGCTTGAGAGAGGTTGTTCCAAAGCTTGGGTGTAACAATGGAAAACTTCTCCTAAGTACTCGCCTGCCCGACTTACAACATTGGGAGGATTCAGAGGAGATCTTCTGAAATACAGTTCTTAGGCAAGTTCATGTGAGGAGGGGTAGGTAGTTCTTGAGACATTCTGGTTCCAGGCCATTTCTCTCCCAAATGGTTTCTGAAGTCTGTTTCGTAACATAGGCACCAAGGAACACATCACTGTTTGAGCACTTTCTGAGGTCTCATGTGACCAAACTGTCCTGTACACAAACTAAGCAGAACTTGTCATCAAGCTGAGAATTGGTTCCTGCATGTGGCAAAACATTAGCACATTAACCATGATGAGCACCATGTCCCAAACTGCTTATGCAAACAGGTGCATGCCTTCAGGCTATGGGCTTATTATTCACCCCCCCTACAGATATTTCTGAATAATTACAACTGAGTGCTGAAAGCCAAGCTATGCTATCTTAGTGCTGGCATATGTCTGGGCAGCTAATTCTGTGGCAGCACAGCTGAAACATTAGACCTACTATCTCTTTATTGCCTTTTAAATTCTGCAAATCACCATGGATGCAAAGGGCAGTGTGTAAATAAATGAACAATGCAAATGAATAAAGACAAATGTGTGCTGTTAACTTTGCTTGTTACTGTTAAGGAATACCTCTTAATTTTCAGAGGAACAATGGAAAATTTTCCAACAATGGAAAAATCTCAGGATCATCCATTCTGTCCACTCACTTTAACAGCATAGTTCAGGTGTGGAGAGTGTTATAGTTTCAGACAGGTACAAGTCTAGAAGTGCCCAACACAGAATGCAATGCATCACATACCAGGCATTTCAGTCAGAATGCTGTCATATGTCATCTGCATTGGGCTATAAAGCTTCCCAAGAAATCTGCTAAGCTGCTCAGGCAAGAAGACACCTGGGCAAAGTAAGATCTTGTCCAGAAGGTAAACATCGCTGGTTAATAATACCAGCCCTGTAGCTAAGAATTTGCTACTAAATAAACACAGAGAATAAACTATCTGCCAGCCTCATCTGAAGGCATATATGACACAGGATAATGAAAGATACTGTAACTAGACTTTGTTTTTTGCAGACTCTAGCAATTTTCAACCACTGTGACATGGCACATTAGTGTGCTGTGAATGATCCTCAGGTATACCATGGGAATTTGAGGGAGGGTCATTTACCAGTAGGGCCATTGGTGACTGTGAGTCTCCTGCTGGCAATGTGGTGTGCCTTGTTGAAAAACTGATGGAGTGTCCCGAAGATTTTAGTGCCTTGTCAGTGTGCCTTGAGATGAAAAAGACTGAAAATAGCTTCTCCAGTTTAACAGACATCTTTCTGATTGAGGATGGGGTGGGTGGAGTGAAGAGGCTGTTCTGTAAGATCCACATGATATTCAGCACCATTTGGCACCACAATCCTATGCACACTTGCTTGAGAGTAAATTCCATTGAACTCAATGGGAACTTATTTCTGAGTAGACATACATAGGATTACACCATTAGTGCACTTGTAGTCAACAATACAATTCATTTTTTAAAACTTAAAAAAAATAGCAGTCAGTATGAACATATTTTCATTACATAAGGTCTTCCTTTTTGAAATTCGATGTGCCTAAAGACCTTCCAGAACTGGGAAATTATTTTGAACAAATGCTCCAATTGGGAGATTTCCCTGGCTCCCCTGCCAGGGAGCCTTGCTTTTTGTTTTCTTTGTAATGGATTTTGTTGCTGTTTGTTCTTGATGTTTATTGTTTAGATAGATAGATAGATAGATAGATAGATAGATAGATAGATAGATAGATAGATAGATAGATAGATAGATAGATAGATAGATAGATAGATAGATAGATGGCATTCTTTTTCAGTACCCTCGCCCTTCACAACTGAATACTCACACAAATTGGTTTCTACAGATGTGAATATGTGATTGACAGAATAAAACAAAGAGTTGCATGGAATTTAGCAGCACAAGACAAAGCACACCAGACTGACAGTTGGTACACATTTCAATTTGAATGCATCCAGTTTAAGACTTGGCAGTAGAAAATTGCTAACTAGAGAAATGCCAAAGTGCAAGCCTGTTTAGAAGCTGCCCTCTAACCTGGCAGTCCTGTTACAGGACATTCACTGCGACTGCTCAGTGGTGAGGGTACAGGACTCTGTGTATCACAGGGCCAAACAATGCATTCAGCTAAATGCATTTTTAGGCTGCAATCGTACACATACTTTCCTGGGAGTAAGTTCCATTGACCTAGTGTGATTGACTTCTGTGTAGACATACATAGGATTGTACTGTAAGATGTGTGCATAAAACAGCACCTCTTTTTAAATAAAAGGCAAGCTAATTTTGATCAGGACTGCAGCATGTGGGGAGGGGAAGGGTTAACCCTTTGCCCTAGAGCTGTTTTCTAACTGAAAATTGATTCCGCAAAGCTACTATTTGCAGCAAATAACTACTTTGGGGGTAGGTAAATAGCAGATTTAGGAGACCAGTTTGGGATAGGAAAAAGACACAAGTGAAAAGTGTCAACCTCTCCCACCCTACACTACACTCTTTTCAAGATTGTGTCCTCACTACTTGTTGTGGAAGAGGAGAAACTTCTGGTTTTATGTATGCCTCTTTAAAAAAGAAATATAAGTAAATATGAAGTTGAGCCCTCAGAAGCATCCTTTAAATGTTTCAGGATTCAGTCTTGGCACTTATTCCTCCTCCACCCTCCACCCCCATATGGAGCTCAACCCAAATTCAAACTGAATCCTGAACTATGATATATGCAGTAATCTTTTACTGTTCTATGGAAAATAACTGTCAGGATATGTAAGCAGGTGATCATGGTAGAGTTGCCCACTAGCAAGGGAAAAAAAGGGGGGGGGCAGATCAATGGCCTTTCAACAGAGGTTTGTTTATATTAGCATTGCCTTATGCCACTTGCCCAGCTACATATATGTAAGTTTCAAAGGTGGTTTCCAATTCAATATAGTCTTAGAAAATAAATTTAGGAGGCTCAGGTGTGGCATCAGGAGTTGGCCAGGTCCATGCCCATTAGAGGTCCATCCTATCAGGTTAACTCTGAATCCTCAGACTCAGTGATAGTGCCAAGTGCACAACAGGGGCAGGTGGAGGTACCATAGAGGACCATGGCAAGGCTTTGCTCCAGTGCCCCCAGCAACCTGGCAGCAGCACTGAGAAAGTCCAAATACACATATGCAAGCCTCTGGATGTACCAAAGAGCTCTCTGGGCCATACCCTATATTTAGAAATAATCAGAACTGCTGCAAGGAAAACAGATACCAGTGAAGCTGTATGTTTCATTGTCTCCTACATGCCCATGTTTTGGATCTTAGTCTTTAGACAGGCCACCCTCTTAGCAGTGCCATTTCTGCCAAAACGTCACTTCAAAGCTGCAAAGTGTCACTACTGCAGAAGTGGCACTTGTGAAAGAGCAGCCTGTGTGATTATTGGACTCTCCCAGCATGATAGCTAGGCTTTCTCGTATCTTGAAAATATGATCAAGATTTGCACATTTCCTCTTCGGTTTTTTGCAGCTGATAAGTTTCTATGTGAGAACAAAGTGCTTATTACTGGCCATCATCAGCTTAATGACATTACTTCCTGCTTAATGGTGTCATTTCTTGTCCTCAGCAGGCACCATGAATGCTATTTGGCCCACTATATGAAATGAGTTTTATACCCCTGGACTATGCTGTAACAATCCTACAGAGACTTTCATTGAGAAATAACTGTTTGTTGTTCTTTATCTGACCATGATTTAAAAAAAACAAAACACAGCCTAAACTGAAAATCAGCATTGAGCACATGTATATTTGACATTCCTGTTCATACATCAGACAACCATTCTTGTTTCCCAATGTTTTACTCACTTATACCATAGGAACAATTTACTGAAAGAGCAAAATGCAAGCTTTTTTTCCCCCCAAGAATTTTTCCCCCCAAGAAGAAATTTTTCAACAAATTTGTTATGACCATGAGGGAAGAGTCTTTGGAATATTGCTACACATTTACAGAGCCCCAACATCTGTGAAGAAGAATGAATAAATATGCTTGGTAGTGAATTTGAGTCACTGTGGATGGAGCTTTGGGTGGGCTTAGTTGATTGGGGGAGTGGTCCATTTTCTTTGTCCCACTTTCTTCTTCTTGTGCTTCTCCCCCTCCCAGTCCCTCCCCTCTTCACTGCTACAGTTCAGGGATATGAGCCGGTAATAGTCAAGGCAGCAACATCAGGCAGAAGTCCCTTCTCTAAGACACAGCAATTCTCCCTGCATTGCATTCAAGAGATAGGTAAGCATCCTTTCTTCCTTCTGCTGTTGAGTGTGAGTCATACAAGAATTAACAGCACAATCCTATGCTTGTCTACTCAGAAGTAAGTTCCATTGTATTCAGTGGAACTTACCTCCAGGAAAGTGTGTATAGGATTGCAACTTTAGTTACTTATTATAGACATCAGCATTTAATGGCAAGCTGGATTTCTTTGGGCTTTTATTAGTAATCCCTTTCACCCAGTGATCAGATGCTGTGAAACTGAGACACAAAAGACATGACGTTGATCTGTGTGCCAAGTGATATTTATTGCTGTGAGCATTTCTGATGTGTCCGGCACTTAATCTGTGCTCCGCTGGCACTGTGTATGTAGAGTATGCGAATGTGCAAAAACTCCCCAGGAAACTCTTGTCAAGTGGATCACCAGCACACCACAAAGTACACAAAAAAGTCAGCAAGGGAAACTGTAAAACTGTGATTGAAGGCAAAAATACCAGTTTCTATTTCTTTTGTGGATGTTATTGGTGTTTAGGAACAGCTCCTTCCTGTAGTGAAAATCTAGCATTCAGATTTTAATTTTTAATTGAATTTTAATTTTATTAAAGATTTTAATTGAATTTTAATGAATTCGGGTATTTGTCATTCATTGTGTATTTGTCAAACACTGCTAGGCTGTTTTGGGGAATTCTGTACGTTATGCATTCCTCTTATATCAAACATATTGGTAGACATTCATTTGTAGATGTAGTTGGACAATGAATGAATCCTTGGCTGAAGATGTGATGCAAGTTTAAACCTGTACTGCAACCATAACTTTTGAGAGGCAAAAAAGAATAACCTCATAGCTCTGCCCACTTGCCTGTCAGCCTGCACGTAGACCTCCTTCTACGTACATTTTGTGTCATTTAAGACCCAATTCTATCTAGGCCTTGCACTGATGGAACTCACATTCCATCAGCACAAGGCCTGGGCTGCTGGCAAGGCAGCTGCTGCAATGGCACGTGGGCAAGGATCACCAGCACAATTGGCTGGCAGTCTCAGCTGCACACCCATGACCTCTGAAACCTCCTCCAGAGCAGGTCAGTCGGTGGAGGGGGCATTGACAACAGTGGTAGCACCAGTATGCTATACCCCAGCTCACCCTCACCATGCCCTTGGACCCACTCAGAGTTACAGTAGACAAAAAGTAAATGTAGATCTGAGTAGGCCCATTGGGGACAAGGTAGCATCAAAATAGGTAAAAAGGTGGTTGCTGCCTGGTCCCCGGCTAGCGCAACAGCATGCAGCAGAGGCTGAGCCAGCACCATTGCATGCTCCGGGCCAGACCAGGATAGAATGGTGCTGCTAGAGTGTTCTAATAAAGTGCTAGAGTGTTTAATAAGGTGTAGTAATAAAGTGCCTTTAAATGTGAGTTAAAAAATATATCCTTGAAAGCTTGCAGTCTACTGAGGTTAAAAGGAAATGTAACCCCCCATAAATGTGCTTGAGCTTCTTGTAGGAAGGAGAGGATATAAATCTGCCAAATGAACATTATTAAATTATAAATATTTAATCTTAGTAAAAAATATTTAATAAAAATATTAATGTATGTGATGCTCTCAATGCAAGTGACAACGGTTTAATTTACCAGTGCTCGATAAATTGATTAGGTATTTTACTTTAGGAATGCTGAATTACTGTGCTGTGGATACAGCATGACTTGCTAAGTTTGTAACAAAGGAAAACTGTGTTTCATTGTCTTTGCAAGTACAAAAGTAGCTGTTTGCAATCACCGTTCCTTCTGTCATTTAGAAAGACAAAGTCATAGCATGTTCTCCAGATTATGGTGGCTTTTGTTCCTGCTGGACCAACATGTGTTTTTCGCACAAAACATCAATGAAGAAAAAAGAAGTGGAGTAAGAAAACAGAAGCCCAAACAGTTCCTCTCAAATGCAGTGGAAAAATATCCCAGCTCAAGTGACCAAGGTGATAATTTGCTTTTTAACAGACTCTTGGGAACTGTACTTTCTGATTCTAGAATTTATTTTCACTTTCAAGAGATGAGCTGCTGTTTTGAATTATATGGGCTGTGCTAAAGTTTGAACACACATCTATCAGAAGGATGGGAAAGATAATTCTATTACGGTTTATTACTGTGCTGTTTCCCTCCATTTTTATATGAATTTGATTTGCTGAAAATGAACTGGAAGAGATCCAAGTCAATTGATATGCTCTTGAAGCATCTGCCATGCAACCCATTTTCTTGAAATAGTATCCCTTTAATTGAAGATGGTTTCTCTTTGGTTATGTTTGAATTTGCCCATGGCCTAGGTCGGAGGTGCTTGTTATGATCTTGGCCAGGATCCAAATAAAGCTAGCTTGCTTGCTAATACCCTGTGGGATATTGGAGCTTCTGCTGAAAACTTGTATGTATTTCATCTAAACATGCCTGAGGACTATGAGAATACATAACCTCTTCTCTGCATGAGCCAATGAGTTGTCTGATGTGCACAGAATTTATTTACAATTGAGTACAATCTTTGTACTTTCTTTTAAGTGTACCTGGAAAACTCCCCCTTAAAAGACCAGGACTACAAAGTGATGTTACATGTTTTCATTCATACATCCTTCACCCTGATGTAAAGTTTCAGAGACTATAATCCACATATCACTTATAGCTTCCTGAAGGCCCAAAAATTCCTAAAGCGTAAGCTGCTTCTCTATTAATCTATTGCAGAGGTTCTCAAACCTCTCAAACCATTGTTATGCCCCAGTCTGAGGAGCTCTGTCTTTGCCCCTTTAAGGAGCATGGAGGGGGGAATACAGCAATGTGATCCCCAGGATTGCACCGCTGCCAGGGCTGCCAGGGGCTTTGTTTTACTCACCACCAGTAGCAGCCTCCCGAAGGTGTGGAGAGTTCCACGAAAGCTTCCGCAGGGCTCCCCAAGCCTTGGAAAATCTAAAAATAAAGATCACGAAACACTTCCAGTTTTGCAATAAAAAACTGGGCGTGGGTCACCATCTTTATTTTTAGATTTTCTAAGGCTTGGGGAGCCCCACAAAGGCTTCCGCAGAACTCCCCGCACCCCGGGGTGGTGAGTAAAAAGTGCCCCTCCCACCCCAGGCAGTGGTATGATCCTGTGGATTGTGTTGCTGCATTCCCCACTCCCCGCAAAGACATACTGCAGCTCCAAAACTCCTGGTGAGTTTGGAAACCGCTGATCTAGTGGCATATATATGAAGAATGAATTTTTATTTGTTGTCAGTTTGGAAGTCAAAACTGATTTAGAAACAATATGCACACAATGTATGATGTTACTAAAATGTATTGCTCAAAGCTAGATTCATCCTTTTGCCACCTTCTATGTTTGTTTTACCATTAGTATATAACATGTAAAACAGGGAAATAATCTGGGCCTCCAATTACAATCCTTCCCCTTCCCAGATTGTTTCTATCTAGGGCAGTGGATTACAACCTTTACTCAAAGGTTGAAGAACCACCAAGTCCTTGCGGGGTCCAAAGGGGTGGCTACTTGGCGGTGACAGCACTTTTGGGTTCCTTTCACTGCTGAAGTAAAAAAAGGGGGATTTTTTGGACTTACCCAGCAGTGACAGTGAGAACCTGGGTTTTGCGGCATCTCCAGCTGCCACCGCTGCTGGGTGACCCATTTTTTTTACTTTGGTGGCGGTACAAACCTGGAAGTAACATCACTGCCATCCCATCATCACCACCGGTCACCACTCCTCTTAAAGGGAAATTCAGTATTTCTGGTTGCCCTGGGGGTCGCGACCCCTAGGTAGGGAAACACTAAGGACTCCTATGTGAGAAATTATATTTCTCTAAGAAACTTCCAGCACAATCCTATCCAAGTTTCCCTGCACCAATACATTCCTCTCCACCTCCCCTTGCCCCTTTCTACCTACCATACTGGCTTACCTGCTCTAGCACATGCCATTCCCTTGCACTGATGCCAGCAGGATGGCACAAGCAATAGCATAGCTAGAAGGGGGGCAAAATAATAAGGTATGCAGATGCCACAATGTGCCGTGTAATAATAATAATAATAATAATAATAATAATAATAATAATAATAACAACAACAACAACAACAACAACAACAACAACAACAACTTTACTTTTACCCCGCCTTTCTCCCCGAAGGGACTCAAGGCGGCTTACAACAGGTTAAAACAGATTAAAAACATAATTTAAAACAAATAAAAACATATTAACACTTATCATAAAAACAGCAGTCAGATAAAAAATAGTCAGGTAAAAAGAACATAGAACAGCAAATAATAAAAGAATCAGGCCTGTAAAAAATATTAAAAGATGTTAAAAAGGCCGAGAACTCAGAAGGCTTGTTTAAACAGAAGGGTCTTCAGGCCCCGCCAAAAAGTCTCAAGAGAGGGAGCCATTCTTAAGTCAAGGGGAAGGGAGTTCCATAGTGTTGGTGCCACTACTGAGAAGGCCCTATTTCTTGCCGCCGCCCCACATACCTCCCTAGGCGGCGGCACTTGCAAAAAGGCCTTCTCTGATGACCTAAGAGGACAAGCTGGATTGTACAGGATTGTGTAAGAGGCCCCTCCCACTCAGTTAGAGCCATTCTGGGCAGTGATGGCAACATGCATATGCTCAGTGAACCAAACGGTGTCTCCTGCACATTGCCTTTGCTGCCTGGAATGTCTCCAATGGTGAGTGGGTGGAGCTGCTTACATGATGCATGCAGTACTTACTGTTTCCCCCCTCTAGTTACACTACTGGATGCAGGACTCTCCGCTGGCACTCCTAACTGATGTGCTGCCCTAATGTGCTTTGTGGCACATTTATGACATTCTGCACTGGTGGAGCACATGTTCTGTTGGTACAAGTGGGGGATTGAATAGGGCCATTCCTTCCTCAGAGTCTTTTAAATTCTCATAACGATGTTAATGGGGGTTTTTATTAATTAAAAAACTTGCTATTTGCTATTTGCTAAATGCTTTTGGTCAATTAGATTTTTCAGATTACTAATGCCTGCATGGTTGTCTAGCTTTGATGTAGCCTTTCCTTATCTTCAGAACATTCCTAGCCCAGTGCACTTTTCCCATCCTTTATAGCAGAGGTTCCCAAACTTTGCAGCGCCTGGGTTTTACACAGATGTTCATAAAGCACTAAGTACCAACACTGTGGATACTACTATCACACTGGTACATACCACTACTGCACTAGAGATGGCTGTTCTGCACAGGAGTCAGCAGCTTGCCAACAGTTGTCCCTGTAGCAAGGGAGTCTTCTTTGATAGCTGATCTCTCTCTCTCCAAACCATGCCTCTTTTGAAGGTAGCTGCACATCCACATCTTGTCCACCAGGGCTCCACTGCCCCAGCCATCTCCATTGGTAGTGGTGTCAGGCCAGGTGAAGTTCTTCCACATGGTCACCATGAGAGTGGCCAGTAGGACACCATGACACACTGTGAAGTACCACTGGTTGAAAAACACTGTATGTATTACTAATCAGTTCTTTATCCAACAATGCACTCTTTCTAGATGAGGACTGCATCCTGGAAATGGTTTTCCTTCTGGACAGTTCTGAAAGTGCTAAAGACTACAATCATGAACAGCAGAAAAGATTTGTTTTGGACATAGTGGAGCGCATGAAAGGACTGCAACTCGGCTCTGGCCGTACCCTCAGCTGGAGGACAGCCTTAATTCAGTACAGCAGCACTGTTCTCATTGAGCAGAGCTTCAGAGACTGGAAGGGCCCGGATGCTTTCAAATCTCGTATTGCTCCTATAACATACATAGGCCATGGCACCTACACCACTTACGCCATCACCAACCTCACTCAGTTGTACATGACTGAAGGGACTCACGGTAGTGTGAAAGTAGCTGTTCTGTTAACGGACGGAGTGGACCACCCAAGAAACCCAGACATTTTTTCAGCTACTGCTGACGCTAAGCATCAAGGTATCGTGTTCTTCACAGTGGGAATGACCAGAGTGGCTGAGGAGGTGGCCAATGCTGCCAAGCTCCGGCTTCTGGCCAGTGTTCCTGCATCCAGGTTTGTCTTCAATCTGCAGGAGAAAGGAGTTGTGGAAAGAATTCTCAAAGAAATGGTAGGGCAAAGATTTCAGTGGGGGTTATATATACGTAGCATATGCTGCATTTATGGTATATTATATAACTATAAATACTTATTCTACTGTAATAGAATAGTATATTTATATATATATATATAACAGTATAATAATTATTATACAAAAATGGGCTAGTACATATATTACTACTATGCATATCTGTTAGAGTAATAATAATAATAATTTGTAAATATAATATTTAGGCTGCACCTATGCACACTTAGCTGTCAATAAGCCTCATTGAACACAGTGAAACTTATGTCTGAGTAAACATGTCTAGGATTGCACTGTCAGGCTGCAATCTTATACATCAGGGGTCTCCAAACTTTTTGGCCAGGGGGCCGCATCAAATATCTGGCACAGTGTAGAGGGCCAGAAAAAAATTTAAATATAAAATTTATATAAATAAATTAGAGATGGAACTTAGATGAGTGAATAAATGAATGAATGGGCTCATTCATTCAATCTCTCTGGCCCTTAGAACACCAGAGCACAGCTCCAATCATGTTCGGTCAAGTGGGTCAGAGGCTTTGAGGGGACAAGAGGCTGGCCACGGGCCGGATAGAGGCTTGCCACGGGCCACATCTGGCCCCCGGGCCAGGGTTTGGAGACCCCTGTTGTACATACTTCCCTGGGTGTAAGTCTCATTGAACTTAATGAGGCTTACTTCTGAGTAGACATGTCTAGAATTGTACAGCTAATGTAAGATAATACTTATTTTTTGTTGTTATTCTCAGTGTTATCGATGCAGCTAAAAATGGCGACGCACAGGGCAGGTTTACAGCAAGGGTACGAAATTCAAAGAATAGAAGAATGGAAAAAAGAGCTGACCAATGAAGTTATACACATACATAGTTCAATGGAGGGATTGTAACTTCTATGAACATGTTGAGCTGCCGTATACTGAGTCAGACCTATGTTGCCCAATATTTCCTTCTCTGATTGGCAGCAGCTTGTTCTTCAAATCTCATTTCAGGGCCTTGCATAACAACTGCTAGGCAGCTCTTTTCAACCAGAGACAACAGGGACTAAACTTTGGGCTGCCTCCATGCAGTGCGGGTGTGATGCCACTGAGCCACAGCCCCAACACGCATTTTTCAACAATAGTTTTGCTGCATCAGTAAAACATTTGATCTGGCATCTGTGATACTTGCATGTCCCTGCTGCAAACGGAGGGGCCCCTGTGGGTCCTTTGACCATAAGTTGTGGTGATTGAGGGCCCAATCCTAGCCAATATTCCAGCACCAATGCAACTACAATGCAGTCCTGAGGTAAGGGAACAAGTGCTTCCTTGCCTTGAGGGGGCCTCCCTGACTGCCCTCCCACTGCAGAATCCTGTGAGTAACCCATTGGCTCAGCTGCACCAGTGCTGAAACGTTGGATAGGATTGGGTCCTCAATCAGTGATAGGCAAACAGCCATCACAATCAGCTGGCCTCAACAGGGATTGGAGCCTAGGTGGAGGGGAGGGGTTACATGCACCTGAGCCCTCCTCCTTGGAGCAGCTTTCCTGGGTTTTTGGCCCATCCAACAGGCAGAAGTTAGCCAACAGGAACCCTAAGGCTCAAGCTCCAGAGCTGCTGCTTTGTCTCATCCCTGGCCAGAGCCCTTAAAGCCCTTGGTATGCTCTGTTTGAGCATGCTCAGTTTGCCCCTTTCTGTTTGAGCTTACCTGGATGCAGCCTCCTGGTTGTCTTGGTAACAGGGGCTTGTCTAGCCTGATTAACACTACAGTATACTGAGGCTGATGTCTTTGCATGGATCCCCTTGCCAGCTGTTCCTCCCCCCCCGCCCCCGCCCCCAGTCAGTGCTGGATTGCTTGCAGCAGGGCAGAAGGACAGGATTCTCTGGGCTTGCCACAGGTCCCAGAGAGCTTTCTCGTAACACAAGACTATAGTATACATCTGTTGTTGTCATTCTACTGAAGAAAGTAAAATTAAATTTCTTGGTTCATGTTCAGAATCAGAATCAAAATCCTTGTAATCATATGGTTATGAAAGAGCAACCAAGAACAGTGGCAGTTTTGAACGCCCACATGGGAGATAAAGTGGGATATAAATAAAATAAATGTACACAAGTAAATAAAATTTTATGTATTACATGAAGGATGTCCCCTTAGCAGCAGCCGCCATCATGGGGTGATCCATTCAGTCACTCACCACATCCATTCTGCAATTTTCTCCATGCTCCCTGTAAAGAAATAATAAGAGTTATTATTAGAGATATATTATTTTCAGAGACCAGTTAGAGACATCCTGAAACCGAGATGTACAGCTGGCATAGGGAACCAAGGAGATGAACTCAAAATGATTTTAAGACCTTCATAATTGTCAATCACAAAAATAGGTTTCAGAGAACTGGGGATATTCACCAAAGCTCCTTCTGCCCTAAGAGAAATTTTCGTTCATCTGATGTTCAGTCATGCATTTCCTTGGGAGGAGGGGGAACAAAAACTTGTAGAAATTTAAATCTTGTCAGTGGCAGAAAGGGAGAAATTATATTTTCATTGCCAATGCCAACCATTTTAACTCTTTGCTATGACCTTGTGTTACTTCTCTCTCCCTTACTCCTTTCTTCTTTCAGTTCCTTTCCTCTCCCCTCCCAAAAGCATTTGGGACATCCACTAAAATTGAGTGTTGGGCGGGTTAGGACAGACAAAAGAAAATATTTCTTTACTCAGCGTGTGGTCGGTCTGTGGAACTCCTTGCCACAGGATGTGGTGCTGGCGTCTAGCCTAGATGCCTTTAAAAGGGGATTGGACAAGTTTCTGGAGGAAAAATCCATTATGGGGTACAAGCCATGATGTGTATGCGCAACCTCCTGATTTTAGAAATGGGTTATGTCAGAATGCCAGATGCAAGGGAGGGCACCCGGATGCAGGTCTCTTGTTATCTGGTGTGCTCCCTGGGGCATTTGGTGGGCCGCTGTGAGATACAGGAAGCTGGACTAGATGGGCCTAAGCCTGATCCAGTGGGGCTGTTCTTATGTTCTTATGTTCTTATTTAACAGCTCAAATTATCTGCATGCCACATTGCTAAAAACCATTTGCAGAGAAAATCACTCAGTTCACATCGTGAACCCCTGACCATGGACAGCTTCTCGCATTGAGTCAGGCACCACTTGGGGGCAATTCAAAATGGCAACCATAAGACTAGCCTGCAGTAATACTATGCAGAACTATATAACAAGCTGATTAATTCTCTGTGTTTAAGACATGCTACTGTCCTCCATTATAAGCCACTTGACTATTCTTAATGCAGTTTGTTCATTACAGCAGGAATGCAATAATGAGGTTGTCCATTTGAGAGCACATTTTCTACTTCTCACTTTTGCTTCAGCCCTCTCTGCACTTGGCAGGAAGGAAAGCTCAGTGTAAAGGCATATGGATTCGTGTTCATTTTCAGGAGGCTACCAAATCAGAGACCTGTTTGAGAAAGCAAACAGGTAGCAAGTGAATGTTTCACCATTGTTTAAGCTACTGTTACCCTGCACATGCCTGATCTTGGAAGCTAAGCAGGGTCAGGCCTGGTTAGTATTTGGATGGGAGACCGCCTAGGAATACCAAGTGCTGTAGGCTTATACCATAGTCTTTCGAGACTGAAGATTGCCAATCATGTGTCTTGTTAGAAGAAAAGCATAAAGCGATGTGTTTTTCTCTTGGATTCATTTTGATTCAGGCCACATAATCTGTGCTGAACGTTTTCATTATACTGTCTGAAAGACGTCTGATTACAGTCATGTGCTGCCTCCTGTGGTGGTGGTGGTGGGGCAGTCATGGAGGCCCTCTCAAAGGCTTCATTGCAGGGCTTCATTGCAGCTGCCTTGGTGCTGGAAAGTTGTATAGGTTTGGACTCTTACTTGAGTAGCTGTAAGTTGTTTGAACCAATGAATCTAAGGTAGAGTTGCCATTTTCTTTTGGACAGAAACATTGCACATAACAGACAGTAAACTAAACACCTGGAACTTGTCCCACAATGTGATACATCGATGGGAAAACTCCTGTTAACTTCTGTTATGTACCTGTTAGAAGCACATTTAAATGATGGCAGTGGTCTGGCATTACAAGTTTCAGGTTTGCGACCTTATTACTAGTGTCTTCAAGCAAAATGCACTATTTTTTCTCTTCTCCTTAAAGTATGCATTATAACCTATACAAGCTCTAATTTTATTTGTATTGTCTCCCCAGAAAGATCTGGCAGAAGAAGGGGTAAGTATGATGTATGGACAGAAAAAAAGTTGGGTTACTTTTAAAGCAAATGTTGTTGCAAACTTGTAAACTGAAGTGATGGATCATGAAATAATAGCTCAAGGAATGAATTATGTTAGCGTACAGACTGGGTCTCGGTATCCATGAGGGATTCATTCTCGGACCCCTCGTAGACACTGAAAACCGTGGATAACGAAATCTGTGGTTTAGGTAGCTTAAACCCTCCAGATGGACACGTGCAGCCTCTGCAGGGTTCAGAAAGCCCTCCTTAGACACTCTAGTTGCCTTCAGAGGGTTTAGGTGGGGCCACATCTGGCTGAATGTGGGTCAGAGAGCCCACGTTGAGCCAGATCTTCAGATATAAAATCCGTGGATAAACAGGCTTCACCTGTAGTTAAGTTTATTATTGTTTTGTTAATAGAAAATTAGTAGAAAAGTGACTATCTTGTTAAATGGCAGACATTAAAGCATCAAGAAGGAAATAATATAGTGGATCCCCGCTTTACAATGGTATACCCTCCAGGAGATAGATTGTAACTCATGGGAGTATCTCAGTTGTTAAGGTACATCCACACCATATGGAAATTTGAAATGTGTTATAAATGTAGTGCCTTCAGGACCACCTGTATGCAGGAAAAGTCCAAAACTGAGACATTTGTACATTTCTATCTTATAGTCAGGAACATGAGAGTAGACTATCATTATTAAGGGGTTCCATGCAAGTTACAATGCTGGAATTTGAGCAAGAATGTTGGCTGCAAGAATGAAATGGGAAAAACTAGTTTTGACCATGTGGAATAAGTGGTGGGAACATTTGCTAACTGAGGAAAAAATGGAGTTGGGCAACCCAAGACAAAAAACTCTCACTGCGATGCAGCGGCACTGACATGGCTTTTGCTGCATCCTGCAGGGGATCTGTACCCTTTGTAAGGCCCAGGAGCCACTGTGGGGTAAATTGTACCTCACCAGCTGAATCGCTGGCGCAAGTCTGCATTGCTCCATGAAGACGGATCAGGCCTGGGAAGAGGTTCAGGATTCAGCATGTGCCGCCACCACCCATCTCATCCCCTCCTAGGCCTGATCCACCCCATCACTTTCCTCTTCTGTCTACCTCTACCCCATTCCACCCACCCCACCTCATTTAACCCCCTGCCTGTGTCCCTCCAACCCCTGTGCAGGCCTACGGCAGGTGTCCACAGGTCCACCAGTGTGTAGAACACTACTCCTGCCTTTCCACTAGTGGGCCTGCTGCTATAAAGCAGCCTCCACCGGCACAGCACTAGCTATGTCTGCGGGGGAAGGGGATAGGATTGGGGCATTCTGCAGTCCTATACACCCTTACCTGGGAGTAATTCCCATTAAACGGCAATGGTGCTTACTTCTAAGTAGACATTAATAGGATCGCATGGTTAGTCTTATTAAGCAACAGAATGCTGTTTCAGGATTACACCTTTCATACTCACATTTACATGAATAAAATTATAAGAAAATTTGAGATGTATATACTTCTGGATAGAATAAGTTGATTAATTTGCATGGTTATTTTTGTTCAAAGTGTCCCCAGCCACCTATATGCAACTGTGAAAAAGGAGAAAGAGGTCTTCCGGGCCCTGCTGTAAGTTGTAGTTTTTTTTTTTCTCATTTCCCTTCTTCTTATGATTATTTTTCGTTGTTAACAGGGATTACAGCCAGGAAAATCGTTTAATACACTATTACTGCTGTTGTGAATAATCTCGTACATTTTAACTTTACATTATAGTAGTCATTGACTATACCATCCCATGATCCTTTGATCCTGCCTTTTACAATGTTTTCCTCTTTCTCTATCCCCATAGGGATGCATAGTACTTACTATACATGTGCTACAGCTGCACAAAACAAGGGAAAAAATAAAATAGGCCCTAAAAACCATGGACTATTTTTTAAGCATAACATCCAAAACAAAGAAATTTAATTTTGTTGTTGCTGTTTTCTGACCAGATAAGGTCCTTCTCGCCTTGCTTGTTTCAGAAGAAATCCATGCTGGGTTTAAAAGAAAGAATTGAATAGGAAATAGTGCTTGTGAAAGCAACTTTCTTATTCACCAGATAACCAAGGAATTTTGGAACATAATGAAATACCTTAACTGCTCTTTGTTGTTCTGCGGCTTTCAGGGTAAAAAGGGCCGTCCTGGTGATGATGGAGCTCCTGGTCCAAAAGGAGTGAAGGTAACATGACATTTGATATTTGATTCAAATGCCTATTAGTTGAATTAGTATACAGAAGGGAGCATTTTGAAATAAAAGCATAAAATGGCAAAGTTTAGAGCTGATAATCATCCTAAATTAAAACTGTAAAAAATGTTTGATGTTTAATTAGAAGATAAAACCAGACTGGGCTAGATGTTCTATCTTCCCTTTTTGTTTTTAAGACAACAGAATTCAATCCTAACTAAAATGAAGCGAAAGGCAAAACTTTTCTTGATTTCAGATCGCTTCCCTAGGCACTGCAAAACTTATCATATCTGATTGTATCTGAAATACATTTTGCCCCATTTCTAGGGGGAGTCCGGTCTAAATGGAATTCCAGGAAGAGATGGCACAGAGGTAAAAATTGTAATTTTTATCTATTCTATATTCATTTGCTTTGAAATACAAACGTTATTTAAACACACACAAACACGCACACACCCCAGTATATACGGTTTGTGCCAATTTTCCCGCAATTACTAAAAACAAGAAATGTAAGGCCCTTGTGGAAGATGCTGCCGCCATGTTTGCTTCCATGTCACTAAAGGCACATATAAAACCCATGCCATATGGATCAGTAGCTTCCGGCATTCTACATCATGCCTGCAACCAATACTAAATCAGGCAGCCATTATGGGCAGGTTTCCAAATCACACAAGTCACCTTCCCCTGTAAAGTTCAACATTGGCCTGTTCTAGGAATGACAGGGCAGAGGCTAGTAATGATAACCAGGAGATTTTTGCAATCTTCGATATTTTCATATCTGAAGCAGAAATCAAAATAATGGTCCCTTTGTAGTTTGTTCAGGAGTGATATTTTTAATGATGCATGCAGGGAAACAGCATTCCCTCTGAAATCTGCTTTGGAAAGCAACTCTTCATGAAAAAAACTAGTCCTGGGATTTTGATGCTAGTGAAGCCCAGGCAGAGACCACTGCTTTTTTTCAGAAGTTGTGTCAGGGGTCAGGAACTGGCTTAGGACTTGCAACCTATCAGTGCACCACTTGGCCAAACCAACCACTTGAATCACCCTAGTACCAGTGGCAGCAGTGGGGCAATTTGGCAAAAAAGAAAAAAGAAAAAGGACAAAAAACGCACACTGCTGCTGTGCCTGCACCAGCATCAACAAATGAGAGCATCCCTCAGAGGTACATGTGTCATTGCAGAGCCTCAAGTAGATGCTCCCACTGGCTGTGAAGAGGCGCTACCATGCAAAAGATTTGACAGCAGGAGTGGATCCTTTTCTTTCTATCTTCTGTTCCCATTTGCAACTTCCCTTCCTCCTGCCACAGATTCTCCCAATTCACTTACTGGAAATGTGGCAGGAACCACCACTTGTTGCTGCCATCACCCATCACCCACCACCAATATGCTAAGCCACCAATGTGACTTTGCCCCAGGTTCTTCACCAACCTTGTGCCAGCTCTGCTATTTTTCCTCCCAAGACAGAGAAGCCTTGGCTACTAAACCAAGGAAAACAGCCTTGATGGAGCCACTCAGGAGCCACTTCATTTCTGTTACTCACCCCAAGAATTCAGAATAAGTCCAAATTTTAAATGATGCCTTCTGCTGGTCCTATGTTTCTTTCCTAAATAATATCAGTACTAACTTAATAAATACTATTCTGCTTTTTTCCTTTAAGGGGAAGCCAGGATACAAAGGAGAAAAGGTATGGATTTTTTATTATTCACCTTGGTCCAACACATTGATGTACCATATGCATTGTAGCAGTTGGAATACATTTCAGCAAAAGAATATAACAAAAATGGGGGAGGAAGTGAAGAAGGAGGGAGAAAGACAGAACACTGAAGAGAACTTTTATAAATAAAAACGTGGAAAAATTATTTCTGAATTGTTACATTTTTTAAATCTAAGGGTGAAAGAGGTGAATGTGGAACACCGGGAATAAAAGGTGACAGAGTAAGTACTGTTAATAATCTTATGGTTAACTACTGGGGAAAAAATTGTAATGTTAAGATTTTACAAACTATCAGGAATGGCATGCAGTATTTCATCCTGCTGCTAGGCCCAATCCTGTCTGCAATTGCAGTATGATCATAATGTGAACATAATTAATAAGGGAAGCCTTGCTGAAGTGGAGATAACTATGCAGGAGTAATATATATGGAGGACAATTGTAAAAATTTGATTTTAAGTATCCTATTTTATATCACTTTCCTGTGTGTGGTTCAGTTACCATTTTTGTCTGATGTGCTTTCCTGGAAGTTGTTGACTATTATTAAACATTTAACATGTTATATGGGTTCAAGTATAATTTTCTCATTTATGTTTCAGGGCCCAGAAGGGCCAGGGGGTCCAAGAGGTATCCGAGGTCTTCAGGTAACAAAGAAATAATTGAAGTGCTTTGCTTTGAAACCATTCTAGCTCAGACCAAAATAAATTGTCCATCCAGTGTTACTCAAGTAGAGGTTGACTATCACACATGGTACATCACATTCACCTACATTTTAACACAGTGAGGAACATCTTACACATCATGGAGATAGAACATGGAAATTATGGAACATCTCACATCATGTTATTATGTTTTTCCCACATGTAGATAACTCCCATGTAGAAAAAATCATGAACTGCTATTGTGAAGGACAGTGCAAGTATATTTTGCCATAAATATCCGGAGCAGAAAGCCAGTGTAGGTTCTCAGTTCATCTATATACAGGCAGATTCAGAACCCACAAATTTCTTCATTCGTGGGTTCCAAACCCATGGGGAAGGGCCCACCTTGACCTTCCAAAGCAGTGCTCCAGTCACCTCCAGAGACTTTCTGAAGTCCACAGAGGCCACACGCATCCCCTCATGACCTCTATGGGCTTCAGGGTGAAACCTGCAGTGATTTAAAGTGAACTTCCAGTTTCAGCAAAAACTATTCACTTTAAATTGCTCCAGGTGGACCAATTGCTGTCGTGGATTACCTCTGCGGGCCTCAGAAAGCCACCTGGAGCATTTTCACCAAAAACCCAAAGTTCCCTTTAAAATGCTCCAGGCTTCATTTGGAAGCTGCAGAAGCTGCGGGCAGACGTGTGCAAACTCTGTGGGCTTCATAAAGCCTCCAGAGGCGACTGGAGCACTGCTCCAGTCGACCTTGAAGGCTTAAACAGCCCCTGAAATCTGCTGATTCAAACATCCACGGATTTCGGTATCCACTGAACCCCCATGGAATTTCGGTATTCCAGGAACGGAACCCACATGGATAAAGCAGGCCAACTATATTCCAAAATAAACATTCAAGTGATTGTGCACACATTTTTGTGAATCATTTCTATGTACGAAAAGCCCATGCATGAAAAAGGCCTTATCAACTGGAATTAGGGTGGGAGTTTGCGATGCATGTTTACTCAAAGTACAGGTGCTCAGTACCAGTTATGCCCGTGTTTGGAGCTGGTTTGGATGATCCCTAATCATCCTGACACCATATAGGATTAAGGATGTGTGCACTCATGGCGCAGATATCTCCTGGCCTCTTGTCTTGCACCCAAGTTTGCTTTTCGGGGAGGGGGAGTGTTTCATCTCAACTCCCTTCTATACCTACTCCTAATACAGCAGGTCCTGGCTTTACAATGGGCTCACAATGTAATGAAATCAGTTTATGATTGACTTGCTGTGGCAAAACAAGGTTCACTATATGATAGGTTACAAGTCATGCCAAATGGCTTGTTACCTTTTTTGATATCCATAAAGGGCTTTAAATCACCAGAACAAGTGTTCCGATGCGCAAGGCCCAATTACGATTGGGCCATCAGCCAGTAGCAGCATATTTAACATTGTGGCTTTGTAGTGTTTGAGGGAAGGAGCAAATGTAAGGTTTTGAAGGAGTGTTTCAGCTCTAATATCATTACTGTACGTTGAGGAAAGGATCGAGGGGGAAGAAATGGATGCCTTTTAAGTAGCTCCTACCAGTGTGTATAACATCATGGCTCTGCATGTTTGAGGGAAGGAGAGACAGAAGGCAAAGTCTTCAGTCCCTATAGGAGAGTTTTTAAAACATAACAATAGCCCCTAAGGAGCACAGTAGGCTTGTTAGGTCTCAACCCAGTAGCAGCATTGTGGCTGTATGTGTATTTTTGGAAGGGTTTAGCTGAAATGAAAGCCTGCAAGCTCTCAGCAGGTAGGAACTCACATAACCCTGACACCTAATGAGCACACTAGGCACCTTTTAAATAGCTTTTTAGAGAGGGAAATAGCTTAGTTATGTGGCAGAAGTTGGGGTCTTGGAAGGAATGACCAAAAGACAGTGTGTTTTTGGATTCTCATTACAGTATTTTCACACTGCAGTGGTATCTCTGGAACAGATTAGCATTGTAAAGTGAGAGGGTCCACTACTGCTTAGGCAGCTCAATCATGTGGGTTTTATAGCATAATAATCATGTGGCATAAGGTCCATTGTAAGAAGGCTGTCGCAAAAGGGGAGCTGGGCTGCTGCTGCAAATGTCCATGGCTCTGCACTAGTGGGGTCTCCATGTCCCCTGGCACCAGTAGTCAGTGCAATCAGTGAATCAGACCAGTAAGTCAGTGCAGGGGGTGGGAAGGAGGCCATGAAGGGGCAAAAGGGGAGAAATGGGGAGAAGTCTGAGGCAGAATGGAAGGTGAAGTGAGGGTTGGAAAGGGCTAGGATCAGTGGCAGCAGGGTTACCAATATCCTATCGCCCTTCCATGCTTCCCGGGTCCACTTGAACTTGTTCCAGTGCCAGAGGCTTGTCCCTGGGTATGGGAACAGGTGTTGCCACAGGTGTTACTCTGGAGCTGCCAGATGTTCTAGTGGTGCAGTTGTATCAGTTGGGGAGGGAAAGGATAGGATTGATCATCAGTAGTATTAGCAATGTGTATATTAGCAGAAAAATATGGAAGAGCAGCTTGGATGAACTATTGTCGTCCCGTCCCCCATGATATTTAGCAAACTGGTCAAGGAGAGGGGCTTGAACATGGCATGAGTTGTTATATTCATGACTGCATGTCAGAGACACAGAAAAGACAACTTACAGCTATAGGGCTGGTATGGTTCAGATAGTAATAGCCAAATGGTCAGTTAGAGTTCTACAGTGGGCTGAAACAATTTTCTCTGTCAGTTTCCAGCCTGCTAGGAATGGGTGCTGGCAGTGGCGTAGCACACGGGGGGGCAGGGGCGGTCCGCCCCGGGTACCACCCTTGGGGGGGTGTAACACCACAAATGCCCCAACATCACTAACATCGCAAAGGTTAGGAGCAATCCCATCATACCATATACTGTTGGATGTGGAATTTCCAGCGGAATGCAATGCAATAAACTGCATTGAAATATCTCCTTTCCATCAAAAGTTATGGCCAAAAAACCGGAAACAAAAAATGCATTAAACCCTATGGAAAATGAAACTGAGCCATATCGCACGTTTACTCACGAGTAGACGAACTTGCCATAGTACGTCAGAAAGGGCAGGCTGAGAGGAATCCAATGACACCAGAATGGTTCCTATCCAATGAAAGCAGCCCAAAAAAACACCCAAGAAAGAAGTCCCTCCCTCCAAGCAAATGAATGTATTGAGCCCTGTGGAAAGAGAGAGTAAGCCACACGGTCATGTTTACTCGCGAGTAAGCAAATGTGCCTTGGTTCCTGGTCAAGTCAGGCAAAGAAGAATGCAAGGCTAGCTGCATGATTCCCATCTAATGAAAGTGGAGTTCAACAAATGCTCCAGAAGGCAGCCCCCCTCAAAGAATATACCAGAGGTTTGAGCTGGTAAGGTGGGCACCAGGGAGGGCTGAAAATCTCACTGCTTTATTTGTGGGGGGGTGTTATTGTAGGCAGGCTACAGAGAAAATGCACTTGGTGAAACAGAGCTCGCTTCCTCTTATTTATCTGCTTTTCTTTAATTTAATTATTTGTAATTATTTTATTTTGCTTGATGGTGTCACTTCCAGCCATTACATCACTTCTGGTGGGTCCTGGACAGATTGTCATTCTAAAAAGTGGGTCCCAGTGTTAAAAGTTTGAGAACCACTGCCTTAACTCAAAACAGCCCAATGAGACAGCAGGGGGGGGTGACACCCTAATGACCAAAATTCTGGAAATCGTGGCTTTTAGGAATAATACCATTATGTTATATACCATTTGATGCAGAATTTCATCCATTCACTGCATTTATTTTTCTGGCCATTATTATTATTCATTCCATGTCATGACTATTACTATCTCTGTCTCATCTACCTCACAGGGTTGGTGTGAGGACAAAATAAGGGGAGGAACCATGTGCACCACCCTGAGCCGCTTAGTGGAAGGGCAGTATAAAAAGTGAATTAATTAATTAATATAATTAATTAATTAAACAATATAATTAATAATAATAATATTTAATTAAGTCATATGGGGTGACAAAAATTTATGGGCCCCGGGTGTCATGTGACCTAGCTATGCCTCTGGGTACTGGAAACTAAACAACACAAAGGACTAAGTTTCACTTCAATCAACTACCAGGAGATTTCGAAACAACAGGCCCACAAACACTTGTGGGTCATTACACAAAAGTGGGTAGTGTGGCCAGCACAATACCCATATACCTTTGACCTTATAACAAAAGCCAAAACCAAGGCAATAGGAATAATTGAGGATGGTACCCATGTAGTTTGAGATTTCTTAGTTTTTTTGATTTGCCCAGTTCTCCAAAGAGAAAAATAATAAGTCACTGCAGACACCAGCATATAAGTTGATCCCATAGATAAGTCAAGGGCAGGTTTTCAGCCAGCAATCATGGAATTTTCTATGACCCTCAGATAAGTCCGGGGTATCTGACTATAGTTTTGTCTGATTTTACTCGAGGCCAGATCCTGAAAAATAACCCACCACTAATTGTTACCTAAGAACTGTAGTCTCTAATTTATTAAAAACATAGTAAAAGATCATAAGATACATTTTTATTCTTTTTAAATTCTGGACTTCATCACCTTTTTGTAAGCACTATCAGAGTAAGTACACTGTAAACAACATACCAGTAAAGCAGTGGTTCCCAACCTGGTATTCATGTACTCCCAGGGACACTCAACAAGACCTTTAGGGGTACTTGAAAAAGAATGGAATAATGGTAGAAAAAGGCAGGTCATGTTCCAGAATGCCTTGCAAGGACCAGCAAGGCAGGAAGGGAGGTAGCTAGTTGGCTGTGAAAGCCCCACCAATAGCTAGTTTTTGGTCATCACTTCATGTATGAACCAGTGATTGAAAACCAGCACAGTAAAAAAGCTGAAATATGGAAAGTGGTCAATCACCCAGAATTTCTCAGCACACTTCTGGTGCAAAACAGTGCAAAGGCAGAGTCTTCTGTTCTTCAAACAGATAAAAAGAGAAAACACTGTGATAAATACATGAAGTCTGGGCTTTCATATAGAGGAGATGAGGGCTTGTATTATTAATTACAGACATTTTGCTAATATGAAGGGTGCGATTTATGGAAATGGGCTGCCAAAGGATATGCAAGTGAAAAAGGTTGGGAACCACTGCAGGAGAACCAGGAATCAAATCCACCTTTAAGGTGTCTGGTGTGTTAAGCCAGAAGCTCTATGTACAACATACAATCCATAACACATAACTGGGAGTGTGCAATTCAATTCACAGCAGAGAGATGCAGCTGCATATATTTGCAACCCTTTTTACTCAGAAGTAGACCCACTGCTTTCCATGGGTGTTATTCTTAAGTAAGGGTGCATTGAATTGTAGCCTGCTTCAGATGGAAAGGAGGATTCCCATCCTGGTGTTTCAAAAAACAGACCTGCTTTGCAAGCATTTGCAAAGCAGAACCAGGCTGCAGCAGAAGGAAGGAGAATAAAAGGTTAACAAATTGCTTCTAAGGAGCTGTGCCTGCCTGCTGCTTGAGAAACTTGGTGCCTGTGTCTGCTCCTTGAGAAAGGAATCTTTTCAGAGTTGAAAGGCTTTGCCCTCTGATTGACCTGGAGATAAGGGGAAGTGAGAATTAGAATTGATTACTTGGCAAAAATTTCACTCACTATAAGCGAGTATCTATGGTAAATTATGAAATTCCAGTACAGGCCAACTTGTAACAATTCTGTGACTATAAAAAAATGTAGGCATTTGTCAATACCTAAAACCAATGAAAACAGTCTGCCTTCATTATTAGAACCAAAACCTAACCCAGTAGGTCTCAAATTGAAGGTTGCAACCCACCAGTGAGTCTCAGAAAGGGCCTGCTACACTGACGGCACCTGTTCCTGAACAAACTCAAGCAGGCCAGACAGTGGCTGCCACTGTGCAACACACATTAGTGTGCTACCCAGCTGATGCAGCTGGCGCTGAAGTCGGCTGTGCAACCCCTTGTGCTGGATGGGCTGGGAGGCATCTGCTCCTGCCTTGTCAGCACGGTTCCGGAGTAGTAGCTGGACAGCCCGTGATCACCTGGTCTTCCCCCCAGGCAGGCAACAGGGAGGCACAGGAGTGAGAAGGTCATGAGGGGGGAGGAGAGGAGGTGGATACCTTTTTGGACTGGAAGTGAGTATGGTAATAAATGGTTTGAGAAGCACTGCAACCAATACCAGACTTTTATTTCTTGTGTAAAGTTTGGATTTCAATTGGATTTAAATGGTTGGATTTAAATGGTTGATGCCATCAGAATCTCACAAACCTGCCAAACGTGGAAGTGATTGAGAAGGTAAGCCTGCCCAGATCCAGTCCAATACCTCATTGTGCCCTACCCAATGAGGTAATTCTTCCCTTACTCCCACTAGTAGGAGCACCTTCCCAAATACTTCCTGCTTTCACAAGAAAAACATTTTCTTGCTCTTTCCATGGTCTTTATTCAAATCAACAACAATAACAATAAAAAAGCATAAACTCAATGGTTCTAAAACCGTTGGCTTTCATTTACAGCCATTCTCCAGGTAGTACAAATTCTTTATGAACCCATAGACCTGGAGAGACCAGAAACTATGATTCAGAAATGCAACCATTCTTCAGGAATATAGCCAAAAATGGTTATCAATTGCCCATGGAAGACACTGTTTATGCCATTTCTGCCCAACATTGCATATAAGCGATAGGGACCAAATGTGTACACCTGTAGGCCAGGCAAAAATGGGTGAATCACCATTTTTAATCCCTAAATAATTATCATTTAGGATCTGTGAACCCATTTGCCTCCACTTGTTTATCATTCTTTTGTAGCTAGTTGTTGCTGCATTGGAACACAGTAACCACACTGTTTAAGATTGTTTTTGGGATGTTTATTAAGAGGCCACATGATACTAACTAAACTGTTTCAAAAATAACTTGAAAACAAATTTTCATGTGTTAACAGGGTCCCCAAGGATTGCCTGGAGATCAAGGGCCTGAAGGAGTGCAGGGATCAAAGGCAAGAATCATAGCACTGATTTCTATTTCCATCTTAGAAAACGTTATAGCTGCGTTTCTGACCTTCCATGCTTTGCTTGTCCTTATACCAAGTTTAAAGTACGTTAAATTGGTCCTAGAAGAAAGCCAGTTTCACAGAAGTTGCTCAAGACTAGTGAAGATAATTGTTGAATTTAGAGTCCAGTCCTCCCCTCCTCCCCCCCCCCCGCAGCCACACTGAAAAGAAGCATACTGTATCCAGTAGGAAGAATGGCAGATCAGGAGACTATGGAGGGGGTCGGGGATTTAAATCCCCTTAACCATCTTTCCACTCTGCAATGGGTCTCAAACTGAGGGTGCAAAAAGGCAGGATAGGATCCAGCACATGCCACCGCTACTGGGTTCATCCCTCTTGCAGCCTCCCCGTCCCTGTTCCACCCTCCCCAGCCAGTTCACCTTTTTCAGCTCCAGTTCCGCCCTCCCCCACCCCTCCTGCTTCCCTTGACACCCTGCCTGCCTCAGTGGGCAACCAGTAATTCCTTGACATGCACTAAAAGGCTCTAGCCTTCCTGCCGCCACCCCCAGCGACTTCATGTGCAGTCAGAAGCTCTTTTATGATTGCTGTGAAACAGGTAGCGCTAGCAGAATGGTAGTTCCGCCAGTGCTACAAACTGATAGGATTGGGCTACTAGTTTAATCCTTAGGGCAATATAACTAGAAATTACGACCAGATTTTGGACTGCTAAAAACTTCATATAAATGGCACTTTGAAAATTGACACTGTCAAATGGCATCAGAATGATAAGTGTTCTATTATCTATCCGAGATTATTTAACAACTATAAGAAAAAATCATTTTCAATCTAAGCATCAAGCCTATATGTTCAAACTGGTATCTAAAAGTTCTGCCTCCGCTGTGAGCCTACTTTTCATTGTGAGAACTACTCATTTTGCTAGAAGAGAATCTAGATTTTTAAAAAAATGTTATGGATTAATTACTGGGCAATGATAATGAGGTCTTATGTTTGCCATTTAGCAGATATTAATTTCCCTATTCACACCATATATTGCTTTTTGGCCTAATAATAATGTTTTTTTGAACTATGCACTCTAGCCATGTTGCCCATACTGTAAATGGCCCTTTAAGAGTGTCTGCATAATCATCCAAATGAAAATCAAATGCATGAGAATCAACTTTTGGTTGTTTAACAACAAGATGTTGTATCAGACGAGAAAGGAGAAACTTCCATGACATTCCACATTGCAAAAATCCCCTACAAGGCACTTCAGCCCATTTACATCTTTGTATGGCTTTAAGCCGCAGGGAATCGTTGAGGTATAGCTCATAAATAACATCCTGTTGAGATTTTATATGACATTTGAATTTCTCCTTCTAAGTAGGAGAAAGTTATTTTACTCCAGGGCCATCTCTCCAAACAATGCCGCGTATATCAATATGTAGTACTTTTTAGAAAGAAGCGAATTCACACAACTGGCTTGCTACCATTTCACAGTGATTTTTGTTGCCATCCTATGGAACACAGTCTTTGGGAAGAATCTAGGGTGGATTTTGCTTCCAGGCTGCAGCACAGACAGCAGCTTCCTTCAAAAAAAAAAAATTAGGCATGTAGTTCATCTAGTTAAACATATAGGACCATTTCAGAAGACTAGTTTCCAAATCAATCTCGGAGTGGTGGATTGTTGCAAAAACCACTAAAATCTGGGCAAATGTGATTGGTGAACTATCATAAGGATGAGTTCTGATTTTACGTTTAATGCTTTAATCCCTGATTAAAATTATAGTTCCATATGATTCAGGATTTCGTTATGAAATTTAACATTTCCAGATGTCTTCATCAGTCCCACTCTCAAACATAAGTTCTCCAGGCTTGTAATACAAGCAGTCTTCTCCATCTTCCCCACAAAAATAGTTGTCTGCTTTGAAAAATTGGAAGATTGATTGGTATCCCTTAGCTTCTTTTGTTTCCTTTGTTCTTACATTTCTGGCTGCCTGATTAGTATTTATAGCCAGACATGACAGCATGGCATGTATGCATTGCATATTAATTATATAAGAGTGCCCTGACAAATGCCTTTCATGACATGACTAAAGCCCTATTTGGATATTATGAAACTGTGGAGAGTTTCCATGGTTACACAATAGCCAGGAGCGTGCCAGAAAGCTGCACCCCTGCCTGCCTGCCTGCCATCAGTGCATTCTATAGCTCTGCCACCCCCTTACAGTCTCTGTCTGCCCAGTGGCCCTAATCATCAGAAGCATCTCTCCCCACGTTCAGCATTTGTCTGCGGTGACAGATGCTCTAAGTTTGAGTGACGGGAGTGGAGCTCAGGGTCAGCCTTGCCATGAAGTGACTTGAAGTGGTCGTTTGAAATGGCACTCTTGGACACCCTTGAAGAAGCAGCGAACAGATGAGACCCCAGCCTGCCTGACTGCCGCCCTCTCTAGCCTACGGTTCCACTGGAGGCTCTGAGAATAGGTTGAAAGAGGAACACAGCAGTGGCTGCCCCCTTCTGCCTTCACTGCTGCTGGAGGTTGGCTGGTTGGCAACCTTCAGTCTCGAAAGACTATGGTATAAGCCTACAGCACCTGGTATTCTCAGGCGGTCTCCCATCCAGTACTAACCAAGCCTGACGCTGCTTAGCTTCCGAGATCAGACGAGATCGGGCTTGTGCAGGGTAACAGTTGCTGCTGGAGGGAGAAGAAAAAAACTGCCATGACTCCAAATCACTCCCCCCACCCCGCCGGACACCTGGTGTTTACAAACCACCAACTAGGCAAAGAGAAGCAATCTGGAATTCACTCTCCTCCCCTTGCTTTTCCTTTCCCTACCAGAGGTTCAGACACAGCCTCTGTCTTCTGTACTGCTTCTATTTGAAATGAACAGGCACAGAATGTGCTTCTCTCTCTCTGTTTCAGAGAGCCACCTGAACTGACACCCCGCATACAGGCCAATAAGCTGGCATGATCAATCTCAAGCACAACTAACAATTGAGCTTTATTTTTTTCCTCATAGCCCTAAATATCTGGGCCTTGATAAAGTATCCCCTTCACCCTCCACATGTCTGGGCCCTCGTCTTTATTGCCCTATGGCTTTTTTTAAAAGGTGACGCCTTTCATGATCAAAACTGAGCTATAAGAAGACTGAGGAGACTGAGCAGTCCCTAAATAATGAACACAGGAGGTCTCTTCTCATGGGGGGGGGGAATCTGCGATGGCGATAAGGGTGAGAAACGCTTTTAAGGGGATGCCACCTACAGATCAAAACTCTGACCACTGTTAATTGGAGGAAAACTTCATAGATTTCAGAAAGGCATTTTTGAAAGAAACTTACAAAAATTGTCATACGGTTTTCTCCCCCCCCCCCCCGGGAATGGCTCTGAAGGGAGCGCCACTTGCCAGGCCCGCTGAGCCTCCCCGCCGGACTGAGCGCTCCGCCCCCCTCCAGCCACTTCTGGGCGAGCGCTCGGGGCCGGGCGCTCCAAGAGCCGCGGCTGAGACCCAGCAGCCCCGCGATCAGTCCTCCCAGGGCAAGGCAGTGGCGGTGCGAGGGCGTCGCTGCCAGGGCGCTCCTGCGGGGAGACTGGGAGTTTCCCGGGCTGTGCTGCGCTGTGCCGAGCCGCGAGCCGAGCTCTGAGTGGAGACTGCGAGCCCGGACGCGTCACTGGAAACGTCACGCGGGGGCTTCCCTCGGGCGCCTGGCTGCGCGAGGGTGTCGCTTCTGCATGCCCGGGGGACGCCCGCCGCGGCCGGCCAAGCCGAGTGCCTCTCCCAGGGAGAGCGGGCGGAAGAGCCCCCGCCGGCTGCATGGCGCTGCTGCCTATGTTTTTTCCTGGCAAGAGTGCCTCTGTGCATGTCAAGAGTGCAAGGGCTGGGTGCTGCCCAGGTGCCTCTGCGCATGGCAAGAGTGCAAAGGCTGGGTGCTTCTTCCTCACACACTTCTTTTGTGTGTGTGAGGACAAGATTTTGTCCACAGATGACAAGCTGCACCTGCTGAAATTCTCTCTTCTATACACTTGTTAAAGGTCCAGCATCCCTAAAGTTGAAAGTTTGAGCACCCCTGGCCTAGAACTTGGAGGGGAGTATTTGCCTTGGCTCCCAAAAGTGTTCCCAGATATACCCCTTTATGCTATTTAAGTGAAGGGCTGCCATTCACTACTATGGGAATAAGTAAAGCAATCCGCTTCCGAACACTTTTGCGGTACTTGCAAGTCTCCCACTGCAACAGCCTCTGGAACACTTTTAATAAAGTAAGTGGTGCCTCGCATAATGAAATTAATTCGTTCCGCGAGTCCTTTCCTTATGCGAGTTTTTTCGTTTTGCGAAGCGCGTTTTCCCATAGGAATGCATTGAAATTTAATTAATGCGTTCCTATGGGCAAGAAAAGTCAGAACAAAGTCAAATTTGGTTTACAAAGTGTTTATTAAGTGCTCTTTAAAGGCATACATACTGTAGAGGATTTCAAAAACAGGGAGGAGGTGCTGAGTGGGGAGCTTGAAGGCTGTAATCCTGTGCACACTTTCCTGGGAGTAAGCACAATGGGACTTACTTCTGAGGAGACACGCACAGGATTGTGCTCTAAGCTGGGGAGGACAGAGCAGCTGCACTCAATTGCTTGCTTTTGCTGTAATCATGGGGGGAAACGTGAAGGAAATGGGGCAGTGAGAGGGTGAATGAGCCATGGGGGGGATGCTGAGTGGATCATAAACTGACATGAAGATCCGCCCCTTACTAGTGTGAACGGGATCATAAACTGGCATGAAGATCCCCCGCTCCCTAGGGTGAATGTGAGCATAAACCGACATGAAGATCCCCTGCTCCCTAGGGTGGACGGGATCATAAACTGACATGAAGATCCGCCCCTTACTAGTGTGAATGTGAGCATAAACTGACATGAAGATCCATCCCTTACTAGTGTGAATGTGAGCATAAACTGACATGAAGCTCCGCCCCTTACTAGTGTGAACGGGATCATAAACTGGCATGAAGATCCCCCGCTCCCTAGGGTGAATGGGATCATAAACTGGCATGAAGATCCCCCGCTCCCTAGGGTGGACAGGATCATAAACTGACATGAAGATCCTCCCCTTACTAGGGTGAATGTGAGCATAAACTGGCATGAAAATCCCCCCCTTAAAACAAACCAAAACAAACAAACAAAAAATTGGTCTTGCGAAGCACGGGTCATAAAAATTCGTTGTGCGAGGTACCAAACTTCGCGAACCGCTTTCGTTATGCGAGTTTTTTGCTGCGCGGGGCATTCGTTATGCGAGGTACCACTGTATTGTTATTTATGTTGCAATTTATGTTGCAGATATGTCACTATAAGACAAAAGGAGCAAATCTTTTTCCTGTCAAATCCTGCCAAAAAGTTAAAAGCAGTTATTCTCTTTCACCTTTCTTTAAAGGGTGAAAGGGGCCTCCCTGGCCCTGTTGGATTGACTGGAGAAACTGGAGTGGGCTTGCCTGGCCCAAAGGTAAGAAATGCCAATCATATCATTAGTTGTGCAGTAGAACAGAAAAGTGCAGCTGATGAAATAATATATGTCCGGATAAAAACTTAACAAGAATAAATGTTGTCTTTGTTGTAATACCTGAAAGGTATTCTGGATACAGTTCAAATACAATCCTACTGTTATAAAGAACATTTCACAGTGTATAACTCTCAGTAATTTAAAGGTACTGAAATTTGGCTTCATAAAGTTGTTAGTCTTGGAATAGAATTTGCTTCAGTCCTCAAGAGCAGTACTGTATATAAAACCAAAGATTGCAGCTTCCTTAAAGTGTCTATATTTTGTTCAAATCTAAACATATATCTTTTTTCTGAAGGGTGACATTGGTTTACCAGGAAGACAAGGTCCTGTTGGTCCACCAGGAATTGGAGAACCAGGTTTACCAGTATGTATTGCATATGGGAAAATCACATCAAGGGGATTCTCTCAGAATGGAATAATATCAGTACCCTTGTGAAAACATCTAATTATCCCCAATTTTTTTCTTTTTGACAAAAGATTAAGGGTCCAATCCTATCCAGTTTTCAAGGGCTTGTGCAGATGTGCCAATGGGGCATGCACTGCATCTTGTGGTGGGGCCTCCTTAAAGTATGGGAACATTTATTCCCTTAACTTGGGGCTGCATTGTGGCTGCACCAGGGTTGGAAAATTGGATAGGATTGGGTCCTAAGTTGATATAAGTTGATGTAAGGCCCTAAATTGATATAAGAGAGAGGGTGAAAAAGAGTAGTGTTTTGATTATGGAATGCCCTGAGAACTTTGTTTCTTAGTTGTTTTCAGTCTATTTTTTTCCTTCTGTTCCTCTTATGCTTAGCATTTGTATTGCACTTTTTTAGTGTGCAAATTGTTTCACATGTACTATCTTGATATGGTCCTTTACAACAGCCATGTAAATTAACCCATTTTTGCCGGGTCCACAGGTGTGCACATTTGGTCCTGTTGCGTATATGCAATGTTAGGTAGAAATGCCTTAAGCCTTATTATCCCTGTATTGCAAGCTAGAGAGCTGAAAATAAGAGGGTTTGTCACCTCTTCAGTCCATAACACAGTTTAAATTCAAACTGAGGTAGTCCTGATTTGTGACTCACAGCGCAGTCCTAATCTGCGCCAGTACAGCCAGGCCGCATGGCCTGCACTGTATCCAACACAGGTTAGGAGCAGGCTGGAGATCACCTCGGGGTAAGGGGATATTTTCCCCTTACCCTACGTAATGCCCCAGCCTGCCTCCTGCCCAGAACCACTCCTCCCTGCCTCCAAAATACCCTCCCACCACCCTCTCCCACTTCTTCCACCCGGTGCAAACTTACCTGTGCCAGCCAGCAAAGGGACTGGATCCAGCCCTGGAAGGCTGGTGTACATCTCTGTGCCAGTGCTTCCAGCTCTTGAGTTGGTGCAAACATGCCTTATGGCAAATTTGCGACGCTTGGAGCCAGTGCAGGGAGGCCTGCACCAGCATAATGTGCCATTAGGATTGGGCTGTCAATTTCTTCACTACTCCAATTTTTTACCTGCTTCTCTTTCTGATTGTTTCCTTACTATTTCTTGTGGCCGGTCTGCTCTTTCTTTTCTTTCTAAAATGGAAGAACTTCTTGTTTATGCATGTTCTTCTTTTCCTTCAACCTTTTTTGTCATTAGATTTCACTTTGCTGTATTATCCTTCTCAAGTACATAATCTTGGAGTTATTATGGATTCTTTTCTGTCTTTTTATTATTTTATTCAGGCATCTGCTAAGTCTTGTTGTCTTCAGCTTGTTGGGGCTGAACTAGATGTTCCAAACTGAGGCATTTTTTATGTTAAAAAAAACACAAGAAAACAACAAAAACAACAAAAACTCCATGCATATATAGATGGGCAGGTCAGAAACAGCACACTGGGAAGAGGAGGTTCACTTTTCCTCCATGTTCCATTTGGAAGCCAAAAATTGCACCCTGGAAGTGGTGATTTGCAACTGAAATGGCTCTTTGTGGAACTTACCACTTTGGTGTTAAATTATCACTTATGGGGACATTTTTTTAACAACATGAGGGGAAAGAATATACCTTCCCACCCCAGTGCAACTGGTCCCTGCTTTTGCCTCTCCCTTGTGGGTAATTCAGGTTTCCATGCATGTCTAGTTTTCATGCATGTCCAGTTTGGCCTTAATCTAAACTGTGGCTTTTTCTTCCATAGCACTTATTCTTCTGTCTATGAAAATTACAGTCAATGTCTTTACTCTGTCACATCTTGATTATTGCAATGTCCTTCTTTCAATTTTTCCACCTTCAGTCTCCGAATTCTTTGCGGCTGCACTAGTTTGTTCTGTTACTTGTTTCTGCTGATTAGCGAATGGCCTTGCTAGTTCTTGACATATATTGGCTGTTGTAAGAATTTTTCGGACATTTCCCATCTAAAGGGTGAAGAATTACGTAGTATATATCAACAACATTTCCTGTGTTTCCAACATATACTATATAAATACATCGCATGTGTGTGGGAGAAAAAACCCTAAATGTGGTAGCCTTATCTCATAAAGAAGGTGTTCCAGCTCTTTGTTCATTTTGGTTGCCCTCTTTTGCACCTTTTCCAGCTCTACCTCATGGTGTGGTGACCAGAACTGCACATAGTATTCCAAATATGGCCACACAATAGATATCTATATCAGTATTTGAATGGAGTACAGTAGTTGGCTTAGGGCCCAATCCTATCCAATTTTCCAGGGCTGGTACAGTGATGCCAATGGGGCATGTGCTGCATCTTGCAGTTGGGGAACAGTCACAGAGCCCTCCTCAAGGTATGGGGACATTTGTTCCTTTACTTTGGGGCTGCATTGTGGCTGCACCAGTGCTGGAAAATTGGATAGAATTGGGCCCTTAGAGCCCAATCCTGGGCTCAGTCTGCTGGCTCACCACCGGTGCCCAGCTGGTGCCAGGCAGGCACCCAAGATCTTCTGCTCGGCGGTCATGCGAACTGCCAAGAAATGGAGAGGTAAGCAGGGGGCGTGGGGGGAAGCGTGCCGGGAAGCCAGGGAGAGGTGTGCTGGAGGGCGTGAGCAGGAAGGGAGAGAGTCAGAATCGGTGGAGCTCTACCAGATCCGAAGCCTCCACATAGGGCTCACGGCACAACACGGAGGGACTTGATTCACTGCCGACCTTTTTGTTGGTGGTGAATTGAGTAGCACCATTGCGGGGCTATTCTCTTTACCCGGGGGAAGGGGACAAATGTTCCCTTCTCCCGAGGAGCTGTTGGCGACTGCCCGGAGTGCGCAGTATGTGGCAACAGCCAGTTTCAGCGCCGCTGCAGCCCCACGCCCTGGGCAGTTCAGGATTGGGCTGTCAAGCAGTAGTTTTCTAATGTCATTCCAGGGATTCCTTGAATGTAGAGTTACACAAATATTGGCTTGGCTTACTAGCCAAATCTTTGCTAATAATCCTATCCCCAAATCCTCTAGAAAGAGAAAGAGAGAGGCAGGAATTTCTCTCATTTATAATGCGGTATGTATGAAGAAAGGAATCATACCTCCCTGCAAGTGAGAAAAATCTCCACCTTATTCTCACGCCTTCCAGTATATGCAGAGAGATTAAAAGAGAGGTTGAATCTTCTTCAAGTTCCTTGAAGATAAAATGTTCAAAAATTAATGGATATCTGTACCTATTTTAAAATCTCCTGCAGGAATCTTAAGCGCTTGCTTAACTTTAAGCCTGTGAGTGATCTCATAAGACTCTATTATTAAAGTTGAGCTTATGCTCAACTGCTTTGTTGGATTATTACAGGATGAGCTTTGTAGGCTCACATTTCTATGCCTTTGATTTAGTAGCGCTGGAGGGGGGGGAACCTGCTGGAACAATCCTGTATAACTTGTTATAGCTGCAGTGCATAGTTGTCTGCTACTTGATGTATCGTGAATATAGTATTACTCTAACAGTTTGGGCAAGTTGCAACTAAACTCCAAACTGCAAAAGATCACACTTTGATTGATTTGCTATCGATTGCTACAGTTTTCGGAGTTGCTTTTTAATTTTACAGGGATCTCAAGGACCACAAGGTATTCAAGGAGAACGAGGATCTCCAGGGGAAGGGCATCCAGGACCAAAGGTACAAAGAGTTAAAAATAAAAATAAGGAATACTGTGGTACTTAATTCAATAGACTTTTAGCAACAAATGTTATTTTCAGATCTGAGGATTTAAACATATGAAGAAATACTTTCTTTTGGTCTATTTATTTAATTGACATCCCACCTTCTGTCATTATGGAACTCAACAGTATTAGTGGGGATACTCGACAGCAGGGTTCATTAGTGGCAGAGAGGCGCGCCCTTCTCTCTTGTTTGTGGGCTCTCCAGAGGCAGCTGGCATGCCTCTATCTAGAACAGGATACTGGACTAAATTGATCTTGACCTGATCCAGAGGGTTTTTCTTACGTTCTATTGGTACAGCGAGAATGTTGATCATAAATGTCCTTATAATAGGGTCATATTTCTATTTTCATTTCTGTTCAGCTATAGGAAAGCTAATAAAATATGAGCTAATGTTAGTAAAATGATAGTAAGAATATTGGCAGGGAGAAATCTCATTGGACATCATGTTCTAGTACAGAATAATTCTTATTTAATAGCATGCATCACTTGGAAATTATGTTTGTGATGTGTACTTAGTCATCAGTACATGACTAGAGTTTGATCCATAACTTTAAAAAGTACCGAAAAATGCAGTGGTGCAAAACTTTCAATGCATAGAATTGAGACTATTTCAATGCCAAAAGCAAAGAATGCAAAATAGAAAAACGTGTGCATTCAGGAGCCCGCATAAGTTCAGCTTTACCACAGTAATGATTTTGTTGACCTGAGAGTCACTATGCTCACTTGGGGCTATCCTTATATATATTTGATGAAATGTGAAAGTACTCATTAGCAAGTACATGACCCAAATGATAAATTGCCATGGTTTTCCCTCATCTTAAGGCATTTTCCATGCAGATGAGCTTAAATTTGCTGATGCTGATGTGCCGTTTTTTCACTAAAATTTTTATAGATTTGGAAATGAGTGCTAGAGAAAACAGAATTATATTTCCAGGGCACAGTTTTTCCCCATGTGTTCACATGGAGAGATCTGTCCACAGGGCTTAACAGAGTATCGTTTTCCCTTTCCTGCCTTGGCATGGACTAGTGAGTACACAATGCACCAGGGCTGTTAAGGGAAAGGGGGAGGCTATGCACATCTCCCATACCCCTCCGCTCAGACAAGGAATATGAGCTCTGAGTTTGTCTTCCTTGCCTAAAGTCAGGGGAAGGCTGGATAGAGATATGGGAAGTGCACACAGGTCACCCACTCTTCATAATGGTTTGATGCGGTGTCTGGTTCATGTGCTGAGGAGGAAAGGGTGCTTATGTACACAAAGAAGGTGGAAGGTGGAGCTCTGGTATGCCATATGGGAACTCCTCTGCACACAGTTGCTATACCTGCACAGGGAAGGGTCATGACTCTAATATTTTCCACAATATACATGGACGAACAAACTGAAATCAAATTCTGATAAGATAGAGGTTCTCCTGGTCCGGAACTCAGTCAACTCAGTCAACTCAGGTATTGGACTATTGTCCTGCTCTGAATGGGATTGTACTCCCTCTGAAGGAGCAGGTCCACAGCTTGGAGTGCTCCTGAATCTGCAGCTGCTCCTGGGTTCCCAGGTGGCCACTGTGGCTAGGGGAGCTTTTGCTCAGCTTTGGCTGATTTGCCAGCTGTGATCATACCTGGGTTGCTCGGACTGGGCTATAGTGACCCATGCTCTAGTGAAATTGAGGTTAGATTACTGCAACATGCTTAACAAGGGGCTGCCTCTGAAGATGGTCTGGAAACTACAATTAGGGCATAATCCTAACCAGGTCTACTCAGAAGTAAGTCCTATTTTATTCAATGGGGCTTACGCTCAGGAAAGTGTGGTTAGGATTGCAGCCTTAGTGTAGAACATGGCCACCCATTGTCTTGTCAGTCTTGTCAGTTTAACTCATTCAGGCTGCTGCTTCAGTGACTATACTAGCTGTCAGTTCATTTCCAAGCTCAATTCAAAGTGCTAGTTTTAACTTTTAAAGCCCTCTATAGCTTGGGTCCAGGACATCTGAGTAGCCACCTCTTTCCATACAATCCAACTTATCCTCTCAGGTCATCAGAAGGGGCCACCCCCTGCAGAGGTGAGGAAGATGGCGGCAAGAAATAGGCTTTCTCTGTGGTGGTGCCCCCCCCCGTGGAATTCCCTCCCCCTGGAATTGAGATCAGCTCCCTCTCTTGAGTCCTTTTGGTGGCATCTTAAGACCTTTTTATTCCGGAAACTTTTGTGTGCTGACACTGGGGGACAGGGCCTAGCACTGTTTTTAACGAATGTATTTTAATTGTGATCCAAGTTTACTGTGTTTTATTGTTTTAATTGTTTTTATCTTATATATCAATGTTTTATATATCAATTGTTTTATTTGTAAAGCACCTTGAGTGCCCTTAGCGGGGTAGAAAGGTGGGATATAAATAAAATAAATACAAATAAATACTTTTATAGCATCTTATTTATATAAAGGTAAAAATAGTTAAATTCTTCTAGAAATCCAATCATTCCTTGGATTAAATGAAGTAATTGCTTCCCCATGAACACACAGCAACACTTGCTGTCAGCTTAGGGAAGTCTAAGAATGCATTAACAAACGGAGCCTACAAAGAAGATTTAAACAGGCAGAATGAAAGTAATTAACCAATCTGGAGTTTAGCCAGGACTCCAGTGTGACTAGAACTCAATCTTGTTCCTCCAGAAAACAGAGGATGAAGCAAAGCTCAACACATTTTGTATAATTTTGCTTATACCTTTGTACACTTAAGTATGTCCAGAATGTTTTCTTATCTACACAAATTATAATACAGGTGGAACCTACTATCAGTGTGGGTTCTGTTCTGCCCCCGACCCCACTCCAGTGGATTTGGAAACCACTGATAAAGGGGTGCCTGTATAAATAGCGGTCCCTGTGCCCTCCCCGCACACTACATTACCTTTATTGTAAAAGCATTTGCAGCATGTTTCTTGTTTAACAGCATGTGAATAATATCTATATCTGTATTCATTAAGGAGGTAATATATAGTATATGACATAGACTGCAATTTTTCCATTGACATGGGGAGTTCAGACCTGAACCCAGCAGAACTGAACTTAAATGGAAGGGGCAAAAGTTTGTCATCTATTTGTGATTCCTTGCACATCAAACAGTGATCTCAAAAAATCCTTTTTGATATACAAGAGGAAATAACTTGAAACATACTTTGCATTCTTAGTATTTTGAATTTCATGATTACACTACTGGCAGTCAGTTCATTTGAACTAAACAGAATTTGGGATCAAACTATGAATCACTTTTGTTAACTACCATGTGACTTTGTTTTTCCATGTAGGGAGATCGTGGCTTTGATGGTCCAAAGGGACCCCGGGGGCAACCAGGCATTGGCATAAAGGGTGAAAAGGTGAACAATAAATACATCAGGGGATTTACAAAGTCGACAGAAACTTGAATGCCCTGTGACTGATACTAGTTACAAAGGATGTAATGGAGCAAAATAAAGTTTGCTTTTTTCAATAGACACTGAACAATACTGTAGTTTATGGATAGATTTATGTCCAATAAATTATCTGAAGCCCATTTTAACATCACTTTGTAGTAAAACGTGAGCTGAAATTAAAAGTGTTTGATTCTGTGGGAAAGTTAAGTTCTGGAATGAAAAAAAAAAACACCAAACTGTACATGTTCCTTAGAGCAGCTGAGACAGCATGTATAAAGGTATCTAAATGGATCCTTAGAAAATATAGAATAAACTTGTCAGGTCATCTATAATGAGGCTGTGTTGTTGGCTTCAGTAAAGCTGTATCAAATTGTACCAATGAAGTTGAACAGTTGAAAGCAGTCTTCATATATCTGCATGCAGCAATAAGCAATCTTGCTGTCTTTATCAGGGTGAAATTGGCCCACCCGGTCTACCTGGGCCTCTTGGATTGCCTGGCATTGGAATTCAAGGAGAAAAGGTAAGTTCTACATAAGAACATAAGAACAGCCCCACTGGATCAGGCCATAGGCCCATCTAGTCCAGCTTCCCGTATCTCACAGCGGCCCACCAAATGCCCCAGGGAGCACACCAGATAATAAGAGACCTCATCCTGGTGCCCTCCCTTGCATCTGGCCTTCTGACATAGCCTATTTCTAAAATCAGGAGGTTGCACATACACATCATGGCTTGTAACCCATAATGAATTTTTCCTCCAGAAACTTGTCCAATTCCCTTTTAAAGGCATCCAGGCCAGACGCCATCACCACATCTTGCAGCAAGGAGTTCCACAGACCGACCACACACTGAGTAAAGAAATATTTTCTTTTATCTGTCCTAACCCTCCCAACACTGAATTTTAGTGAGTATCTCCTGGTTCTGGTGTTATGTGAGAGTGTAAAGAGCATCTCTCTATCCACTCTGTCCATCCTCTGCATAATTTTGTATGTCTCAATCATGTCCCGCCTCAGGCGTCTCTTTTCTAGGCTGAAGAGGCCCAAACGCCGTAGCCTTTCCTCATAAGGAAGGTGCCCCAGCCCAGTAATCAACTCAGTCGCTCTCTTTTGCACCTTTTCCATTTCCACTGTGTCCTTTTTGAGATGTGGCAACCAGAACTGGACACAATACTCCAGGTGTGGCCTTACCATCGATTTGTACAACGGCATTATAATATTAGCCGTTTTGTTCTCAATACCTTTTCTAATGATCCCAAGCATAGAATTGGCCTTCTTTACTGCCGCCGCACATTGGGTTGACACTTTCATCGACCTGTCCACCACCACCCCAAGATCTCTCTCCTGATCTGTCACAGACAACTCAGAACCCATTAGCCTATATGTGAAGTTTTGATTTTTTGCCCCAATGTGCATGACTTTACACTTACTTACACTGAAACACATCTGCCAGTTTGCTGCCCATTCTGCCAGTTTGGAGAGATCCTTCTGGTCTTCACCACTCGGAAAAGTTTGGTGTCGTCTGCAAACTTTGCCAACTCACTGCTTACCCCTGTTTCCAGGTCATTTATGAAGAGGTTGAAAAGCACCAATCCCAGGACAGATCCTTGGGGCACACCGCTTTTTACCTCTCTCCATTGTGAAAATTGCCCATTGACACCCACTCTCCGTTTCCTGGTCTTCAACCAGGTCTCAATCCAGGAGAGGACCTGCACTCTAATTCCCTGACTGTGGAGTTTTTTCAGTAGCCTTTGGTGAGGGACCATGTCAAACGCCTTCTGAAAGTCCAGATATATAATGTCCACAGGTTCTTCCGCATCCACATGCCTGTTGACCTTTTCAAAGAATTTTAAAAGGTTTGTGAGGCAAGACTTACCCTTACAGAAGCCATGCTGATTCTCCCTCGGCCAGGCCTGTTCGTCTATGTGTTTTGAGATTCTATTTTTGATGAGGCATTCCACCATCTTACCCTGTATAGATGTTAGGCTGACCGGCCTATAGTTTCCCGGGTCCCCCCTCTTTCCCTTTTAAAAGATTAGTATGACATTTGCTATCCTCCAATCCTCTAGCACCGTGGCCGTTCTGAGAGACAAGTTGCATATTTTAGTCAAGAGATCAGCAACATCATTTTTCAATTCCTTAATAACTCTTGGGTGGATGCCATCCGGGCCTGGTGACTTATTGATCTTTCAACCTCTATCTGACTTAATTCCTTGGTCAGGAGGAACCGTTCGGGCAGCGGTATTTGCCCAAGGTCTTCTGCTGTGAAGACAGATGCAAAGAACTCATTTAATTTCTTTACCATCTCCTTTTATCTTCCCTTTCCCTCCCTTACCATCCAGAGGGCCAACCACTTCTCTGGCAGGTTTCCTGCTTCTAACATATTTGAAGAAGCTTTTATTATTCCCCGTTTTATTATCCCCCTAGCCATGCATTCCTCATAGTTTTGCTTGGCCTCCCGTATCACCTTCTTACATTTCTTTTGCCACAGTGTATGTTCCCTTTTATTCTCTTCATTGGGCAAGACTTCCATTTATGGAAGGAAGCTTCCTTGCCCTTTACGGCCTCTCTAACTTGGCTGGTTAGCCATGCGGGCACCCTCCTGGACTTAGTGGAGCCCTTCTTCCTTTGCGGTATACACTTCCACTGCTCCTCTATTACTGTTGTTTTAAGCAGCCTCCATGCACTCTGGAGAGATTGTACTCTTTTTAACTTCCCTTTCAACCTCCTTCTAATCAGCCTCCTCATTTGAGGGAAGTCGGAAGTCAAGGGTTTTTGTGAGAGATTTGCCCGGTATTCTTCCCCCGACATGCATGTCGAAACGGATCGCAGCATGGTCACTGTTCTCCAACCGCTCCGTAACATTGACATCTCTAACCAGGTCCTGAGTACCGCACAATATTAAATCCAGAGTCACCTGTCCTCTGGTGGGCTCCATGACTAGCTGCTCTAAGGCACAGTCATTTAACATGTCAAGAAATCCGGTCTCCTTTTCGTGACCAGAACACAAATTGACCCAGTCTATATGAGGATAATTGAAGTCCCCCATGATTACAACCCTTTCCCTCCTTGTCACCTCCCTGATCTGTTTCCTCATTTCAAGGTCCCCTTCCAGTTTCTGGTCTGGAGAACGATAGTACGCCCCCAGTATTACATCATTCCTCAGGCATGGTAATTTAACCCACAGAAATTCTATGGTGGAGTCGGACCCACCTTCAATCTCTATTTTGCTGGATTCTATCCCTTCCTTAACGTAAATGGCCACCCCACCACCAACACGCCCCTCCCTGTCCCTCCTGTAGAGTTTATAGCCCGGGATTGTGGTATTCCACTGATTTTCCGTATTCCACCAGGTTTCCGTTATGCCACTATGTCAATGTTTTCTCTTGTCACCAGACATTCCAGTTCTCCCATCTTCGCTCAGAGACTTTGGGCATTTGCATAAAAGCATTTGTACGTGGAATGCCCCAGGATGGGCTGCTTATTAGCTCCTTTGTCCCCGCATGCTCTCACTGTGCCAAACCGTCGATCACATCCCATCATGCTACCATTCCCAATTTCTTCTCCTACTCTGTCTTTACCTTGTTGTTCTCTAACCTCCACTTCCTTGTCCCATAGGCATGAGGAGTCCCGAACCGGATGCCCCTCGGCTCCTGTCAGCTTTCCCCCAGGGATTAGTTTAAAAGCTGCTCTGCCACCTTTTTAATGTTATGCGCCAGCAGTCTGGTTCCATTCTGGTTCAAGTGAAGCCCGTCCCTCTTGTACAGGCCCCGCTTGTCCCAAAATGTTCCCCAGTGCCTAACGAATCTAAACCCCTCCTCCCTATACCACCGTCTTATCCACGCATTGAGACCCCTGATCTCCACCTGCCTAGCTGACCCTGTGCGTGGAACAAGTAGCACTTCTGAGAACACTACCTTTGAGGTCCTGGTTTTCAGCTTCCTACCTAATAGCCTGAATTTGGGCTCCAGGACCTCCCGGCTACACTTGCCCATGTCGTTGGTGCCAACATGCATCACAACTGCTACCTCCTCCCCAGCACTGTCTACCAGCCTGTCTGGATGAGAAGTGATGTCTGCAGCCTTTGCACCAGGCAGGCAAGTCGCCATGCGGGCCTCACATCCGTCGCAAACCCCCCTCTCTATGTTTCTAATAATCGAATCCCCCACTACAAGAAGCCTGACTGCCCTCCCGCCGAGGAGTATCCTGAGTGTGTTTGGATACGGGCCTGTCCCCTGGAGAAGGGGCCCACCCTAGGGGACTGTTTCCCTCCTCTCCAGGATGACGTCCTCCAGCCCCGAGACTTCCTACCCAGGCAGCTGAGGAGCTGCACACCTGAGATTAGGACAAAGCCTGATCGTCCCCGGAAATCTCCCCACGGTCCTTCTCTGCCTGCCTCTGCTTCTCCAGGTCGGCCACCAAGGCTTCAAGGGAGCGGACGCGTTCCAAGTCCCTGGAGCTCCTTGCACCAAGGACACACCCATGACTTATGCCCCAGAGGCATATAGTCATACATGTTGCACTTGATGCAAAACACTGGATAGCCCCCACCCTGCTGCTGGCTGTCTGACTGCATAGTTTTGTTTGTTTGTTTGGGGGTACTTAAAAACCCTTCACTGGTTTGCTGCCCTCTTCTCAAGGGAAGAGAAGGACAGTGTCTGGGGCCCTGGCCTCCTCACCCTGCTGCTGAACTCGCACTGAGGTTAAACTCACGGTGCCTTACGTGGCACTTTGTTCCCGAGGCACTGGGTGTCCCAGAGGCCACTTCTGCAGAGAGGCTCATGTGGTGGCAGGCGCTAGCTTTATACCCCTAGCTGGCTCCTCCCCCCTCCCTCCCACCTTGCTGATTGAAAGGGGGCTGGTCTTCCCAGGTGAGATTACAAAAGATTAGGAAGAGAAAAGGCTGCTGAAGGGCCTAATCTACTCTGTAGGCTCCTGAATGGGGTGCTTGGATTTGCCTAATGGGGCTCTTATCACCTCCTAAAGGACAAGGACTATGTTAATTTGCTAAATTGCTAAATTTATGACTATGTTAAGCTAAATTGCCCTGGCTGACTGGGAACAGGCCCTTCCTAGGTTCTTCTCCTCCTAATTCAGTTCTCTTAGGCTGGACTGTTTTTTAACCTCAAGCTGCTTTTTATTTGAGTTTAAACTGCACTGGTTTAAGAGTTTTTGGGGCTTGGCAGAACTTACACACTAAAGGTTTAAATCCTGTTTTGCCCTGTTTATAAAATAGACACAAAGTGTACTTTCTCCCCCTATTACCCTCTTCTTTGTTTGGGCACTTTGATAGGGCACTAGCTTCCTATCTAAATTATACCTCCTGCTTTTATTAAGTGTGCACCTTTATTTAAATTTATTTATTTATTTATTTATTTATTTATTTATTGCTATCACCTAGATCCTGTGTCCCAATTTACTGAACCTTTAGATTATGTTCTAACTTGGATTAAGTTTAACTTGGGTTAAGTATAAGGTTAATTTAAACAAATTTGCTTTCCACTTTATCCTCTTATGTTTTATTTACTTTTCCAAGTGCCTGTACCTTGGGCCCTTACTCACAAGTAGGACTCTGCTCCTGCTCAGAGTAGACCTATGTACTCACTCACCTATATATTTTTATTGTCCTCACCTAGCTCCTGTGCCCCAACTTGCTGGACCTTAAACTCCCTCCCTCTGGTTAGATTAGGTGCTAACTTAGGTAAAGCTTAGGTAAAGTTAAGCTAAAGGTAAGTTAAATTTCAATGTTGATTTAAGGTTAGAAGACAAGAGTTAGAAAGACAAAGAGTTAGAAAGAGAACACTTAACTTCGCCTTCTTGTCGTCTTCCTCCTCTCCTCTTCACAACTCAGAGTCCTCCCTCTCCTTCTCCAAAAACTCAGAGGTCCACTTACCTTCTCCCTCTCTTCACACTGAGGCTAAACTCACTGTGCCTTACCTGGCACTTTGTTTCTGAGGCACTTGGTGACTTAGAGGTCATGTGCGTTTCTGCAGAGAGCGCAGAATGTATGTGTACGTTGCTTTTTCATTTTTGCTTAATCACATAAGCTGTTGTGATTCTTAAAGGATTCATAGTCTGACATGTCTTCTAGGGAGTTGAGGGCCCCAAAGGACCACCAGGGCCAAGAGGGCCTCCTGGACAGGGATTACCTGGTCCAAAGGTGAGAAATTTCAACTGTCACAAACTGACTGCTTTCTTTTTAATATAAAACATCTTTGCCAAAAGACAACTTCCCTTCACTATGATACATAAAATGGATTATTTCTAAGATACTAGTTGGATGGATATTGCTTCAACTTATGAATTAGAGTTGAGTGCCTGCATAATGTCGTGATTGTTGTTGTTGTTGCTTTTGTCTATTGTCAAGTTCAGTTTATTTTATTAAAATTGTTATTGTATAATTTTGCCAAATATAGGAAATAGGTGTTTCTGTATTAATGTATTACCTTAATCTTTCTGAGTATGAAATAGATTGAGCAATTGTTTATATGTTTCAAGTTCCTGTAACATGAAAAATTTTCAAGGATGATTTTTGTTTAAGGGTGATCAAGGTTTGCCAGGGGAAACTGGAGGTCCAGGAGAAAGGGGTCTTGGAGAACCTGGTGCAAAGGTAAAGTAGTACTCTTTGATCTTCGATCGAAACAGTATTCCGATGATCCCTTCTCCCTGTTGACTCCCATCTCCTCCTTTGATTTTCAGTTTAGCTTGGATTGTGACCTTCAGTCCTTTGATCCAACAGCTTTCTCCGAAGTGTTGTCCTCTTCGCTTGTTTCTAGACATCACAAACATTACAGCCTCTGTGGTCCTCAAAATGGCCCTCAGAAGCCTCAAAAGGACTCAACATGCCAAAATAACTACGGAGTTATTCATTTCTTCATTATTTACCAATTCTATTAATTTCACTTTTTCCTTTTCTTACTCTTTAACCGATTTCTAACCTGTGTCCTCAGCACAAACACTCAGTCTAAACAGCCCAATCCACCGCAGTTCCCCATGTGGGGAAGCAGCAGCGCCAATGTGGCATCCGCTGTATTTCATGGGGGAGTTTTGGCATGTTGAGTCCTTCTGAGGCTTCTGAGGCATTCTGTGGCATTTTGAGGACCACAGAGGCTGTAGAGTGATTTGATGGACCAGGAGAGGCCTCCACTGCCATTGGGAATGCCATGATGCACTGCAGAGGGCAACATAGGTTGCAGCGCTGTAAAGTTTTGGAACCCCTGGGTTAGGGTTTGGCAGGTGCTCCTGCCACCAAAACCACCCCTTTCCTGGGCCTTCCCTCCTCTCCTTTCCTGTTCTATCCATTCCCTGTCCTGTTCCTCTCTTCCCTCCCTGTATGGCCTTCTGCACTGGTGGGCATCATCAGATTATCATTGCACAAACCCAGCTGCTCGCTGCTTGCGGTGGTGACTAGGCCGTGCAGTTCAGCGATGTCATGTTTGCACCAGTCACAAACTATATTATCCCAGTGGAACACATGTTCTGCCGGCATAATTAACCCTTAGGATTGGGCTATAAATGTTTAACCTGAGGCTTTAATTTAGCCTTTAGCATAAACTCTAAAACCAAGAGTTAGTATCTAGATTCTAGAAAATTTCCTATTTCTCATTTACATTAGGGAGAACCAGGTTCTTCAGGACTAGCAGGTCTACCTGGTCTTCCAGGAGAAGATGGAGCACCAGGACAGAAGGTTTGTTTACTTCAAATGTGTCTTTTTCTAAAGTTGCCACAATTTCTGTGGTGCCAGTTACCACTTTTTAACAAGGAGTAAATCTGAGCTGGTTTTATCCATAGCTAGGGATCAGTTCCATGTGGTGTAATGAGTTGACCACATAATCCATATACAAAATTGCAATTATTGGCTTGTAGACAAGTGATTTAACTGCACAGCCAAAACTGCAACATTGAAGGACTCTGCTTTTTAGGTTTCCATAGATAAATATTCATTTAATCCATGTGCTTCGAAACACCTGGTGTGACCTGTCCTTATCACACCTGTTCTTTTTCGGATGGCATATGATGGTGGTGTCTATCAAATGTGGAATTTATTTTAATTCATTGTTTTTTACAAAAAATAATTGTTACCCTGGGCCCAGGATGGTCTCCGTGGATCTGCCACCTGAGTCTGAAGAGATCTGCTACCCCTGTGCTCATCCTTTGTGCACCTCTTTTGCTGTCACCATTACCATTGCCTCCTCCTCTCTTGCCTGCCTGATTGTGAAGGTTACTATGTGGGCAAGGAGAGAGGAGAGGAGTACACCGGGCCAGCCTTAGGGTGATTCGGCCAATTCTACCGAATTGGGTCTCCTGGCCAGGGTCCCCTCATGCTGAGGAGATGACTGGAGTGCCCACAACTGCACTCTGCAGCTAACTCTCCAACATGGATTCATCCATAGCAGAGCATAATGAGGTGAGTGCGGCGACTGGATCCTCACGTCACTGCCACCTATTTCTGGGTGCCATGCTTTGCGTGTGCACAATTGACCCAGGTTCACCGAGATTGCAGCCCCCTCCCTTCACCCTTGGTTGCCCCAGAATGCAACACAGAAGTAGTAGTTCTAATCCCCTGAGACTTCCTGCCTGCCGCTCTGCTACACTACAATGGTAAAAACCAGTTTTTAACCATGATTTAAAGAAATGCTTTAAACCATGATTTAAAGAAATCATCTGCGATGATTTCAGGAATGGAACCCCTGTGAATGCCAAAGGCTGACCTGTACATGGTGGAAGGGAGATTCAAAAAGGAGAGTTCTTGATTCGTGGTCAAATTCTCTTACCCACTGCAGCACCACACTAGCTCTCATTACATGCATTTACACTATATGCTAACAACAGTTTTTCCATTGCAGGGAGAACCAGGATTACCTGGCCTCCGAGGTCCTGAAGGTGCTCCAGGGATTGGAATACAGGGGGAAAAGGCAAGAATATATTTGTTAATTTGTTATGGAATGATTATGCCAAAATAGGGTCTAACTATACTTTATATTCATGTGTGGTTGGGACAATATCATCTGTTGCATCAAATGGGGAGGAGTGTGTGCTCCTTTACTTTAAAACAGTATGTCAATTGCATGGATATGAACAATCTCCCCCCCCCCCCCAACCATATGATTATACAATGGTGGGATGGCATGCTGGGTGAGAAGTCTTGCATACACACGTAGTCTTCCTCATGCAATGGAACTTGTTGGACGTATCATCCAAACCCCATGACGCATGTCTTGGAAGACTGGGTCTTCATGTGTGACTCCAATGGAAGCAAACTGGACAAATAGTATGTGCACACTGTTTTGATTGGGGCTGCAGCAGGGATAGGCTTAAAGCCCTCCAACTCTCTCCATGGCCCCAATTCAAATTGCCCCACCCCAGTATATTATTATTATTATTATTATTATTATTATTATTATTATTATTATTATTATTATTATTATTATTATTATTATTATTAACAATATTTATATATTGCTTTTCAACAAAAAGTTCACAAAGTGATTTACCAAGAAAAATCAAATAACTGATGACTTCCTGTCCCAAAAGGGCTCACAATCTATTTACATAAGAAAAGCATTGTGATTAAAGTCTCATCCAGTTTGACCTATTGGCAACAATAAGATATAAGTTAGTCCAGTGGCGTAGCTAAAGGGATACAGGGGTTAGCAATTGCACTGGGCGACAAGCTTTTTGGGGGGAGGGTGTATCAACCAATAAGGTGTTAATATGAGTCAGCATGTTAACAACAACAACATGTTAATTTCCATGTCTCATAATACAGTTAAATCCTGCTAACTGAGTAAAGAGGCACTTTTTCAAATGGTGCTCCTCTTATATTTAGCAGGGGGACAATAACTGTCCCCCATCACCCCAGCACGGTGTCTCTAACAAATATGGGGTACACTTTTAATTTGTTTACTTAATTAATTAAATTTGATTTTGTCATTTTGGGGGACAAAAAATCTTCTTTGACCTGGATAGCAGATGTCTTAGCTATACCACTGGGTGGGGGGAGGCAGTAGAGCTGCTGTGGGGAGAAGGAGGCAGATTTACCACATTTTCACTTTTGTAAAAGCCTGGGCATGAGGTTCCAGGGCATCATTTTGAGCTAGGCACTGGGTTGCTCAATCACTAGCTATGCCACTGAGTTAATCATGACTAATATTTGTTTAACTTCAGTGAGACTAGCAGCCCAATCTTAAGTGTGCCTGCTCAGAAGTAAGTTTCATTGAGTTCAGTGGGTTCTACTTCAGTGGGATCCTGTGTATAGAACTAGAAGTAAGTCTCATTGAGTTCAGTGGGATCCTGTGTATAGGATTGCATCCTTAGTCATTATCAACGTTAGGTGGATTGGGGTCATGCAGAACCAGTGATTTGGCCAGAAATATAGATGCTCCTAAGGCAGTGTTTCTCAAACTGTGGGTCGGGACCCACTAGGTGGGTTGTCAGCCAATTTCAGGTGGGTCCCCATTCATTTCAATATTTTATTTTTAATATATTAGACTGGTATGAGACTGCATTTGGGGAAACATCTGAACAGATCTGAACTTTTAACAGGCTAATATGCATATGCTTTTAACAATGATAGTCACTCCTGAGTAAGTGTGGGTAGGATTGCAGTCTAGTATTGTTAAAAATTTTCCTGCTTAATGATGTCACTTCTGGTCATGACATCACTTCCGGTGGGTCCTGATAGATTCTCATTCTAAAAAGTGGGTCCTGACGCTAAACGTTTGAGAACCACTGTCCTAAGGGATAAGTGATGAAATGCAGCATGAGCAAGTCATTAACCCAATATGTGTGCTGTGTGCACACACAGATCTCTTGTGCAAGCCAGCTTCCTTATTCCTTTGTGTATGCTGCTGACAAAATATTTGTGGTTACTCTCTACAAGAAAGTTAAAACAACTTCTAAATAATATACCCTTTCCCATTCTTTTAAAAAACTTTCTAGGGTGATCAAGGTCAAAGAGGCATACGTGGATTATCAGGACCAACTGGTGTACCTGGACCTGCAGGAGCTAAAGTATTATTACTGTTGTCATTATTACTATGGCTGGTATCAGATACTGGTGGGGCTTGTGCCACCTTTGGCAAAAGTGCCATCCTTTTGGTTTCCAGAGCCTATAAACCGATCACTATTGGGCGCTGCACTGCTTACTGTTCCCTGACATTTCTGTGATGTGACTAACCAGAATGGATGAAGCACTGCTTGCTTTGATATGCATATTCCTCAGTATATGCCCTTGAGAACAGGATCAGCCTTCCAGTTGGTCCCAGTGGATCCCAGAAGTCAGGTGGCATTTAGGGGAATGGACAGCACACTCAGTCCCTGCCTTCTTTGCATAGGTAGCTCCTGCTCCTACTGACCATCTCTGTCCTGGGGCAGGAGCTGGGGCAGAAGACAATGGTGGTGGTAAGACTATCACCACGGTGAATATGGGGGGAGTCAGAGTGCTGCCTGCTGCTCCAAGTCTGCAGAGATGGGGGGGGGGCGGACTGAGCATGACATACTTCACACCAAAATAAAATGAAGTAGAAAGGCACAATGGTGGATCCACATTTTGTTTCCTATGACAGGGTGAACCTGGTGCACCAGGGCGGCTTGGAATGCCAGGTCTTCCAGGAAGAGCCATCATGGGACCAAAGGTAATGGTGTATTTCTTTCATCTTATAACAATATGTAAACAAACATTGTTTATGTTGAATTTTTAATGTCTCTAAGAGCCCAAACCTAAGCTTCCCCAGTGGTACAGAGGCACTGAAATGGCCACCACTATATCCTGGGAGGGCAGGGAGGCTCAGGGTAAGGGAACTGGCACTGGCCTCTCTGCCAGCGCTGGGTCTCTCCCTCTGGCAGGAAAGAACGGGAGGTTTTCTTTTGTACTTTGAATTTTCTGGAAATTAGGAACCTTTGGCAGTTCAGGATCAAAGTGCACAAGTCACTGATTCACACTTTAGCTATAAATGCCCCAGTGTCCGTAGGGGTTCCATTCCATGGTTAATTGAAACTCCAGATAAATGGGGATGCCCTCCACCCTCTGGAGGAGAGGGAAGCTCTGCTCCCCTCATCTTTGGAAGGTCTTCTGAGCTACACAGAGGCTACACACATCTGCCTGTGGCCTCTGCAGGGCTCAGAATGACAGAAAATAGAAAAAAAAAACACGCTACTTCTGGTTTCTCCGTGAAAACTGGAAGTGACTTTTTAATGTCTTTTTAATGGCATAGAGAGTCCTGGGAAAGCCCTCCAGGCTTAACTGAAACCGCAGATACGGGATCCGCAGATACAGGGGTCCCCTATACCTATTAGTATGAAACAAACTATTTTTCATTTAATTATTCTCTCTGTCATGCATTTCTATGAAACCTAGAAAGTGGAAAACATATATACATATGCCTGTTGTCTTTTTGAAGGGTGATATCGGATTATCTGGTCCTCCTGGCCCAATTGGAGAACAAGGAATAGGGATTCCTGGAGCAAAGGTAATCACCAAAGTAGCAAACTCATTTAAAGTTAAAATAGAGATGAAAATAGTTAATATATAATTAAAAAACAGTTGACGAATGCAGAATTTTGCTCCATATAAACAGGGTGATCGTGGCCATCCAGGACCACCCGGACCATTTGGACCAAAGGGAGATGGATATCCAGGCCCACCTGTAAGTATACAATGATATTTTTGATATTCCTTTTGTTGACACCTAGCACCTAAACAATATAAATTATATTCCAGAAACCTTCCCTTTAAAGGGCAAAGGTTCTCCACTCCGTCGATGTCATTTCATCAAATAGGCCAATTTAGAAATTCCCCACTCTTCACCTTAGCATGTGGAGACAGGGAGAGACATTCAGCTTTCTCCCCACCCCTTCTTCATTCTTCCACACACACCCCTTTATAGATAGTAACTCCAAGCTAGAAGGTACTACATTTATGTGAAAATGGGCTCTTCCTTACTATGGCGTGAGGAGGTAGCGCATGACCCAGATAGCACTTGTGATCTCATTGCATGACGGTGTAGATAATCAAACCAGGTCAAAGTCTGATACATTTTCAAGAGTTCCATTTGTGATATCTAAATGGAAAATATATTTAATAATTTTTTCTATATTTCAAAACCAAATTCTTATTTCCGTAGCTTGAAAGGATGCTAAGGGAATCATTTTGTGGAGACAATGTTTCAAAATATGCACTTCCATAATTTATAGATTTGTACTCCACTTTTTGATCACAGTAATCCCCCAAGGCAGTAATCCCCAAAGAAGGGGAGATGAGCTTTCTGCAGCTGCTCCATTCTCTGACCAGTGGTGAGGGCTGGGCTGATCTTTCCCTTACCATGCTGTTTATTCTGAAAGGCACACACTCCAAGAGGCCCTTAGGCCTTCATCCACTTCTCCAGTCCCCAGACAGCAATAGGGAATATGGGATGTATGTCATCTCACAGTGATGAATATATTTATTTTCCAATTTCAGGGTCTTCCAGGACTGCCGGGAGCTCCTGGGGAGCAAGGTCCTGAAGGAATTGGATTACCTGGACCAAAGGTAAAAGTTGATAATTAAGCATGTTTTCCATAAATATACAGTGATGCCTCGCAAGATGAAATTAATTCGTTCCGTGAGTTGTTTCGTTTTGCGAAATTTTCGTCTTGCAAAGTGCGATTTAAAACAAACCCCCCCCCCCCAAAAAAAGGAAAAAAATTCGTCTTGCGAAGCACGGCCATAGAAAAATTTGTCTTGTGAGTCACCAAAAAAATCACAAAATGCTTTCGTCTTGTGAGTTTTTCGTTGCGCGAGGCATTCGTCTTGCGAGGCATCACTGTACTATTATTTGGAGTTCTTAGTTAAATATTGTTTTAAATGAAGCGTTCTGTTTTTAAAAAGAGTTACTGAACTGTTATATAGGCGTGCCCCAGTATCCATTCCAGATATGGGGTTCTGTTCCAGAACCCAACGTGGATACCTGAAACCACAGATAAAAGAGAACAACATTCTCCATGATAGATTACTCAGGGATATATGTGTAGTTCTGTCTGCCTGTGGGTGAAATCCTAACCCCTGTCTGTCTGTGGGTGAAATAAGGGCAATGCAGCTCTGAGGTAGGGGAACAAACATTCCCTGACTTTGAGGAGGCCTTCATGAGTGACACCCAACTGCAGGATGCAGCACACGTCCCATTGGCACCGCTATGCCAGTGCTGGAAAGCACTGACATAAGGGGTTAGGTTTGTGCCCTGTGTGTCTCAGTGTATGTATGTGTGTGTGCCTGTGTTTCTGCCTCTCCGTCAAGCAGTTTCTCCGTGAGGGGTGAAAAAACATCATTTGCTTTTAAAGTCCCTTTGACAGCTCTGTGGTAGAGATACTGTACTACTGGACCAAATGTGATGGGGGCAACTGAGCTCCAGTGGGGGGTGGATCCGGATCCACATGGATAACTGAAACCACCGATACCAGATCTGTGGATATGGGGGCATACCTGTATATAATTTTTTTAAGCCATTTTTGCCCAACGTTGCATACACACAACAGGGATCAAATGTGTACACATGTGGGCTGGGCAGAAATGGGTTAATATCACATTTTCACACATAAATCCATAAAAGAAAAATCATCAGCATCCGTAATGTATGCTGGTAAGTAATAGCAGAATCAATCCATTAGAGCAGTGGTTTTCAAACTCTCAGGGAGAGCTTGACTTGCTCTAAGTCCTTGTGGAGGCAAGAGGGAAGGCAGTGACATGATCCCTAGGATCGCATCGCTCAGGGGGCTGCAGGGGCTTGGCTGGACTTACAGAGCCTCCTGCAGCTTCCCAGGGGCACGGGAGCCCTGTGCGACCGCCTGCAGGGCTCCCCGAAGTGCAAGTGGAGCGATCATGCACTGCCTCCGCAAAGCCGGAAGTGGAGCGCGATTGCTCCACCTTCACTTGTTAAAATTCAGGGAGCCCTGCAGATGGTCGCGCATGGCTCCCTGCAACCCTGGGGAGGCTGCATGAGACTCTGGTAAGTGATCCCAAGCCCCTGCAGTCCCCTGAGCTATGCAATCCTGGGGATCGTATCACTGCCTCTTCCCTGCCTCCTCCCTGCCCCCGCCCCTTAAGGGGGCAGAGGCCAGGGCCCTCAGGCTAAGGCGTCACAATGCCCCAGTTTGAAAACTCCTGCATTAGAGAACAGTAAATTATATACAGAAACTATGGCCAGTAGCTCAGAGAAATCGGTTTATAGCAATAGAATATTTGTACTCAGAATATTTTGATCCAACATGCACATCATCTTTCTGGACCAGATATACTGTCTGGAAGTACATCTACAAATCCAATGCCCATTGAGATGCAAGGCATCCAGTTCCTCCCCTGTTCACACTTACATGCATATACAACTGCATTGCAATTTGGTCTTTAGCTTTGGGCTGTTACTATCCCATAAATTTAATGGCATATAAGTAGTGAACTAGTGCAGATAAATTACTACCATTTACTTATTTTCCTTCCAAATATATTCAGTCAGAGGTTATTCAGAGGTTTATTCCAGAGCAGGTGTGCCCAAACCCTGGCCCTGGGGCCACTTGCAGCCCTCGAGGACTCCCACTTCGGCCCGCAGGGAGCCCCCAGTCTCCAATGAGCATCTGGCCCTCCGGACACTTGCTGGAGCCTGCATGGGCCCAACGCAACTGCTTTCAGTGTGAGGGTGACTGTTTTACCTTTCACGTGAGCTGTGGGATGAGGGCTTCCTCCACTGCTTGCCATTTCACATCTGTGATGCAGCAGTGGCAGCAAAGGAAAGGCCAGCCGTGCTTTCTGCAAGGCGTTTTATAGGCCTTGAGCTATTACAAGACCTTCATTCATTCACATAAGTTCACCTTTAATATATTCATTTGTGTAAACATATGTACATTTATTCAAATTTGAAATGTAAATTAATTCTTTTTTTCCCGGCCCCCGACACAGTGTCAGAGAGATGATGTGACCCTCCTGCCAAAAACTTTGGGCACCCCTGTTCCAGAGTAATTATGCTTTTATTGTTGAGTGTTACTAGGACAATTTTCAGAGGAAAATGTGATTTTAAATTCACTGAGATATACCATAAATATTAACTTAGGTTTGGCCCAAGTCCAACTGCCTCTTGAATTAAGGATCACTGCCTCCCAAAAACCATATGTAAGGTAGCCTTTCTTTCTTTCTTTCTTTCTTTCTTTCTTTCTTTCTTTCTTTCTTTCTTTCTTTCTTTCTTTCTTTCTTTCTTTCTTTCTTTCTTTCTTTCTTTCTTTCTTTCTTTCTTTCTTTCTTTCTTTCTTTCTTTCTTTCTTTCTTTCTTTCTTTCTTTCTTTCTACTCCCTGCAACTCGCTGTTCAATGCAAACTGCATTGCCTCCTTCATGCACAGACTGGCCATATATTAATTTGATTAATTATTTTAAGCATAAATTGAATCAATTCAGATTTCAAAATTTCTAAAATTTCAAAATTCATGCAATTCTATTTGCCCCTTGATGCACCTTCCACTGTTGTTTAACTCTCATATATCTTTGGAAATATTTTAAAAACTGGGCTCCCCAATTCCACTCTCCTGCTTAGGATACAGTTTATATTAGTTAAGGCATTTTGGTGTTTGTTGAAAACTGAGCAAATTTTTACCGCACAGTTTAGTTTTAAGATAATTCTTATTTTGATTACACTAGCCTGGTAGCAGTAACTTCAAAAACTTAGGACAGGAGCTTTGGATTGTCATTCTTTTTAGCCTTCTGACAGCCCAGTCCTATCCAATATTCCAAGGCCAGTGCAACTGTGCCAATGGGCCATGCGCTGCATCTTGTGGTGGGGCAGCAGTCACAGAGGCCTCTTTAGGATATGGGAACATTTGTTCCTTTACTTTGGGGCTGCATTGCGACTGCACCGGTGCTGTAAATGGATAGGATCGGGCCCTGAATCTTTAGCCACTTTAGAGCCCAATCCTATCCAATTTTCCAGCACCGGTGCAGCCGCAATGCAGCCCTAAGCTAAGGGAACAAATGTTCCCATACCTTAAGGGCGCCTCTGGACTGCTGCCCCACCACAAGATGCAGTGCATGCCCCATTGGCACAGCTGCACCGGCACTGGAAAACTGGATAAGATTGGACCCTAGATCACTAAGAATGGCATTAATGATTTAAAAAGTAAAATTGACATTGTGACATTTTGAAATGTACATTTTTAGGGTGATCCAGGTGTTAGAGGACCAGCCGGTCTCCCTGGTCCAATAGGAGAAGGTCTTCCAGGACCAAAAGTAAGTTACAATTCAGAATATAATATCGCTTCTCAAAACTAATGACTGTCATTTCCACATTTAGATAATTGTTTTAATTTTGGAATAAACTAATCTCATTAAAAAGACATTTTCAAATCAATCCTATCCAGGATTGGGCTGCTGCATGGCAATGGCCGTTTTGCAAGCACTGCTGCGACAAGCAGCAGCACCACAGTTCCACAAACAGACCCCAATATGTAGTACAGACTTCTAAGTAACTACAGCTGTTACTTAGTAAGTACAGACTACAGACTTCTAAGTAAATATGTTTAGGACTGTCACTTTAAGCAGCCGTCCACACACACCATTCACTCCAGGTTATTCCACCTGGTCAAAGGAGAAAATGTGGTATATATATGGACATTCCTTTTTTATCCTTTTCACATTTTATGTAAATGGGAACTGTGGTGGCATTAATCAGATTTTTGTAGGTTATTAAGAACATGCTATTTTAGAATATTAAGTATGTCTAGATTTTAAGAATATTATGCTATTTCTTCATCCAGGGCAATATTGGGCGACAAGGGCCACCTGGACCATTGGGACCTCCAGGTGAAGGTATTCAAGGACCAAAGGTATCAAGGCTTCTTGTATTCAGTGTTGAGATGTGATCAAGAGGGAAATTTTTGCAAATGAAAAAGAGAATGAATCATAGATTAGAAAACCAGGAGAAGTACATACCAAATGTTTCAGTCATGTGGTGGAAATATATGTGAAATCCAGATTTGTCCACATGCATTTCTTTGGTCATTTAGGAAGTTGCCTTCTGTGAAGTCAGACCATTGGTCCTTTCATCTGAAAGTTGCATGCACTGACTGGTAGTTGCTCTCCAGGGTTTTAGACAGGGATCTTTCCTAGCCTTACCCGGAGATGCCTGGGAACTTCTGCATGCAAAGCATATAATTACTACTGAGCTACAGCCCTTCCTTGCCTTTGGTATTTGTATGTAGTACATAAACAAACTCCTCTGGCGAAACTGAGGTTCCAAAGTGTTATTTACAAGAAAATTACATGCAGAATTCAAACTATATGAATACCTACTTTTGTTAGAGCATTTGTTAGTTCAAATGTAAGCTTATTTATCAAAAGACAGCTTGAATAAAATTCCTTTTCTCTTTAATTTATACTTTGGATTAAATGTCTGTAAACAATGAATAATAATTTAATGATAAAAACATGAACATTTGCAACATTTGCAACTTATTTGTCATTAGGGTGAGCAGGGAATTCAAGGAATGCCAGGACCTCGTGGATCTCCTGGAGAAGGGCTTCTTGGACCAAAGGTATGGTATAGAAATGCAAAGAAAGGATTATACTTCAAGCCTAGATGTAACCTTTGGACTGTCTTGTAATCTTTGTAAAGAAAGAATGGAAAAAGTTACATTAAAGACACTTTAGAATATAAATATAGCATGAGGGAGATTATATTCTGTAGAGCAATGCTTGGCAATAATGTAATTGCCAGGCACTGCCAGCTCCAATGGATGGGAGATCACCATGGCTGGGAGAAGTAGCCCAACTGACAGCAGTCAGCCGGGAAGAGGATGGGGGCCCTGGGACCAACACACAGAGACGGGGAGGGCCTGAGTGAAGGAGAAGTGTGGTAGAAATGGAAGGAGGGAGAGCAGAGGACAGGTGACAGGAAAGAAAAGTGAGAGGCAAAGAAGGAAAAGTACAAATATCTGAGGAGGAAGGCTGGAAGACCCAAGAAAAGAAGGAAGCAAGGAAATATTAGGGGGCAAGCTAGCCACGGGCAAGGGAGGAATTGAGCAGCCCAGGAGAAGATGGAAGTAGTTCTTCCTTCCTGGACAAAGGGCCCAGGAGGACATACAGGGAAGAAACTTGTTGGCCAGCCTCCTAGGGTTTGTAGGCCTATGGATTTTTGGCTGGTGTTCAGGCAGACCAGAAGACCCATGCTTCCCTGTGGCTGAGACAAGCATGTAGCCAAGGAACACTCGTCAGCTCTGACAGTGCCAAGTGGGTGTGGGTGCTCAGGTATCCTAGCTATTCCCTCTTGGGAGCCAAAAGGCGAGACACTACATAAAAGACTGAGGCGGAACAAGCAGGATGAGAAAGGGTAAAGTAACCTGGTGAAGTGACATAGCCAGTACCCCACAATTTCTGTTGAACTGACACCTACCCACCTTTCTTCTTTTATCTTATCCCTGTTAAACCTAGAGAAATAAACTTCTGCAAGAAATGAATCTCTTGTTCTGGGTGTGCCCTACAAAATCTGTGCAATGTTGAGCTGCCCCTTGCAGGGTGGAGATGGAGATCACAAGTTCTTTAAAAAAAAAGTTAATAGCAGCTGTGGTGGGACCCAATCTAGATCAGGCCTGGGGGACAGGCCTGTGCCTGTGCCACTGCCTGTGCCCTTGTTCCAGATCCACGCCACCCCTCCCGTGGATGATATTTCCCCTAGGAAAATAGTTTACCAATTGGTGCCATGATTTGATCTTCATCTGAATAGTCTCATTCCCAAGCTATCTCATCAATGTATGAGATTTCAAACAGAAGTAACAAAATATAAATAAGGCTATACATGCTTTTTGGAAGTAAGCCCCATTGAAGATAATAGGACTTACTTCTGAGTAGACATGCATAGGATTGTGCTGTAAACTGCTTTATAGACATTATGTGATTCAATTCCAAGGGTGATCGTGGAGCCGCAGGTGAGAGAGGAAGAAAAGGAGAGAAAGGCAACATGGGTAATACTGGTTCAGCTGGAGAACCTGTAAGTAGCCCATACCACTGAGTTATTTTTAAGTGCATTTCTAAAACCTTATAGATATTTTTACCTTGAGTGTGACCCGCATTGAGCCATATGGATGAAAAATCTGTGGATGAAAAATTCACGGATAAAGAGGCTCCATCTGTATGTCTTCCTGAAGTAAGCTAATAGTATGTAAGCTTATAGCATGTAGAACTGGAAAGAAAATTTAGGATTCTACAGAATACGTTAGAAAAGTTTACACTGACAGTGGTTGTTTACCAAAATCTTCATCTGTGTGCTGCTAAAGTCATCACATATAAACCATATTACAGCATTTCATTATCACCTGATGAAGCTAACTGCCAAAGATCATTGAAATGAGCTTCTTCAGAAATTATCTGGACTTTGCAGTGTTCCTGAAGAGCATACTCTGTGCTAAGAATTATATTTTACTGCTTCTTTGGAAGATAGGACAGCAATGAACACATTTTATTCACAACATCAGCATACAATATTTTACATCCACATGCTTCTATTCTTCATTCTTGTAGCAAAGCCCTGTTCAGAACTACAAGCTCTATAAGGGGCTAGCTACACATCACAAACAAGCTCCTTTAGTGAGCATATATCTCTGGACAAGACTTTGTTCAAAGGAGGGCTAACTTCTTTTAAAACTTATAAGTTTACTCTTTAAAAAGTGTAGAATGGTTAAGACACAAGCCTAATGGAAGTCTGTGGTGGTGAAGCGAGTGCTGCACCAGTATGCACTGTTGCAAATGTACCATAAAGCACTACTGACACTAGTGTAATGAGCAGCGCTCACTGGACAAGGTAAGTCCTCTGCTGAGTGGCACGGGGTGGGGAAAGGAAAGGGAGGGAACAGAACAGGGTGGGGATGTGTGGATTGGGCCTTGGAGGGGGCAGGGTTAGCAGCACCAGTGCATACCATATCCTTTCTCCCTTCCTGCGCCTGATCTGCCAACACAGATCCACTCAGACTTGCACCAGCAATTTAGCTAGCATGAGTACGAGTAGACCCATTGTGCAGACTGAGGCTTTCCCCAGGGCAAGGGGACAAATTCCCCCTTATCCCAAGGTGCTAGCACAGCTTTATCTGCACAAGTGAATCTGTGCTGGATAGGGCTGTTAAAATTATTTTAAGAAAAGCGGTAACTATGCAGTATACAATCGGTCTCCAAACTGGAGACCGCTGTGTGCCAGGAAAGGTTTTTCCAGAGCGAACTGCACTTACCGTTCTTTTGGGGAGCCACTGTTCCAAGCCACCAACATCCCCAAATTGAGCCCTGGCCAGCCGCATCTGCTCAGAAATCCAGGCACAATGGCTGCTGGGGCAATGGAAACCAAAAGTGGCTGACTGGGGAACATTTTCGGGAAGGTCAGTGGCTCGGAACAGAGGCTTCTCGGCAGTACAGTAAGCACCGTTCACCTGGGGTACAAATCCAGCTGCGTGCCGGATCCAGCCCATGGGCTGGGGTATGGAATGCCCTGAATTATACACCTCTTGCACTCCAAAGGAGAAAAAAAAGCTGGGAAAGAAATGTTTACAGCAAATGAACAGCAAGCAAGGCAAGTATTAAGTGCTCCTCCTTACTGAATGATTCTGCATTTCATATTCTGTGTCGTCATCCCCACCCCCCTGCTGCCTTGTAGTTACTCTCCTTAAAAAAGAGTGTGGGTGATTTGTTACACATTGCAGTAAGCAATATCTAGTTAATTTCATGCTTGCCTTTCTGCAAAAAGCAGGATAGGTTTGTAAATTAATTGTGTTCTAACATTTATAGATGCAGTTAACAACAGTTTATGCTACAGCTGTAATTATTGTTATGGATTGCACCAAAAGTTACCCTGCACATGCCCGATCTTATCTGATCTCAGAAGCTAAGCAGGGTCAGGCCTGGTTAGTATTTGGATGGGAGACCACCTGGGAATACTGGGTGCTGTAGGCTTATACCATAGTCTTTCGAGACTGAAGGTTGCCAATCATTTATGATGAAGTAGTAATAACTAAAGTAATTATTGTCATTTTAGGGCAAAACTGGACCAAAGGGAGAACAAGGCCTAACGGTAAGCAAATAATCTTTTGGAAATGTATTACAATTGTGTCACAATATATCAACCTTCCCATATTTGACTGAGCAGTTATGAACAGAAGAAACACATATGTGTTTAGAATAAGATATGTATGAAGAGAGAATGCACAGGGGCCAGCATCTCCAATGCAAATTCCTGAAATGTGAACTGTGTTTGGCAGGAACCACTTTGTTAATAGCTGCAAATAAAGTAGTTGTCAGATAAAAGGTATTTACAATTATCTTTTTTAACCTAGAGAGAAGATATCATTAAATTGATTAAAGAGATATGTGGTAAGTTTTCAGAAGTCTATCTTTGAGACCTTATCCCGGTTCATGTATGCTTAAACATTGCTCCTCTCTCAAAGGCAGAAAATGATCGTTGCTACTCCAAGAGAAGATTAACAGTTCATTTGGATCTCATCTAAAGAAATGCATATTTAAATTGTCTGTTGCTTAGAATTCCAAAAGAGGGGTGAGCATGGAGACCCTTACTACAGTCTATATATGCAGGCACTTTGAAATCTAACAGAGGGCCAATCCTATGCAACTTTCCAGCGCCAATGCAGTTCTGAGGCAAGGGAACAAATGGACCCTTACCTTGAGGAAGCCTCCATGACTGCCCTCCCCATCACAGGATGCAGCATACACTCTGTCGGCATGGCTACATTGGTGCTAGAAAGTTGGATAGGATTAGGGCCATAGATAGCTTTCTAAGGGCGCAATCCTAACCCCTTATGTCAGTGCTTTCCAGCACTGACATAAGGGCAATGCAGCTCTGAGGTAAGGGAACAAACATTTCCTTACTTTGAGGAGGACTCCGTGAGTGCCACCCAACTGCAGGATGCAGCAAATGTCCCATTGGCACTGCTATGTCAGTGCTGGAAAGCACTGACATAAGGGGTTAGGATTGCACCCTAAGTCAAATGGAGAAGTTATTCAGCCTGCACAAATATGACCATGCTCAGCTCAGAACCAGATTATGGCTGGCAGCTAACTCTAGATCCTGGTCAACTGAGTCTGTGGGGCAGATGGGACATTTCAGGTGATTAGGTTGGAGCTTGCACTTCGACAGGCTGCCTACACCTCTACTTCCTTTTATGAGAAAATGAGAATTTTGAGTCTCAGAACTAATTATCTGTATATTTTGATCAATTCAAAGTCCTCTATTGTTGCATTGCAACCATAAATTAGCATACAGGATTTGTTTCCTTCCTATCATACTTTTGTAATGTCTATAAATAGTTCAGTGTATAGGCATTCATAGCATATTATTATGATTGTGATTAACGATGTAGTGTTCAAATACGTTACACAGGGGATAGGTTTATAATGCTATCTGTTGCCTTCAGGATTTGGCTTGTTATTTTTCCTTTGCAGGCTGTGGCATTAAATGCAAGGAGATCCCTATGGAGCTTGTGTTTGTGATTGACAGCTCTGAAAGTGTTGGCCCAGAAAATTTCGAAATAATCAAAGACTTCGTCACTGCTTTAGTAGATAGAGTAACTGTAGGGAGAAATGCTACCAGAATTGGACTTGTCCTCTACAGTTTGGAAGTTCGGCTTGAATTTGGACTTAATAGGTACACAACCCAGCAGGATGTAAAACAAGCAATCAGAAAAATGTTATATATGGGAGAAGGCACTTACACAGGAACTGCCATCCGCAAAGCAACCCAGGAAGGATTTTTTGGGGCTCGAACTGGTGTCAGAAAAGTTGCAATAGTCCTAACGGATGGCCAAGCTGATAAGAGAGAAGCTGTTAAGCTGGATATTGCTGTTCGAGAGGCTCATGCAGCCAACATTGAAATGTATGCAATTGGAATTGTGAACACTTCAGACCCAACACAAGTTGAATTTTTACGCGAGTTGAATCTGATTGCATCAGACCCTGACAGAGAACACATGTACCTCATAGATGATTTTAATACTCTTCCAGGTGAGTGTACAACTCGGGTCCTGAAAATATTTTTCTGTTCCATGGTTCCCCTTCCACCTAAGAGGACTAGGATTCTCATGTTTTGATGTCTCCATTCTAAACTAAAATATCTCCATTCCGAACATTTCCTCTTTGGGACTATTGTCAAGAAACAGGCACAATGCTAGCAGAATGCACAATTTAGAATGCAGAATCATAAATTTTAGTTCTTAAAGCTACAAAGCAGCTCACTAAGCACACACAACTGAGGTGTGCATTTTACATAACTGCTACAAAGTATTTCAGGCTAGAGGGGAGGTATAGGCTTGATCGTTACTAGTAGAAGTCAGCAAAACACCATCACAAGAGGGTAAATGGAAAACAGGCAGCTATATGTGCAGAAGTGAATACTGTCTATTGCATTTTGTAGTATTAACCCCTGCTAACTGAGTAAGAGGCACTTTTTCAAGTGGGTGCTCCTCTTTTATTTAGCAGGGGGAGAGTAACTGGTCCTCCTCACGCCAGCAGTGTGTTTTCTCATGGCTGCCTGCTGGTGTTCTTTTGCACCTTTTAAGATTGTGAGCCCTTTTGGGACAGGGAGTCATTAGAGCTATTAGTTATTTGATCTTTCTCTGTAAACCGCTTTGTGAACTTTTTGTTGAAAAGCGGTATATAAATACTGTTAATAATAATAAGTTTGTAGAGTAGCATTTTGGTACCTCTGCATGGGAGGGGGGGGGGAGAAAATGATTGGGCTGCAAATGACCCTGTACCTTGCTGCCATAGCCGAAGGTCTTGTTTGAGCAGCCTGATTTTTTTCCTTAGAAAAAAGGAGGCTAGCAGCACTTTTTTCCCCATTGCATTCTGAAGCTGCTCACTGTCCCAAATGTCATCTCCAAGACTGCAATCTCAGCCTGCAGTTGGTTCTGTGTTACATATTCTGATATAGCACTTTCATTCTCATGGATGTCATCTAAGGGAGGGGTAGCCAACCTTTCGACTTTAGGGCTCTTGTACCTTTAACAATTGTGGAGAGGCGGGAATTTCAACAGGTGCAGCTTGTCATCTGTGAGAAATTCCCTCTTCTACACAATTGTCAAAGGTCCAGGAGCCCTAAAGTTGAAAGGCTGACCAACCCTGCTCTAAGGGCAAGTACAAGCAAGTGGCAGCTTAGAAACAATTCAGTACTCAGGATTTTTTCAGCTAGCTAAGTGTATCCTCTGAGCTTCAGAGAAACAAAGAAACACTTAATATGTAACTCATTATCACACCCTTGTGTGACCTGGAACATAGGCAAGCAGGAGTGTAAAGCCTGGGTGCACAAGGGGAAAACTCAGCTAAAACCTCTCTCTTTAACCTCAGCACAGAGATAGAAATGAAAAACCAGCATGACTTTCTTAGCCATTTAGTTATTTGATTTTCTCTGTAAACCGCTTTGTGAACTTTTAGTTGAAAAGCGGTATATAAATACTGTTAATAATAATAATAATAATAATAATATGTAACTCTGTACCTAATGTTAGTCAAACAAATAAAATTCCATATTATGAGTTAATCCTGAGGGCTGCTATACCAGCAAATCAGTGTTGAAGATCAAATGTACCAATGGTTACACCAGCACAACTAGTAAAATCTGACATGCAAGGGTATTATGCTTGCTTTTCAAAGAGATACATAAGCATACATGATTATGCTTTGATGCACCAGAGGTAAAGAAAATAATATTCTGAGGGCTATCCAGATGCTAAAAATTAATCTTTGCTTTCTTTTTATTTGTTAATACATTATCAGTCACAAAACATTAATAATCCTATTTCTTGACAATTTTTTTTGGTTTATGAGATTTTATGGCGCTTTTTTTTCCTTTTCTTTTGAAGCTTTGGAGTCCAAACTTGTAAACCAGTTTTGTGAAGATGAACACGGTGCCTTAATATATAACCGCATTGGAAATGGAGGAAGCATAAATGGAGTATCCATTCATTCATTATCTTCTCATTCATCACAATACTTATTTCATACTAATAGTAACAGTGGACAGTCAATTTCATCGAATGTATACAAAACACCTTTTAAAGAGATTTCCATAAACCCTGGTCAACCTTCTCATCCATTAATTCCAGTACGTATCAGATACCAGATATTTTATGAATTCCTTTTCTTCCTTCTTTTTAATTTGCAGGAATTGATTGTGTTTAAAAATATCTCTTTTATGAACTGGCTTTTCATCCCAATATTCTGAATCTGCATTTTAATGTATTTGGTTAGCTCCATTTAAAATATGTCAATGGAGGATCAAAATTAATTCTAAAATGTTTAACTGAACAACAGTGGGTGCAATCCTAACCAACTTTCCAGTACTGGCTTAGCTGTGCCAATGTGCTGCATCCTGCAGTTGGGGGGAAGTTATGGAGGCCTTCTCAAGGTAAGTTAATGTTTGTTCCCTTACCTCAGAGTTGCATTGCCCTTATGTCAGTGCTGGAAAGTTGGCTAGGATTGCACCCACTGTTGTTCAGTTAAACATCTTAGAATTAATTTAACCTAAATCCTGTTATCACCTTGTTTCTTGCTTCATGGTTCTATAGCTCAGAAAAAAACACTGCTTTAATATTCTGGGCCCTGGATGCCTTCTTTAGCTTGAAAAGTATAGCCACCAGTATTACATGTCAGACTGATAAGACCCTTAACTGATGGAAACCACAGTTTAAATGCATGTTTAAATTAACAATACTGAATTTGTTTCAGGCCAAAGAATCACCCAGGATATTTCATGAAGAGTATGATGTGGAACCTGATGAGAATGAACTCTCATCCTTGCCTTCAGTGAATACTAAAGGTAATAAATTTTCATCAGCATGCCACATCTCTTAAGCTACAGTCCTGCTTCTTATATAATGACTTTTAAAAATTATATCCTGCAGTAGTTACACCTGCATTGCCATCATCCTCATCACCACCTTCATCAACACCACCACCACCACTCCTACCATCTCTGTCAACAGAAAAAGCACTACCATCTCATTCATCAGTGTCTTCCATTAAACCTTCAGCAAGACCAGGTTGTTACACATACCAATGTTTTTCATTTGTTCCTTTTACAGTATATGCATATAAACTTACAATAAGTAAGCAGAGTTCTAATGATTTATAGCTTTATATTATTAAACAGTTAACAGAGTTTAGAAATGCAACAGTGCATAGGAGGGCAACCTTGTTACTGTATAATGAGATAACTTAATTCTAGAAATAGTTACCAACCTTTTCTAGTCCTATTGCACATGTCACTAAAACCACACATGGTTGCCAATTCTATTTGATAGAAAAATTAACATGCAAACCTTAGTGGTCACAAATCCAAACTTGTGATTGGTTCTTTTGCTTTTTTTTAAATACTCTAGTATAACATAATTTTTTTTTCTTAGTTCTGGGGCATTTCAAATGCAGTTTGTGGTTTACCTTTGAAGATGGTGGGGTGGGAAGAACAGTTGCCTATCCCTAGAAAACTCAGAACTTCTAAGCGCATTTGCAAGCCCTTAAACCTGTCCAATAGAGCTCTCTTTGGCTTATGGCAATTTGTTTTCTGATTGTTGCCAGCAACCTTTGGCAGAACTCTTCTTCAGACTAGATGCATTTTCCTGTTTTTAATTCTTAAATTTCTGGCACCAGCTCTATAAATGCAACATGAATAATTAGAGTTCTTTAAATTGTAGCTTTATTGCCACAGTTATTTTTCTAAAATACCACTGTGAATTATATTTTGTTCTATTTTTTTTCTTAAAGAAAATATTGTGAATCCTCCTCAATGTAAATTAAGATTAGACCAAGGACCATGCCGTGTGTATATAATAAAATGGTATTATGATAAGCAAGCCAATTCTTGTGCTCAGTTTTGGTATGGTGGCTGTGATGGAAATGAAAATCGCTTTGACAGTGAAGAAGACTGTAAAAACACCTGTGTATTTTTATTTGGAGGTAAGAATCAATAATTTGTTTTACACTTATCACTACCCTGACCTTTTGTATTTCTTGAAAGAAAGTAAATGCAGTTCCAGTCATTCAACCATGTCATGATCTGGTTGTCTCCCATAGCATTCAGTGCATGCCCCATCAGTGGCACGGCATGGTCTGGACTGGCAGGGGATAGAATTATCATTAGGCTGTTAGTGACCCATCTCATGATAGTAGGATGCTACTCACATACACTGGCATAACTGAGCTCTTCCTTTCCTCAGTGGGACTTAGAAAAAAAGCAATGTTTGACCAATGTTTCCCCTTAACTCCCCCACCCAAGGTAGGTTGCAATGACTGAAAATGAGAGTTGGAAAAGTACAGCTAGGCAAGAAAGTGAGGCCAGTAGAATTGGAGGGAATGGGGAACATTTATGCTAAAGAAATATTTACTCCTCTTTCATCCTTATCTACAGATATTTTATTTTTGCATTCAGCTATGCATGAGGTCTCTGCACATACACCAGCCAAACATTTGATGACACTAGGTTGGGGGGAGAGGTGGTAAAAGGTAGAGAACATTTAGAATGCAGGACTCATTCAAAACACAAGGAAAATGGGTTTCAGTGCAGATCATTTGGCACTGGATTGTAACTATTGGTCCTGAGCCAGTGAACTGCTGTACATGTGTACAAATGATAACATGTATTAGCATACTGGGGCATTTTTCTTCCAACTGCTGTCCTTGCTGAACCTTCAAGCATTGAGCAAATGGCACATGAAGATGCTGAAGGGGAAAATTGCATGATAAGTCTCATGATGAATAGATGGGTCTTGCACTTATGCATTGCTGGATAGTGGTTATGGCCCTTAATTACTGTATATTATCAGATGTTAATACCAAATGCCAGTAAATATTAAATATCTAAAGCAGACATCATGCTTAAGAGACTGATAGCTCCCTGGGTTACAGCAGAAATCAATGATACAGTGCACCCCGGTATCTGCAGGGGTTCCGTTCTGGAACATCATCACCCCTCACTCCTGCGTGGATACCTTGAACAAAGAACAGTACATTCCTTCTATATGGGATGGTCATCCTCATCCTCTTCCACTGAGTGCACAGCTTCGGGAGGGACACACATGGAGTGGTGAGGGAGGAAGGGGACACCTGCCTAGCCAGCCAGATCAGCTGAATCAATCCTGGAGATCAATGAGGTGACAGATGTCACAGCCAGACCGCCCTGATATCCGCGTGGATACCTGAATCTGTGGATACCTGGGATGCCACCCAGCTCTCCAGAGGCAAGGGTTCTTCTCTATCCCACAACCTCATAAAACCAGAGGTGACATTTTTATGCCTTTGAAATCATAAAAACATCACTTCCGGTTTTATGAAAAAACTAGAAGTGGCTTCTTTTGGCTAAAATGGTCATTCTGAGCACCTCAGAGGCTGCGGGCAGGATAGCCTCCAGAGGCGAGAGAGCGCAACTCCCCTCAACTCCAAATGGTGTGGGGGACCCTCCCACTTCTGCAATTGAGTGAAACCATGGATACGGGATTTGCAGATATGTCCCCTCCACATTTATAATCACTGAAAAAAGATGGAATAGAATTTATACACGTGCCACTGGATTTGGTTTCACTTGACTTGATAAATTCATGTTTATCAGTACAATTAACTAGCTTACCCTATTTTACAGGTGTCTGAAGAAGGATATCAACAGAGATGCCCACCAAGGAGAACTGAACAGAAAAAAAAATTTTTTTAACCAGGGGAGGAGACTTTATGCATATGCATTGAGATTTATATTTGAACTGTAATTAACAAGAGGAAAGGTTATCCTCAAAACCATTTATTCTAGTGTATTATCGTGGAAGTCAGTGAGACAGTTAATATCCTATTTCTGAAATGAAAAGGTTATGTGCAGATGCAGTCTTAAGACACTTAACTGTGTCACACAGTCTTGGTTTGAAACTGCACTTTGCTGATTAAACAAGAGGAGCGTTGCCAAATATGTCTGCACAGCTCACAAAAAACTGAAGACGATCCTTAAGGACCAATACGTAGTGCTATTCTTGCTAGTTTATGGAGATGAGCATATGAGTTCTGAGCATGACCACTTGATGCTAACTTCTGTGCTTCCAGATCAGTGAGGAGCAGAATCAGATACGACAATTGGGATGTCAGCTCAGGTGACTGAAGTTGGGGCCTGTTGAAGATGCAGAGGATAAAAAATTCCATACAGGGTGGGGAACATCAATTAAGTATCAAGGGGAAAAGTACTTGATATGGTTCACTTTTAGAACTCCCTACAAAGCTACTGCAGCAGCTGGGCAGACTCTAACAACTGAACATGGCTCCCAGGGCGGTGGTGGATGCAGCACTCTCTAGTGGGGAGGCTCCATTCTCCAGGCACGCAGTAAAAAAATCTCACAGTTTTCACAACTTTGTGACTATTCACAAAAGGTTTGTGACTATTCTGGAGTAAATAATTGAGAATAATAACTCTTAGCATGTATATAGCATAACCTACATGTGCAAAGTGCTTCACATGTATTATCTTGATGGAATCCTTACAACAACCCTATTAAGATCACAATCCTAACCCCTTATGTCAGTACTTTCCAGCACTGGCATAGCGGTGCCAATGGGACATGTGCTTCATCCTGCAGTTGGGTGTCAGTCACGGAGGCCTCCTCAAAGTAAGGGAATGTTTGTTCCCTTACCTCAGAGCTGCATTGCCTTTATGTCTGGAAAGCACTGACATAAGGGGTTAGGATTGCGCCCTTATTGAGTATTATTAACCCCGTACTATAGCTGGGGAGTTGAGGCTCAGAGGGAGTGGCTTTCTAGGTCAGTTAGTAAATTTATTCCAGAGACTAGATTTGAACTAAGGAAGTCCTGGCTCAGTGTCTTAGCCACTGTACTACACAACTTGCTTTACCAGAGTTGTTACCTATATGTGAATGAGCAAGAAATATTACTCAGGGACAGAAAATTAAGATGCTTATGCAAACTTACTTGGCTGAATAAACTGAGACTTATTTCTAAGTAAACATGCATATACTCGGACTTCACAAGTTATTCCTTTCTTGTATTATAAGTTGAGTAGAAAAAAAAGTATTTGTAAGTAGTAAAGAACTTCTTGGACACTTCTGTCACTTTGGAATGAATTACTACATTATTCCTGAAAGGTGAGTCCATGAAACTGACAGGGCAGATTAGGCTCTCTATGTGTATCAAGGGTTAAACGGAGTTGCTACTTGGGGGGAGCACTGCTTCCTAATCACTGTTATACCCACATCCCTTCACATTTATAAATCAGGCAATAGTCTCTAGGGGGTTCTAAAAAAATTGGGAACCACTGAATTATCACATTCCACAATTTGGACCATGTTACACAAAAGCTTTTGGTTTCAAACTATCTCTGCTTTCAGATATCACACTTATCTGATGACAAAATAGCAGTAAATCATTCCAGAGGGTTCCAGTAATACCATACTTTCTTCAGAGTAACTGGCATACCATTTTCATCCGGTAATAATTGTTATTGTATTACTTTGTATCATTTTTTACGCACCAGATTCATAGTACAGTGTGAAGGAAAAAATGCAAAAAGCTGGCACTCAGTCTGGCAAAGACCCTTTTAAAAAAAAGGAAGCCAATACATATTCTTCTAGTGTGTATGTCACACATCAATTTATGCCAGGATGCTTCCTAATGACATCCTAGAACTGCATTCCTATACACACTTATTTGACAATGTTCCATTGAACTCTTTGAAACTTACTTCTGAGTTGACCTTCACAGGCTTGTGCTGTTGTAGATAAATCTGACATCTCATAGCAGTCCACAGGTAAAATAACATATTATTTTCCCACAAGATAGTTATGAGGTAGTATTTCAATGATTCAGAAATTATGTGGTTTATGTTCCCATTTTAGATATGGTTCCAGTTAAACCACTTATAATTTCAACATTCCCCTTTAGAATGAGTATATACTGTATATGATAATGTTTTGATCAAGGGCCTTGGGTAATACAATACAAATTAAATCCCTTTTAATTTCCATGTTAGCAATAGCTAGTGATGGCCACAGCTAGAGTAAATTAGCTCATTTCTAGAATACTGTTTGAATTTTAAAACTGTGGATTTCAGGTGCTTTATACAGTCGTTTTTTTTAATAAGTTCAGTTGTGTTTTCCCCTTTATCTGCCGATACAGGCACTTCATGAAAAAAATGAAACTTTTATTACAGCAGAATTAGTCTGAGAATTAGAATCAGAAGACTTTACTTTACAGTGTATGGTCTGTATAGTCAGAAGGCTTTACAGTGCTGCAAATTTAATACTGGCACCCTGCAATTAGCTGTAAGGTACATGATAGGTGCACTATGAACTCCAGATTAATATGGTTCAATCCTAAAACTTACTGAGTTCACAAACAAGACTAGAAATGTGTATATATGCTACCATGCCATTGTACAGTATGATTTGGGCCAGTGCTATTGTGATGGTGTCCTGGCTTTGCAGGCTGGTGGATATACTAGCACAAATGTTTAGGAATAGAGAGTCAATTTCTATTAACCATGTTAAATGCAGCACAGGCATTTATACTTTTTGTGTTCCTGTTTTTGGGAGCTTATGCATATCTGCATTAAATATGTAAGATGTGTTTTTGTGAATTTTATATATATATATATATATATATATATATATATATATATATATATATATATATACATACACATACTAAAACACTTCATTATAATAGAATATTGTTGTTTCTACTTCACAGCAGAAAAATCTGAGAGTGGTATTGCAAATGTTTCATTTCATTGTGGTAATTAAAAACTCTTTAGTCATTTTTCATGAGGCATACTTTTAGAAGTGAATGTATATTTAAAAAAAGGTATCCATTTTTAAAAAGCCACAGTCCTGTTCTTTTGAAGAAGGGAAAATGTACATGTTACTGATCAGGTGTTTGAAAACATTATTTGTTTTACTCAGAAGTAAGCCCATTGTGTTAAGTAAGACTGTAATTCTATCTTACTGGAAACGAACACCTCTGCTCATGTCCAGTTCAAAGGATTTAACGTCACACAGCATGTTCCCCTGTAATAAAGGGGAGAAGTGACTCTCTGATGTAGTTGAATGAGCAGCCATTATGGCTGTGAACTGTGCATACTTACTTTTGAATACAGTACTTCCTCAAAATTCAGTAATGTTTCCTGATGTCAGTACTCATTACTGAACACAATAATGTTGCCTTATGAGTGAAAATGAGCAGGTCAGGGTTGCAACTTTTGACATATAGAAGTGAGACAATGTGATGGTGTAAAAGCCAGTACAGAGCAGAACAGGCCATTAATAACTGAAACCAATGCAAAAAACAACAGGATGTTTTAGATACACTGGAGAACAATATTTTGGACATGAAACTGTTCCAATAGCATGGTTTTATTAACCCCTTCCCAGCCAAAACCAATCTGCAACAGGATGGAACAAGCTGGAACAGACATTTTCTGACGCAATATCATGCACAACATATCACATACATTAAGAACAACATTTGGAAATGACTCCTTGTGGAATCTGACCCCACTTCACAACTCCTTCATGTATGGAGTTGGACGGCAAGGCCACTGTTGAGGCCTTCCAAACATGACCGGCAATGACAGCGCTGTAGGCATTGTGGGGACTAGAGAGGCTGGCAAAGGCTGGTTGGGCCAGTTGATCAGGAAGAGGTGAGAAAGCAGCTGAGATTAAAAGGAGAGGAAGGGTCAGAGAGAGGGGCTGAGATGACCTCGAGCAGGAGACACAAGATGAGGAGGGATGTGAAAGGTATAAGGGAAGGAGTAAGAGGAAAGAAGCAGGGCATTGCTGGCATGAATAAGCAGGGGCTACAGCAGGCAAGAAGAAGGAGAGCAAGCGGGGAGAAGAACTATCAGAGGCAACATGGCCAAAATCATATTCCCACAGGGAGTTTGGCATTCCAGTCACTTTTTCCCCCAGAAAATGGTTTGTAAACTGGGAACTCCGATAGTGGTCTGAATCGGCTCTATACAATTACATCATTATCACATAAGTTGGTGATTTAGCCCCCCTTTTCCAGGAAACCATTTATAGTCCAAAATGGCTACCAAGACATGGAATTTGGAGTTCTGAGACATGTTACATCAATCCCATGAGAAGTGGTGTGGTGGAGGATGAACGTGGAGATGCACTGGCTCCTGCGGAGAGCACCAGTGGCCTGAGAGGACTACCTTTGAACAGTAACAAGTGCCACTGGAGCCCAGAAAAGGGGTTTTCCCCCTTACCAAAGCGCATGCAGGAAGAGAGCTCACTTCAGCCACTTCTGCCCAAGGCTGCATATATGCAAGAGAGATCAAATGCCTACACCTGTGGGACACCTGGGCAGAAGTGGGTCTTGACCCACCTAAAGGAGTGGCCACCATAACTCAGTGGCAGAGCCCTTTGGCTTGGCAAGCATAACATTCCAAGTTCATTCACTGGCCTCTTCAAGCAGGGCCAGGAAGGACCCCATCTGAAAGCACAAACCTATGCCTGTCTACTCAGAAGTAAATCCCATTCTAGTCAATCGGGCTTACTCCCAGGAAAGTGGGTAGGACTCAAAACTGCAGCCAGGGTGCTGAACTGGGAAGATGCGTTTGGCTGACTGAAGGCGGCTCCCATGCAGTGTTCTTCATTCACCACCAGGAGCCCCCAGTGGAGATTACAGGGAGGATGCAGATTAGAATCCCCTCTAGGATGTGCGCTCTATGGATCGAACCACCATCTCCTTCCCACAAGGGCACGCTCAACACACTTTGCGCAAGCGCGCCGAGGGGAAGCTTGTCCCTCGTCGCCGTCCGTCCTGAGGTTGCCAAGGAACGAAGCGCGACGCTGCCCAGGGGCTCGCGGTCGTCATGTCGTCGTCGTCGTCTGCTGCTGCCGCCACGGCGGACTCGCTCTGGGAGGACCGGGATGTCCGCTTCGACATCTCCTCGCAGTGAGTGACCCCCTCGGCCTGTCTTCCCCACTCCTGCCCGTCGCCAGGCGAGCCTCGTCGCTGGCCTCGGCTCGCCTCTTGGCGGGCCTCAGTCCAGGGCGCCCCCTTGTGGGCGGCGAGGGGGTCCGGCACAGGCTGCCAAAGGGCCGCGGGGACTAGAGCTGAACTGGACTCCCCGCCCCGCCTCCTGCACCCCGAGGCTTTAGTGCGCGGCATTCATCGGTCCTCGCTATGAACACACGCAGGCTCCGAAGTAGGGAGAAGAGGGATCTCCCCCTCTCCACAGACCGCTCCTGTGCATGTCTACTCGGAAGTAAGTCCCATCATGGTCAGGGGGGCTTACTCCCAGGTAAGTGTGGCTAGGATGGCAACCCTAGAGCCTTACAGCACAGTCCAGTGCATGTCTACTCGGAAGTAAGTCCCATCGTGGTCAGGGGGGCTTACTCCCAGGTAAGTGTGGCTAGGATGGCAGCCCTAGAGCCTTACAGCACAGTCCTGTGCATGTCTACTCGGAAGTAAGTCCCAGCGTGGTCAGGGGGACTTATTCCCAGGTCATTGTGGGTGGGATGGCAGCCTCATACCGTCAAACACCTGTCTTCACTGCCCTATCTGTGAAGCCTCGTAACCCAAGCCTAGGAGGAGTGGTGTTTTGCATCCACGCTCCCCACATGCTTGCTTCTTTTGCTTCTCTTTCAGTGTTCTGGTTACAAGCCACTTTGAGTTTCATGACCCCAGAGGCAGCATAATCACTGTGAAACTGATTGGGTGACCTTACACCAGGCACCCACATTCAGCCCAATCCGCTAGGGCAATGATTTCCAAGCAGTGTGCTGTGGCAAATTGGTGTGCCGCAAATGGTTTGCAGGTGTGCCATAGGAGTTTGTGGGAAGGTCATACTTTAGGAGGGAAATTGACAGCAGTGCGGTGTGCCTTGTCAATTGTCAAAAAAATGGTGGCATGCCTTGACAATTTTAGCACCTTCTCCATGTGCTGTGAAAGGAAAAAGGTTGAAAATTGCTGTGCTAGGGTCCTGGTAAACCTAATGCAGTGTTTCTCAAGGTTTATCCTCCACAATACCACTTCACACGGTCCACGTATTTGAAGTACCACCAGAACTTTGACATCATCACCATCATCATCGTGTTACTTCTGGGTTGGGAGTTCCGATGCGACATGACAAACGCCAGTAAGAGGTTCACGGTGGACTGGAGGGCTATTTCAAGTTGGGAAAAGCATGCTTTGGAGCTCTCCCCACCAAGCCAAGCTTCTTAGCACTGTTTGTTGCGTCACGTTTCTGGTCTCTGCTGGGTGGCAGGTGCCACGGGGTCCTGTGCGTACCACCAGATATCAAGTATCACTGGTGGTACCCATACCACTGGTTGAAAAGTACTGACTTAGTGGATACTGAATCATTGAGCCTATGGCAGTGGTTCTCAAACTGGGGCATCACAACTGCCCTGGTCTCTGCCCCTTTAAGGGGGAAGGCAGTGACGCAACCCGCTGGATCATGCCACTTTGGAGGGGCACAGGTGCCTGCTGCCACTTACCAGAGCCTGCAGCAACTTCCTTGGGGTGAGGGGAGCCCCTGTGCCAGGCTCTGCAGGGCACCCCAACATGCAGAGACCCTCAAAACTGTGATTGCAACTGCTTGTGGTTTTGTGAACGCAAAACCGGAAGTGGTCGCAATTGTGATTTTGAGCATCTCCACAGCATGGGGAGCCTTGGGGAAGCTGGTGTGCAGTCTCTCTGCACCCCCGGAAGGCTGCTACAGACTCTGGTAAGTGGCAGCAAGCTCCTGCGCCTCTCCAAAGCTGCATGATCCAGCAGGTTGCATCGCTGCCTTCCCCCTGCCCCCATACACATTTTCTTTGGCTTGAACTCTCCATGGGAGTTTGAGAACCTTTGGCCAATGGGGAAAATGAGTTTAGGTTCCAGGGGACCCTCTTCACCATACAATCTATGAACTTTATGAACCTGAATCTTAACTTGAAGTCTATGGGGCTGGATCATAGTGAGGGCTTATCAACATCTCCAACACCTGATGCCTCCTCATAAGAACATAAGAACAGCCCCACTGGATCAGGCCATAGGCCCATCTAGTCCAGCTTCCTGTATCTCACAGCGGCCCACCAAATGCCCCAGGGAGCACACCAGATAACAAGAGACCTCATCCTGGTGCCCTCCCTTGCATCTGGCATTCTGACATAACCCATTTCTAAAATCAGGAGGTTGCGCATACACATCATGGCTTGTACCCCATAATGCATTTTTCCTCCAGAAACTTGTCCAATCCCCTTTTAAAGGCGTCTAGGCTAGACGCCAGCACCACATCCTGTGGCAAGGAGTTCCACAGACCGACCACGCGCTGAGTAAAGAAATATTTTCTTTTGTCTGTCCTAACCCGCCCAACACTCAATTTGAGTGGATGTCCCCTGGTTCTGGTATTATGTGAGAGTGTAAAGAGCATCTCCCTATCCACTCTGTCCATCCCCTGCATAATTTTGTATGTCTCAATCATGTCCCCCCTCAAGCGTCTCTTTTCTAGGCTGAAGAGGCCCAAACGCCGTAGCCTTTCCTCATAAGGAAGGTGCCCCAGCCCCGTAATCATCTTAGTCGCTCTCTTTTGCACCTTTTCCATTTCCACTATGTCTTTTTTGAGATGCGGCGACCAGAACTGGACACAATACTCCAGGTGTGGCCTTACCATCGATTTGTACAACGGCATTATAATACTAACCGTTTTGTTCTCAATACCCTTCCTAATGATCCCAAGCATAGAATTGGCCTTCTTCACTGCCACCGCACATTGGGTCGACACTTTCATCGACCTGTCCACCACCACCCCAAGATCTCTCTCCTGATCTGTCACAGACAGCTCAGAACCCATCAGCCTATATCTAAAGTTTTGATTTTTTGCCCCAATGTGCATGACTTTACACTTACTGACATTGAAGCGCATCTGCCATTTTGCTGCCCATTCTGCCAGTCTGGAGAGATCCTTCTGGAGCTCCTCACAATCACTTCTGGTCTTTACCACTCGGAAAAGTTTGGTGTCATCTGCAAACTTAGCCACTTCACTGCTCAACCCTGTCTCCAGGTCATTTATGAAGAGGTTGAAAAGCACCGGTCCCAGGACAGATCCTTGGGGCACACTGCTTTTCACCTCTCTCCATTGTGAAAATTGCCCATTGACACCCACTCTCTGCTTCCTGGCCTCCAACCAGTTCTCAATCCACGAGAGGACCTGTCCTCTAATTCCCTGACTGGAGTTTTTTCAGTAGCCTTTGGTGAGGGACCATGTCAAACGCCTTCTGAAAGTCCAGATATATAATGTCCACGGTTCTCCCGCATCCACATGCCTGTTGACCTTTTCAAAGAATTCTATAAGGTTTGTGAGGCAAGACTTACCCTTACAGAAGCCATGCTGACTCTCCCTCAGCAAGGCCTGTTTGTCTATGTGTTTTGAGATCCTATCTTTGATGAGGCATTCCACCATCTTACCCGGTATGGATGTTAGGCTGACCGGCCTATAGTTTCCCGGGTCCCCCCTCTTTCCCTTTTTAAAAATAGGCGTGACATTTGCTATCCTCCAATCTTCTGGCACCGTGGCCGTTTTGAGGGACAAGTTGCATACCTTAGTCAAGAGATCTGCAACTTCATTCTTCAATTCCTTAATAACCCTTGGGTGTATGCCATCAGGGCCCGGTGACTTATTGATCTTTAATTTATCAATGAGGTCTGAAACATCTTCTCTTTTAACCTCTATCTGACTTAACTCCTCGGTTAGGAGGGGCCGTTCGGGCAGCGGTATCTGCCCGAGGTCTTCTGCCGTGAAGACAGATGCAAAGAACTCATTTAATTTCTCTGCCATCTCTAAGTCTCCTTTTATCTCCCCTTTCCCTCCCTCACCATCCAGAGGGCCAACCGCTTCTCTGGCGGGTTTCCTGCTTCTAACATATTTGAAGAAGCTTTTATTATTCCCCTTAATGTTGCTGGCCATGCGTTCCTCATAGTCTCGCTTGGCCTCCCCTATCACCTTCTTACATTTCTTTTGCCACAGTTTATGTTCCTTTTTATTCTCTTCATTAGGGCAAGACTTCCATTTACGGAAGGAAGCTTCCTTGCCCTTCACAGCCTCTCTAACTTGGCTGGTTAGCCATGCGGGCACTCTCCTGGATTTAGTGGAACCCTTCTTTCTTTGCGGTATACACCTCTGCTGGGCCTCTATTACTGTTGTTTTAAGCAGCCTCCATGCACTCTGGAGAGACTGGACTCTTTTTACCCTCCCTTTCAACCTCCTTCTAACCAGCCTCCTCATTTGAGGGAAGTCCGCCCGTCGGAAGTCAAGGGTTTTTGTTAGAGATTTGCCTGGTATTCTTCCCCCAACGTGCACGTCAAAACGGATCGCAGCATGATCACTGTTCCCCAATGGCTCAGTAACGTTTACATCTCTAACCAGGTCCTGCGTACCGCACAAAATTAAATCCAGAGTCACCTGTCCTCTGGTGGGCTCCGTGACTAGCTGATCTAAGCCACAGTCATTTAGCACGTCAAGAAATCCGGTTTCCTTATCGTGACCAGAACACAAATTGACCCAGTCAATATGAGGATAATTGAAGTCCCCCATGATTACAACCCTGTCCCTCCTTGTCACCTCCCTGATCTGTTTCCTCATTTCAAGGTCCCCATCAGATTTCTGGTCTGGAGGACGATAGCACGCCCCCAGTATTACATCGCTGCACAAGCCTAGTAATTTAACCCACAGAGATTCTACGGTGGAGTCGGACCCACCTTCAATCTCTACTTTGCTGGATTCTATCCCTTCCTTAACATAAAGGGCCACCCCACCTCCAACACGCCCCTGCCTGTCCCTCCTGTAGAGTTTATAGCCCGGGATTGCTGTATCCCACTGATTCTCCGCATTCCACCAGGTTTCCGTTATGCCCACTATGTCAATATTTTCCCTTGTCACCAGACATTCCAGTTCTCCCACCTTTGCTCGTAGACTTCGGGCATTCGCATAAAAGCATTTATACACGGAATGCCCCAGGATGGGCTGCTTATTCGCTCCTTTGTCCCCGCATCCTCTCATTGTGCCAAACCGTCTATCACATCCCATCACCCTACCTTTCCCAATTTCTTCTCCTACCCTGCCTTTGTCTTGTTGTTCTCTAACCTCCCCATCCTCATCCCATAGGGATGAGGAGTCCCGAACCGGATGCCCCTCGGCTCCTGTCGGCCTTCCCCCAGGGATCAGTTTAAAAGCTGCTCTGCCACCTTTTTAATGTTATGCACCAGCAGTCTGGTTCCATTCTGGTTCAAATGGAGCCCGTCCCTCTTGTACAGGCCCCGCTTGTCCCAAAACGTTCCCCAGTGCCTAACGAATCTAAACCCCTCCTCCCTACACCACCGTCTCATCCACGCATTGAGACCCCTGATCTCCGCCTGCCTAGCTGGCCCTGCGCGTGGAACAGGTAGCACTTCAGAGAACGCTACCTTTGAGGTCCTGGCTTTCAGCTTCCTGCCTAAAAGCCTAAATTTGGCCTCCAGGACGTCCCAGCTACACTTGCCCACGTCGTTGGTGCCGACATGCACCACAGCCGCTACCTCTCCCCCAGCACTGTCTACCAGCCTGTCTAGACGAGAAGTGATGTCCGCAACCTTCGCACCAGGCAGGCAAGTCACCATGCGGTCCTCACATCCGTCGCAAACCCCCCTCTCTATGTTTCTAATAATCGAATCCCCCACTACAAGAAGCCCCCGACCCCCCTCCCGCCGAGGAGTATCCCGAGTGCGCTCGGATACGGGCCCATCCCCTGGAGAAGGGATCCCCCCTAGGGGATTGTTTCCCTCCTCTCCAGGATGACGTCCTCCAGTCCCGAGACTTCCCACCCGGACAGCCGAGGAGCTGCACGCCTGAGGTTGGGACGAAGCCTGATCGTCCCCAGAAGTCTCCCCATGGTCCTCCTCTGGCTGCCTGCGCTTCCTCCTCTGTGCTGGATATATCCTCCTCTGTGCTGGATATTCCTTGATGTGTTGAAGATTGTAATGATGGCGATTTCTCCATGCTGGCTATCCCTTGATTTGTTTAAGATTGCTGGCCCAACAAAGAGGCCTCAGAGTTCAACAGTGGAAAGGGGGTTGTTACACTCATCCTCTACCTGCCTCTTGGCTCCTTCCCTGGGCTTGCCCCAGTCTCAGAGCAGCCCTCAGATAGCTTTCCAGGGACCTGTCATCATCTGCCTCTTATCATCGCTGGGGTTGTGAAGGTTTGGCTGGCATCCCCGAGATGGTACCCAAGATGCTGGGGCAAGTCTGGAAGTGGACACAAATGTGTCCAACAATTCTCTATGAGCCAATGCCTGTTCAATGCCTACCAATGCCTGTTCAATGCAGAAAATTGACCCAATCCAGACAACTTTCTAAAAAACTAGGAGTATAATTGACTGGATTCTCAGCTAATGAGAGGTAGGTGCAATTCTGCCACTCTCAGTAAAGCAAATTCGTATATAAAGAGAATTAACAGTAATTATAAAGCTTGGTGGAGGGGGTGTGGAGAGATGAGGCTTCCACATTCATATGGCACAATTTTCTCTGTGTTTCCAAGCAGTGACTCTATGCTACTGCACTTTCTCTTTACTCCTGTGTTCCCTTCCTATTTCATTTCCTACACTCCAATTTTTTTTTTAATTTGGTTTCTTGTTCTAATAGCATACTTCATTTTTTCCTTTGACTTTTCCTGTCTTGGTGGGGAAGGAAATAGATGGATTATTCAGCCATCTCTATTGTCTTTCAATTATTTACCTATTTATTATGACACAATTATGTAGATTCACCATGTTGTTGACCTAGTGAAGTGTGTACAGTATTCAAGTACCTGTAAAGGAAAGTATGAAACTGCCCATTGCGGTTTTTTATATTCTATATATTTTAATTGGAATGTTTGCTGTTTGGTCAAAAAGCCAGCTGGCACTAATTTCCTCTTGGATATGCTGTATCATAATGTACAGAGATTACTCCAATGCTGAGTGCTCATTCACAGAGAAAAACATTGTTTGTGGAATTCACTTTTTACATATTTGGTTAATGTTTTCTGTACTTATGAACAGTAATGGTAAAAGTAGATGTGTAAATAAGAATGAGGAATAAACAGTTATTTAGGACTTGGTAGATCATATCGTTGCTGTGTAAGTCCTTACCCATTTCAGCTGTATTGCATTCAGAAACATGATTAATATTAGCTAAGGAGAAGCCAGGTCTCTTCAAAGACATTAGAGTCTGTTTTTTTTATACGCAAGCATTATATGTATTTTATTTAATATTATTGTCCCATGCAAATCAAAGCAAGGTTTAGTGCAGTATCTAAACATGTAACGTTGTTATAGGCAAATGAAAATGAGACCAGGAGAAGTTCTCATTGATTGCTTGGATTCTATTGAAGATACCAAAGGAAACAATGGAGACAGAGGTAATTCTGGAAGTGTTTTTAAATTAGATTTCTAAAAGATAGGTTGTGTCATTATAAAATATGATCACTGTAACCCCATGAACTTTTCTAACCCACTGAACTCACCCACTTTTCTTTTTTAAGTTGAAAAGAACTAGGTATATTAAATGTTATACCATGGACATTTCAAAGTAAGAATACCTGCATAGAATAGTATATCTATAGTGACTGTATCATTCTCCAGGACAGAGCCTCTGAGAGGAATTTTATCAAGGGGTACAGTGTTCATTTTGTGGGAGGGAAGGTGGCAGAATGTACAGAGTGGGAGAGGGTAGCAAAATGGGGGTGGGGACAGGCAAAACAAGGAGAGTGGTAACAGCCAGAATAGTCTTTGGAGCCCAGGTCTACCAGGCTTCTCACTGCAGAGCCCAGATCTACCTACCCGCATGGCGTCGGCAGCTAGATATAGTAATACAGAAAACCAAACTCACTTCTAAATCTCTCTAAAATATTTTAAGTGTAGAAAATCATTGCAGAAAGTTAGCAGCGTATTTAGGCTCACACTAGAATGGAAAGTGTTGTGTGTATACCAGAACTTACTTCTGCAGCATCTGTAGTTCTACAGCTGTGTCCCTGAGCTCCTATACACTCTTTCATGGTGAGCAGATCCACAAGCCAAAGAGCTGCTGTAGCAGGCCAGATTTGAAATGATGTTGAGGAGTGTCATGTATGCATTTCTCAGCCCGGTGTATATGGCTTACGGCAGCAGCATCCTGTGCGGGAAGTGAGTCCGGATGAGATTGGGAATGTAAGATCCCAGGAAATTTCTTGGCCCCCTTTTTGATCCTGCGCCCAGGCACAAATTACCCCCTTTACTGTCTCTTATGGACCTTGCTCAAGGATACAGTGATACAAGTTGTATTCTTTCATTTAACTGAGAGAATGTATGAGCAGAGAAATTTATTCCTGATGAAAACTAATGGGGACTTAGGGCCCAATCCTATCCAACTTTCCAGTTCCAGTATAGTAAGGGAATGGTTGTTGGCATCCTTCAGTCTCAGAAGACTATGGTGTCATGCTCTGAATGGTGGTCCTGGAACAGTGTCCTCTCCAGTGCGCAAAGCCTGGGTAAAGTAGGTATGGAGGATAGGCTGTTACCCATGCAGCAAATCCCCCCTCTCCACGTCGCTGAAATGGTCCAATGGAAAGGCAGAGGCCAATACGGTTGGTTCCAGCGGCGTCACAGGAGTTGCCAGAACGTGACTGTGTTCAGCCATGAACTGCCTCAGGGACTCCGGCTCCGGATTTTGCCTTGAGGTTGACTCCTGAAGCCTTTTCCATAACTGGATGTAGCCACAAGGCAATGGAGGTTTGGGATCAGAGTTTTCCTTCTCTTAGATGAGCTGCCTTCCCAGGCTGACGAGTCCCATCTACCCGGTGGCTGTTTAGTCGCCTCTTACGACAAGTACAGCCAAACTGAGGGCCTATTCTTATCCCCAGCCCCCAGGGGGAATACATGTTCCTATACTGTGAGAAGCCCCCAGTGACTGCCCCTCCAACACAGGATGCAGCGCACATCCCACTGACATTCTAGCACCAGCACTGGAAAATTGGATAGGATTGGGCCCTTAATGCCTTATATTTTCCATATAAGGCAATTTTGGAGCAGTTGTGATTTCATTTTTGCAATAGAAGTAAATGTCTTACCATGTAGGTATTATTTAGCTTCTCAGATTAAATTCAAATCATTCTGGTCTGCATAAGCATTCTTGTCTAGTAGAGCTGTGCATCTTAAAAGATGCATTCTAATTTCTGGGAACATATCTGAGAACAGCACAGCAACAGTGTCAACCATTCCATTTTCATCCATCCCCATTAAGTCTATTGTCCTCAAAAAAATTCACCAAACACAGACCAGCATTTTAGATAGAAGAACTTCTTGCTTTGAACTAGCATACCTGCAGGAGATTTCTAGTGGCTTGCAAAGAAATGTTCACCAATAGACAATAAACTTTGGTTCTATTATATACAGTTTTGATATAGTAGTATGCTAATGCTGTTATACAAAAATTAGAGAAAGAGTTGCAAGTGCCAATGTCCAGGATTGCCATGACTGTAGTAGGAGTGTTTATTCCTCTTCTCCCTCCATTATCTACCATGAATTCTTCCTTTCCCTCCTGTCTCCCATGGTTGAATACTATTTAGGGTCCAATTCTATCCAACTTTGCAGCTCTGATGCAGCCGTGCCAATGGGGCGTCCGCTGTATCCTGCAGTAGGGGTCAGTCACACAGGCCTCCTAAGATAAGGAAAGGTTTGTTTTCTTACCTGGTGCTGCATTGTGACTGCATTGGTGAAGTAAAGTTGGATAGGAATGGGCCCTTAGTCTCTGGAAGATTTGGAAAGTTTGCCTGTAATGGCCCATTTCCTGATCTGTTTGTCCTGTAGTTATTCATAATAGAGAACAGTTTCCTTGCTTCTCTTTGTTTATTGTAGAGCATTCTTCTTTTTCTTTTGTTAATTAAGCTTTGGTTAATGAAAAATTAGTACATATGACGCATGATTGGATTGGATGTTGAGAATCCTGCTGGGTAGCCCAATCCTGAGCTGCCCAGCGCGCGGGACCAAAAATGGCTGAGACTGCATCCTGCGTGCTCAGTGAGCAGTGGTAGAGGCTCCTTGGGAGAAGGGGACTTTTGTCCCCTTCCCCGGGTAAGGCAAGTAGCCCTGCAATGGGGCTACTCGCTTCTATGGCAACCCAAAGATCAGAGTAGAATTAAGAGCCTCTGTGTTGGGCAGGTGGCCCGACATGGAGGCTTAGGATCCAGTCCCACCTCCTTCCCACTCCGCTTTCTCATCCTGGCACACCTCCTCCCCCTCCCTCCATGACCCACCTATGTCTCCACTACCTGGTGGTCCACACGACCCCCAAGCAGTGGAGAACCGTTGTTCCACCAGTGCTAGCACCAGTTCTCCACTGGCACATTTGCGACAGTGCGCGCTGTCAGTGAGCTGATGCGCACTGTATAGGATTGGGCCCTGAGTGTATAGGATTGGATATCCCTAGGTCTTTTCTTACTCTGCTAGTATTATGATTATTTGTTTATTAATTTTCTGTTTGCTTTTTTTTAAATTTCAGGCAGACTGTTGGTAACAAACTTGCGAATTATTTGGCACTCAATAGCATTGCCTCGAGTCAACCTCTGTAAGTTCTTTTTTTTTAAATGAATGTTCTGTGTTTCTTCCTCTGATTTTATATTAAAATATATTCCATTCCAAAACTGAATTGATCACTCAGCTTTTATCCTTTTTTTACTGGTTGATATGCTCCTTTTTTAACAGAAGGAGATCTACCCTCTGATCCAAAATTCATAGAAGCTGCCCTGAACTGTAATTCAGATAATTACTCTGTCTAGCAGTATTGTCTTAATTGATAAGTAGTGCCCTTCAGGGTTTCAAATAGGGGTCTGATCTAGCCTTATCTAGAAATGTTTGAACCTAGATTGAACCTAGGAGCTTCTGCTTGAAAAGTGCTTGTTCTCACGCTGAGATGTGGTCTGAAGTAAAGTAAGTTCCATTACTTTTATTGGGGCTTACTTCTAGATACGCATTTTTTGAATCGGAGTGGAAGCTGTAAAAAACAAACTTCTTTGTGTAACTTTGTAGGTCAGTTGTATATTGGATATACAGGCATGCCACATTATCACGAAATGCATTTCTGGACCCCCCTGTGGATACCAGAAACCACAGATACAGGCGATTCCTGTATAAATAATGACCCCCATATGCCTCCTGCGCCCTTTAAGTAACTTTTATTGTATAGCAGAAGTACTTGAAGTGTGGTATACTTGATGAACTGATGAGCTGAAAGTGTAGACAGTCAGTCTGCATGCTAGAGGGAGACTAACAGAAAGCAGGAGTTCCTGCTTCCTGTTAGTCTCCCTCTAGCGCACAAGCAGATTGCCTGCACTTTGGGCTCTTCAGTTCAGTAAGAACATTAAACAGGCCCTATTAAACATTAAACAGGCCCTGGGGAGGTACGTGGGGCGGCGGCAAGAAATAGGGCCTTCTCAGTAGTGGCGCCAACGCTATGGAACTCCCTTCCCCTTAACTTAAGAATGGCTCCCTCTCTTGAGACTTTTCGGCGAGGCATGAAGACCCTTCTGTTTAAACAAGCCTTCTGACTTCTCGGCCTTTTTAACATCTTTTTAACATCTTTTAATATTTTTTACACGCCTGATTCTTTTATGATTTGCTGCTGCTCTATGCTCTTTCAACCTGACTATTTTTTATCTGCTGTTTTTTTTATGATGTGTTAATATGTTTTAATTTGTTTTAAATTATGTTTTTAACCTGTTGTAAGCCGCCTTGAGTCCCTTCGGGGAGAAAGGCGGGGTAAAAATAAAGTTATTATTATTATTATTATTATTATTATTATTAAACAAGAACACCCATGCCAAGCACTCCTGCTATACAATAGAAGTGTATAATTTAATTTAATGGGTGCCTGGGCCCCCCCCCCCCGGATCCGTGGATTCAGGGGACAGCCTGTATCATGCACAGGTATGTTACATGTAGATGAGCAATCTACTTAAACATTGCTGTAGTTGTACTTTTTAGTGTTAAAACATTACTTTAGGATACAGTTTCCTATTAACAAGCTGCACTGTTCAAAGTGCTTCATTTCTGTTGAAGTGAGGAAAATATCCAGAAAGGTATTCATTTTCTGTGGCTCGCTGATCTTATAGGAGACCATTCAGCGCATCAGATTTGAGCTAGATCTATATCTATTGCATGTGGCATTCAATGAGTTGTTTATATTTAACTATATTTCCTTTCTTTTTCATTTGTTTAGCTGTTGGCTACAATTGCTTTGTGAACATAATGACCAGAACCGCTAATTCCGTAAGTCACCAGCTTGATAAGAACATTTTTTTCAAAATCTATCATATGCTCTTGTTAAAATTTTTTATCTTTTCCAAATAAATTTATATGTAAGTCCACTGGATCTTCCATGTAAGTTAGACCAGGGGTGTCAAACTTGTCACATACAGCGGGCCAAAGTTAGCATCTAAGGTGCCTACTGAGGGCTGGAAGTGACATCATTAAGCAGCTAATGACCAGAGATAAGTATTTGGTTCTCACTTAGGAACTCCTTAGCTGCAAATAACAGAAGAGGAATATATAGTATGCAAATCTTGTTCATATTTTCAAGTTATGACAGTGCCCAATTATCACATGGCACCCTTTCAGAAGTGGAGCTTCTGCTGAACAGTGTTTCCTCTAATTTTTTCCTCTAATGTGTGGAATCTGTCATCTTAAAATGGGCAGTGGCTAGTCTGACTTAACTGCAATAACCATGCCACCCACCTCCTCCAATCCTTGCTTGACCAGTGCCAGTGGCGCAGCTAGTGAGGGGCAGGGGTGGCGGTCTGCCCCAGGTACCAGCCTTGGGGAGGGGTGACACCACAAATGACCCAACATCATTAACATCACGGGGGTTAGGAATAACCCCATCATGCTATATACTGTTGGATGCGGAATTTCCAGTGGAATGCAATGTAAAAATCCCGAGTGGAATATCTCTTTTCTATCAAATGTTAAGGCCAAAAAACTAGAAACCAAAAAAATACACGGAGCCCTATGGAAAATGAAACATATCGTGCATTTACTTGCAAGTAGATGAACTTGCCTTAGTCCATCGGAAAGGGCAGGCTGAGAGGAATCCAGCGACACCAGAATGGTTCCTATCCAATAAAAGCAGCCCCCAAGAAGGATGTCCTTCCCTCCAAGCTTACGAATGTATTGAGCCCTATGGAAAGCGAAAGTAAGCCACAGGTCGCGTATACTTGCAAGTAAGTAAACTTGCCTTGGCTCCTGCTCAAATCAGGCAAAGGGGGATGCAAGGCTAGCTGCATGGCCCCAATCTGATGAAAGTGGAGCTCAACAAATGCTTCAGAAGGCAGCACACCTCCCCCCAAAGAATAAAACAGAGGCTTGAGTTGGTAAGGTGGGCACTGGGGAGAGCTGAAAATCTCACTTATTTTTTTTTTGGGGGGGGGGTGTTATTGCAGGCAGTCTACAGAGACAATTTACTTGGTGGAACAGGACTGGCTTCCCATTATTTAAATTATATGTTTTTCTTTATGTTTTTATTATTTATTTTAATTTGCTTGATGATGTCACTTCTGGCCATGACATCACTTCTGGTGGGTCCTGACAGATTGTCATTCTAAAAAGTAGGTCCCAGTGCTAAAAGTTTGAGAACCACTGCCTTAGCTCAAAACGAATCAATGAGACATCCTCGGGCGGGGGGGGGGTGACACCCTAGTGACCAAAGTTGTGAAAATTGTGGCTTTTAGGAATACCATCATGATTTACCAGGGGTGCCCAAACCCCAGCCCTGGGGCCACTTGTGGCTCTGGAGGACTCCCAATCTGGCCCCCTTAGAGCCCCCAGTGTCCAATGAGCTCTGGCCCTCCGGAGACCTGTTGGAGCCTGCACTGGCCCAACGCAACTGCTCTCAGCATGACGTCCAACTGTTTGATCTCTCGTGTGAGCTGTGGGACAAGGGCTCCTTCCACTGCTTGCTGTTTCATGTCTGTGATGCAGCAGCAAAGGAAAGGTCGGCCTTGCTTTGTGCAAGGCCTTTTATATGCCATGAGCTATTGCAAGACCTTATTCATTCATTTAAGTTCCATCTCTAATGTATTCATTTATGTAAATATATTCAAATTTGAAATGTAAATTAACTCTTTTTTTTTCCCTGGCCCCCGACACAGTGTCAGAGAGATGATGTGGCTCTCCTGCCAAAAAGTTTGGACCCCCCTGATATATACCATTTGATGAAGAATTTCATCCATTGGTTGTATGAAAATATTAACTGCATTTATTTTCTGTCCATTATTATTATTCATTTCATGTCATGACTATTATCATCTCTCAGTCTCACCTACCTCACAGGGTTGTTGTGAGGACCAAAGAAGGGGGGAACCATGCACACCACCCTGAGCTTCTTAGAGAAAGGGTGGTATAAAAATGTGAATGAATGAATGAAATAATTAATTAGTTAATTATGTCGTATGGGGTGACAAAAATTTATGGGCCCCGGGTGTCAAATGACCTCGCTACGCCACTGACCAGTGCTCACCCTCCCTCGACCATGCTACCTCTCAATTGCCACACCCCGGCCCTGAATTACTGACTTGCTCAGAAGCATTGCTTCTGTAGGTGATCTGCACTCATGTCTGGCTATCAAGCATCATTTCTGTTAGTGATCTGCACACCTTGCCTGGCTTCAGCTGGCATAAAGGAGATAACAACAAAGAAAAGAGATAGGTGGTGGCAACTTCTTTCACGTCCTGTTACAACTGGGAGTTGTGATGTTGAGGCAAGGTGTCACTTTGCAGTTCAGGTTCATTCTCAGCTCAATTATCACAAACCTAGTTATCTCATGGCTGGATAAGGCTCAAGGGGCTTGTGTTTGACACCCCTCAGTTAGACTGTATAAGTAATCTCCAAATTTTCAGTCATTGAAATGGAATCATACTGAAATTATTTTACATACATTGGGTTGTATCCAAACAAGTCTGAAGGGAAAGAAGTTCATAGAACAGAAGTAAAACCCACTGAGTTCATTTGTACTTGCTCTCAAATAAGCATGTGTAGGATTGCAGCCCAAAGATTGAAATTATGTGGATGTATGGTAAGATCTTTTTGTTTAGAGTTGGATGTAGTAGTGGGCTTCTTATGTGCTCTGCTTTGGATTGGAGAAATAATTTATATAAATTGAAATTCAGTTGTTACCTGCACCAAGAATTTAAAGTGGGGTTATTAGAAAAGTAGGTAATTATGAACTGCTTTGTTTCACCAGATTGACCACAAAATAAATATTAAATTGCACATTGAATTGAGATATTATTTTAAGTCTAGAATTGTTGTGTTTGAAGAAAAAAAACTGGTTATACCAAGAATGTATAAATATTTGCATTGTCAATTTCTTTCGGAAACTGCATAACAAAATATTGAATCTCATATTTTTCTATTCCAGAAATTACGAGGCCAGACAGAAGCATTGTTCATATTAACCAAATGCAACAATACACGTTTTGAATTCATATTTACAAATGTGGTTCCTGGGAGCCCCAGACTTTTCACCTCGGTTATTGCTGTACATAGGTATTTGAGTTCAACAATGTTTGGCATGCAAATGTATCTAGCATAGAACAAACATGTATTTTTAAGATCACAAAAGTGTTTTTAGTATAAATGAAGATTTGTCCCTAATACACTGTGAACTCACTGCTGTTAATTCTGATTATGAATAATTGTTGTTTTTTGGATTGAGCTTCTGGTTTCACAGCCCAATCCTATGGTTTCCCCCCACCACCACCATTGCAATGTTGCCAAAATGGCTACCCCTGCATCTTGCCGGTGGGGACGGGGGGAGTCATGGAGATCTCCTCTGAATAAGGGAACATTTACCTGTGTCTCACAGCACAAAGGGGTCTACTCAGACCTATGCTTGTGTAATTGCTGGCGCCTCTCTGAACGGAACTGCGCTGTGGATTCAGATCCAGGGAGGTAGCTGGGATTTGGCAGCCACCACTGCTGTTGAGCCCTCCCTCTTCCCAGAGACTTCTGCCCTCCTCCTACTCCTGTCACCATCTTGTTCTACCTTTCCCTGCCCCCATTCCATCCCCCCTACCAACCTACCTGCCTTGATGGGTCCAGATGGACCACCACTGTACACTGTGCAGCAGCAGCTTTCCCATTGGTGGTGGAATGCATGTTCCACCAGCCATAAAACCCAATAGGATTGGGCTGTCAGTGATCCATTTGTTGTATCCTGCCTTTCCTACAAGGAGCTCACTTGGGATACAGATCAGCAAGAATGATTCCCATCACAATTAGACAAGGTCATAGATTATTCCCTTTAGCAAGAATTATGGGGATTGATAAAGGTATAAAGAGCTACCTTTCACACTGTCTCATTCGAATGGTACTTCAGCACCTCAGGCAGGATGTTTTTCTCTTCCTGCTGGTTGATGTTCTTTAAGTAGAGATACAAAGACTGAAGATGGAGCTTATTTCTACAAATCTTACCTGCCTACTAAACTGCCCCATTAAGAGTCAGAAAATATATCAGATTCAGCCAATTGTTAGAAATAATTATTGGATTTTCATATGGTCAGCTTCAGGTTCTGTTAGTGACTGGGAAAGGATTTTCTGCATTACCTGTTAATAAGATGTTCTACTATTTGTTTTTCAAAAGGCTACATTTGGTGTAGATGACTTTCAGATATCAGTGGATTTGAGCAAAGATACCCGTATTTCAAAAGGCAACATGTTTGGCTCATATCATGCACAGTGATTTGATGCTAAAATGTATTTGTATTAAAATACAGGTCCATTTGTTCCCATTTGTGCTGCACAGTGCATTTCTGGAAGAGATCTGTTGTGTCCGTTCACTGAAGATTTTGTTGTTACAAGTACACATTATGATTCTATGTAGTTTTCCATGCTTAGAAGGGAGTGCATTGGATCTTGTTTTCTGTGCACAATCTCGATAGAGGATTGTGCATACTGAAAAATAGCACAATATCTCTGAAGTGCACAGAGGAGAAAAGCTAGGTTGGAATGGTTTTGTATAAATATCAGTGCTATATGTCCAACTTCTGTTGAATTCATAATTCTTGAAAGACCTTTAATATATAGTATTTTAACACATAGTGTGAAAAATGACTTGGGCCGAAATCCTAATCACCTTTTCCACACTGACCCAGCTGTCCCTTCCTGGGTGTCAGTGAAGGAGGCCTCCACAAGGTAAGGGAATGTTTGTTCCCTTACCTCAGAGCTGCATTGCCCTTATTTCGGTGCTGGAAATTTGGTTAGAATTTCGCCCTTAGACTTATTCTCCAAAATTTCATATTATGGTGACAAAACACACTGCAGAAGGCACACACAGGTTCTTCTTAGCATTTGAAAAATGTTAATTCTATCTTGTACTCTTCCTGAAAAGTAGCATCTTCATTAATCAAATTGTCATTGCACAAAAAGTGAAAGGAAAAGATTGAATATTTTATAGGTTTGTTTCAATAAACTGATAAATATGAAAAAATATTAAAAGAATAATCTTTTTCTTATTATCTTAATCATCTTATCTTCCTAGAGCTTATGAAACATCAAAAATGTACCGTGATCTTAAACTGAGATGTGCATTAATTCAGAACAAACAGTTGAGATTGTTACCAAAAGAACAAGTATATGACAAAATAAATGGCGTTTGGAATTTATCCAGTGATCAGGTACATATAGAAAATGATATTAAGAATGTGCTTAATCTTTTTTTCCTACCAAACATGATGAAAAAAGTTCAAACATCATCTCACAAAACCAATAGATAGGTGATACTATTAAGTTCAGCAGAATATTCTTTGCAACTTATAGTAAAGTTAACAGATACTTGCAGTTAGACTTGCAGAAGTGAAATAATGTTTGCCCAAGCTGATTTTTTCACTCCCTCCTTACTGTAGCAGCTCTTCATGCCCCCACCTAGCCACTGCTAGGAATCAGGAAACCCTTAGGATCAGCCTTGCACAGGTACCTCTACCTGATTTCTTCTCATTTTTCCCCAGCCTTTGCACCCCCTGCTCCACTTCCCAGTGGCGTAGCTAATGATCGTGTAGCCCAGTGCCAAGCTCAGAATGTTGCCCTGGAAGTGATGTCACAACCGGAAGTGACGTCATGCGTGTGCTTTCTAAAAAGTGAAAATTGGGAGGAGCCCACCTCCTCCCCCAGCAGCTCACCACCCACTTGCTCTGCTGCCTCCCCCCAGTCAGTGGCATAGGTAAGGCATCTATCTGCTACCTGGGGTAAAGGAAGAGTTGTAGCCCCCCCTTGCAGACAAAATCAAATTAATAAATAAAAAGTATGCCCCTGATTGGTTCGAGACATTGTGCTGGGGTGAAGAGGAATGGTTATTCTCCCCCTGCTAAATACAACAGGAGCATCTTGAAAAAGTGCCTTTTACCCAGTTAGCAGATGTAACTGTGTTATGATACATGAAAATGTGAGCTGACTTATATAACACCTTGTTGGTTTCATACTGTATCGTGGTAACATGACATTGCAACATGTCAATAACTTAATAACGTGTCATTGGCTCTCAGAACAATCAGTCTCATAGGTCAGTTTTGTGTTAAGAAAATCCACTTTTTGTTCCATAAGGCAGTTGTGTTTTCATTTTCTGGTTAATTGGCCATAACGTTTGATAGAATACAGATATTCCAATGCAGTTTGATTCATTGCATTCAGTATTAAATTACCTTTCCAAAGATATATGTGATAGTATTATTCAAAAATACCAAGGTTTTCACAATTTTGGCCACTCGTGTCAAGCTCAGGTTGTTGCCCCTCCTATGGCTTGATGCAACTGCTACCCTCTGCACCCCCTTAGCTACACCACTACCACTTCCCATGCCATTCAGGAATGGCTTTTGGGAGGACACAGGACATTGAAATAGGAGGAGGGTACAGGAAAGCTCCTTTGCATGAGAATTGTTCTCTTTGTACCGAGTCTGGCTACAAGACCTTAATTCCACATTTACGCTTCATGCAGATAAGTATGTGAAACAGATTTCTTTTCCAATACAAATAGCCCTTTCCCAAGCTGTTTTTTTAGGTTTCAAGAAATACTTGAAAAAGTGTTAGGGGGTGCTGTTCCAAAAAAAAAAAAAATGTGTGTGTAATGTTAGCCTCTTGCGGATAGAAGATTTGGAGCCCAATCCTGAGCTTGACACACCAACTTAACGCTGGTGCGTACTGTTGCAAATGTGCCATAAGGCACATTTGCAAGCTCTAACGCCAGGCAAGCGACTGTGCTAGCCCAGCGCTGGCTGGTGCTGGGCTAGTACCAGGTTGGCACCTTGCTGCTCAGTGTTTGCACAGACCGCTAAGCAGCAGCGAGGAAAGCAGGGGCAGGCAGGAGGCGTTCTGGGGAGGGGGGAGTCAGGCAGAGGTCGGGGAGGCGGTGTTTTGGGGAGGCAGGGAGAGGTGTGCCAGGGGGAGGGAGGCGGGACCGGTGGAGCAATGCTCCACTGGATCCTGAGCCTTCACGTCAGGCACGCTGCCTGACACAAAGGCTCTTATCTCACCGCTGACCTTTTGGTCAGTGGTGAATCAAGTAGCCCCATTGTGGAGCTACTCCCTTTACCTTGGGGAAGGGGACAAAAGTCCCCTTCTCCCTAAGTGCGGCCTGTGGCTGCCATGGATGTACAGGATGCGGCAGCAGCCATTTTCAGTGCCGTCACAGCGCATCCCAGAAGCTCCGGATTGGGCTCTTAGATAGCACACCATTTTTGTGCCATTGTACTTGAACAGCATTTTAAGCTATTTCTGCCCAGTGTTGCATGTATGCAACAGGGACCAAATGCGTACACCTGTGGGCCAGGCTAAAACCCAATCCACACATTCTGCAAAGTGAGGTAGTAAGCTGAGGAAGTAGAATTCTGAACTGATTCACTTCAGTCTGTAAGTCGGAGAATATTTCTGAGAATGCTTTCCCATTAAAAAAAAAAAAAATCTTAATTGAATGTAGTAATGAACATATTGGAGGAAAGATTTAACACAGACCTTTCCCTGATTTGCTGGAAATCAGAATTTACTACATGAAGGATGACTTTTGAAATGGGGGAGGATTTTAAAACATAGTTCCCATACCTACAATCTTAAAGTGAAACAGTCCAGAACCTTATTGCCTCACTTTTTTAGAGTCATGTAGATTTATATGATAGTAATGATACAATTTGTATGATAGTAAGCCATTCTGGCGGTCCCTTCAATGGATCTGAAAAGCAGCCTAAAAGCACTTTTGGCTTTCCTAATGAGTTACCTATTGATATACTTATTTAAATTTTGAAATTTTGTATTCAGTTTAAATTTTCATAGAAAACATGACCGTTGCAGAGATGTAGAAGACCAGTCTAAATAAATTTTGTTTTCTCTCTGTTCTAGGGAAATCTGGGTACCTTTTTTATTACAAATGTGAGAATAGTTTGGCATGCTAGTATGAATGACAACTTTAATGTCAGTATGCCGTACCTGCAAATTGTAAGTACTATAAAATTACAATAAACAATGTTAATCCTTAAATATTAATTATTTGGGCTACATTATCTTATAATTAAGATATAGTCAAATAGTATGGAATATTAATATAAACATTAGTACTGACTTAAACTGATTTATTGGCATAGATAACGGAAATACAGAACAACAAACATCCAGGACACACACAAAAAAACAAAATAAAACAATTATAATCATCCAATACCCCCTCCCCCCATTCACCATAATATAGCTGAAGACCCAGAATTCCGTCCTGCCAGAATCCCAGAAACAAAGTTGGCAAACTTGTCAAGAGAGTCAGTTTCCTCTATAGAAAGAAGAGTTTGTAATTTAAATGAATCCTCCCAACCCTGCATTTTATTCAGCAGCGGAGCCAGATAGTTCTTACGAAGGGTGTCATGCAGTGGGCAATAAAAAAATACATGATGTAATGTCTCCACACAATTCCTGTCACAGGTACATCTTTTTTCTGAGTAGGGAATGCCACTAAACCTGCCCGCTAGCAGAGCGGATGGAAATGCATTGCATCTCACAAGGGAGAATGCTCTGCGAACCTGCGGGCACTGCAGATGATAAAAGAAAGAAGCCGGCTTCCCAAAACTGACTGGGATGTGCAGATGGAGAGGAGAGCAAATGGTGTTAGCTGCACAGAATAGCTCTTGATGCTCAATATCGAGCAATCTTTCCTTGATAGTCCTGTAGGCTTCACTTAAACCAATCATACCCAGGCTTGCTGTGTCTAGTCCTATCGATTTAAGCCTGGTGAGTGTATCCGCAATCTCCGCAGGCAGTACTGGATCAGCCAAAAGCTGATACATTAGCCCATACGGGGCAGCATTGAAGAGGATAGGAAGCCAACATTTTACTGATCTCAACCAAGCCAACATTTTGAGTCTGATAAAACCCACTTCAAGACGCATAGCAGAGTATGGAACACATCTGTGAAAACCCAAGATCCTCCGAAGGAAGGAGGCCTGTATGCTCTCAGTTGAACGATTCAAGGCCTTATGCCAGATTGGACAGCCATAAAGAACTTGCAAAAGTACCTTAGCCTTGAATACCTCTAAAGCAGCCGGGACATATGTTACCTTGGCTTAAAAAAAACTGGGAAATTGCAAGGGATGGGATTGCAGCTTTCCTTGATTTCAATTGATCTATTATCTGTATAATCTCCATGGGCATCACAGGGGGCCAGATAGGTAGATCAGAAGAAGTAAAAAGTCGGGTCGGGTATCTGGGGATTTGCTCATCAAAAAAATAATTCTGAAAAATGTTTAATCCACATAGAAGAAGAGATTACAACTGGGTCATACATTTTGAAGCTAAGAGAGCCTGATTCCACGGCCCAAAATTATTTGTTATTTTTTTGCTGTATCGCTTGCAACAACTTGATCCATTGAGCATGGGTACACATCTGCTTTTTATCTAACAGTAAAGCATTAAATTGTTTTTTTGTAGAAAAAATATTTAACTGCCTCACATGGAGCGTTAGACTTTGTGAAGGCCAAATAAGTTGCTCTGATCAATGCCTTGAGGTCTCTGCATTCTTTATCAAACCAGTCCTTTTTATCGGACACACAATGTGTAGTGCTCCGCTTAGGGTTGGAACCCAGGGTCCTAAGGATGTAATCAATTAGGCTTTCAAATGACTGGATTTGGGCAAAGGGGTCAGACTCCTTCAAAATGGCTGATAATAAATCTATACTTGTTGACTCCCTAATTAACTGATGGAAATTTAAAGAAAGGGTGTTGTTCACCATGATTTTGCCACTACTCTCTGTGTTTACTTCAACCCCTGGGTGTGCTGCCATTCTCCCCGAGTGTAGATCAAGTACCAGGGTTAGAGGGAAGTGATCACTAATGGTAAGATCCCCGATGTCAAACTCTTTCACATGTGGTTTCAAAGACATGGATACTAGAGCATAGTCTACGACGCTTGACCCACGAGAGGACATGTATGTAAATTCACCAGCATTGGAGTACTGCTTTAACCCATTAAGACAGAGCAGATTAGAAATAATGGAAAATCTTGCAAGGGCCAAGCCATTAGCATTGTAACGAGAATCCTTTGACCATCTGTCTAACGTACAAAGTGAGGGGAAAGAATCTTCTTCATCCACCATCCATGCTCTAGAATAGATTTGATTAGAGTTTCCAACCCTGGAATTCAGGTCACCCAGCAAAACAACTTTAGCTAGAGGATAGTTCCTCTTGAGGTCATCTATACCAGTCAAGAGGTCACTCCAGAGCTGGGATCTCTGAGAACTGTTAAGTAAAGGGGGGATATAGACATTAAAACATAATAAATCAATAGCTTCACAGGATATCATTAAAGCTTGCATCTTACAACACCCTGAAGTTGTGGTTAGGGAGCAGGGTTTAAGATGCTCTGCCACCAGTATGGCTAAGCCTGCTGATGGGCGCCCATTAGAATTAGGTTTAATAGCAGGGAGCAAAAAAGCTTTATATCCGTTAAGATGCAATTGGCCCTGGACCCACGTCTCTTGCAACATAATTACATCAAAGGTTCTAAGATAACTTTAAAAATTGGTGTCATTTTCCTTGCTCCTCCATCCTGCAATATTCCAGGAAAGGATTCTCAAAAAGGGAGAGACCAAGACAGGAGAAGGGTCAATCAGTCAATCTTCATTCATGGGCGGGTTCTCAGTTTCCAGGGGGGCATGAGACATATAGCTAGATGAGGCTAAGTTTACCTCCGTGGATAGCACAGAATCTGTTGAATTGATAACATGTTCCCCAGGTGAAGTAGTTTCTGATTCAGATCGATGACCCAAAGTTTGCTCTGGAAGAACCAAAGGATGTGTTTTGCCAGTCAGAGCTTCCTCATTAGGACTAATAAGTTCTGCTCTAACTTTATCCAGGCATTTTATTATGTTTACTTGTTCCATCCTTGGAAGGCTCTTAAAGGCATTTATAGCTCCTTCCACAATCTCATCTTCTTCCTGAGAAGGGGAGGGAGGCAAATTTCCTCCACCTGGAGGCTCCTGGTGGATCTCAGCCTGAATGGGCAACTTCTGAAGGGGGTCTGCTTCTAGAGATGATGTTTGAGGGTCTCGTAGAGATGAACTCTTCAAAGATGCAGAAGAACATTGGGTCAATATAATGTTCGTTAATTCCTGCCAAACCATCTAAATTTTTTTGACCATCTGTAATTGCTTTTGTTGAGGGAGAACTCTGTATGCCTCCAGAGCCTCCCTGGTTAGCGTGTCCTTGTCTATATCCAGCTGGAGCAGCAGGTCCATGGACTGGGAGCTTGTATCACCGCTGTGAGGACTAGTATTCTGAGGAGGCGTTGTAGTTTATGAAGAAGCATTAGGCAAACACTGAGTGATATCACCAGTGTCTGAGATCTCCTCTGAGCTGAACACAGAATTCCACAGAAGATGATTCCTGACACACACTGTGTCTGAGGCAGGCAACTCATCCTGTACGTCTGTGGATGAGTTTGTAATCCTCACAGGGCACCTAGGAGTGGCAGGCGTTATCTCCATTGGGCAGTCTATTTCTGTGTGCGCACTGCTGGTGTCCGAAGGTGCACATGCTTTGCAAAGAAGGCCATTTTGGTATACTGATGCAATTGGCTCCAAGGATACAGCAGTTCCAGTTGTACTCTGTCCGTTAAGAGACCCGTGCAGGTCCTCTTGGGGTCTGAAGGTCTTCTTCCATGATGGCAAATTTACTGGTACCTTGGGTGGAGGCTTGGGAACCGGTGATTGAGCCTGGGAGCTGCTGCTAGATGCTGGGTTCTTCCTTTTAGGCTTTCCTCTCCCAGCTTCTGAGTGTTGGACATTAGTTAAGCTATATGCATCCTTGGGTGCGTTGCCTTGTTGCACTAGAAGCGAGGCTTTTAACTTCAGTAGTAGACTAGCAAAGCTGTCAGTGGCCGCTTTCAGATCAGAGACTGTTGACATAACATCCAAGTGTAATGAGGACCAAGGATCAGCTGTGTTTTCAGCAAGCTGATTACACTTATCACCTGATTGAGGGCTGGGCATCTGGCCAAAATTGGCCAGCCTTGGAACTGCAGAAGAAACAGATAATGGAGGCTTCAGATGGTTTCTCTGCGGATTAGTATGCATTTCACCAAACACCTGGTTTTGGAAGATACTGTATTTTTCAAGAATGTACTTCCTCTCATGAAGCAAGCAAGGAATCCTGTGAGTCTTGAATTTCAACAAGATGCGAGAACATTGTGGCATTTGGTACCACCGAGGGAGCCTAATCAATTCAATTAAATCAATGTTGTGTACGTCAAGACAGAGTAGCCTGGGTAGTGAGTCGAGTGCTCGTGGTTTATTTGTCCATTTTCCCCAGTTAAGGGGCGTGTGCCAGATCACTAACATCAGTTGGTTTCTCAGCAAGTGACGGGCTGAGTTCACATGGGCTTCTGAACTCACCCCTTCTACAGACAGGAGTGAGTTTCTTGGATGTCTGAAGTGAGTGTCCAAATACTGTGCAGGATGGGGGTGTGAGAGAGGAGGGCTCTGGATATCCTTATGAAGCAAGTCCAGCTTTGATAAAATAGAGTTGAACTGCCGGCAGATGTATACGATCGTATTCCCTGTTGTTATGGAATAATCTCCTAAAACAGTTAAAAACTGATTACTAGTAGCACTCTCTTCCTGTAGTGAGACCTTGTCCTGTAGAGAGGGGAAATGTGGTGACTGTGAGTCATAGATATCTCCCAGCTGGGGTGGGGCTGCTGGTCTCCCCCTTCTGACTCCACGGCAGTGTCTTGGACATCAAGGACAGCAAACTTATTAGAGGAGATAAAATTAGGCTCACTCACATGTTGCATCCAGGAGAGTTCATCCAGGTGTCTCTGTTTTGAAGACTTGGTGGGAGAGTTACCATGTTCTGAATGGTTTTTCTGTCTCCTCTTTTTCCCCATGGTCTCCGCGTTTCAAGATTTGGAATAACAATCCACCGTAATCCACGCTTAGTTGTAAACAAAACAGGAGCTGCCAGTGCCTTTCAGCTCAGGGACAATTTCTAAGACCTCCCAGACAAGAAGTAAACCAGAGGTCTTATCTAGGGAAGAAAAAATGTAGAAATGACTAGGAGCGGCTGGCAGAGATAACCTACTAGGCGGCCATTTTCTTCCGGCCAATTGAAATGTTGAGTCTTTCAGCTTGATGGTAAAGTAGTGTGCCTTCATCTTGGCCTAAATTTACCTTGGTGGACATGGACCTTAGCTCCTTCATCAGGAGACTAGGGTGTCTCTGGATGTCTTCAGTGTAAGAGCTCTACTCTGTACGACGCCAACTCTTAAGAAGCATAGCCTGCTGATTTTTATTTTTCAGTGGTACTTAACTGTGTTGCCAGTTGTGTTTTTATTTTATCATAGACCATAGTTAGTCATTTCAGTTTGTTATGTTAAGGAGTCACATTTGAAGAGCCTTTCTTTATTACCAAATAATCTTTGCTTGTTTCTACTTTGCAACCAGCGTTCAGTAAAGATCAGAGACTCAAGATTTGGCTTGGCACTTGTCATTGAAAGCTCTCAGGCGGTAAGAAGCTCTAGTAGGATATTTTTCCTTCAATTTTTAACTCTGTTCATGTCATCTGAAACCCTAATAAGCTGTTTCATACACGAGTCTTGAATGAATCATCAGTGTGTCATAGTATTTAACTCCAAAGAAATAGCTGCTTTGATTAGGATGTCATGGTGGTGTGATGTCTGGAAATGGAACAGCTGAGTTATGAGTTTCCTGAGTAATGACCATGATAAATGAACACCAGGTGACTAATCAAATCTCTGAATGAGACAGCAGCATATCGACTTGTTCACTTACTATTTTGAATGCCTTGTTCCTGTGAAAGTTTAGGCTACGGTCTTGAAATAATTAGATTCATGAATAAGTGGCTTCAGAAATATAGTTTACGTCACTGCTTTTCCTTTGGGACGGCTAAGAAAAGATATCTAATAATAGCTCTAAATCTTGACTTGCTTACTCATTTTTGTTGTACTGTCTTTCCAATGGTAACCATTACCCCCATGCCTTATCATATACGTGTATATACTACAAAACCTATTGAACTGAATGCCATAATTTTGAAAATTGCTTCAATGTGTCTGAATGGATTATGTATTTGATCATGATTAAAATTCATATCCAGTTACTCTTGTCAATACTTCTGTGTCTCTATGGGGTTTCTGTAAAACTATGCGATATTCTGTAGCTTTGTATATATATCATGCACAATTTTTGAATGTAAATAATGAATATTCACTGGTTTCAAATATAACTTCCTTGTAGACTGGAGGCTATGTGCTTGGCTTTAAGATTGACCCAGTTGAAAGACTGCGGGAAGCAGCAAAAGAAATAAATTCACTGCATAAAGTCTACTCAGTTAATCCTATCTTTGGAGTCGATTATGAAATGGAAGAAAAGGTATCTCAATTTAATAATATGCTTGTTTTGAATTAAATTTGTTACTGCTACCTTAATAAAATCAAGCAATTATTTAGGTCATTTTATGTTTTCTTTCATTTTTTTTACTTTCAGCCTCAGCGACTAGAAGATCTGACAGTGGAACAGGTACAAGATGATGTAGAAATAGAATCAGATGAGCACACAGATGCTTTTGTGGTAAGGATCATGTAAAAATAGTAACTTTCTAATTATTTACTTATCATATGGCAACACTATGTATACTTTTGTGCTAGTACATTCCATTAAACTTGGTGTAACTAATTTCTGAATAAGCATCCATCAGATTAGGTTAGGTATCAGTTAAGATTTTTGATCCTATGGGAAGATAACGCAAGACACTGGATTGTATTTTAAGGCTTTCTTCTGTTTGTAGAAGAAGCCCTGCTTGTGCAAGGGGAAGACAAATTTTCATCAACCCTGCTCTCTCTCTCTCTCTCTCTCTCTCTCTCTCTCTCTCTCTCTCTCTCTCTCTCTCTCTCTCTCTCTATTGTCCACTACTATGACATTTGTTCCTGGGGTTTGTGGGACAGTTAAGCAGACATTTAGGGAGCTCAGAGAATTGCAGGAAGTTTGTAAAAATTGAGGCTTCTTCAGTGGGTGGGAGTAGACTTGGGATACCAGCATTCTGTATTTCACAGAAAACCTGTCAGTTGTGAATGGATTAGGAATAGTGGTTCTCTAAAGTTCTGGTCTCCAGAGTCCCAGAGCACCAGCACATGCCTGAAGTGGCCCATGCCAAACAGATAGCAGCCAGTTATGTTGTGCTTGTGGCGCCCCTGTAGGGAATTCAGGAGCCCCAGCGCTCTTAGGAGCACACTTTGAGAAACACTGGACTAGATAACTTGTAGTACCATTTTTGAAGGGGCTGACTTGTTAGCAGAGCGGTTTTCATTTGAACAAGCAATTGCCTTTAAAGCTGAACTGTTCTCATGATCCAACAATGTGGTAATCAAAAGTGACAAGAATATATCTTTGTCCTGCACAAAACAAACAAGGTAAAACCATAAAGTATGATAAAAGTAAAATATCTGCAAAGATGTTTCGTGTCAAACTTGAATAATCCAAATAAGCCAACAATCATAGTGGATTTTTCATAGATAAAATGTGATCATGTACCCTCTTCACCTTACATAGTGAAGCATAGTTTGAAAATACTTAATGAGCTTGCTAAGCATGTTTTGGGTTCCTTACTTTTTCATTTTTTAAAAAAGCTAGAAATTCTACTTTGAGACATAAAATTTGCCTAATGCTTGCCTTAAACACCAGTCTAGTATATTCTGCAGTTTTTCTGATAGTCAGTTGTATGTAATCTTTATTACACAAAGAATAAGTTAACAATCTTGATATCTGTGGTGCATCTGCCTGAAATGAAGCATGATAAACTGCTCAAAAATTGCCACAGGCTATGTTTATTAATGGAGATCTTTTTCAGTTAAACTCTTTTGAATGAATGAATAAACCTTTATTAGGCATAGATAGAGAAATCATAAAAGCAAACATAATTAGTCCTAATCCCGTTTATCAAAAACGGAGTTAAGATACTAAATTACTAATGAAACATTTACAGTTCAACATAAAATATCAACATTTTTGACAAATTACATTAAGAAGGCTTGGAAATCACCAAAAGTAAAAATTTAGAAATTCCCTCTAGCACATCTGATGAGCAGTCATTTAGGAGACACTTCAGTTTTGCCTCATCCGAAAGCCCATTCATTTTGCCGAGAAGTGGAGTCATGTAAGTGTGGCGGGATCTAGTGTGCCGAGGACAATAAAAAAGAATGTGTATGATTGATTCAACATTTCCCAAATTACAAGGGCAGAGGCGTTCTTTATATGGTATTTGCCTGTATCTGCCTTCTGTGACCTTGGATGGAAACACATTGAATCTTGCCAAAGAGATTGCACAACGTTCAGAGGGGTTGATCAGAATACTCAGATAAGGAGCCATTTGCCCATACTTTAGCGGGATAGAGAAATTAAGAGGGGAGCAAATTCTAGAAGCAAGTTCAAAGAGGTTTTGTGCCTCAATGTCTAGCATTCTTTGCTTTACCCTTTGATAAACTTCAGGGAATGGATAGAAACTTTAAAAATCCAATGAAAAACCAATTGATTCGATTTTTGATTTAATTTGGCTATACCATTTAGAAGAACCAGACTCAGATAGCATTCTGGATAGAAGACTGCCTGGTTTCACGTTATAATGTAATTGGAGCCAATGGCGTATGGTTAAAAGCCATGCTCTTAATACTAAGAGCGATTGTCCGGTCTCCAAACCTAATGCAGAGTATGGTACAGATTTAGGTAAACCCAGGATAGCCCTCAAAAATTTAGCTTGGATACTCTCAAGGGTGTGATTTATAGAGCTAATCCAGATAGGGCACCTGTACAGGAGCTGTGCCGATACCTTGGCATTAAATACCTTGAGAGCAGCTGGTATATAACAATTGCCCTGACTAAAAAAGAATCGATTGGTGCTCTGCAAAGTGACAGGGGCCAAGTTGGTAACCAATTTTTGATGAGTACCCCAGCAAAGATTGTAGTGGAAGTGAATTCCAAGGTATTTAAAGCTTTTGACCTGTTCCTGTTTCTCCCCTCCAATAGACCAAGTACCTGGGTTAAACTCTTTTATTGAAATAACTAGATATATGTGGATTTAATTTGTTTTTTTATGATGCCTGAAAGATGGATGGTTGCCACAGAGAAAGACTTTTGAAATGAATTATAAAACAAAGGTCTTAAAGCAATACTGAATAAGGTTAAAAAAAAAAAAAGAAGAAGAAGGTAGAATATGGTTTCAAAACAATTTAGGTAGATAAGAGAAGACTTTTCAATGAATTGAGATATCTAGCACCTGTGTTTGACTATATCAAGCTTTTGATGGTTATTAACAGTCTGATCCTATTAGGCTGCTCCGCCAGCAGATTTCATGTTCTGCTGATGGAAGGAGGAGTTTGCCAGCAGAACATCACTTCTACTGGCAAGTACCTTGAGGCTGCCAGCATAATCGCTGGCAGCCTGGCATGCTGTCTGGCAGAATCAGTTGGTGGTAGCTCTAATGGGGTGGGGAAGGGGAGGAATTGGGGAGGTTCTGGCAGAGAGGGAAAGGGTGGATTCAGCAGTAGTCACATGTAGTCTTATCCTCTCCCTTTTTGCCATCCTTACACATCTCAGCCTTGTGCCGGCAAAATAGCTGGAGCAGGACCAAGGAAACTCATAGGGAAAGCAGGGGATTTCCCCAGAGTAAGTGAGCAAGAGTTCACTTACTCTGAGAAGACCTCCGCAACTCTCCCCCCCATCATGGGATGCTGCACACTCTCCATTGGTGGAGTTAGGTACCGCAGGGTGGAGTTAGGTATTCTAGCAGCCATTTTCAACCATTGTGCTGTGGCACACTTGTGTACCACAGGAATTTGGGGGAAGGTCATTTATCAGTAGGGATGTGAGCCCCCCCCCCCCCCACTGGCAGCATGGTATGCCTTGCCAGTTGTCAAAAACCCGATGCTGTGCCTTGACAATTTTAGTGTGCTGTCAGTGTGCTGTCAGTGTACTTTAGGGTTTGGCTGTTTGGGCTGTAAATTATTTTTACAATTTTTTTTAGGTTTGTAATTCAGTATTTTCTTATTTTCTTTTGTAGGCTTATTTTGCTGATGGGAACAAGGTAGGACTGCATTTGTTTAAATAAAAATTGATGGTGTGTTATAACACATTCCATAGTCTTATACAACATATAACATATTTCACAGTCTTAATCTGATGTGCTTTCATTCTCTCTTTTCTTGCCTGATATCCTGAAAAAAAGCAACAGGACCGTGAACCTGTTTTTTCTGAAGAGCTAGGACTTGCAATAGAAAAACTAAAAGATGGATTCACACTACAAGGACTCTGGGAAGTAATGGGATGATATTAATTTGAACAATATCTTTAAATTCTAAAAAAGTCATACCTGTCCTTTTTTGACAGCTACTATTACCTAGTTTATGGAGATTCTTTAGGAGAAAAACTATTTATAAAGGAATAGATAACTGCTGTACAGTGTACACTTGTCCTATTTGTAACATATTTATGAAGTGTATCATTATTGTATTTATACAAAGAACTTGCATTTAAAATCATTTGCTTACTTAGAACGTGTGCATAGTTCAGTTGATGACTTACTAGATGTAGTATTCTGAAAATATTTAAAGTAATAAGAGAATTTGTATTTCTGAAAAATCACTGTCGGTATGGTCTGTGTAATCTTCAAAATATTTTATAACTATGATTGTCAATAAATCTTATTCTAGGCTCATTTTACCAAGGTACTGAATATCGCTTTACATTTGGATGCATGCTGCGAGATGAGACAGATCTGTATACTCTGTTTGCTTTTGTGAAATGTGTAGGGTGGTTCGACAGATTCTTAAATTTGTACCTTCTTATTTATTCAGCCTTTGTTTTCTGGCAGGTTATTACTGAACACAAAGTTGGTGGTCAGTGACTGGTGACTCAATTTGGGGATTCCACTTTGCCACTTGCACCAAGCCTATGGATCATAGTTTGTTGAAGCAATAATGATTAATGTTTATGCATAGCCTTATATTTTTACCACCTTGTCTTCTGTGTCTCGTTGTAGTCTCAAATGGCACTACACACGAGTCAGAAATAAATATGAGTGCAGTGCAGTTTGCATTCAGGTTAGCATGGTTTATACCCTGATTATAAGATTGCTCAGAAATACCCTTTTGAAATTATCATCCTTGTAGCAAATTATGCTGAAATCTGGAAGGCACACTGAGTAGTTGCCCCGCAATTCTGGAATTTTCTCCTGTTGAAGAGTCACTCTGTAGCATTTTTTAAAAATGTGCCATGAAATATTTGTATTTGAGTAGGCTTTTATGGAGGGGGGGAAGGCTGAGCTTGAGAGCATTTTAAATTTTACTATTTTATTAATTTTCTTTGAATTTGTAGTGAACATGGATATTTTAGTCATTTTCCATTCTGTTTTTATCTACTCCATATCTTCAATATTAAATTTTTAAAAGTACACTGTGAAAAGTTCAAAGTATTCAGATAATCAGGTTTGAGTAACACAGAATGTTTTATCGGAAATGGCGTTCTCTGCTGGTTCACAGACCCCTTTGGCAGCTGAATGGCATCACAATGCCACCTCTGGATATTCAGGAATGGAGTCAGTCACAACCAAACTTCTGGGTTGGTTTAGCTCCACAGCTTCTAAGCCATGCACCGCAGATGCAACAATGGTTAGCAAGGAATATGCAACAGGAATATACTCAATACAATTGTGGATTTTAGTGTACTATTCATCGAAGCAGAATGCAATATCAAATATATTAAGCAACATTCAGCGTATAGTAATGTATTTAAAAACTCTAGGCCAGCATTATTTTGTAAAAATTGGTTACAAAAGGGATAGAAATAAAAGTTTCACAAAACAATTTTTTTATCCAGTGAGCCTGAGGTGTTACGTGCAAAATTAAATGTCATTTATTGTATGAGAGAAGCAGCTGCTATGTTTTCAAGTGTGATAAGACCTTGTGCACTATTTCTATAAATGGAAAAATGTCAAATGACCTCTCCATCCAGCTGTTGTTTTAACGACTGATCTCTTGAGTATACATTGAGCAGAAACTCATTTACACTTTTCCAGACATATAGGTTCTGTGAAATATTTGGTTGTATAGAATTTATGAAGGTGAATTTCAGTGAATTGTATAAAAAAATGAACTTTGGGTGTCCTGTTAATTTATTAAAAATGGGGATTTATTGGATTATACCTTTTATCTATGATTCATTGTGTTCCATAAAAGACTTTATTCTTTGACTCCAGCAGCAGTTGTTTTCCCATCCTTGCGTCCTTTTTTAATCTTAAATTATAAGAAATGTACATCCATCCTGACCAGTCCATACGACAAAGTGTTTTAAAATGTTGAATATGTCTCTCTAAAACCAGTAGACTGGACAATAAGCCAAAATATCATTGCTCATGCATCCAGCAGAAATTTATCTGTTCATTCTCATGGGCATATACGCTACTTCAGTCTCTTGTAATAATCACCTTTTAGAGGATTCTCAATGACTCTGTTATGAATGGGCGTCATGTTTGCACCTGCTGACTTCTATCTTTTAAGAGTATTGAATAGCATAGATGTATTGGTAACCTATGTCATAGCAACTACCTTAGGCCTAATTCTGCCGCTAACTCTGGGTGCTAGCCATATTCTTCAAGTAATCTCAATGATTCAGTTTGTGTAACCAAGTAATAATGATTCCCTAGTGACTAAAAGCAACAGTTGCTTCTTTCAACTCATGACAGCTGCAAGCTCCACTCTTCTTTCCACACCCTCCATCCTAAATTCCAGCTTGTAAAAGTCTGTAGCTATATTTAGTTGGTAAGATTAAATTACAGAGGCTTCAGGCTGGGCAAAGCACATTGATCTGCCTTTTCAAGCAGACCTAGGTACTGACACGAGGACTCTTACTTCTACCTCCTTACCCAAGTGTTCCACAAAATGGATTCCCAAAGAGAACTTAGTGAAGAGCTTCGACTTTATCAATCCACTCTTCTTCAAGATGGCCTCAGGGAACTTTTGGAAGAGAATAAGTTTGTTGATTGTTCCTTAAAAGCTGGAGGTAAAAGTCTTCCTTGTCATAGACTGATTCTGTCGGCCTGTAGCCCTTATTTTCGTGAATACTTCTTCTCTGAACAGAGTGAGGAGAAAAAGAAGGAAGTGGTTCTCGAAAATGTCGACCCTGTCATCCTGGATATGATTGTTAAGTATCTTTATTCTGCCAGCATCGACCTCAATGATTCTAACGTGCAAGATATTTTTGCCTTGGCAAGCCGCTTTCAAATTCCCTCTGTTTTCACTGTGTGTGTGTCTTACCTTCAGAAGAGACTTGCTGTTGGTAATTGCCTGGCCATCCTTAGATTAGGGGTACTCCTTGACTGCCCACGACTTGCACTCACTGCCCGCGATTTTGTGTCGGACCACTTTGTGCAGATTTGCAAAGAAGAGGACTTTAAACAACTTGCCCCTCATGAACTCATCTCTGTTATTTCACCAGACAGCTTAAATGTTGAAAAAGAGGAAGTGGTTTTTGAGGCCGTAATGAAATGGGTACAGGCAGATAAAGAGAATCGAGTGAAGAGCCTTGGAGAAGTGTTTGACTGTGTCCGTTTTCGCCTGATGGAGGAGAAATATTTTAAGGAGCACGTTGAGAAGGATGATATAATCAAAAGCAATGCAGATCTTCAAAAAAAAATCAAAGTGATTAAAGATGCATTTGCTGGGAAACTGCCGGAGCCTACCAAAAGTGCAGGAAAGTCGGCCAAAGGAGAGGTGAACGGTGACGTTGGGGATGAAGATTTGCTCCCTGGCTACCTAAATGATATTCCTAGGCATGGAATGTTTGTCAAAGACCTCATTCTTCTAGTCAATGATACTGCTTCCGTGGCTTACGATCCCACAGAGAATGAATGTTACCTGGCAGCTCTGTCAGAACAGATTCCCAGAAATCATTCCAGCATCGTCAGTAAACAAAAGCAGGTCTTTGTGGTGGGCGGACTGTATGTGGATGAAGAGAACAAGGAACAACCTTTCCAGTCATACTTTTTCCAGGTATTAACATTTGCAATGTTAATTAACATTACATATTTCCAGGTATTTAGATGATTAAACATCTATTAGGTGTAGAATTTGTGAAGTGTGGAAACATTGTGTGTGTCATATCTATGGAGGGAGAGAAGTGATATTTTTATTTCATGATAACATGAGGAAAATGTTTCCCCTGTTATAATTGTCGCTCAAATCTCAAGCTAGGAGTGGAAAGTGAGTAAAACTTTTACAATGTGCCTGCATAATTTCTTGCTGCACTCATTTAACTGCCGCAGAATAAATAATGCAAAAGATTTACAAATTTTAGGCAGATTTGTTTATGAGGTACACAGGTCACATAACCTATCTTTTCTCAGCACAGAATATGGTGCCTTGGTGCCAAAATAAGATCTTTAGACCAGTGTATAGGCTAGAGCAGTGGTTCTCACACATTTAGCATCAGGACCTACTTTTAAGAAAAAGAATCTTGTCGGGACCCACCGGAAGTGATGTCATGACCGGAAATGACATCATTGAGCAGGGAAATTTTTAACAATCCTAGGCTGCATTCCTATCTACACTTACCCAGGAGTAAGTCCTATTTACTATCATTGCTAAAAGCATATACATAGTAGCTTGTTAAAAGTACAGGTCTGTAACATTTCCCCAAATGCAGTCACATGCTATGGTAGCATCAAGTCTAATATATTAAAAATAAAATATTGAAATGAATGGGGACCCACCTGAAATTGGCTCGTGGCCCACCTCATGGGTCCGGACCCACAGTTTGAGAAACACTGGAGTGTAATCTAGACACAGGGTTGCATCTCAGCTAGCGCGCCAACTGTCAGAAGCTTGCTCTGCAGCCAGAAGTTTTGTCCATGAATGGAAGGATTGTTCCGCTTATGGAAGGGGTCATTGTGCTTGTATTCATGAAGGAAGCTTCCATTTGTGGAGTGAGCCCTTGACAGCAGAAGCACTAACAAGGTTATTACCTTTGGACTATAATTTGAGTTTTGTTCTTCTGTGAATCAAAATGTGTCTTTGCAAGACTGAGAAGTATTGTACTTTCTCACAGCTGCAACAGAGAAGAGGTTTACTTGGTTTACAGAGGTTTACCAAGTAAACCTCGTTGGTTACTTGAGGTTTACTTGGTAACCAAGTAACCAAGATAAGACAGGTTTACCTCTGTCTTATCCGGATTTAATTTCAGCTTGTTCGCCCACATCCAGCCCCTAACCGCCTCCAGACAGCGATCCAGGACCCCAACCGCCTCCTCAGAATCAGGGGGAAAGGAGAGATAAAGCTGGGTGTCATCAGCATACTGATGGCAACCCACTCCAAACCCCCGGATGACCTCTCCCAGCAGCTTCATGTAGATGTTAAAAAGCATGGGGGATAAGATGGAACCCTGCGGCACCCCAAACCTAAGAGGTTGGGGTGCCGAACAGGCATCCCCTAGCACCACCTTCTGGGATCTGTCAGCCAGGAAGGAGCGGAACCACTTCAAAACAATGCCTCCAAGCCCCAACCGGGCCAGCTGGCCCAGAAGGACACCATGGTCGATGGTGTTGAAAGCCGCCGAGAGGTCCAGCAGGACTAACAGGGTTGCACTCCCCCTGTCCATCCCCCGACAAAGGTCATCCACCAAGGCGACCAAGGCAGTCTCCGTCCCGAACCCCGGCTGGAAGCCAGATTGGAATGGGTCCAGATAATCCGTTTCCTCCAGTACCCTCTGAAGCTGGGACGCCGCCACCCGCTCAATCACCTTGCCCAGGAATGGGATATTTGAGACCGGCCGAAAGTTGTTTAAATTAGTGGGATCCAGGGACGGCTTCTTCAGGAGGGGGCAAACCATCGCCTGCTTCAAGGCAGGCGGGAGCACCCCCTCCCTCAGAGATGAGTTCACCACCCTCCCCGTCCACTTGGCCAGCCGAGTTCTAAATGAGTTCTTTGCATCTGTCTTCACGGCAGAAGACCTCGGGCAGATACTGCTGCCTGAACAGCCCTTCCTGACCAAGGAATTAAGTCAGATAGAGGTTAAAAGAGAAGATGTTTCAGACCTCATTGATAAATTAAAGATCAATAAGTCACCAGGCCCTGATGGCATCCACCCAAGAGTTATTAAGGAATGGAAAAATGAAGTTGCTGATCTCTTGACTAAGATATGCAACTTGTCCCTCAAAACGGCCACGGTGCCAAAAGATTGGAGGATAGCAAATGTCACGCCTATCTTTAAAAAGGGAAAGAGGGGGGACCCGGGAAACTATAGGCTGGTCAGCCTAACATCTATACCAGGTAAGATGGTGGAATGCCTCATCAAAGATAGGATCTCAAAACGTGTAGACGAACAGGCCTTGCTGAGGGAAAATCAGCATGGCTTCTGTAAGGATAAGTCTTGCCTCATGAACCTTATAGAATTCTTTGAAAAGGTCAACAGGCATGTGGATGCGGGAGAACCTGTAAACATTATATATCTGGACTTTCAGAAGGCGTTTGACACGGTCCCTCACCAAAGACTACTGAAAAAACTCCACAGTCAGGGAATTAGAGGACAGGTCCTCTCATGGATTGAGAACTGGTTGAAGGCCAGGAAACAGAGTGGGTGTCAATGGCAATTTTTACAATGGAGAGAAGTGAAAAGCGGTGTGCCCCAAGGATCTGTCCTGGGACCGGTGCTTTTCAACCTCTTCATAAATGACCTGCAAAGTTTGCAGACGAAACCAAACTCTTCCGAATGGTGAAGACCAGAAGTGATTGTGAGGAGCTCCAGAAGGATGTCTCCAGACTGGCAGAATGGGCAACAAAATGGCAGATGCGCTTCAGTGTCAGTAAGTGTAAAGTCATGCACATTGGGGCAAAAAATCAAAACTTTAGATATAGGCTGATGGGTTCTGAGCTGTCTGTGACAGATCAGGAGAGAGAGATCTTGGGGTGGTGGTGGAAAGGTCGATGAAAGTGTCGACTCAATGTACGGCGGCAGTAAAGAAGGCCAATTCTATGCTTGGGATCATTAGAAAAGGTATTGAGAACAAAATGGCTAATATTATAATGCCGTTGTACAAATCTATGGTAAAGCCACACCTGAAGTATTGTGTTCAGTTCTGGTCGACGTATCTCAAAAAAGACATAGTGGAAATGGAAAAGGTGCAAAAGAGAGTGACTAAGATGATTACAGGGCTGGGGCACCTTCCTTAAGAGGAAAGGCTACGGCGTATGGGTCTCTTCAGCCTAGAAAAGAGGCGCCTGAGGGGGGACATGATTGAGACATACAAAATTATGCAGGGGATGGATAGAGTGGATAGAGAGATGCTCTTTACACTCTCACATAACACCAGATCCAGGGGACATCTGCTAAAATTGAGTGTTGGGAGAGTTAGAACAGACAAGATAAAATATTTCTTTACTCAGTGTGTGGTTGGTCTGTGGAACTCCTTGCCACAGGATGTGGTGATGGTGTCTGGCCTGGACGCCTTTAAAAGGGGAATGGACAAGTTTCTGGAGGAAAAATCCATTATGGGTTACAAGCCATGATGTGCATGTGCAACCTCCTGATTTTAGAAATGGGCTATGTCAGAATGCCAGATGCAAGGGAGGGCACCAGGATGAGGTCTCTTGTTATCTGGTGTGCTCCCTGGGGCATTTGGTGGTCCGCTGTGAGATACAGGAAGCTGGACTAGATGGGCCTATGGCCTAATCCAGTGGGGCTGTTCTTATGTTCTTATTCTGCATTTTGAAAAGCTGGATACCGTTGCTTCTGAATGGATTGGTCTTCCTCCATTGCCATCAGCCAGATGTCTTTTTGGTCTGGGTGAATCGGAGAACAAGATCTATGTGATTGCTGGCAAGGATCTCCAAACTGAGGAGTCTCTGGATTCAGTATTATGCTATGATACTGCGTAAGTGGCTTAATATTGTTTTATGAAGGCTTTGAGTGAGTCATCTGTTCAACTGAATGCCTTACTGATGTCCTCCTTCATTCCAGATCAGTCAAATGGAGTGAGGCTAAAAAGCTCCCTCTCAAGGTGTATGGTCATGCTACAGCATCACATAATGGAATGATATATTGTCTTGGAGGAAAGACTGATGATAAGTGAGTACCTGGTAGCTTCAAAATTCCCCAAGTTCTGAAAAAAAAATTGCTATCAAATATTTGCATTTCTGCCCTAGTTTGAAAACTCTGCTTAGCATTCACTGTGACTAAGGTTGGTGCCAGCATAGTTAAGGCCATAAGGAGGAATTCACAGCAGAGAGGAAGGAAGTTTTGAAAGGGTCCCACTGCCTGCCCTTTATCTCTTAAGAAAGAGGTATTATGTGCATACTGGATCAGTGTCATCTTAGTATGGAGCAAGTGGTGGCAGAGTTGACCCAGTTTTAGAATTAACCATTAATTTGGCTATACAGGTGTATGTAGCTTAACAACCTTCCGCTTAATGACGGATCGCATATATGATGGTGGTCAAAGCATAGCAACTAGGCTCTTAATGAGGCAATCATGTCTCACATAGCTTGTTGCAGAGTGTCTGTACAACGAAGAGCCCTTAATGCAAAGAAGAGGCAAGCTATCTCCAGTAGCATGTGCAGCTAGCCGGTGACTGGCAGGGAGTGTCTGTTTACACAACTAATAATAATAATAATAATAATAATAATAATAATTAATATTATTATTAACTTGGTATTTATATACGACCTTTCTGGTCATCGAATTACTCCTCTGACTTTATTCAAGGCGGTTTACATAGGCAGGCGTTTCCAAATCCCTCAAGGGGATTTTTACAATCATAGAGGTTCTCTCTTTCAAGAACCAACAGCATTTCAGAATGGGTCTTCCTGGTTTGGTCTCACTTCTGGCCTCCAGTTCTCCCATGCAGGCTGACAAGCAGCTCCATCTCTCACATGGAGGGCAGCCAAGACGCTTCTTGCTCACACCAACAGGTGGAATAACTCAGCTGGGCTTGTCAGCTGCTTCAAGGTTTTGCCATTCTCAGCCGTTCAGGGAGCTGCTGGTGTTCTCAAACTGGCGACCTTCTGATGTTATCTTTAGGCTAACGGAGGCTCTACCCTCTAGACCAGACCTCTTGCCCTAACAAAGGCACTAGATTGTGCTGAATGCTCACTTAACGACCTAATCACATAATAGGGATCAGAGAGAATATCCCCATCATTAAGTGTCCTACCACTTCATGAAACATTTGTGAAATTACATTTCACAATTACATAATTGCATTTGTGAAACATTTTGGAACTATACAGAAGCAGACTGTATCAGAAATCACCATTGTATTCAGTTCTTTTAAAAAAACAGCTGGGCAGAACACTGACAAGTCAAGTAAATGAGTTGCTGATTAAAAGTCAAATTTCTACCAGAAATGAAATGTCATTGGATTACATCCTAGATTTTTCTTCCATTCGCACAAGGGTTAATTGATTCCCTTCTTTCTATGCCACATGCCATCTTCCTGCAGAGGGTTTTCCAACCTTCAAGAGCAACTTTCTTAAGCTGCAGGAGATTGCAGAGCAAAGGGGGAAGATCTGCAAAAATGACCCCATCTTGTGTGAATGAAAGTGCATTCCGTTCACAGAACAGCATCTAAGGATAAAGTCCATTATTCTTTGAGGACTACTGTGACAATTTAGAAAGGGGAAGGGGGTCATGTTCATGGCATAAAAGGTTTGTTTAACCATATAGCTTACTTGCATCACTCTTCCTTAAAATTCAAGGTAAAGTTCATGAAGAATTGATCATTCTTTCGATCATGAACTGTCTTTGTTTTTACATATGTACAATGCCTAACAATATTTGCATGCTGTAATAGTGTGAAAGCTTCAGTTTTGTTTACACTAGAGGATAGCTGTAGACATGAAAGTGTATAAAATAGTGTTTTAAAAGGAAATTTTATTCTTTACATTGGCCAAAATCTTGGTTTACCTGTGGGCAAAGTAATTTTGAAGTCAGAGAATGGAAGCTGAAGGTGGTGGGCAAGTGTTTCTAGTGCTAGTTAAGGGTATGTATCATCATTGCCTTCCAGAATCTCTTACCTCTATGGCTGTGAAGTGAAGTGGGTAGAACTGACCTATGTCATGAAGCCTAAGTGCAGAATAAAACCATCTTTTCATTTATTTTGCTATGTCTATTCTGGTATATACATATTTCTAACAATATATACCTAGAGCTCTGAAGAATTTCAGGCAGATGCACTTTCCAGCTTAGCTCTGAACTGGGGAAGATGATGATTGATCCTGGAAAATCTGATGCATGCAAAGTGCTGAGTTTGACTGCTTTTTCCCTGCATCATGCATTTAATTGCCTGTGCATGAAACCCAATGGGCTTGAGCATAACATTTTCATTTTGATGTCCAGATGTATGCAATATTAAACAGAACATAACTTTTTAGAAAATACAGATAGGTCATCTGATAGAAAACAAAGAAAAACATGCTTAATTCAAGTAGTCTCTGCATCCTAGGATAATACAATTAAAAATAAATATGTATATACATGACTGACAAAATAGAAAGGTGTCAAATTATTTAGATATATGATTCCATTTCCACCTTATAAATGCTACATAAGTATAAGTAAGATTTACAAAATAATTAAAAGAAGACGTAAAGGTTTTATCTTAAAATTTAAGGTGATGTTCAGTGAAAAAAATTCTGTTTTGCTTCTAGTGTATCCAGATCAGTTTGTTTTTCTGTTGGAAATGTTGTCCAAATCTGAATAGTTGTGGCCGTCTTAAATTAAAATGTCTTACAACAGGTCATTCTGTCTTTTTTTGCTGTGATTGCTGACTTTTGATTTTTGAGGTACTCTTCATGTTGTTTATTTTATTCAACAGGAAATGCACAAACAGAGTATTCATATATAATTCCAAGAGGGGAGACTGGCGTGATCTTCCCCCCATGAAAGTGGCTCGCTCTATGTTTGGTATCGCTGTCCATAAAGGCAAAATTGTGATTGCAGGGGGTGTTACTGAAGATGGCCTCTCGGCTTCTGTTGAAGCATTTGATCTCACCACTAACAAGTTAGTGGGTTATTCATCCTCCCTTGTTTAAAAGCATGTACACATTATTGTCTGATTTTGTCCCTTTGCTACTTAGTATTTTTGTTAAGCATGTCTGAATGCTTAACAAACCCTGCTAACTGGGCAAAAAGGCAAGTTTGTCCTTAGTAGCAGAAGAGTAACTGTCCTCCTTTGGCATCTTTTCCAGTTGCTGCTGACTCTTCTGTATTTTTTTTAGACCGTGAGCCTTTTAGGGACAGGGGACCATTGATTGGTTGACAGCCCAATACTGTCGGGGCCGCTGGCCCATGGTACAGGACTGCCAAAACAGCCGCTACTTTATCCTGCAGGGTCAGGGAAGCAACCAGAGATCTCCTCTGAGTAATGGAACTTCAAGTCCCTTACTCTGTGTTGGGCCCCGGCAGCCCCTATGGGTCTATTCAGATCTGTACTAGCTATTTAGATCCATACTGGGCTCCGAGGCCTTGGTGGTATAGGATTCGACAGCAGCTAAGGCTGCCATTGCCATCCCCTCCCAGGTCTAAATAGTCCCCCACTCAGTTTTGCATGAAGGTGATAACTGTGGGAAAGCCCCTGTATTCCACAAGTAGTTAGAATCTGACCCAGTGTGTTTCCATGCCTCTTTTTGATGCCTGTGTTCTTCATCTTAACAAAATTATTTTGTTTTATTATACAGCAACATAGAAAAATGTTTCCCAGTCACTTAGCTCTCCCATTCCTTCTAGCGTTCTTTCTGTTTCTTGTTTTATTTTTATGTCCAATATTGTCCCAGTGGGAGGGGGAAATCCCCAAATATTGGGTATAGGTACCTTCTGCAAACTTGCGGTACTGAGGATAAAAGCCAATCTGTTTAAATATACATATATGGATTGTGTTTTACATATTTATCTGGTTCCTTTGCTGTATTATTTCATTAAAAGGCTGCAAGTCTTTTGAGCATAACTTTCACCTTTGGTAGTTATAGGCATGTTTTACTCGTATTTGCTGAGAAAATTTGTTCATTACAAAGTTCCCCAGATGTTGTCATTCCAGTTCTCCTTTAAAAGAGGCATAGATTCTTTACAGCATTGTGCTGACATATTTTTGCATTAATGCCTTCTATAAAAGTTTTCTTCCTCATTAATATATCCCAACATCAATAGCAACTAGGTTATTAACTAGAGTTCTAATTTCCACATTTTTTTTCATAAGACAACCCCACTAGACATGTCAATAAGTTCCACCTTGATCACAATTTTTTCCTATATATCCCAAAGTTTGACTTATATAGTATATGAATTTTTTTTCTCCTGCAGCAATAACCATATTTTAAAATGAACTTTGCATTTTTTTAAAATTACAGATGGGAAGTGATGCCAGAATTCCCACAGGAGCGAAGCTCTATCAGTCTGGTCGATCTGGCTGGTTCCTTATATGCTATTGGTGGTTTTGCTATGATTCAACTGGAATCCAAGGAATTTGCACCTAATGAAGTTAATGACATCTGGAAGTAAGTTTGGTTTGAATAATACTGTTTTTGCAAGCCTAAGAGACACAAATGTCATTGTATCCCAACATGACAATATGTGTTTTGTTCAGTGAAGAACAACAATTTTTCAAATTGTTGTAGCCTTTTAAAAATTATCTTCATTCCAATGACAGTATTCCAGTTCTTCATATGGAGCATGTTCAGTCAGTTTCTGAGACTACAAAATAGTGTACATTTCAGGCTTAATGTTAATATCCTGGTTTAACTGAAAATTGTCAAATTAGTTCATAGAATTGACTGAGATGTAACCTCTTTCCTCACTAACAGGACAACCTAATTTGCACACATCAGCTGTAGTTTTTTTTTTTGCTTGCACTATCTCTCTTTGCTTCTGGCAAATTGTGATCTGGGTTGCAGAAGCAGAACTGTGTCAGGGGCTGGTGATGAATTTTTCTATCTATTGCCTTTTTGGGTAGGAGGGTCTTGTACCTGACTGCCTCTTATGGCCGTGTCCTCGCCAACTTTCCAGTGCTGGTGCAGCCATGCCAATGGGGCTGCACTGCATCCTGCAGAGGGGGTGGGAGTGGGGCAGGAACATTTGTTCTATTAACTTGGGGATGCACTGTGGTTGCATCAGCACTAGAAAGTTTGATAGAATTGGGCCATAAGTTCATTTTAGCATTATGTTTTGTTGCCTTTTATGTCTGCAATGGAAATATGCCACAGAACTGTTCTTAAAACAAATTTTAGTGAGAGATAAAAAAAATACAGGCATGCGACGCTTAACAACTGTTCACTTAACGATGGATTGCATATATGACAGTGGTCAAAGCACAATAAAGATGCTCTTAATGAGGCAATTGCGTCTCCCATAGCCTGCAGCAGAGTGTCTGTTTACACACCAGAGAGGTTCTTAAAGCAAAGAGGCAATATATCTCCAGTAGCCTGTGCAGCCAGCTAGTGTCTGGCAGGGAGTGCTGTTTACACAACAAAGGCAATAGAGTGGGCTGAATGTTCACTTAATGACCTAATCGCTAAACAATTGGGATCGGAGAATGTATCCCCGTCAAGTGGCACATACCTGTACATTGAAACAATGTGACACAAGCACAAAGAAAGCATCAACAAAATAATCTCAAAAAAATTGGATCATGGAACAGGATCACACTATATGCATAAGTGATAATTCAGCGAATTACAATGTTAGCATTTGGATTCTTTAATCAACCCTTTACTGTCAAGACATTATAAAGGGCAGGATAATAAAGGCAACAAATAAATAATAGCCTGATATAGTGAACAAAACTAACACCATAACTGGTCTTCTACAAGTCATGTGCAGATGTTATGTACAAGAGACATGCAGTGGGGGCGTGGGGAAGGGAGCAAGAAGAGTGCACCAACAAGCCCCGTTCCTGTGTTGATGTTCACTGAAGCCCCGCTTCCATGCTCTGGAAGCATAGGGGCAGGACTTGCTGACATGTTCACCCTCTACCCCCCATCCCCAACTACAAATACATTGCAAACCCATTTAAGTCCACACAGGGGTACATTTGGCCTCTAATCCATGACTGGTATTTGTAAGTACTGGAAGACTGATGACAGCAACCAGTGTTTTTCAGATTATGTTCCAGGGAATTTCCTAAGTAATAGAGGACAGAATTTCTGAAAATCATTTTGCCCATTGCTGTAGATCTTCCCTACAGTGTTTAGGTGCATGTTATGTAGGTGTGTTTTAAAGTGCACACTCAGCTCATGCAGGGAAGCAATGAGGCCTTCTTAAACATGGCCATCACCTATTCTTATTATCAGTATTCATATTCTGATTTTCAACAACAGAAGTTCTCAGTTTACAAAGCAAGGGTTCCATGACCCAAAGAAACTTAAAATCACTAATTAACCATCCACACACTAGCAAATAGCCACCCAGAAGGAATGTGGTCCTGAAATGACCTACACTGATTGTGTACCCTGGAACAGTGTTTCTCAATCAGTGGTATAGCTACCACCAGTGATACTTGAGGTGATATCTGATGGTACTCGCGGATTCCCTGGACACCTGCTGCATGGCTGTAAGACCAGAAACAACAGTGGTAGGAAGCTTGGCTTGACAGGCAGAACTGCAAAGCATACTTTTCAGTTCTCGAAAAAGCCCTCCCGTCCACCCTGAGCCTCTTACTGGTGTTTGTTGCATTGCATCTGGTCTCCCAATCCAGAAGTAACTGGCGATGATGTCATTGCCAGTTACTTCCAATGGTACTTCGAATAGGTGAACCATGTGAAGTGGACAGCGGAGGACAAACATTGAGAAGTGCTGCCCTAGAAAATGCCCCCAAATACTCTAAATACTGGTGTTGCATGTCAGATATGGCAATTTGGAAAGTCTTGATGACAAATTGTGACAATAATTGACCAGTTGGCTACATATAATTCTTTTGGCTATGCTGTTTATCAATGTTAATCCAAATATTTTGGAAGGAGGTTTTAGTAGGATGTGTGTTTAGTAGGGTGGCTTGAAGTGCACTGAGAACATTCCAACAGAAGCAAGCAAGCAGCCATATCAACAGCAGAAAAGAGGACAACAGCCAGAGGGATGCGTGTCTGAAAATAGCTTTCCCCCAAAATGGCATCCCTGTCTGAGTTCTTACCACTGTACGTCACCCCTTTGTGTAGTATCACTTGTGCTGGAACATGCCTTGGTTAGCAATTCGTTTGCAGCTTATCTTTGTGGTGTTATGAAACAGAATGCTAGAGCAGAATGACCACCTTAAAGAACATGGGTAATTAGTGAGTTTTTGTGGAAAGTATTAGAAACGAGAGAGAGGCTTTGGTCAAAGATCTAAGCAGCTCAATATATATTCCCTTTTGCTCCTGCAGATACGATGATGAGAAGAAAGAGTGGTGTGGCATGCTGAAAGAAATTCGTTATGCCTCTGGAGCCTCCTGTCTTTCTGTTGGCCTGAATCTGTTTAAGTTGTCAAAGCTGTAAACTGAAAGGCTGGCTGCCTTGATATGAGGGATGATTTCTTTTTTTTTAATGGCCTCTGGATTTGTTGTGTAAGCCTACCCTGTACAGAACTGATAACTAACTTTACTCATCCAACTGTTAGTTTGTGTGTCTTAAATGTCTGCTAACTTCTGTAGGTTTAAAATCCCCTTCCAATTTTTACTAACAGTGTGAATTTGAAGTAAATTCTGCTGTAACATTGAATAAAATTGAATTTGACTAAAACTCAAGCTGAAAAATGCAGACTACTACAGTACTCTCGTTCTGCTAATGGTGGAATTTTTGCTGCAGCTCTACACAATGTGCACCGCCTGCCCAGCTCTTCCTAGTCTACCTTGCTCGCACAGAATTGTGCTGCTGTATTTCAAAACCTGTTTTCACTCTTTCTCAATACTGAAGGGCCGTGTAAATGTCCTATTGTAATGTAGTGTGCAAAACATTTCCTTCAGCAATAGCTACAATTCTTTTTAATGTACTGCACTGTAACCAATGTTGTCTGCTTTATCACCGTGCCCTAATAATTCTTTGGCTGTGACTGACATAGCACTTAACCTTTCTACAGTACAGCACTTTCTAAGTGCTTCATATGTAAAGGTGCCATCAAGGTAATACAATACACAAGTATTATCCCTTTCTTGCAACTGGGAAGTTGAAGCTGAGGGGGAGTGATTAGCATAATGCTAATTCAAACTGGGAAAACGCTGATTCACACCTTGTTTTCTTAGCTGCTGTGTTACACCAGCTCTTTTTAGACTTCCAATTTCATTTAATATACAGCATAGTCTCAGCAGGGTGTGTATATTCTTCCAAATATATTTTTATGGCAAAGCTGAGGTGGTGAATGAACAGAAAAGGCAGGCTGGGGAACTGTGTCAAGAGTGTAAGAGATAATAGCCATCGCAAGACAGAAAGCCCTGAAAAGTACCACAAGATCTACAGTGCTTTAGCAATCATTACTTTTTTTTTTAAGACGGAAAACTAAGGTGCTCAGAATTTCAACTTCTGTACTTAGCAGTATGGTTGAAGGGTTCTGTAGGTAATATGCTGAAAGCAAAATTACAGCCCACTTGACAAAAACATTTTTTAACCAAGAAAGTTTGTGATAATTTACCAGCTCAGATTTTCCATACAGTAATTGAACAATTCTAATTCTATACTAACTGTGACTGTACAAATAGAGGGAAACAATAGAGGGAATCAAGTGGGAGTAAAATACATTGGAAGGGTTCGGAATCAAAACTAAGTAAAAACAGTTACAATCTCATCTCACTATGTTCTTTAGAGCCAGATATGTGTTTATCAACTGGGTCTTACAATGCTTGTCAATTTTGGTCACTTGTGTAAGTTACACATATAGCTGTTGTATGATGACTGGAATGGATTGTTCTTGAATCTTAAGCCAAAGCTATGAACATGTTTTGGCTCCGTGAGTCTAATGGTTTTTCTATATATGTTACCCAGACTATTCACTAGATCTGTCAGTGATTGACTAGACATGCTGATGCACAATGAACACAGTCTGTCATCCAGTGCCAGTAGCCTCTGAAATGTTCTCTGTCCTATTCTCACTGAATTCCAAATTTGTGTCTTTCAAGTCATTGTTCTTCACGCAAACATGCAACCACTGTCCACCAGAGCATGACTTCTTGCTTTAGAAATCATTTGGAGGATTATATCTAGGAACACCTCTTGCTTCTAGAGATCAGTTTGGCTTCACAGTAAAATGCATGGTGATATTTGCTGATCATTAAGATGTGTAGCTGCTGGAGGAACTTGATAATTTGCCAGCGTTCGAAAGGGAAGGGAACACCAAGTTGTAATGCCTACTATTTAGGAAATTGTTCACTCTATTCAACCTGTGACTGTCACTCAGGCTGTGACAGTCTAACTAGTCCCAGTTATGGTTGTATCTTTCCTGCACTTTCAACAGCTGCAAGAGCAGACCTATAGAGGAGGGAGGATAGATACGTTTGTCAGGCTTCTCTGATCTACTTTTAATATCCTGACGGAGAGGGCTGCCTTCCATTAGTCATGTTTCAAAGGAGATAAAGTAGTAGCTTGGTATGATGATGAGTCCAAGTCCTGTTGCTTTTAAGTTTTTAGATGGAGATGGTACAAACAACAAAATAACCACATCATACATTCCACAGAAGGCACTGTTTGACTGAGAACTTGAGTTTAATTCAGTGGATGTCTCCACTTCCCCCCTGCTGTAGTTCCATCTATCTGAAATGCATTTTAATGACATGTGGAAGCAGGCCAGCCAATCGCTGAAGCCAACTGAAGCAGTTGTTTCATGCAGCAGATTGGCAGGGTGCTCACCTCTAAGAACATAAGAGCCCCGTTGGATCAGGTCAAGGACCCATCTATTTCAGCTTCCTGTATCTCACAGTGGCCCACCAATTGCCCCAGTGAGCACACAAGACAACAGACACAACCTGAGTGCTGGTGCCCTCCCTGCATCTGGCAATCAGAGGCAGCCTGCCTCTAAAGCCAATAGCTTACATATACCTACTGTGACTTGTAATCCATAATAAACATTTCTTCCAGAAATTTGCCCAATTTCCTCTTAAAGGCATCCAGGCAAGATGCCATCACTACATCCTATGGCAAGAAGTTCCACAAACTAATTACACACTGGATAAAGAAATATTTTCTTCTGTCTGTCCTAACTCTCCCAATACTCAACTTTCGTGGATGTCCCCTGGTTCTGGTGTTATGTGAGAGGGAAAAGAGCGTCTCTCTATCCACTCTGTCCATCCCCTTCATGATTTTGTATGTCTCAATCATGTCCCCTCTCAGGCACCTCTTTTCTAGACTGAAGAGGCCCAAACGCTGTAGCCTTTCCTCATAGGAAGGTGCCCCAGCCCAGTAATCATTTTGGTTGCTCTCTTTTGCACCTTTTCCATCTCCATTATACCCTTTTTGAGATGTGGCGACCTGAACTGGTTACAATACTCCAGGTGTGGCCTTACCATCCATTTGTACAACGGCATTACAATATTAGCTGTCTTATTTTCAATGCCTTTCCTAATGAGGAATTAGGCATGGAATTAGCCCTCTTCACTGCTGCCGCACATTGGGTTGACACTTTCATCGAGCTGTCCACCACTACCCCAAGATCTCTCTCCTGGTCTGTCTTACGCAGCTCAGAACCCATTAGCCTATATGTGAAGTTTAGATTCTTTGCCCCAATGTGCATGACTTTACACTTACTTACATTGAAACGCATCTGCCATTTTGCTGCCCAGTTGCGAGAGATCCTTCTGGAGCTCTTCACAATCTCTTTTGGTCTTCACCACTCGGAAAAATTTGGTGTCATCTGCAAATCTGGCCACCTCACTGCTCAACCCTGTCTCCAGGTCATTTATGAACAGGTTGAAAAGTACAGGTCCCAGGACAGATCCTTGGGGCACTCCACTTTCCAGCTCTCTCCATTGTGAAAATTGCCCGTTGACACCCACTCTCTGTTTCCTGGTCTTCAACCAGTTCTCAATCCATGAGAGGACCTGTCCTCTAATTTCCTGACTGTGGAGTTTTTTCAGCAGCCTTTGGTGAGGGACCGTGTCAAACGCCTTCTGAAAGTCCAGATATATATATATATATAATATAATATAATATAATATAATATAATATAATATATAATATCCACAGGTTCTCCTGCATCCACATGCCTGTTGACCTCTGACTGCTTACTCATCTCCACTGCTTCTTCTCTTGCTGGATTGAGAGAGAGGGATGGAGCAGAAAAGTGTGGAAGGAGAATTGTGGACTAGATAATCACACACTCCTCTCTTGCACACATCTTCTTCTGCTCTGCCCCCTTCTTCCTTGTTCTGTCCAGGGAAGAAGAGGCTGACATCAGGTATCAATGAAGCAGCAACTGGCATACCACCTCTGGTGCCAGGAAGTCTTGGCCTGGTCCTGTAAGGAAGTGAGCCATGGACAACTCTCTCAAATCTGCCTTTTAGTCACATTGATTCCAAGTGGTAAGACAAAAGCCTGATCCCTGGGGTAGCAAGAGCATGTCCCTACTTTGTCATCTGGTCTCCACAGATTTCAGGCATATTACAGGTTGGGAAGCCATGCTTCTTTACCAAAGCTGTACTTTTGTTACCAAAGAGTTGGACTAAATTTTGATGCAGCTTCTTCTATCTGAAGAAGCCTAATGAAATTTGTGCATATTGCAGGAACACTTGTAGGAACATGGGTGCATATCAGATGCATATCCAAATATGAATGCCTTCTACCCATACCGAATTGCTTTTCGTGTGTACGCTTAAATACACAGCACCACACAGTGCAACTGATCACACAGATGTCCTTTTCAAGGCAATTGGAGCAGGATCAAGACACTGAAATTTTTGCTACAGTACACTGAACTGAATCTCTTGGCTGCTCTGAACCTAATCAGATTCTTAAAACAAAAAGCACTAACTGATTCTAAGAAGCAGTTCATGTAATCAGGTATACAGCTTGCAAATGTATGATTGTTTTATTTTCCTGCTTTTTATCCTATTGAATATATTTTGTCTGTAGAAACCTTTTTTAAAAATTCAGTTTCAAAAAATGTTTTTTTCAAGTAAAATCATCATTGTATTAATTTTATATAATTTATTTATGAATTTATGTATCACCTTAAGGCCATGCCTCAGGTGTTGCACTGAAAGCATAAGAAGCAGGATAATAACAAACCAGTTACTGACCCACTTTTAAAGTCAGTGTCTGAACTGGAGAATTTAAAACAACAACAACACTGAATCCCCGTTTTCAATGGCTCAGATCCCTGCTGCAGAATTGAGCAAGAGTTGCAAATCCAATATAGCCATGAAGGAATCCCTTCTGTCATAATTTTAGATTCCCCACCTTTTTCACATAACCAAATGTGCACTATATCCATCATTTCTCGATTTAAAAGGGTCACAGATCTATTCCAAGCCCACTGTAACTTTAGCTAGCAACAGTTGGAGGGTGTTAACACTTTTATGTAATTCAAGTGTAAAGTAGAAATTAGTAGAAATTTTACAAGTAGAAATTAGACCTCAAATTTAGCTACAAGGTTACCAAAACCCCAGGTCCAAATCCAGCCCAGTAATGCAGAACTCAGGACGCTGGATAAGGAAATGCATTTCTATATGCATCAAAAGACTGATCACATTTTTGTGTGATCCAGATGAGAATCACAATGTACAGACAAATGTACAACGGCAGACATATGGATCTCAATAGCTGGGAATTGCATACCAGTGATTGTTGTCGTGCAACCTTAAAGATAATCTAAATTTTAAAAAATTCAATGAAACTAACATAGTCTTGAAAATATTTAATGTTCCTTGATAAAAGTCCATACAAAATAGCTTCATGATTATGTGTCTCTTCTTCACAGGATATCAAACCTTTTCAAATACTTTCTTCTTTAAATATTCTATCCATGCATCCTTTGATGACAATTCCATAGAATTCCATTCAAAATGAGGGATCTGAAAGAACACAAGAGTACTATTACTATTTCAAGAATCTATACAACACCAGTACAAATTATATGGCAACTTTTACATTTGATTGCAAACTGGTTTGGGGCAATAATGATTGGTAAAAACACTGCTGGAATTTCCTTCATCACATGTGAGCAGAGGAAGAACATAGATCAGTGGAGGGTGGCTAGTCCTTAGCATATATAGCATACTTTGCCCTACAACAGGGGTGTCCAAACTTTTAGGCAGGAGGGCCACATCATCTCTCTGACACTGTGTTGGGGGCCGAATTAATTTACATTTCAAATTTGAATAAATTTACATAAATGAATATATTAGAGATGGAACTTGTATGAATGAATGAATGTTTTGCAATAGCGCAAGACCTATAAAAATCCTTGCACAAAGCAAGACTAGCCTTTCCTTCACTGCTACTGCTACATCACAGATGTGAAACAGCAAGCAGTGGAGGGAACCCTTGTCCCATAGCTCATGCGAGAGGTCAAACAGTCATCTTCACACTGAGAGCAGTTGCGTCAGGCCAGCGTGGGCTTCAGCAAGTCTCCGAAGGGCCAGATGCTCATTGGAGACTGGGGGCTCCCCGCGGGCCAGATTGTGAGTCCCTGAGGGCCGCAAGTGGCCCCCGGGTCAGGGTTTGGGCACCCCTGCCCTACAACAAAGATTGTGAGGTGGTGCAGGGGCATCATCCAATTATGCAAATCTTTTAAATAATTTTTGAAAATTCTCTACTTATTATTACTTATTTAATGTTGTGAACAAATCAAACACCTAAAGCAACTTTGGAGGAAGAGAAAGAACTGAGTATTTACAAAAGGACTATTTCATAAGTAATGGATACTATTTCCCCAAACAATTCTGTAATTGTTACAGATTGGTATTGATAACAGATTCATTACTGATTAAATGTTACAGATTGATATTACATATTGATGCAAAATATAGTATCTCATACCTGGACAACTTGGTATCCTAGAATTTCCAAATGACGCTTTTTCATAGCAATTTCTCCTTTCAGGTGGTTTGAGTTTTTGCAAAAGGCTTTTGAATCAAGAAATTCCACAGCAATTCTGAATAAAACACAATCCAGAAATGATATCACTTTGAACAGGGGTTATAGTTCAAGGGCCAACTACACAGCATACAAAGGTGTGCTACTGTGGTGTGTTTCTAATTGGAAACACCTCTTTTCTTTAAAAGATTCAAACAGGATAACAATCACAATCAGAATCAGGCAGAGGTCATTCTTTCCTTGTGTGCTATTTTTACCCTTAAAAGCATCTCTCTGAAGTAAAAATTTGTCCCCAAAAGCAAAACAAATCAGTGAGGCAATTTTCAGGATAAAAGCAGCAGGCAAGGAAAGAATGAAGTTTCTCTTCCTGGGACACCACAGTTCTGATCATGATTGCCACCTCATGTACTCTTTTTAAGAAAAAGAGGTGCTGTTAGTTAGAAGCGCACCTTTGTGCTCATGCAGTTTGGCCCTAAGGTGCTAGGAAATTAAAAGCAACATCCTCTCAATCTATTGATTGGTAGCATTCCTGTGCGTATTTACTAGCGAGTAAACTCATTGAACCCAATGGGACTTCCTCTGGGATTGCATCCTTGGGATTGCACTTGCATGACAAGACACTTATGTATGAGAAATTCCTAAAGTCACACATCTTCAAAAAACAAATGAGCAAGAAAAGGGTGCACAGAGTTTTCAATTGAAAATTGTAGATTACAACTTTAATCTGCTGTTTATCAATCTCTTCCAAGCATGGGCACTCTGATGGGTGCACAGGGCTTCCTTGCCCAGAATGGCTTTCCCTTTCCAATGGAGGGAACCACACCACAAACATTCCTCCAGGGGCTTTGTAATAAACTGTAATATATTCACAATTTAATTGGTTTACATATTCCAAGTCAGAAATCTAAGTGGCACAAGAGCAGGAAGACTTGCCAAAATATGGTTCCCAATTTTAATGGAAGCCATCTCTCAGATCCACACCCATACAAAGAGCAGCTGGTATAGTATTGTGGGTAAGAAGCTGAATCAGGACTTGTGAATAATACATGTAAAGTGCTTTTACACATACAGAAAGTGTGATATAATTGTTAAGTGTTATTAAAACACTGCTAAAATTGCAGCCATCCTCAAAGAAAGTTTTATATAAAGCTGGGATATCTTGTTTTCCATAGTGAAAGAAATTAGTACAATGTGGATGAAATTGACAGGAAATCATACTATCTGACTAATAGCCAATTCTGGTTATCAATTCTAGTTGAAATTTAAACCAGATGTTCAATTTTACTGCTTTCGCTACTGGGAGTACTGCAATCGGGCAAGTGAAATAGGATGGCTCACCACTCCCCTGAATTTGTATTTGCAAGGTTGGAGTAAACCTGTATTAAGGAAAATGATACTGAATATACAGCCATTGGAAAATGCATAACCACCTCTGAGCTCCTGGCGGTAGCCCTCTCCTTCCCATGAACTGGCCATCTAGTCCCCAGTGCACTCTCTCCAAGTCAGCCACGACGACATTTTGGTCTGTGTAGGGAAGTGGCTTTTGGTTTTTGTCAAGAATACATTCAAAGTCTGAAAGACAAGAATTTTTGATACAGAGAATTAAGTGTAAACTTTTTCTATTGTCATGCTAAACATATTTACTAGAAATCATGCTCTATCAATGTCAACAGAATACATTTCCGTGTTTCTCTAGCTGAGAGCATGGCTCTGTCTACTGCATTTTATCCTTTGCCAAACAATCCTCTACATCTCATTAAGAGGCAGTAGTGAGCTATCAAGACCATACTTTTTGGATGTTCAAGGAATCACATTACATCATTTTTTAAGCCAGGGGAAACACGTGGTTCAGCACAGTAGAGGGGCAACAAGCATCCTACAACAGCAGATACAACAAGGTAAAAATGTGATCAAAATGGTAAGGCACTGTACTACGGAGAGTTAATAACTTTGCTTTTGTTTGCCATGTGCATGTGTTTATTTTCTTAACCTTCATTTGGAAACAGAAAAAGGTCAACATGTTTGTACAAGGGATAGATAGATTTTGTGGTGTTTGCAAGCAAACTCCAGAAACAAAATTATGATATTTTATAGTAGACATCAGAATGCATCACAATACACACTTTATACCACCATATATCCTATAAATAGAGAAACATATGTATCCTCCATGAGTACATTCACTATGCAAGTTTACTCAAATAAGTCCTGCTGATGTCAGTGGAACCTACGTCCCTGCACGCATGTATAAAATTGAATAAGGTCTACATTCAGTAAGGTCTAAATATCAGAGCTATACCCCCTCTCTATATAGAACACTTTGGACCAACTATTCACAATGCTTGGGTTTAAAATAAGGCCAGTCAGGAGTCCTTTCAAATACTTTCAAATTCAAGCATGAATAAAAGGTGTTGCTCAGACAAAGAAATGAAAGTTAGCAGTGATATAGTAATGAAACTTAGGCACAAAGTTACCCTAATAAGAAATCCAATTCATTTCTGAGTAACATATCCTATGTACATGTTTTTGCTCAAAGGGAAGAAATGGTTAATGGTAGTTCATTTTCTCTTGGGGATATCATGCACCAGGCAGTCAATGACAATGTCTTACAAGGACTTAGTACCAGAGCCACTAACTTTTGAGTTTTTGCAAAAATAAAAAAATTTTTTTTAAAAGAAGAGGGGTTGCTGGGTTAGAAAATTATCCCTAAGGAGGGCAAAAGGTGCTACATGACCACACCTGTGCTCCAGTGGGAAAGTACACAAAACTTTAAAAGGCTTACCAAAATATCACAAAATGCTCTGGGCATGCGGGGGGATAAGGAGTTGTTACTTGTGTCCATGACAATCTCAAAGTCATTCCACACAGGAATTACAAGATCAATGACTGTGCAAGCTGGGGAAAAAATTCCACTTTTGAAGATAATGTACTGTAATCTGATCGTTCAGAAAATGCAGCATATTTGCAATGGAAAAGCTACTTTTTCCATGGAAATATTCCTTTTGATCTTTCTCTTACAAGAAATTAGTAACAACTATATATTTGTATAAACTATGAAGAAAGATTACCTGGAAAGTACAGTCTAAGTGCATATTAAAGATCACAGCTGAGACGTCCAAGGCCTAAATCCTAACCAACTTTCTAGCATTGGCAAAGCTGTGCCAATGGGGCATGTGCTGCATCCTGCAGTTGTGTAGCAGTCATGGAGGCCTCCTCAAAGTCAGGGAATGTTTGTTCCCTTACCTCAGAGCTTCATTGCCCTTATGTCAGTGCTGGAAAGTGGGTTAGGATTACACCCTACTGCTCACTTCTGTATATTTCAATATACAGTCTTGGTAAATCTTCTATAGAAGTTCCCCTTCAAGTACTGAATTAAAGATTCACCCACCAATTCCATAGTAGTAAGGTGTGAATACAGACACCTTGGCAAAATGGCTTCCTCCCAAGATTTGTCCCAGTAGTTTGTGAATCTGCTGTTGCAATGCACTAGGTTTACCATTGCCTGTAAACAAATAACAGAAAACAAAAGTAGAAGTGATGATAAAACACACCAAACCCTCATCATTAGCTTCACAGGGCCAGCATGTGTTATTATCAGCAAAGATTATCAATATCTTTATCAAAAACATATTTAAAAAAATTTCCTGACCCCTCCCCCTCATTTTCTGCCTGCTTTCCCCTGCTATTGGGCCAATTTAATACCCCAGAGATTTCCGTTACAATCTCAGTATCTTAAAAACAGTTGGGGCATCTTTTTATCCTTTCTAATTCAGTGCCATTACCCAACAGCCACATGTCAAGACTATGGATCCAGACTTCATGCTTGGAGGTTCCGAGAGACAAATCATCATGAGTCAAGCTTGAGTCCACCAACTGGGCAACCAAGCCAACCATGAGCTGGAAAGCCAAGCTGATCGCCACTCATCCAATCAGATGACCCTATGACACCACCAAATCTAGATTCCTTGAGGTCACACACAGATGTGCTTGAGGTTGTTGCTTTTAGTGAGTTGGCTGATACACTGGTCCAGATACAAGCAAAAGGCTCACCCATCTACAACTTGTACAGGTGCAGGAACAGGATCACCTTTCCTCTTTCTGCTTGGCTTTTGCTGCCTTGATGGTGGCAACAGAGATCTACCATATCCCTACATGACCCACAGAATGGATACAGCCCACAGTTCTTTATCCAGTCCCCATGGTAAGTGGGCTCTCTCAAAGCCACCCTTTCAGCAGTGCTGCTTCTGCCAAGGTTCTGGGAGGGGAAGATGGAAGGAGGCCTCCAAAGGCAAGGAAAATTACCAGGAAGGCACAGACCGAGAGGAGGAGGAGAAGGCGGCGCTGCCAAGGTGTTAGGAAGGCCTAATTATTACACAGGCTGCCCAGTCAGCAGCTCAGCTTTTGCTGAGGTGTCACTTCACAGAGCTCAGCTGCTGAGTGGCAAAGCAACACCCTACAGAAGCAGTGCTGCTGAAAGGCAGCCTGCATGAGAGTTGGGCTCTTCCAGCATAACTGGGCTCTCCCATATCTTGAAAATATGATTTACATATTTTCTCTTCTGTCATTTACAGCTAATGAATTCCTACGAGAGAACAGCCACCATCTGCATAATGATGTCACTACAAGAGAATGCTGCTTATTTCTAGCCACCATCTGCATAATGATGTCACTTCCGGCTTAAAGATGTTACTTCCAGCCTTCTGCAGGCACCATGAATGCTATTTGGCCCATTTGGCTATTTGGTATGATACGAGCTTGTTTTAGACCAATCCATGGGAGAGAAAGGAGCAAGGGGTGAAGAGGCTGTTGCTAATTGCTAGGCATTGCACCCATTTTGTCTTCCATTCACACCTTTCTCAAGTGCCATCACAAGGCTGTATACTAATCCAGAGCAAAAGTGTCTAGGTTGAAATGAGGCACTTGCATGGTTACAATACCCAGAAAGACAGACTAATTTTTGAAGTTTACCCAGCAGCAATAAAAGTGATTCCATAAAAATTTTCCCTAAAAGTTTTAAAACTAGTGAAATTTAGTATGGATTTAAATATTCACCTTTTCGCTGCAGCTGCTGACAGTAGCGTTCATGAAACCAAGGAATTTGAAACTCTGGGCATTCCAAACAAACTGCTCGATTCAGTTCCATCAGCCGTGAGCGGACCTTCCTGTTTAAGGCATCTGGTAATGCTGATGAAAAGCAAAAACAAGAAAATTCCAACACATCATGTAGAATACAATATGTCCAACAGCACATCTATTAAATCAAGAAAACTTGAACTCAGGGTTTAACCTACAAAAAATAGTAACAGGGAACCAAACAGTAGGAAGAAGGTAATTGAATCTAATTAGAAGACTTATAGAATGACAGGTTATTCTTAAACAGGGACAAAATTCTGTTGTTGATGCCTTTAAAGAGGTTATATAACCACAATCCTGGATGACAAGGCCTTGTTTCAGGCACCAATTCCCCCAATGAGCTTTCCATTGGCAGCTGGAAATTCTGAGGTCTCCTATTCAGGAGCATTCCCAACGGTCAGCTGGGAAGGAAAGGTATGCTTCTTTATATTAATCTATTCAAGGAACATGTTCTCTCTTTCTAGGAGGGAAAGAGAGCTACCACCCTGCCTTGCTACTGCTAAAGCACAAGATAACGTTATTTTATTTTTTAAAAAGGTAATTGTGTCTAGAGCAAAGAAGCATCCTGCTCAGTTCATTTTTGGGAACTGACAAAATGGGCTGTCTTAATTCTCACGAATTTAGTTCTGAGTTTGGCTCCATCCCCATTCCAAACAAGCAGCATACACTTATATAAAAAGTCTAATTTGGGAGAACTTCCCAAAGGCCATCAGAAATGTAAAAAGTGTCAAACAATCAGCACTTACTGTCCAGCTGGGCATCTAATTTGGTTAGAAATTCAACATTAAACACAGCCTTTATCAGATTCTCTGGAAAATACTCAGAAAGAGCCAGAGCAAAACCAAGCAGCACAAGGAGATGAGGCTCAAAAGAACCTGAAGAAAAAAAATAGATTCAATTTATAATTATTTTTGCAAAGGAGGGGGGGGGAAAAGATGGAAATTTGAACCCAAAACAGGAAATGTGGATTCTGATAACAGCATTGTTCAACTTCCATACAGTTTTACACATGCATATGCTTGCCCAACATCATTCTAGTTCTCAAAACCTAGATTTTTTTTGGGGGGGGGGGGCAAAGATTGAAGTAACAGGGATATGATGTATGGGGTAGACAGACTAGTGAACAGTGGTCTGGAATCCTCAGTCTGCTCCCATGCCACAACTTCCATTTCAGATGGCACTGCCCATATATTTCCTAAGCTAGAGAAAGCATACTTTTTCCCAAATGAAAGTGGATTCTCATGTCCCTCAGTTTTATAGCCTTTTTGCTGCTCCTTGTATCTCCATTGTGAGAGAACATTTACGTTAATTTCTATCAGCAGTATGTTCACCAAAATCACAAGTATGTTCACTAAAATCACAAGTATTAAATACTTGCTTGTACTTGCATAGCCTAGTTGAAGTCAATGGGATTAACAGCCCAATCTTATGCATGTCTACTCAGAAGTAAGTCCAATTCTGTTTAGTGTCGCCATGTGCACAGGACTGCAGCCTAAGTCACTGAGAAACAATGTAATGTAATGGTTAAACTTGGATCAGGCAGACCTGGGTTCAAGTCCCCAGTCAACCATGAAGTCCATAGGGTGAGCTTGAGCTACGCAACCTAACTACCTTAGGACCCAATCCTATCCAACTTTCCTGCATCTGCAGGATACAACCGCAATGCAGAGATAAGGGAACAAATGTTCCTTTACCTTGAGGAGGCCTCTGTGAATGCCTCCCCACCACAGGATGCAGTACACCCCCCATTGGCATGGTTGCACCAGCACTGGAAAATTGGATAGGATTGGGCCCTTAATCTTATTGAGAGGATAAGAGGAGGAAGAGCAGAAGACTTTAACACTCTCCTAAGCTCCATAGAGGCAGAACAGTATGCAAATGCAAATAAACCAGAGCAATGGCCATAGACTCAACTTCTGTCTACCTGCTGTCATCTTTCTACCATATTCTGGCTGAAAAGAATATGTTAATTCAGCTGTTGATCCTAAAGATGCTAGCTTCTATTTACAGTAGGTTTCAGCAGGAGCCTATAAAGTACTATGTCCAATTTCATTACATCACAAGGGTTAACAGAAGTCTCTCAATGGATTATAACAGGAAATGCAAAAAACCCACGATCCATTTCCAAAAATGATGAAAATGGAACATAATGAAAAAAATAATATAGCATCCTAATATCCAAGAATATTTCAGTCTAAGTCATAAAAAAATAAAACTAGTTATTATGGCTGAATTTCAACACAAAGTCAACCATTGCTTTGTCATTATTTTTGAACCTATACCAGATTACAAACTACAATATGTACAGGACTACCAAACCATGGTTTGAAGTGGTTTGGAATTTATTACTTGTAGTTTGCCATTATGGCTGCTACACCACAGAGACATAGGTGAACTTATAAAGCTGAGTGCTGACCAGATGGAAAAGGAAAGCAGCACTAAACCATAGTCTGTCAGCTATACAAGCTCAAATGGGAAGGTTAAAGTGGATAGAGAGATGCTCTTTACACTCTCACATAACACCAGAACCAGGGGACATCCACTAAAATTCAGTGTTGGGAGGGTTAGGAAAGACAAAAGAAAATATTTCTTTACTCAGCGTGTGGTCGGTCTGTGGAACTCCTTGCTGCAGGATGTGGTGACGGCATCTGGCCTGGATGCCTTTAAAAGGGAATTGGACAAGTTTCTGGAGGAAAAATTCATTATGGGTTACAAGCCATGATGTGTATGTGCAACCTCCTGATTTTAGAAATGGGTTATGTCAGAATGCCAGATGCAAGGGAGGGCACGAGGATGCAGGTCTCTTGTTATCTGGTGTGCTCCCTGGGGCATTTGGTGGGCCGCTGTGAGACATAGGAAGCTGGACTAGATGGGCCTATGGCCTGATCCAGTGGGGCTGTTCTTATGTAAATCATAGTGTAAGTTCTAAGCTATGGTTAGCACAAACCAAAGTCTAGTGCGGTGGCTACATTGAACCAGTAAGATTTTCTGGGAAACAGAATACTGTATAACACAAATCATACAAGAAAACAGCTAAGCTTTATTTGTTTTCTACTGTTCTGCTGCTAGTACCCTGATGCATAATCATATATGCTCTTCATGTGAGCTGATCTGTGGAGGAAAAACTCTTAACATGATTCATCAGGATGCTACAGATACCAAATAAACATGAATTTGAGTACTGTACACAAATTGCTATAAATGTTGCCCTTAATCTCTACCCTCCATATAAACTGAGTGCTCGCACTCTCTGTGACTGTATAACCATCATGGAAGAAGATGATGATAAATATCATGGTTCTAAAAATTACCCATACATGTAAAAGCCTCATTTTCATGCCCTTGACATTTTCATTAATTGTGATGGAAAAACAGATTCTCTACCTACACTCTCCAGCATGGTTTATATGAGAAAATCACCACCAAGCCTACCTCCACACTTGTATTCATTCAATCCTTGTCTACCCACCACTTCTCCATACATTGCACAGCTTTACAAGCCATGCGGCAATCAGGCCTCCCCACAGTGAGAGTGGCACATTTGAAGTAGCAAACTTTCTAGAATATAAGTTCATGAGCACCCCCACCAGGGAACAACAAAACTGAACGTTATTTTAAACATCTATGATTTGTAGCAGCAAGTGGCACCTTTCCATTAATTATTTTAAATGCTTCTTTCTTAGCACTGTGGTTATTTTGAAAAGTACAGAAGGGAATAGGACCCACTCCACTACTCACCAGTTTGAATGCTCTCTACTTAACACAATAGAAAGCCTGTTCTTAAAAAAGCACCAATTGTTATTTCCAAAGGTTGGAACCATTCCCTCTGGAAATAAATAATAAAAGGTTCTGAACATTAGTTTTTTTTCCTTTTTTTTAAAGAATAAATTGTTTGAAGTGTTTTTCTTGTAGATTGCTACTTTGCACCTTGGGAGAAAAACACCAAATAGTCACCTTTGACAAACTTACCCAAGCGGGAGCTGAAATGTCTAATGCAAGTCTCAAAAAACTCCTCACCCTGGGGAGGATCATAATTCAGAATAGCGAAGGGAAGGAGAAGAGAATAAGTGCCTGAATTGTAAATCTAAAGAAAGAAGAGAATGAGGGTGATCACCATGTCTGTTCATCAGATTTGTAAACCAACTGAAAAATAACAGACGTTAAGACAGACTGCCACCGTCATCAGGCACCTGCATTTTGTGGGCCATGTTTGTGGAAAGCTATAATGAAGCAAAGATGGCTCACAGAGTAATATCCACATTTTAGTGCAATGCCAAATGGGAATCTCTACCAGAAGTGAGAGGGGACAAGTCGTCACTGGGTGGGGGTATTTATCTACCTTTGTCTTTTCTAGTACTGCCTATACATGTATTAGTAATCACTGCATACACCCATTATGGCGGATTGGTGCCAAGAAAGCAGCAATGTACTCTAACTCCTTATATCAGGAAATGTGACTGGAGGTCACATCCAAGATGTCTTCTGAGTTGCGGAGAGGCCACAGGCTGCCTTCCCCCGACTCAGAATGCCTGCCGGAGTCTTCTGACAGACATATCTGGTTTTTGAGAAAACCGGTCGTGCCTCCTAAAACACTCTGGCAGTCATTCTGAGTTGCAGGGAGGCCATGTGTGACTTCCACACTTCTCAGAAAAGATCTGGTAATGAATTTCATTATCCAGTTTTCTGCATCTGTGGGGGTGCTGGGACCAGAACTCCAGTGGATGCCAAGGACCAACCTGTAGAGTATCTGAATTTTTTGTTTAAATTTTCTTCATTCAGCAGAAACAATCTTTCCAAATGCCAACTACATGGACATGTTACCAGGTTAATCAGGGACTGCACACTTGCAATTTTCATATAATAAATTCTCATACTCCAACAACATGGGCCAGAGATATACATATTCCTAGAGTGGCATGGCACCACTCCAAGTACTGTGTAAACTGGGCTAAAAGTATTTTTTAAAAAGGCACTAGGCTCTGACAAGGTACATCCAAATAAGGATATACATGGAACATTACATAATCATTACTTGGTCTATTACTTTCAAGGGAGATAAATTGATAAAGTATCACTAGTACCTTGTTTATATGCTGAAGAGTAACAGCAGCTATTCTGTCAAGTAAGGGAGGGCAAAGGTAGGCAGTTTTGACGAGAAACGATGAAAACTCGAGCACATTCACCCATGTAATTTGATTCAACAAGCGCTGGAGAGCAAGCATAGTTTCTTCAAGAAGCATTTCCTCAAACCATTCCCCAGTTACGTATTTGAGTTCATCTAACAGAAGATCCAGATCATTGGCTTGTTTAAGTCTCTGAGTGGCACAGCTATTGACTTTTTGCAAAAGCTTCCCATATATCCCAGAAGGGCCTTGCTGATTTGGCTGGTCACGTCGGACCCATTTTATGATAGCTGTGGCAATGGAATTCAAATCACTCAGGCTGCACTGAGACAAGATGGCATCTACCCGAGTGACTACAACTTCGTCCATGTAAGAAGAAGGAAGTATGGAAAGAACACGAGTCAGCATAGCAATATCTGCGGGTATGATGTTAACTTGTAAACAGCTGGAATTAAAACAGAGAAATAAATCCATCAGTGATGAGTAGCTTGAAAAAAAGAGATCACCTCAAATATTTATTACTGTATTTTTAAACCTGAATCGCATGTATATTTGTTGAAAGGAAGATTGTATTAAATGCACTCAAACAGATTCTGCTGGCATGAATGAATCTTCCTCTCAACCAAATATGCATATGATCCAGATTTTAAAAGACAGCAATAAGTATTTGTGCTTGTAGGCCAATAACTTTTCAGAGGCTGCATTATTTACAGATCTGCACTGTTCTGTCATATGTTCCAGGAGGAGCAGGAGGTCTGGTCTAGAGGGTAGAGCCTCCATTAGCCTGAAGATAACATCCAAAGGTCACCAGTTCAAGGCCAGGAACAGTGAGACCTTGAAGCAGCTGACAAGCCGATCCGAGTTATTCCACCTGCTCTTCGGTGTGAGCAAAGAAGCGTCTTGGTTGCCCTTTCAAGTGAGAGATGAGGCATCAGCCTGCATGAGAGGCTTGTCAGCCTGCATGGGAGGCAACAGGAGGCCAGAAGTGATACCAGACTAGAAAAGATCCATCTGAAATGTTGTGCGGTTCTTGAAAGACAGAACCTTTCTTTGTAAAAATCCCTATGGGGTTTTAGAACAGCCTGCCCATGTAAACCGCCTTGAATTAAAGTCCGAGGAGAAATCTGACAACCAAGAAAGGTGGTATATAAATACTTGTATTATTATTATTATTTATTATATAAAATATAATTTTTATTTTATAAGCTAAAGGCACACCATACAGCCATCTTCTTGTAACAAAATAGGTGTGGGTCTGGTCAGAACCTGCAAAGGAGAACACCTGGGGACCCCATGTGTTCCAGCATGGAAGAAATGGAAAGATATAAAGTATGCAGTGGAATATATTTATTCTTAAAATGTACCTTACCCAATGAGCAATCTTTGTAATTTGGAATAAAGCTCAGGATTGGGGCAACGAAGCATGACTAGGCACTGCGTCAATTTGGCCAAATCCACTGGCCTGTAGATATCCAAGTATTTGTGAAGGAGTGAAGCAATTCTGAAACCAAACACAGGAGGCTGTAAATGTTTCAGTGTAACATTTAGCATTAAATCCATATGGATCAAAATGAAGACTACCCTTTGGAAATTGCCCTAGATGCTAGTTCTAAGTTCTACCCACAACAGATTACAAAATAGATCCTAAATCTTAGCAGCAGGGCACTTGCAACTCCAGCACATATCCTTAATAATAAGCTACTTGTGAGCATCTAAAAATGCTTTCTGAGAATTAAGTATTAAGATTATAGATACAGACATGACAATATTTTTAAATCAAGTTGGCATATCCATACTCAAAATGCATGAAGATAAAAGTGCAGTCCTTTCTCAGTGACAAAAACTATATAGCCTAAAAATAGTTTAAAGAACAGCCCCATCCTCACTGGAAAGGATTTGGGCATCTCAGTTCATAATTGGGGCATGCTGCTAACAGAATTTTGTAAAATAATTCTACTGCTAACCAAGTTTTGTAAACTAAATAAAGGGGGGAAGCTACTAGCTTTTCAAGATAGTAGGAAAGCTCCAACTATCTACCTGTGTGAGTAGGTAGAGCAGTGCTTCTGCTTACAAATGGAAGAGAGGAGCAAAAATGCCTTCTGAATGTAGCCCCAAATGCTTTGTGGGATGAACCTCTGTGTACTCCCAGCCTTGGGAGGGAGCTTTCTCAGACATTTTCAAGGCATTAGATCTTTTTGATTTTGAATTTTTACTCAAACCAGTAGCCCAAGCCACATAGTGCAACCAAAACAACTATTCATTTCATTTACTAAATTCATTTTATTTACTAGTGCTCACTGTGCCAGGACATGTTACATACGTGTTCCAAGAAGAATTTCCACGAACAACCATAAACAAAATAATTTTTCTGTAAATGCAGTGTGACAGGTGACACTTGTGATACTAGGTCACTTGCCTGGATGCAAGTTCTGATCAAATCAATGAGACTGGACTTCCATAAATGTGTAGGACTGTAGTGCAAGAATAAGTCAACAGTACATCTTATAGTGCGTGCGTTCTGTCTCAACCAACATCGGATTAGGGCCGTTTTATGAACTCATACATCTTTCATTGGTTCCATTCTTTACAGTCAGAAAAACGATCTTTATATTGAGCATTGTCATTTTGTATTAAAGGTTTACTTGTGAATCAGTTGCGAATTTCTGCATTCAATTTCTTGCATCGTTTCAGCCACTGCTAATGCTTGCTGATGGTCAAATTCATCTGCCACTAGTAGAGCAGTTTCAATTAATCTAAACAGAAGAGAAATATTTCGTAAGTTTCCAACAGCTTACCTATGTAGCAGAAGACAGAGATGTGCATAGCACTCTGTACAGCAGAAAGTACATTCATGGAAAAAGATTGTACCAAGGAAAATGTTTAAGAAGAACATGTTTGCTTAGAGCAGGGGTGCCCAAACCCTGGCCCTTGCGGCCCTCAAGGCCTCTCAATGCGGCCCTCAGGAAACCCCCAGTCTCCAATGAGCCCCTGGCCCTCTGGAGATTTGTTGGAGCCTGCACTGGCCCGACGCAACTGCTGTCAGAGTGCGGGCAACAGTTTGACCTCTCACGTGAGCTGTGGGATGAGGGCTTCCTCCACTGCTTGCTGTTTCACATCTGTGATGCAGTAGCAGCAGCAAAAGAAAGGCCAGCCTTGCTTTGTGCAAGGCATTTTATAGGCCTTGAGCTATTGCAAGACCTTCATTCATTCATATAAGTTCATCTAATATATTCATTTATGTAAACTTATGTAAATTTATTCAAATTTTAAATGTAAATTAATTCTTTTTTTCCCCCTGGCCCCTGACACAGTGTCAGAGAGATGTTGTGGCCCTCCTGCCAAAAACTTTGGACACTCCTGGCTTAGAGTCACACTGAAAGTATCTAGGGCAGTGCTTTCCAAAGTGTGGGTCGTGACCCACCGTTGGGAGCCAAAACTAGTCTATTCCCCCTTAAGGGGAGAGGCTCAGGAATGGGTCCCCGATGGTACCGCAGTGATTGCAGTACCTTGGGGAACCAGGGACATCCGCACATACCTAGGGGCATCCTACAGCGTCCTGGAGACTGACAGCCGCCTCTGCAACCCCCCCTGTGACAGCAATGACCTCCAATCTGTTATCGGAGCTCACCTCCAGCCTGCAATTGTGCAAACCAGAAGTGAGCTCCGAAAACAGATCGGAGCTCATTGCAGCTGCATGGAGGGGCGCAGAGGCGGCTGCAAGCCTCCAAGAGCCTCCAGAAGGCAGCAGGATGCCCCAGGTATGTATGTATGTCCCTGCATCCATACAGGGAGAGCCACAGAGTCATGATTGCTGCGGCAGCATCAGGGCCAACCCCCCACTCCCATCCCCGCAACAGCTTAGATCATCAGTTCCCAAAGTCCTGTTCAGACTTTGGGAACCACTGATCTAGGAAGATGGCAAAGTGGAAGGTGTTATGAGTGTGTGATCAAAAGTACAGCATGTGTGCTAAGTTCTAATTTCAATAACTTATGCTTTCACCATCACATGATAAACAACAAAGTTCCAAGTTTGCAGTTTGTATCAACACTAGCAGATCAGGATTAGAGCTAGCCCAAATAGTGAATTTGCAACAAAATGCTGGCCCTACTTTAATGGATAAAGGACACGGCATTACTATGGATGGGATCCAAGGAACCCCACTGCCATATATTAAAATTCGTAGGTTTCTGCCACACTCTAATTGCTGTTTATTTTTCTCTCTCTTAATGAAGTTCTTGAAGGACCTCCATGTTTTATAAGAAGCTTACAGGTCAACAGAAATATTATATGTCCCACAGATCCACTGGACTATGATTAATCTAGCAACATCTGTTACGTCTCTTGATGGAAGAGTCAGAATTTGCTCTACTTGTGGGGGAAAAAAGCTCTACAGCATGGGTGAGATTTACAGTTTTATTTTTCTGGATTATGGGGAATGGGATGGAATGAAGCAGATGTACAGAAGGCAAGTTCACAATATATAGCCACACCAAGATCACACCATGAAACAAATCGTTTCCCTTTGCTGGATTGCACCTTCTACATCAGTGATTTTCAACCAGTATGCGACAGAACATTAGTGTGCCATGAATGATCTCTAGGTGCACCGCAGGAATGTGGGGAAGGGTCATTAATTAGTAGGGCCATTTGGGAGATGTGAGCCACCCCCCCCCCCACTGGAAGTGAAGTGTGCCTTGTCAATTGTCAAAAAACTGATGGCGTGCCTTGACTATTTTAGCACCTTGTCAGTTCTGCCACTAAATGAAAATGAAAATAGCTGCTTTACATACTCAGGTATCTTCAGACAAATCTGGTTTAAAAATTTATTTAACATAAGAACATATACATATGCCAAATAAACTGGCAGGGATCTTACTGTTCTTTGGTCTCTGGTCCGGTCATGGGTGCAAGAGTGACAAATAGTCGAGTGAAGCTCAAGGGATTGTTGCAATCATCCATCATGTCCATCAGCTTTTGTTTAGCAACTATTCTAAACTCAGTGTTGTTGTACTGTAAAGACTGGTAGAGTCCAAGGATGATAGCCAACTGCTCAATATCTAGCTGACTCACATGCTGGAGAAAAACCTTGTTACACTTGTCTAGCAAGGGACGATATGGTAGTCTGACATTCCGGAGAAACTGTACAAATCGCCTGGCATGGTTCAAGGGGACACGTTCCACGGTTTCCAAAGCAAACTCTGCCTTCTGTATTAAACGATCTCGGAAACTCTGTGAGATAACACCAGATATGCTGATCATCAAAACCGATAAGATCCTAAAAACATTCAAAAAATTGCTGAGTCAAGAATAAATGCTATATCCTTTTAAAAATGATAAAAAGTATTGGGGGGAGGAGAGGAGAGAGTTTAGAGTAGTAATCCCTGCAATCACTCCAAATGGATACTTAAAAGTATTTTCCTTGCTATTCATTTCAAGTGTCTCAGTCATATAAAATTGTAAATTACCTATTTTCCAACAGAGGGTATGAACTGCACAGATAGGCCAAGAAGTTTTAAATCCACTGGCACAACAATGGAGTAAAACAGGTTTATTGTCAGGACATCCAAATCACACGGCATTCAAGTATAAAAGAAAAGATAATATTTTATAGTCGGGCTAGCTAATTTTCTTTACCCCAGAATATGAATAGGACAAGGCTCACGCTTGCAAAGTTGCAGAACTCTAGTAGTTAAATATGCCAAAGGCATATTCAGAGACCTAAAGTTGGCCATCAGCCTCCATTATGCTTGAACACATTGGAAAAGAAGAAAGTAGAAGGTTTACTCTATCATGAAATGCCAAACAGCTTCTTTGAAATGACCATTTAAATTCTGAATTTTTGGACTCTAGAACCTCATTCTTCAATAATGAAAAATTGTTAGTGCTGGGCAGAAAGGTGTCTGCCTAACCCTGTGATGTAAATCAATCAACATCTCAGAACAAGTCAGTGAATACCCCATCAGGGAAGCTTAAGTTAATAGGACTTCCATCATCCAACTCTTAAGCACTGAGCAATTACATAAAACCCAGAGGAATACAGTGGCTGCGAAGTCACTGTATAGTCTGACAAGAGATAGGACATTACTCCGGACTATCTGTAATAACACCAAGTTTAACATAAGTAGGGGGAAGGTCTTGGCGTCATGACAGCAGACAAGACCAATACACAAGGCTCAGGCTTACTTCAAAATGGGATTTGAGGAACTTTTTAAATGGAAGCCAGCTTATCATTCTAAGGCAGGGTTTTTCAAACTGGGGCGTCGTGACGCCCTAGCTTGCAGGCCCTGGCCCGTCCCCTTAAGGGGCGTGGGCAGCCTGAAGGCAGGGAGGCTGCAGGGGCTTGGGTACACGTACCCAAGCCTCTGCAGCCTCCCGGGGGGGCAGGGAGCCCGGTGCAACCTGCAGCAGGGCTCCCCGCAGCAGTGAAAGTAGATGCAGAGTGATCGCGCTCCGCCTCCGCTAAAGCAGAAGTGGAGCTCATCGCTCTGTATCTACTTTCACTGCTGTGGGAAGCCCTGCTGCAGGTTGCGCCTGGCTTCCCGCACTCCCGGGAGGCTGCAGGGGCTTGGGTACATGTACCCAAGTCCCTGCAGCCCCCGAGCGGCATGATCCTGGGGATTGTGCCGCTGCCTTCCCCCGTCCCTGCTGCCTCCCCCCTCCCTCCCACGCAAGAACTTAGTGGCTCTCAAACTCTCCCAGAGAGTTTGAGAACCACTGTTCTAAGGCATTATGTCAAAAATAGGTCATTTATTCTAAGATAAAAGGCAGCACGAAAGTAAACAATTATATTTCTTTCATTTCCCTTTTTCGTTTATGTCAAACTCAAGCAGTCTTCATCTAACTTCAAGAAAAGTGTTCAAAGAGTGCAGAAATGTTTTGAAAATAAATGCTACAATCTTGAGGGCAGAGGTCCTACCAGACACAGTGTGGAGCACTGAAAGTAGGCCCTTGCATGGTAACAATTTCCATCCTGCAGACAGAAGGAGCTTCCAACATCAGAGCTTTACTCCACAGTAACTTTGGAGACCACTTGAAATTTATAAGTTCACAAAATATTGGGCAAAACTAAAGGATGAAACTGAAGTCTACTGAAAGAAATTTAAAGGAATGATTAAAATACATTTTATTTGCTTTCTTTAACAAGACATTATCAAGGCATGGCTCAACAATGGAGCCACCCACAAGTTCTTCTTTGGTTTAGAATGGTGTTCAGGTAACCTAATTAAACATGAGTTCCCTAAATAAGTGCAACAAAATTGCTTTGTAAATGCATAATACATTAACTACATGTACTCACGAGTCAGTCTTGAGACGTTGGTTAAAATAAGATTACCTTGTATCTTGTATGGCAGCTAAGTTCTTATTCACAATATCTGCTATATGACCCATGACAGGACTATTGTATATCTGTTGCTCATGTAGACACAGTGCAAATTTAGATAGTGCAGGCAGGCTCAGCCTGTAAGAATATTATTTTCAAAAAGTCATTACTGTACCAAAATATATACATTTATACACAAAGGATAATAAATGAAAACATTTTCCTACATATATCATATATAAGAGAGATTACTGAGGACAAGTTTACTGCTCACTTATATTATTTGTAAGAAAACTGCAATACAAGTGCTACATTATCACTTGATAATGACAGGATTCAAACTATTACAAGGAGTGATTAGTCATTGCAAATTGGCACCAACCTCAGGCACTAAGTCAACAATCTCAGCCCTTTAGATAGTTGCTAAGCTTAGTATCACCAATTATGAGTTGCTCTGAATGCCCACTTGGGGGAGAAAGTGGGATATAAATTTGTAAATAAATAAAACAAATAAATATTTCAATTAAACACATCAATTCAGCTGCCATGCTATATACATTTACTCAAAAGTAATTTTCATTGAAATCAACAAGAACTCTAATGGTGTGGTAATTCAAGCAGAGTGTACGGCAACTGTTTATTCCATATGAAAAAACACAATCAGCCACAGAAGAAGCAACAAAGAAGGCAACCGCTTGTAACATTTGATTTTATGCACAAAATGAGTTTGTCAACCCACAAAAACGGGTTGCTGTCTAAAAATAAGGTAACCTAGTAAAAGTAAGGCAGCTTTGAGATTCAAACCAGTGTGGCAGACATTTCTGTGGCATAGAAAACAAACAAATTATATGAATTGGAAAAGCAAGTCAGTTTGGCTAGGGACCCCACTTTCACTTTTCTGATTCCCATTCATGCTGTGTCCTGAGCATGAACATTAGGAGAGTTTGGCTACACTCAGTTCTAAACCTCCCTTGCAACCTCTCTGATGGCTTTCCTCTTTGGACACAATATAGAACGGTAGAAACAAGAATGTTCAGTCATTACTACAAGTTGTGAACTACTCTAATGACTCCCCTTGACAACTATTGTAGGTTCTTGCACCTGTGAATGGAAGGGGACACTAGAGCAGAGGTTATTTGCTCCTATAATTCTTTATGAATCCTGTTATAAACTAGTTTATTGCCAAGCTCTCTATCCATGCCAGTTAGAATCCTAAAAGTTAAATATAAAACTACCCTGAGCCAGTGACTGGAACAGGTACAGTTTTAAACCTGCAAAGTTTTCTACTTGTACAATGGTCCTCTGTACAAAATTATCTTAAGCATGTGATAGGTGACTGTGAAACATATTGGAAAGAGGCAAACCCAAAAGTATTAGAGCTGCCAGCAGTAACTTTATGAAAGCTTGTCCAAACATTGAAAGTTATGTTCAATGTCTAGCTCTATAGAGAAAGAGGAATTCTTTCTTATTTTTATGGAATAAGATAGAGTACTTACCTGTGTAACCTTCTCCAGCCTTCCATGACCAGTTCTTCTACTAGTGAATCATGGGCCTCCACCTCAAACCTTCAGAAGGACCAAAGATAAGTCAAGCAGCTCTGTTTAGTTACTTTAACATTTTCTTAGAGTCTAAAAGAAACTATGAAATCACATTTTGCACAAAAATATTAGGTTGTGTTATGTATGTTTTTGTACAATAAATACAAAAAGTACACCTTTCCTAAGAGATTTGGGAACTTCTTCATGAACATTTTATTTTTTTAATGTTAAAATTAGATGTTTTATTGTTACTGCTGTGATCTTACTGACATTTATTTCTCTTAATTGAAATCAGTTTCTGAGTCAAGCAATTTTTAAAGTAGATCATTTCTGCAATGGAAACAACTGTGACACCAACATAGAACAAAAGATGAAAATGTATGAGATTCTCCCTAGCATGAATGACTGAAGTCTGAGCTAGTTTCTTCCAGGATGGTGCAGTTAGCATGTAAAATGAAGTTGGTAGAAAGCATTCCGGACAATCACTGTCACCTGGCCATACAGAAGAAGAAAAAGATCCAGGAGTACACTCCAACTGCTAAAGTGCTGCTTCAGGGGGAGATAAGCCTCATCCAAAACCAGCTGTACATCTATTCATGGGTCAGCTCACCATAATCCCTAACCAACAGCATACCCATCTTATCTTCAGCCATAGCCAAAACTGCAAGACACAGTTAGGTGCTGTCCACATATTAATAATGCCCAAATCTCTGGATGACCTCTCTCAGCTGTTTCATGAAGATGTTAAAAAGACGGCAAGACAGAACCTTGCAATATCTTGCAAGATGGAACCTTTAGCCTATATGCTAAAGGTTATGTGATAGAGTAGCAGTCTTTCAGCATGACCTTCTGAGATCCATTCTGCAAGAAAGGACTTGAGCCATTTCAAGACAGCACCTTCCAATACAATCCTGGCTAGACGGCTCACAAAGATACTAGAATCAAAGGTATTTTGGTATTCTGATTAAGGTATTCTGATTAAGGAGGCACAGAAAATTGCTTGGAAAAATATAAACGTTTGTCTTTTTTTCACAACTTAAAATTTTTTTAATTGTTTGCCTGACAGCGGGCTGACTAGCTTCCTCTCATTCCATGTAATGAGCTGTTTTGAAGCGTCTGTTCCCAACCAATCGGGCTGATTCACAGTCCTCGTGACCAACAATAAAACCTCTGTTCTTCTTGGCTATTACTTCATTAAGAACTTAGAGCACACCTGGTGTCACATCAGCTCTGACCCTCTAATTTGAATCTATTCTCAGGACACCAACAAAACTAAACATTTCGAGCTGAGATGTCTTTGTGTTGGTTTGATTAATCCCCTTAGAAAGTTCAAGCAGCTTTTTTGTCTTGATTTTTGCATCTATTAGAACACAGTTCTAATTAGACAGTATAACACAGTTTGCAAATGTCTACTGTAACTAGAAAGTGATCTCTCAAATTTAGTAAGATCAAATATAGAAACAAGTTCAATTACAAGGGCATGCAGATATAACCAACTCATTCTTAAACTATAACTTTCTATTATAAACATTAGGCCACACACTTATTTTTTTAACAGGTGCTGTAAAAGTTGCGTTGATCCTGGAATCACTATGCCTTTTTTCTGGCACATATTTTTAATATAACATTTTTTTAAATTCACAGATTCTTAAATATAATAGGACAAGTTCAGTAAGTGTTGCACTGATTACCTGAGTAGGTCATAAAGCATGTCCACTAATGCTTCATTATCCATATATTCAATCTTGTTTTCTGCTAAAATGCGAAGTATAAGAAACTGGGAATGATTTCTTACATAATTAATACTCCTCAAGAGTTCAGGTTTCTTCTTTTGAAACTGCCAAAGTATACTAATGGCACCTTCCACGTGTTTCACAGAGAGTTTAGTTTTGTTCTTTCCAACAAGATCAAATACTTGATCTTCATTCGTGCAGCTATTTAGTTGGCTCAGCAAGGGGTCGCTGCTCAATGTTCGACACTGACAACACCTCAGCCCAAATGGGTAAAAACGTCTCAAGAAAAGCATTTTTGCCACTTTAAGGGTCTTCTTTCAAGTTTGCCCAGAAAGGTATTATCCTTCTTCACTTTCATCCAACAGCTAACCACATGTAAGCAACAAGATATTGCATTCAGGATCTGGAAAAAATGACAGTTTATATACATCTCCTTTGTAGTTACAGGGTAAAGTAGTAGAAAGGAATTCTGGAGTATCTGTTACAATATAGCAATTAGATCAGTTTTAATAATCCATAAAAGTTCCCAATTGGCTTATCTGCCTAGTCCTGCTTGTAAAAGTCAGTCATAGCACACAAATGGTCAAAATAGCTTTCTTCTATTAAGAGTTCTGCTCTGGTTCAGATGTCATACAGCACTAGGATTAAGCTATAGTTCCACAACAGAATAACATCTCCAAGTCTTGGTCTTGAGAATTCACTATTGTCCTCTGTACATGTGGGGAGGAAAGATTCCAATTCTGTGTCATATACTGACTTGTTTTCAAATTCTGTTTAGAACAAATCAGCATCAACTGCCTTTAGACATTATGGAAATCCCTCCCTCATTTGATCCCAGGATCAGAAGTAGTCTCTTTCTTCTCCTTGTGTGTGAAGATGTAGGTAGACTGTGTGAGCCTGAATTTTTGTAGACATCATCAAACGGAACCATGGTTTAACTCTGATTCTATGTGACATCTGAACCAATACCTTTCCTCCCTGGTTGTCCTGACACTACCACAGGTAATGAGACAAGTGGCTATTTTTTATTTTAAGATTTAAGTTAGGCTTAAATTTATTTGAACAAGTAGTCCCTAAACCAGCAATTTTCAACCTTTTTTATCTCAGGACACATTGACAAAGCACTAATATTGTCAAGGCAAACCATGAATTTTTTTTTACTATTGATAAGGTAGACCCTCACATCCGCCAATGGCCCTCACCCAAACTCCTGCAGCACACTTGCAGACCATTTGCAGCACACTAATGCGCCGTGGCTCAGTGACTGAATATTGCTGCCGGGGAGCCCAATTCTTAGCTGCCCAATGCCCAAGGCTGCAGCGGCAACGAAAATGGCTGCTGATACGTCCTGAGTGCAACCTGGGCAGCGCTGGTGGCTCCTCGGGAAAAGGAGACTTTTGTCCCTTTTCCCCTGGTAAGGTGAGTAGCCCCTGCAACGGGGTTACTCGATTCTACTGCGATCCTTGCTTCTGTGTCAGGCCAGTAGCCCAAAATGAAGGCTCAGGATCTGGTGGAGTTTCGCTCCACCGGTCCTGCCTGCCTCCCGCCCAGCTTCCTCCCCTGGCACACTTCCTCTTCGCCCTCTCCCTGCACTGGAACACCTCCTCCCCACCTCCCCCCATGCCCCCACTCACCTCTCTGCTGCCTGGCGGTTTGCACGACCATGGAGCAGTGGTCCACCGGAGCTAGCCCAGCACCAGCCGGCACTGAGCTAGCGCTGGCACTGAGGGCCACAAATGTGCTTTATGGCACGTTTGCAACAATGCACACCAGCGGTAAGCTGGTGCGCACTCTATACGATCGGGCCCTTGAACACTTCATCTGCTAGCTGCAACTGTAGACCTTAATACTCTCTAAGCCAGGGGTGTCAAACATAAGGCCCGGGGGCCGGATGCGGCCTGCTGAAGCTTTTTATCCGGCCCTCAGGCTCTTAGCTGCTGAGCAGTGTTGAGGTGTTACTGCTAAAAGGGCAGCCCCCATGAAAATTGGGCTCTCCCATATCTTGAAATACAATAAAGATTTGCATGCTTTCTCTTCTGTCATTTGAAGTTAATGAATTCCTAAGTGAGAAAAAGCGCTAATTTTGGGTTGAGTTGTTTAATGACATCACTTCATGCCTAATGACGTCACTTCCAGCCCTCAGCAGGTATCACGAATATCATTTTGCCCTCGGTATGAATGAGTTTGACACCCTTGCTTTAAGCCATATAGGGGTATGGGCGGGCCTTCAAAAACAAACAAAACATATGCTATAATAGTTAAAGGAAACTCCAGTATACAGACAAACAACACTTACGTTTACACATATGACACAAAAATGAATGAGCTATAGTTGAAAAACAGAATAATCATTTTGGATTTCAGGGACTGCTTGCTTGAAACACACTAGGGGCATGCATGTGCATAATTTATTTACTTGATTTGTACCCCACTTTTCTCCACAAATTTATTTAAAAAAAAAACTTCAAGAATTAAAACATAGCCTACACCAAAGACAGCCTAATTTGGCATTGTCGAAAGCAGGGGGGAGCAAACATTTTGGCAGGAGGACCACATCATTTCTCTGACACTGTATCAGAGGCTCATTGGAGGCTGGGGGCTCCCTGAAGGCCCGACTGGGGAATCCCAGGGCCGCAAATGGCCCCTGGGCCAGGGTTCGCCCACCCTGGTCTAAGGCAGCATTTTGCAAAGTTCATCCCCCACTGTATCACTTCATATGATCCACCTATTGGAAGTACCACAGGAAGGAACTAGTCATCACCAGTTACTTCTGAGTTGAGAGGCTAGATGCAATGTGGCAACACAAGTAAGAGGCTCAGGGTGGACAGGAGGGCTTTTCAGAGTGTGTTAAAACATGCTCTGGAGCTCTGCCCACTGAGCCAAGTTTCCTACCAATGTTTGTCACATCACCTTGCTTGTCTCACTGCCAGGCAGCAGATGTCTGGGGGTCTCACAAGTACCACCAGACACCACCTCAAGTACCATTGGTGGTACCTGTACCACTGTTTGAGAAACACTGGTCTAAAGTGTACTGGGTTTTAATAGAGCTAATGGTACAGTAAAGAAGGTCTTTCTTTTTTCTACAGTACAGATTTTCCTTAGATTAAAATCAATACATCTGACACACACACATAGCCAAAGCCTGTTTGTATAGCATGCTCAAAAAGTAAAATGTTAAAGCCTCTTACTATAGAAGGAAGGCCAACTAAAGAGCAACACAAATCATTCAGGGCTACAAGCTAATAAGCCCTATATTATACATATTAATTAATTGAAAAACCTTAAAACACCTCCTTGATTTGAAACAGGATTTTGCAATTTAATAGAGGAAAATCTTGCAGTTAGACAAATAGATTTTCATGCTAAAACTACTGCAAGCTGCGTTTTAGTTTTGGAAAAAATTGTCAAGAGTTTGAGAGTCATTTAACTTCCCCCTGAGATTGGATTACCAAAAAAAGACACCTCCACCCATGGAAACCACATGGAGGCAAGTCCATCAACACGCATGTCCTCAGGAGAGAGGGTAGGGATGGACCCATTGTGGTACCCCTAACAGTAGTACCATGGCCTTTGTGCAGCTGTGTGTGAAGGTCAGTGACTGCCTAACTCCATTTTAGACAGAGATGAGCTTTGTTAGTTTATCCTGTCTGCTAACAAGCAGCCACCACTCAGCTGCTGCTGCTGCCGCCGCCTAGAATCCACATGGCAGGAGATCACCACTTTCCTGCTTTATTCCAGTCTTCCCATCTCCAGAGAAGACAGGGATGTAGACCCCTACATAAAATAATGTAGACCCCTCATAACCCCGTCCCGCATACACACCTTACTGCTTTCTCAAAGGAGACAAGTACGACACTCGCTGACCGATCCGCAGCTTCCGCTATGAGAAGAACCAACGTGGTCCGATTCCCGGGTGAAAGTCGCTAGTACTATATTTCCCAGGGTGCTCTACGTTAAAAATCTCGTTTGCTGGGAATTGTAGTTTTTAAGTCATGGGATCTTTTTCTTGCATACCTGTAATAGTGGGATTAAAAGGAACAGCAAGTTATTTAAACAAATATACTCCCAGCAAATGCATGACAATAACTCAGATTTAAAATGGGTGTATTAAACATCGCCTCTCACTAGAAAAAATTCTATAGCTAGTAGAAGTTCCCAGAATTCTCAGTGCCTACACCTTTAACCACTGTATAGGAATTTTGGCGACTGTAGCACAACATGGAAGGATTTAAAAAGCTGCACCTGTGGTTCCCTCTTCTATACCAGGGATGCCCAAACCCTGGCCCTGGGGCCACTTGCAGCCCTCAGGGAGCCCCCAGTCTCCAATGAACCTTTGGCCCTCTGGAGATTTGGCCCTCTGGAGATTTGTTGGAGCCCACACTGGTCAAACGCAACTGCTGTCAGTATGAAGGCTACTGTTTGATCTCTCAAATGGGCTGTGGGATGAGGACTTTGTTGTTTCACATCTGTGATGCAGTATCAGCAGCAAAGAAAAGGCCAGCCTTGCTTTGTGCAAGGCCTTTTATAGGCCTTGAGCTATTGCAAGACCTTCATTCATTCATATAAGCTCATCTTTAATATATTCATTTATGTAAACTTACGCATATTTATTCAAATTTTAAATGTAAATTAATTATTTTCTTCCTCACCCTGACACAGTGTCAGAGAGATGATGTGAACCTCCTGCCAAAAACTTTGGGCACCCCTGTTCTATACAATGGTTAAAGGTATAGGCACTCTGTCCATCAATCAATCTATCTACATACACACACAGAGCTCAGTGTAGATCTTCAGTTAATTAATAGTACTGTCCTATACACAATTTATTTTTGTGGGAGGCAACCTCAGTGAACACAGTGGGATACACAGCATAATCCTAGGTATGTCTACTCAGAAGAAAGTCCCATTGAGTTTAATGGAATTTACTCCCAGGTAAGTGTGTATGGGATTGCTTCTTTATTTCTGAGTAAATGTGCATAAGATGACACTACTTCAAATATTTGTTCCACTGAAACCAAGGCTCGAACAACATCTCCTGGCACCCGTGGCAGCGTGCCAAATGCTCTCTCACTTTAGCTGGTGATGCGGCAGCCTCTGCTCCTCTACTCCCTGGATTAGAAAGGGGAGAATCTGTCCTTCATGCTTCCTTTTCCAATCCAGGGAACAAGTTGAGAATCCATGGACAGAGATGGGTACACTCCACCAATGTGCTGCCTGAGGCGATAAATTCAATCAGCCAAGGATGGGCCAGCCCTGACTGAAGCAAATTGGTTTGTTTCAGAGTGAATGGTGAGTAGATTGCTTTACTGATCTTGGTGCTGCAAGAAAGCATGGTGTCCAATTAAAAATCTAAAGAATAGCCTATTTCAGTTGATGGAGAGATGCTGTGAGAAAAGCACATTTTGGCATACATGGTGGACATTTTTTTGGCTAACAGATACTGACAGTACTTGCAGTACTGCTAAGATGTGCTGCCATGTACCTCAGAGTTCAGTTGAACCAGAAGTCGGTGATGACATAATGATGTCACCACTGAATGCCAGAAAGATGTGACCATACTACTGCACATGGGCTCTGTGCATCGGTGCTAGATTTTAGGGGGAACACTACTCACAAGACCACTGAGTTATAGGAGTTTTAGGGTCCAATCCCATCCAACTATCTAGTGCAGATGCAGCCATTTCAGTGCGGGGAGGGGGCGTTATGGCAGCCTCCTCAAGGTAAGCAAACATTTGTTCCTTCATCTCAGGACTGCATTGCAGCTGCATCAGTGCTGGAAAGCTGGATAAGATTGGGCCCCTAGCTTCATTATGTCACCAACAAAAGTTTGCACTTTGTGAGAGGAAAAATAAAGTTATCAGCCACTTACTGGTAGAAACATATAACTAGAAAATAAATCAGTTGTGGTTTGCTAAAGCATGGGACACACTAATAAGGTCAAGTTCACTAAAATAACTGAGATGAACTCCTCAAAAACTTTGGCAATAACATGACTTCAGTTCTCTCAGTGTGCAGAGGAAAATCATATACACCACCCCCACAAATATATCAGTCAGAACTTTCTGCCAGTTTATATGTAATGCAATGGATGCTTAAAAAAAGGAGAAAAATGTTTTCATATACAGTAATGATTGAGGGCCCAATCCTATCCAAATTTCCAGTAACAGTGCAGCTGTGCCCATGGGATATGCACTGCATCCTGTGGTGGGGAGGCAGTCACAGAAGCCTCCTTAAGGTATGGGAACATTTTTTCCCTTACCTCAAGTCTGCATTGTGGTTGCACCAGTGCTGGAAAGCTGGATAGAACTGGGCCCTGAAAAGCCAGTCTGGCCATACCTTTATTAGAACAACTGCAATAACAGTGCAAACCCTATCCATGTTAACTAAAAATTACTGTGCTAAATGAGGCTCTCTCAGGAAAGTATGCATGGAATTGCAGCCAAAAGTTTTCAAGAGATAATACAGGTTGGACATCCCGTATTCAGAATTCTGAAATACAGAGTATTCCAAAATATCAAACTTTTTTTTGCCTAAGGAAATAAAATCACAAACCTTGTTTCATGCAGAAACCTTGTTTCATGCACAAAATTATTAAAAATATTGTATAAAATTACCTTCAGGCTATGGTTGGTTGGTTGGCAACCTTCAGTCTCGAAAGACTATGGTATAAGCCTACAGCACCCAGTATTCCCAGGCAGTCTATGTATACGAAACAAATGACTTTTGTGTTTAGACTTGGGCCCAATCCCCAAGATTTCTCATTACAGTATATATATGCAAAAAAATTCCAAAACACGGAAAAATACAGAAAAATCTGATACCCAAAATACTTCTTGTCCCAAGCACTTCTGAGAAGTAAGGCCTAAGCTGTACTGTTCAAGGAGTATCTGATATATCTCTATCGGTATGTGCTATAATAGCCTTATAAACTTCTTTCTTGCTAGCACGAGCAAATAACCATGGTTAGCACTCTGGGCAAACCTGCAGTGGCCAACAAGGTCACTCAGCTTGTTAGGCTTTTTCCAACTGGCCACGTTGTTGGCCATGGCTCCCCAGTGGGACTACAATCCAATAGACATTGTATAGGGCGATGGCGTTTTATTCTGGTGGCTCCCCTAGCTGGTTTCTGTGGCTTCCCAGGGAGCCACAGCTCAGTTTGAGAACTGCTGAATAGCCCAAGCACAGTTATGGTCAACACGCCATGTGCACAACTGATGCTTAGTGTCACAGAGCAGGTGACTGGAAACTTTAATCCCAGAAGCCTGACAAAGCCTATACCCAGTAGGTGGGGGCATCACTTCAGTAGCCCCACCTGAGTGTTTGTGTCTTAGAGCCCAAGCCTATGCATATCTATGCAGAAGTGAGTCCCATTTTAAGTCAGTGTGGCTTACTCCCAGGTAAATGTGGACAAGACTGCACCCTCAGAGCCCAATTTTCTGCAGCTCTACCCAGAAGTGAGTCCCATTTTAGTCAGTGGGGCTTACTCCCAGGTAAGTGTGGGCAGGACTGCAGCCTCAGAGCCCAATCCTATGCCTGTCTGCTCAGAAGCAAGTCCCATTACAGTCAGTGGGGCTTACTCCCAGGTAAGTGTGGACAAGACTGCACCCTCAGAGCCCAATTTTCTGCAGCTCTACCCAGAAGTGAGTCCCATTTTAGTCAGTGGGGCTTACTCCCAGGTAAGTGTGGACAGGACTGCAGCCTCAGAGCCCAATCCTATGCCTGTCTGCTCAGAAGCAAGTCCCATTACAGTCAGTGGGGCTTACTCCCAGGTAAGTGTGGACAGGACAGCAGCCTCAGAGCGCAGTCCTCTGCAGCTCTACTCAGAAGCGAGTCCCATTACAGCCAGTGGGGCTTACTCCCAGGTAAGCGCAGACAGGACTGCAGCCTCGGAGACCCCCGTGTTGTCTGTCCCCCCTGTGCCAAGACTGGTGCCGGCCTGAGAAGGCGCCTGGCAGAGCGGGGTCTGCGCGCCCGCGAGGGAAGCGGCCCTGCTGCGGGGTCTGACAGAGCGGCCGGGACAGCCAGGCGGGAGGCGTCTCCGCCCCCAGAGAGCCCGAGCGAGGGAGCAGCTCCTTCCGCCCGCCTCGCCGCGCAGCCACTAGAGCGCTCCGGGTTTCCCGCTTCCACCCCTCCTCCACTGACGCAGTCCGTGCTGCACCAGATCCTAACATGGCGGCGGCCGCGGCAAGGTGGTGAGGAGAGCGGCGAGAGAGAGAGGGAGGGAGAGCCGGGGCCGAGTAAGCGCGGCGGCGGCGGCTGGGTGAGTGGCGGGAGCGGAGCCTCCGGGGGGGGGGGACGCGTGAGGGGGAGCAACGGTCGCCTCCAGGTAGGCGGTTGGGGGAGGAGGGGGGCTTCGTCCCTTCCCGCTTGAATCTGCCTCACGCCGCCCAGTGAGAGGGGCCTTCTCAGTGGCGGGCAGGCGCTGAGGGAGCGTCGCCCCTCCCCGAGCCACGGGGGAGAGCGACTGAGGGGAAAGCGCGGGCCCTGCCTGCACGGGAGGGATGGAGGGAGGCGGGGGCCTCTCTCTGGTCTTCATTAGGGTGCAGTCCTGCGAGTGCTTTCCTGGGAGCGAGCCCCACTGAACTTAGCGGGCCTTACTTATGAGTAGACACGCACAGGGGTGGGCTCAAAGGGGACCACCCTGGGCATGTCTACTCAGCAGTAAGCCCCATTGTGCTCCCCAGCACTTACTCCCAAGAAAGTGTGGGTAGGGTTGCAGGCTTGGAGTCCAATTCTAGGCATGTTTACTCAGAAGGAAGCCCCATTATAGTCAATGGGGCCTACTCCCAGGGAAGTGTGGGTAGGATTGCAGCCTCACAGCCCAATCCTAGGCCTGTCTGCTCAGAAGTAAGGCCCATTAGAATCAATGGGGCTTTCTCCCAGGAAAGTGTGGGTGGGATTGGGCTGTTAGTGGCCTGATTTGGGTGGCATGCTTCAGTTCCCTTGGGGAGGGAGGGGGGCTCTTTTCTGTCCTCTTTTTGCAATAAGTGGTCGACAAGGTTCTTCATTTTATTCATTAAATGGGGCGTGCAGCCTTGTAATTTGGGGGTGGGGGTGGGAGGAAAGGTGGCCTTGGTTTAAAAGCATCCAAGAGGTGAAAATGTGAGTCCGAAAAAGTGGTGGAATGGTACTGCAGCCTTATCCACACTTTCCTGGGAGTAAGCCCCACTGACTATAGTGGGAGTTAATTCCAAGTAGACATGCATAGGTTTGGGTTCTAAGGCCACAATCCTACAAACACTAAGAGTAAGCTTCATTGTGCACAGTGGGACTTCTGAGTAGAAGGGCATAGGATTGAGTTCTAAGGCCACAATCCTATGTACTCTAAGAGTAAGCTCCATTGTACACAGTGGTACTTCTGAGTAGACAGGGTAGGAATGTACTACAAGAGACAAAGGGGAGGGGGGTGTTTGCAATTGCATGTCTGCTTACTTGGGAGTAAGCCTCATGGAACTCAGTGGCTGAGCTCAGTGGTTCTGACTTAACCATGCAAAAGGTTATGCTGTGAATCAACTTACACCTAAATGAACATTTAAGAGTGCTCAGAACATTATATAAAGCCCCTTTACTATTCCATTATTATTGTTTATATACTGCTTTTCAACAAAAAATTCACAAAGCGGTTTACAAAGAAAACCAAATAATTAATGGTTCTCTGTCCCAAAAGGGCTCAGAATCTAAAAAAATTCAAAGGAAGACATGCAGACAGCCACTAGAAAAGACATTGCTAGGATGAGAAGGGCCAGTTACTCTCCCCCTGCTAAATAAAAGAGGAGCACCCACTTGAAAAAGAGCCTCTTTCCCAGTTAGCAGGGGTAACTGGGTGAGACTGCAATGCTATCCACACTTACCTGGGAGTAAGCTCCATTGACTATAATGGAACTGATTTCTGAGTAGGTATGCATTGGCTTTGTTTCTAACTTCCCTCTGTACTTATTTTCTCATGCTGTATGCAGCTTGGTAATGCATACCTTATTGGTGCCCAATATTGGAGTTTACTTACAGCCCAATGTTATACATGTCTACTCAGAAGTTCCACTGTAGTCAATAAGGCATACTCCCAGGTAAGTGTGGATAGTATTGCAGCCTCAGAGCCCAATCCTGAGCTGCCTAGGTGCTTGGCTGTGGCGGAACCAAAAACTGCTGCCACCGCATCCTGCATCCCCAAGGCAGCTGCGGGTGGCACCTCAGGAGAAGGGGACTTTCATTCCTTTTCCCTTTGTAAAGGGTGTAGCCACGCAATGGGGCGACTCCATCGGATCTCAAACTGTGGGTCTGGAACCCACCAGTAGGCAAAGACCCAATTTTCGGTGGTTCACAAAATTGACAGGACAGACTAGGCTATGTGCATCAAGGGTTAAACAAGCTGCTGTGTTGAGGGGGCATTGCTGCCCAATCACCATTATAGCCACACCCCATAGCATTTATAAATCAGGCAGCAGCCTCTAGGGCCTCAGCACTTTGAGAATCACTGGGCTACTTGATTCACTGCTGACCAAAAGGTTGGCAGTGAGGAAAAAGCCCCCATGTCAGGCACTGAGCCTGGCACAGAGGCTTAGGATCTGGTGGAGCAAAGCTCCACTGGTCTCCCTCCCTTTCCTCTCCCTCCTCTGGCACACCCCTGCCTTCCTCCCACCTCCCAGTCACACCTCCTCCCTGCCTTCCCCTTCCCTAGAACGCCTCCTCCCTGCCTTCCCCCATGCCCCTGCTTTCCTCTCCTCTGCTCAGTGGTCCCTGTGAGAAAGCTGTTGCACAGAACTCAGGATTGGGCTCTTGCTCTCTCTTCTAAATTGGCCCCGTTCAGGACACTTTATTTGAGAAGTGGGTGTTCAGATTTTGCTAATGTGCACTGAATTTTTGGAGTTGTGGAACAGATCATATGTCTGGTGTAACATAAACTATGATAAAACAAATAAATATGCAAGTTGTATACATCTAAGCATACATGTATTCTTCCTGTACTCAGATGTCCCATTGAGTTAAATGTGGCTTACTGTTTAGTAAGTTTATGTAGCATTGTAACCTGAGTAATATTTCACATAATGAGTGTTTAATTCTTGTAACCTCCTGGTTGACTTTTGAAAAGCATAGAAAAATTCATGCAGAATAGGGTCTGTCAATTACTATTAGCCATGACTGCTAAATGGAAGTGCCATCTTCAGAGGTAGCAGATCTTTGATTCCCAGAGACTAGCAACATATAGTGGATGTGGCAATCTGTTACCTTCATGCCCCATGTGTGGGCTTTCTGGAGGCACCTAGCTAACCTCAGTAAGAAAAAGGACCTTGGCCTAGAGCAGTGATTTTGAACCTTTTAAATCTCATGACACACTGAGAAGGTGCTAAAATTTTCAAGGCAACCATCAGTTTTTTGACAATTGACAAGGCAAACCACACTGCCAGTTGTGGGATCCTATCTTCCAGTGATCCTATTAATATAAGACACTCTGTCAAACTTACACAGCACACCTGCAGACCATTTGTGACACTAATGTGCCATGGCACAGTGACTGAAAATTGCTGGCCTCAATCTGATCCAATAGGACATTTGTCCGACTGAAGATGGCAGTTGACAGCCTGGAACAAATTGTTTACAAACACCTCTACCACATTTCCTTGAAAATAAATCATATTGATTTTAGACAAGCCAATCCTGTGTATATTTACTTAACAGCAAGTCATACTGTGTTCAGTGGGACTTCTGTATGAGAGTGCAGTCCTAAGATTGCAGTTCTTTTAATATGAAATGATGGTATCTGTTTTCTTGTGCCACATATTGGTTTCAGTAGTAGACCTTGGTTGCCACATCCTACAATTCTGGTGAACAGTGGACCTAGAAGTTAACTCTTTGGGAAAGAATGGAATCTTTATCTTCAGAGCTAGGACCTGGAAGTTAACTCTTCGGGAAAGAATGGTATCTTTATCTTCAGAGCTAGAATGTGGGCATGTTTATAAACACAATAAATCATTTGCTTTCCAGCTGCTTCTAGACAGATCCCTAATTCAATTTTGCAGAGTTTGAATCAGTATTTCTTTCCCTATCACATCTATATTGGCAAGTATGCCACAACTTAAATCCAAATTATGAGATGGTGCCACACTAGTGCCTACTATAGTACATATGTCTCTGGGCCTTGGTGCAGGTTTATTCCTATCCACTGAATCAAGGAATAGGAAGAAGAGCAGTGTAGATTACAGGCCAATCCTTTGCATACTTTTTCAAAAGTAATTCCTGTTTAATTCAGTGGGGTTTACTCCCTGATAAGTGTGCATATGATTGCAGCCTAAGAATGCCACAGTTTGCAAACACTTGCTGCTGATAGTTTGAAAGACAAAACATTATTTGTAGGGTTCTTAAGGCAGGTAAACTTCAGCTGTAACATTCTTCAGTTAATGCAAGTCAGCATTTCTCAAACTGTGCATTGGGACCCACTAGGTGAGTTGCGAGCCAATTTCAGGTGGATTGTGTGGCACCTAGCTCAGCCACTACTAAAAATACAAGGTACAGAGCTGCTGGGCAGGGCAGGCTCCCTGTGGGAGAGAGGCATGGTGCATTGCCCTGAATAGGTGGGAAGATGGAAAGGGGGAAGTTCTGTATAGTTGGAGAAAGTTCCAAGTCTTTGTTCTGCTTTGACTTCCAAGCTGGAATGTTTGAATTCTGGGCTATGCAAAATAACAAGTGCACTGTGTACTGATTGCGGCTTAGGTTTGAAACCTTAATTGATGTCACTTCTGGCCATGACATCATTTCCAGGTTAATGACATCACTTTTGGTGGATCCTGACAAACTGACATTTTTATAAGTGGGTCCTTGTGGTACTGGTATAAGTAATGTGCATCTGTGACTTACAGCCCAGTTCTATCCACACTTTCCTGGTAGTAAGCCCCACTGACTGTAATGGCTGACTTACTTACTGACTTCTGAGTAGACATGCATAGGATGGGTTGTAGATTAGCAAAGTTGCTAAGGGCCCAATCCTATCCCCTCCACCACCCCTTCATGCAGTGGCACCAAATGGTGACTGCTGCATCCTATGGTGGGGAGCAGCACAGGAGGTCTCCTCTAAGTAATGGAACAATAATTCCCCTACTTGGATGTAAACCTCCACGATGTGGTTGGGGCTATTCAGACCTATAACAGCTATTTAGCTGGCATAGCTCCATGTTGACCCACACCACATGATTGGACCCAGTAAGGGGGTTAGGTTATCAGCAGAACTGGCACCACCAATCCCACACCCCTCCCAGGACCCAATCTGTTCACTCTCTGCCTGGCCTTGTTTTGCCCCCTCCCTGCCTCCATTCCCCTCTCCTATCACCTCACTTGCTCCATTGAGTGGGGAAACATACAATGGTGGCAGCACAAAGGCACAGGTCTTCTCTTTGGCACTCCTGGCAGTGTACTAAATTGCACACAGTTGGATTGCTTTTGGCAACTGGTGCTGATTGCTTTACATTAGTCACTGTCATCACACAGGAGGAATTGGCATCTGCCAGTTCCCCGCAATAAGTATAGGATTGAGCTGTAAAAGTGTTTAGGTTAGAATGACTTTAAAATATTTGATTAGAATGACTTTAAAAGAAGAACCTATAACAGTTTGGTATAAGGTTGGCATTGCTATTTCAATTATTTGTCTGATCATCTTTCTTACTGAAAAGCTTACAGGTATGACTGATCATATTTAATGTGTACCACTCATCACAGATCTGTAGAATTTGGCTTCCTTGGAATATTGGATCTATAAGCACAAATATTTTATGTAACAGAATACATATAATGATAGTTAAAATGAGATTGATGTATGTGGTTTCCTATAGCACAGTGTTCTTCAACCTTGGGGTCTCAGCAACTTACAGGAATGAAAAAGGTTGAAGACCACTGGAGCACCACCAGGTAATGGGGGAGGCACCTGGTGTACCCCTTCAGGTACTAGGACATTGTGTCCTAGTTTTGTTCAGGTTCTTGGCAGTTATGCTAAAATAGCTTTCACTAGCGACAAGCTTCATGCTAATCTTTTCTTCTCTCTCTAATAAGAATATTTGGTTACAGTGAACAGTCCTAGGAGGGCGTGGTGGGGGTGGGGAGTGGATGGTGTGGGTGGGTGGATTCGGTCTCGGGAGGGGCGGGATTGATGCAGGTCTCCAGTCTCGTTATTTATGTATTTATTTTGGTCATGGCACAGAAAAGGTTGAAGACCACTGCTATAACACAGCTGACTACCAAGGACTATTATTCCCTGTCTCTAAAAAGTTTGGACATGATCAGCAGTCCTTAATAGCGTATCCACAGCTGCTAGATTAAAAAATTAAGTTGCAGCTGTAATTTTCTATTTTTAAATAGAAAATAAAATCTTGCCTATCTCACAGGGTTGTTATGAAGACAAAAAAGAGGGGGAGGAACTATGTTCATCATCCTGAACTCCTTGAAGGAAGGGCAGTATAAAAATGTGGAAAAAATAAATAAATAGCCCAATTTAAAATGAAATGTGATCCTAATGCATACTTTTAATCTCTTAAATCTGAACACATGGCCCATGCACAAAGTACCTACTACCTACCAGGCCTCTGCAAATCACTTAAGAATTACTCTGATATACAAAGTAATTATAAATATTTATATAATTTTAAAGAACATGGATACTTCCATCTTTTTACTCAGTCAGGAACTACTAGGTTTTGTATTTGTGTTAGGACAGGGCAGTTTAAGGAATATTCTAAAAAGGAAGTACCTTCTTGTGTTGATTCCAGTCAGCAACTTTCTACAAAAACCTATTAGACAATAGATTATAAAAGAGACCTTGTTTGGATATATTTTGAGGATCCTTTTCCTGAGTCTAAAAAAGAAAATGACAAAAGTAAGTGCAACAGTTGGTGAAAATGGTGCAAATGAAGCAACATTCAATGTATGTTTTTTATTATAGCAAACTATTATTTATTTAAATATTTATAATACTTACAAAAGAGAATAAAATACAATAAAACAAACTAAAATGATAATACAGGTGGAGCCTATTTATCCGCATTAGTTCCATTCCGTGACTCGGGCGCGATTAACAAAAAATGTGTTGTGCTAAATTCCATAGAGTTATGCAAATACACTGCATCCTGACACTTCCAGCTGGAAGGAAAATAAGGCAGCTGTTATCAATCCCCTCCATACTCAGCCCTCCTCGTTACCAGATGCCTGGCTTCTTTCACATGGGATGCTGATTGTTAAGAGTCCAGCGTTTCTACTCAGAAGTAAGCCCTATTCCAGTCAATAGGGCTTACTCCCAGGAAAGTGTGGAGAGGATTGTAGGCTATATCTCATGCTTTGCTTGTTGGGAAGGCTTGCTTGTGTACCAACTGCCTGCACCATGGGGGGGGGGGGTTGCTTGTGTCTGTGATTGCCTGCACCATCTCAATGGGGGGGATTTGGCAAGCACTCCCTGGGTTTTTTAAAGCATTCCCCATGGTTGCTACCACACCTGCCCCTCTGTGTGTGTGTGTGTGTGAGCAAGAGCGAGAGCGCGCGCGAGAGAGAGAGAGCTCCACCTTGCTGCATGTGTTCTGGCTACAGAGATTTTTGCGCCCCCCCTTCCCCTCTTCAGCCTCTTTGCTGGCTCAGGGGCTCCAGGACTGTTACTGTTCCTTTGCAAGGGGAACCTCTTCCAGAGCTCCAGGGCTATTTCCCTGCCTGGGCGAGGTAGAGCCTTTTTGCAGTGTTTTGGGCTGCCTGGAAATGGAGTGAGACACCAGTGCAGGGCAAAGGAGTGTGTGACTTTCGGTTCCCCCACCCCATTCTCATTGAGACAGATTCGCAAATAAAAAATCCGTGGATAAATAGGCTGCACCTGTACTGTACAAAAATAATAGCAATAGAAATGGTAATAAGGGTACCAGAAAATAATTTATCATAAGGCAAAGACTGAGCAAAGCATCTAAGTTTATAGCTATTGCTGAAACCACAACAGCAATAGTGCCAACTTTACCTCATGGGAGACAGAATTCTATAACTGAGGCATCACCACAGAGAAGACCCTTTCTCATGTCACTCCCAACACAGTTCTACTAACAGTGGAACATGAAGGCAAGCCCTCTCTGATGACCTGAGGATACAGGCATTTGGGAAGAGGTTATTCTTCTGTTCCTGACCAGTTTATTATCTTAAAAGTTAAAACCGACGTCTTGAATTATCCTTGGAAACATACTGACAACCAGTGCACATTGTGCAGCACAGGATGATGTGATCCCCACATCTCATGCCAATCAGCACTTTAGCAGCAGTGTTCTGCACAAGCTGAAGTTTCCAATTGGTCTTTGAAGGCAGGTCAAAATAGAGGGCAATACAGTAATCAAAATGCAGTGTAACCAATGCATGGACAACCATCATCGGTTCTGATTGATCTGATGTCAATAATCAGGTCTGAGGAAAGAATGCAGCTAGTTCACCAGCCTAAATTGGGCAAAAATGCTCTAAGCCAGTGGTTCCCAAACTTTTTAGCACCAGGACCCACTTTTTAAAATGACACTCCATTGGTACCCATCTAACTTTATGAGATTTTTTAAAAAGTTTTACTTTACCAGCCACGCAAGCCTTACCAGCCTCTTTTTTCTAGGGTGGGATCACCTTCTGGAGCATTTGTATAGCTTCACATATATTGGATTGGGTCCATTCCTGCATTCCTCTCAGCCTGCCCTTCGAAGTGGACTGAGGGCCCAATCCTATCCAACTTTACAGCATCAATGCAACCATGCCATTGGGGTGTACATTGCATCCTGGAGAGTTCATGAATGCTTGGTCCCGGTTGATTCTACTGGACCTCTTAGGGGCACTCAGTACTATCATTTCTACATTTGTTCCATTACCTTGGAGCTGCATTGCAGATGTATCAATGATGGAAAGTTGGATAGGATTGGGTCCTGAGTCATGTTTACCTGCTTGTGAGTAAGAACACATGTGCAGCTCAGTTTCACTTTCTAAGGGCTCAATACTTTTTTCCTTGTCATCTTGGAGAGGGGAGACTTCCTTCTTGAATATTTTTGGGGAGGTAGATTCATTACATCGGAATCTTTCTGGTGTTGTTGCATTCCTCTCAGCCTGCCCTTCTAAGTGAACTGAGGAATTTTGGCCTACTAATGAGTAAACATGCATGTACAGCTCAGTTTCTTTTTCCATAGGGCTCAATACATTTTAGCTTGTCAGTTTCAGTTTCATGACCCACCAACAATCCTGTCACAACCCACAGCTTGGGAAACACTGCTCTAAGTCATGCTGACACCTGAGCATCCACATGCAAAGTACTCCCAAATAGCACTCCTGCTCTTCCAAGAGGAATGTGACCCAAATTAGAGCAAGTTGACATTTTATAACCTGCCTCATAGCATTTCTAACGAATAGTGTTTCTTTCTTGTCCTGATTTTATTTCAACTTTTGCATCCTCATCCAGGCCATTACTAACTCCAGCTAGTGATTCAGAACCTCTGCCACCTCTCTATCATATGGAATAAAGATATAGAACTGGGTGCCATTTGCGTATTGATGACACTCAGCCTCGTGCACCCTGATTACTTCTTACACTAGTTTACTGTAGATGTTGAATAGCATGGGGGACAAAATTGAACCCTCTAGGATCCAAAGCCTGTTGATCAAGGTGTTTAGTGGGAGTCCCTCAGTAACACCTTTCTAGTATCTATTCTTCAGGAAAGACAAGACCCACTGCAGAACAGTGCTCCCAAATTCCATCCTGGCCAGGTGAGCGAGAATGATATTAATGATTAATAGTACTGAGTGCCCCTAAGAGGTCCAGTAGAATCAACCAGGACACACTCCTCCATCCAAATTCCAGTTTCTAGAATAGGTCATAAAGTATGGCAATGGGCAGCCCAGTCTTACCTGGGACTTAAGGTCTCACTGATGCAGGAAGGTCAATGACAGGGTGGTTCATGGTGGGGAGCAGGGCAGGGCTACAGGGAGAGGATCTTGGTTGCTGCGTACACTTAGATCCCATTCCCCTTTCCATGTCCTGATCTCCTCAGACTTACATGACCCAATGGTGGATCCCAGACCTACAGTTTGAGAACCACTGATACAGCATACTTTGTGGAAATCTCAATATTGTAATTGGCTTTATGCCAATAAAGGTCTTATGTATGTATGTATTGTAATTGAAAATAATATTGTATTGTAACTGGAATAATATTGTATTGTAACTGGAAATAATACACACTGCTACTAACGTAATGTGCAGAGAAATTTGTCAGTTGCAGAACTTATTCTCTCCAATTTTGGATTTCCTTAATATATTAAGGAATAAATGTTATCATTTACTGTCCACCTACTTTTGGGTCACCCTGTATATACGGTTTGACCCTTTTTATCCGCAGATTCATTATCCACAAATTTGATTATCTGTGGGTTCTGGATCTGTGGGGTTGCCTGCCATGGATCTTCTGAATGCGACCAAAGCATGTTGTGAGAGCTGGGGAGGCTACATAAAAAGTCACTTCTGGTTTTCTTCCAGAAACCAGAAGTTACATTAAAATGCTTGCACAAGGCATTCTGCTGGTCAGGGAGGCTGCATGCAGACACCCTCTGGACATGACCAGAGCACAGCTCCAGTTGTGTTCTGAGAGTTTTATTGCCCTAATCTGTGCGTTTGATTATCTGCAGATTTCGATATTCACAGGAGTTGCGGGAATGGAACCTCCACAAGTAATAAGGGCCCACTGTACATATATAAATTTCTTGCCAAGGGCTCTTTTGTAAGCCAGTGTGATAAAAGTGGTGGACTAGAATTGGGAAACCCTGAGTTCAGGTTATGAAGCTCACTGAATCACTTCAGGCCTCGCCTATTTCAGTGTTATTTGTGTGGTTAACCCATATACCTTGCCCTCAGTTTTTAGAGGAAGAGATTTTAAATCCCAAGATGTAGCATTTTTTAAATATATGTTTTTAAATATTCTTTTTCTTTTTCAGAATGTAGGTCATAATGGTTTTAGATAATACTTCTGATTCAAAAATTGCTGCTCTTATTTGCAGAAGAGATCCTATACTTCACTATGACTGTGTAGAAGTTCTTGCTGTTGAATGTTTTCTTTTAATCTCTGAATAACTTGCAGGATGCTAAACTGTTATAAAGAGGTGATGGATGTAGGTGTAACAGTGCTGTTTTTTCCTGCTAGTTTTGTACACAATGATAGACAAATGGCTTCTAATTCAAAGTAAAGAGCCAGCAGAACTGGCACTGTGCAGCTGCTATTTGATCAGAACTAGGCAGTAAGAGAAAGGTGATTTTGGTGTATGGCTTGAATTCTTACATTCTAGACCCAATGAAATTTTTAGGAAGCTACCATGCTCCATTATTGTGACAAAACTTGCATAGCTTATCCTGCTGAACATCTCTGCTGTGCTTTTTTAGTGGAGGGAAGTAGCTTGTATACTTACTTCTGTGGAAGTAGCTTGTATACCTACTGCTTATATGCCTACTTCTGTGGAAGTAGCTTGTATACCTACTTCTTGTATATTGATTATTGGACTTGTAATCCGCTTTTCTCCCTGAAGGGCACCCAAGTATACCTACTTCTGTGGAATCATAAGCGATTCTGTTGACAGGGCCAAAATAACGGAATCAGGAAATTTAAATTGATTATTTGCTAATGGGACCATAATGCTCAGAAATGAGCAAATTAAAATACAAGGTAGGAGTAGGTATGTTCACAGTCTGTACCTTATTTGTACTTTTTAACTATCTTCTGAAAAATTCTGACCAAGCATTTATGAATTTGCATTTTGCAAGAGACAAGTGAATATTAGTGTAAATGTTTCCAATTCCATCTTCTCTGCACTTGTAGCCCTAAGTTGCTTATTTCCTTAGTTGTTGAATTTTGCTGTCCCTGCACATATTGGACCATAATGTCATACCCTGCCTTTTGGTGACATACTATGAGTTGCGTAGGAGGGGAATGACATCTTTGTTGGACAGGAAATCTGTGATCTTTCCATGCTTAGGGAATATGTAGTATGCT